>NC_051069.1:54027057-54694286 GCF_004664715.2 Peromyscus leucopus
CAACTTAATCAATGGTTCATCGCTGCACTTTTTCAGAGCTTGAACCTTATTAGGATTGAAGCTGCATTGCCTGGCTGAAAATCAATCTGGAATTTTTCAAACAGCTACAAACTGTAGAAATACAATTACAAATAATTTGTTGAGTTTTCCAAGTGCCTTGAGAAAGTCCATTCTGAGATAAGTGAGGCTGGCACACAGATATGTGTCTGATTGGGGCACAAGAGTAGAAAAATATGGAATAAGGAAGTGGAGGCTAAGGTTCCAAATCCAGGGCGTTTGATCAAACTCCATGTTTGATCAATGTTAAAGATATAGTGACTGAACAGGGCAAGATGAATGTTAGGCTCTCTTAACACGGAGACTGACCACGGCTAAGATTAGAATGGCAGATCCTACAGAGAGCTCTTGAGTTTCTGTTCAGCATCTAGAAATGGTTCGAAGGACTGCACGGATTATTGGATCAAAAGAAGAGAAACAAAACAGTGCCAGATTGCCTAATGCAGAGTGGGGCTGAGGGAATGTTAGGGAGCCTTACAGTGCCAATGTATAGATTCTTAGGATGATGCTACAGTGATAATAGAAGATGAGCAATGCCCATGCTGGAATAAGAGATATTCAAGTTATTAGACACAGAGAACAGAAAAAACAGCATATAGGACCATGAGGGAGAGAGAACAGTTGCATAATGTTCGAGAACATGACCTCTAAAAGCAATGGTTAAATTCAGGCTCCTCCATTTACTACAAGGCTTGGTTCAAGGCATTTAACCTCTTTGAGACCCAATTTCACAGCCATTGACAATTACAATGTTTCCTACCCCTGGGGCTTGTTGAAAAGATAAACTGAAACAATTAAATGCTAAGCAGCATGTTTTGTACATAATATGCAGTCACAATTAGTAATAGATGATAGTATCATGGCAAGCAGGAGAAAAAAAATGCTATTTTAGTAAAGGTTATTGTTATGTTAGATTATATGTCACCCAAAATGTTTGCTGTGGTCCTACCAAGAAATATTTGCTAATTGTGAAGCTCTCTACAAATCAGTTAGCATGAGGTGATTAGAGTAGGCTTCAAGCAGCACAACTGTGTTTTCAAAAGAGGAAAAGAAATGGAGAGAGCTATGCAAAGAAATAAGGCTACAAGGGAGTGAGGATGATAATGGAACTTGACCTGGGCTGAAGATGGACAGTCCCAAGCTAGGTACCAAGGCTTTGAACAGATCATGGTCTGGCTGACACCTTGACTGCAGATTCCCAGCCTCCAGAAATAAAAACCAATACATTTCATTGACATCAAGAAGCTAAAATTCCCATGACCCTTACCAAAGCAAAGCTAGGCTTTTATTAACTAGTGGACGATGGCAAAAGGAGGGTCTTCATTTCACCAGAAAGCATGAAAACATGCAGACAGACTACACACCATTGAATGCTGTAATTTTGTGGAAGACATTGATTTTTATGATAGTTATAATGATATGTTATACTGTATAATAAATTAGTTAGCTCTGGCTATTGTAACAAATCATCATGCCCTGGTTTCATTCAGGGCATTAATCCTATAGCACCAGTGTTGTGTCCTCATGATCTCACCGAACCTCAGTCACCTCCCCAAAACCCTTCCCAACAAGCTCCCTTCCCGGATCAGGGATTCAACATACACATCATGTGGAGAAGAGGATGCATTAATTTTCTAACATAGAAGGCAAGCAAGCAAGCTGTACTTTCCTCACAAATAGATCCTGAGATACATTTGATACAAAAATAACTTCTTGGAAGAAGAGCCAGAGTATGACAAAGGATGAGTGAGCTATTGATGCTGCCCCCAGCATCTTAAAGATTGTAAGAGTCAGAATGGTAAAAGGATATCAGAAAATAATATAATGGGCCAGGGCCTGAGATAGGTCTGAAGGCAAGAGAGAGTTGGGGGAGCTCTCTGCAGAACGGCCTCTGTTACTGTTAGAAGCTGGGTCTCTTTTTAATCCCTGGCAAAGTGAGCTGGACTGCAACAAAGATGCAGTCTTTGTGTTCAACAACTACTTGAGACAATGGAAGAAGAAATGAAGAAGCATAGCAGCTTTAACCAGAACACACAATACCTCATGGTGGTCAAGGCTTCTCTTCTTCTTCATTCTAACATGAAGTTGATATATAGAGGACAATACAAAAGGAAACTCATTGAACTAGAATCCAAAGGATAATCTCAGTCCTTCGTCTGCTGTTAACCAGCCCTGGCAGCTTAGATAACAGATAATTCTGAGAGCAATATGGGTATCTTCCAGCCTGTTGGCTCTAGACATGAGACTGGGGTTTGTTTGGTCACTGCACGCCACCTTCAGAGCACTGTTGCAATCACCTGGATGCTTGGGAGACTTCATCCCTCTGTAAGGTAGAAGCCCCTCCAAAGGACCTAACAATTCACATAGTAGCCAGAGAATGAATGTTCACTGAATTGAAAGTGTATATTACTATAGATTCCCCAATGGATTTTATTTATTCATTCAAAAGTATGTGTCAGGCCAGGACGCAGGTAATAGTATATTCAGATGTCAATATCTACGTAAAGAAATATATGTGCATAAAATTTTTAAACGCTAAAATCTATTTCTCCTGAGAACTTCTAAAAACCTCTTGAAACTTCTGAACCTGAGTGCTTTGCTGACACTATGTCAAGGGACAAAGCTCTGTGGGACAGAGTTCTGCCCAAAGCTTTTAGTGCTTGGCTCTTGCTTCTGCACCACATGGTTATTGGAGCTGACAACCCCCAAAATAGCTTTATACCGTGCAGCCTCTCTAGTCCCCTCAGAGCTTAGAAAGTCATAAAGTCTGTGCTTCATTTCCATTGTGGGAGGAAGTGGGTGCATTTTTTAACCCTCTCAGAATTCAATCCATCCCTGTGTCCAGGCCAGGTTCACAGTTCCACCTTTTCAAAAGAGGCAATTCAGCTTAAAATTATGAAGAGGATGTTGATCAAAGTCACCTCTGCTCTGCCTTAGGCTGTTTCCAAAGAATTAAAGAATGTGAATGTGAACACAGAATTAGCTTAACACAACTTCTTCATTTTGTAGATTGGAAAAGTCAAACCTAGAGGGGGTGATCACCCACCATCATGTACCTAAAAGCTAGAAAGGCTGACAATGTAACCTAGGTCTCCTACCTTAAAAATCATAATCTGTTCCCTAATATTCCAAGCCAACCCTTCTCACACATTTGTTCATAGATGTAGGTACTCTGGACTCTCTCTCTTCCATTCATAATGTTGTTAGGTGAGAGACAAACTCTTGTTCTGCACAGAGCCAGAGAGCAAGCACTTCAGGTTCTGAGGTCCATAGTCTCCCAGAAGCAGCTGTAGACTAGAAGCAAGTAAGTTCCTCCAATAAAGCTTTGGGAAGGAGACCAAGAGCCACAACTGGGCGGTGGATCATTCCCTGTCTGGCTTTGCTCTGGCTTTGACTTTGCTTGTCCTGGCACTCAAAGCCCATTCTCTCTGATTCTCACTATTGTAGATGTGGTCTGCCTTCCTTCCCTTATGTGCCAACAATATACTTTCATATACATTGTATACATTCATTTGACTGGAAACATAGAACTTCCACCTTATGGAAGAGCAGGGCAGTGAAAAGAGCAGTGGCAGCTAACATCCAGGTATTATATCTTCTGAGCACTTCCCTGTCCAGACTGCTAGTTAAGTACTGTAGACATACCTTCCATTGACCTGGGAGAACCTTTGCTACTACAGGGAGCTCTAGAGAGTCTTGGAGCTAGGACTAGAATCTGGATGTCATTGCTCTTCCAGATTTGAAAGGGTTCATTATCTTATCATAAAGGAGCTACAGCTTAGCCCCGATGTCCATCTTACCTCTGAGTGATCCAGGGATCATCCCTCTTCCCCCACTTTTACTTTCTTGTTTGATAGTAGTTCATGTCCACCTAGATGCTGTGAATGAGATCCTGGATCAAAGAAACAGCACAAAATTAGAATGATGGCCAAATCAATGTTTATAAAGAAGGTTGAAAGCCAAAGGGTAGATTTTTAAAGTGTGTGCCTGTATATATGTCTATGTGTATGTGTTGTGTCTATCTGTGTATGTGTCTATGTTGTGTCTATGCGTGTGTGTTATCTATGTTGTGTCTATGTGTGTGTGCACATCTGTGTTGTGTCTCTGTGTGTTGTATTTGTCTATGAGTGTGTGTGTTGTCTTGTGTCTGTGCGTGTTGTACCTATCTGTGTATGTGTCTATGTTGTGTTTATGAGTGTGTGTGTTGTCTTGTTGTGTCTATGTGTGTGTGCACATCTGTACTGTGTCGACATGAGTGCATGCTTCTGTGAGTCAGTTTGTCTCTTTGTGTGTGTGTGATTAGTCAATCCCTCCATGTGTATGGTTCTCTCATACACTCTCACTAGCAAAGTGACAGGAACCACAGCTTATAGAAGCAAGACTTTGTGGCTCTGAGGCAGAAGACCAACTCCTCTGAAAAAAACCTGGACCCCCACTTCACATTTTGGTGATTCTTCATGTTCCATTAATAAAATGAGAACATTCTATTAAACTGTGACTAGGAATCTCTGGTCCAGATGGTCAAGTTAGTGAGTCTAACAGGAAAATGAGGAGTCACATTCCAGCTCTTTTGGAGTTGGAGAACTGCCCTCTTGGGGCAAGGATCCAAGAGGATCCAAGTACCTAGGTGTCTCAAACCACATGTAACTCCAGTTTGATGGAATCCAATGCCCTCTTCAGGCCTCTGTGGGAACCTGAATATATATACACATACCCTCACACAAACTCATGCACATATATAATTAAAAAGAAAGTAAAATTGAAAAACAACTGCTCTACTTCATATATGAAGGGCATTTCATGGAAGCAACATTAGGCAAAGAGCAAATGAGCTCAATCAATGCAGGTATGACCTGAAAGCATGTGTGTGCTTAAGTTTTCCTGTCCTCAGTGGCTAAGCCTTGTTTGTCTACTTGCCCTATTATCTTGGTTTTGCTAGAAAATGTCAGAAGGTTTTGTGGAGGGTATTTCTAGGGACCCATATTTCATGAAGCATGCAAGGGCCTTATTGCGCACCTCCTTCTGACTGACTAAATCAAGTGCAGATGGAGCCCAAGGATCCTCCAAGTTTACCACTTACTCTTAAACTAGCAGTTTCAGTACAGGCAGCAGAGGCTCCATGATTCAGGCTGAGAGCCACATGGATTGCTGCCAAATACTCAGTGATAGTGAACTCACGGTGTATTTTTCAGGTAAGACAGATGGCAACTGAGAGTAACCCAGGGGGCTCCATGGAATTCCTGCCCAGGGCTCTCTCACTTCACGTTCACCATCTACAAAACCTTTCATTGTTGCTGGAGTTTTCCTTTGGGTACTCAGAAACCCCAGTGAAGTAAGCTCCCCACACAAATGTGCGTTCCAGTCACTGAAGAGTAGTTGGTAGATGAAGCATGCTTTCCCTCCTGTAACACACCACACTGCTGCACCTTGGCTGTGACCATGTGAGGAAGTCCCTGCAGACTCTAGAGCTGCTCACAGTTACCCATCCCAACTTTACTTCTCTACATAAGTGATGGAGCTCCTTGTGTCTCTCTGGTCCTCTGTGTGGGAACTGCCAGCACTGACAGTTCACTCAGATTCCACAGAGGCATCTCATGGTTGGAGATAAGTGTCCTGAGATGAAATTCATTTCAGTATCCACAGCCACAGTTAGAGCCTTTGGGACAAGGTCCATTCCACCAGGTCCATCTCCGTGTCTGACTTTGATGTTTTAATTTTATTGAGAACCTTAGCTATATATTGCACAAAGATGCCCATGGCCTAGTTGCCAGCATTTCTTTATTGAAGGAAACTGTCTGCACCCTGTTTTGGAACTTGTTAGTCCCTACAACAGAGCAACACAAATCATAATTTTCCAGGAGGGCTGTGATGCCTGCCTCTAATCACCCTATCCTCCAAGTCTTCTCTCAGTAGATGACCAGGAAGAAGATTCCTGATTTTAGTGTGTGTGTGTGTGTGTGTGTGTGTGTGTGTGTGTGTATACCTGTATAAGTGATGGTATACATGCATATTTATGTATACATGTGGAGGTTAGAGGTACTCTGCACTATATTTTATAAGATGGAGTCTCTCACTGAACCTGAACCAAACCAGTTAGGCTAAAATGGCGACCTTGTTAACAAGCTCTGGGAATCCACATATCTATATGATGCACACCCAGGACTACGATGACCAGCAAATGGTGACGCCCATGGATGATCCAAACTGTGGTCCTCATGCTTGTGTGTCCAGCACCTTCCCAAATGAGCCTTCTCTCTGGCCTCTTCACATAACTCTTCACAGACGAGAGCTGAAATGGAAATAGACTAAAGAAGAGTGACAGTCACAGCCGGAGAACATACTGTCGCTGGCTACAGCCCTGTGATTATAAGCCCTCAGTTCTGGTGCAAAGACTGAAAGCCTGTAGTCTCTGTACTGACCTTGATGGCTTCTCCTTTTCCCTTTCATTCCACTTAAGTACCAGCACACAATATGAAGTCACTATACTCAAAGCAGATCTTCCTCCTGGGGGGACATGGCCAATGTCTATTTATGCCAGACAGGACACCAATGACAGACTAAAGAAATGCGTTCACACAGGTATGCCTGTGTAAGCCAATCTGCTTAATGCTTTATTTCTAGAAGTAAGCGTAACTCCTTGCCAGGAGTAACCCTGAAAAATCCATCCTAGCATGAGTGGCAACTTACAATGTCACATCCCTAGAGTTCTGTGCCTAATTTGAAGGCAGCTCCATGAAAGACTCTCTGCTCCTTCAGCAATTGTTTATTGCTTATATAATCTTGAGGGGATTTGCGAACCTTGTACATTTAAAGAGCCTTATGATCCCTGGTAAGTCCCATTGGCTTCCTGAGTCATGTGACCCTCCCTCCAGGGGTCAATGTTTAAGTCCAGATGAAATACCAATCTCCTAGGTGACTCTGAATCCCGTCAGATTGCCAATGATGATGAACTATCACTAGCCAATTTAGAAGAGGAAAAATGGGAGACTGGAAAGGAAACTAAGCAGTTAGCATATATGGGGACTTGCAACATGAAACAAGACACCAGTTGTAGAAATAAGGCATAGGGCCTGAAGCGCAGTTCACAGCAAGACTCCTGTGAACTCTGAGATCTTTCGTTCTTGAATAGACTGAAGTACATCAGAGCTGTCAAATCAGGGGCTCAAGTGTAGGCAATTGTACCTCAGTGATTTGAAGTGGAACACAGGGTCAGAGCAGAACAATGCCTTGTGGAAGGTGGAAGTCTTTGAGAACCTCAATGTGATGGCAGGCCTGAGAAGTTTCTCAGGCAGTTCTCTATAAGTCACCCTAGAACAGAGCAGAATTGTGGGGAGACTAGCAAGAAAGTAGAGTGTGAGGTGAGCCCAGGGGCTCTCAAGGCAGGAAATGAATTTTCATTAACTCATCATGCTACATCATTCTTCGTCTTTTAAGAATTCTCTTGTCATCTGAAGGACCATAGTTTAAAAAGGAACTAAGGGATAATAGCTACAGGGTATATTGGGTGAGGGTTCCTAAAATTTTGTTCAACTGTCTTATTCACGAAGCATCCTTGGGCGATGGGATTTGTGAGCTGTGTTAGGCAGAAGGAACAGGAGTAAGATGTCTCAACTCAAGATGATCCATCCTGATGCCACAAGAAACACTGTACCACTGACTTCATGCCACCTTAGGACAGATGACCTACCTTTTAAATCCCTAAAGCAATATATTTGCTGAAGATTATCTCAAAGGAGAAAGACAAGATAGACTCCAAAGGCCAGTGGCTTGAGTTTAGCATAAGAAAATTCTGGGGAAAAAATAGTCCTAATCATCATCCCAGCAGGTGAGTTATGAATATACCAGCTGGTTTAAAACCTGGGTGCACCAGCAGCAGAATCTACCTAGAATCTCACCAATGTGCTACTTATAGAATTTCCTTCTAACCTTAAGTTCACTCTATCTTAATAAGTTCCATTGTTTATGAGAACTTGTAAGGTATTAAAGATTGGAATTAGCTATTGTCCCTGTTGTACTATTGAGGCATAATTAATATTTGCATCTCTGACATTTGATGCCAATTCATATTTTCTACCCTCCAAGACTACTCTTTGTTTCAATGACTTACCTCACAGTTATCTTGAATTCCTGTCCCCAGGGCATTGTGAATCCCTGATTGCTATGCATTTATTGGACCATAAGTTTTCTATTTACCAATTTGTACTTCTAAGGTATCCAAATACTAAATATAGTCCTTCTTGACTGTATTGTGCAGGACAAATCCTACTACCTCATGATAACCTGGGTTAACTACTCATTCAATTTTACTGAAACTCTGTTTGTGAGTTTGATGATGGACAGAGAGAATAGGTGGCAGTTGTAACTTCAGTAAACAACAATTTTGCTCTATCTCCTGGTGGAAGCATTCTCTTCTAAATCCCAAGACATCTAATTTCACATATAAATAAATTTTCAGAAGTAGAAAGCAGTAACTCTGTATTTTTTAAATAGTGTGTTTGAATAGTAGTAGTACAATCTAAGTAGTTTTCCCACCACCCCCAAATCACACAGTGATTAGTGGTTTAAGATGATGTCCTTGCCTTTCATGATGGCTTCTCAAAGCTGGTACTTTAGCTGTGCATTGATCAACAAGCTTATCGTTGTACTTGGAAGTTTTCCTGTGTCCTGCCCAGTCCTGAAGTCCTGTATTTCTCCAGTCCCACCTGGCCTTGGGGTCCCACAGCCGCTTTTAAAACAGTTACTCAGAGGTTTAATATTAATTGCAAATTATATAGCCTATGGCTCAGGCTTCTTACTAGCTAGCTCTTAGAAGTTAACTCAACCCATAACTATTAATCTAAATTTTGCCACGTGTTCCATGGCTTTACCTTCATCCTATTACATGTTGCTCCTTGGATGGCAGGCTGGCGTCTCCCCTTACTCTCCTTTCTCCTTTCACTATCTCTCTTGGGTTTTCCCACCCAGCTCCATCCTGCCCTGCCATAGGCCAATGCCACTTTATTTATTAGCTAATGGGAGTAACACATATTCACGGTGTACAGAAAGACATCCCACAGCATATAGTCACTGAGATGTTGTGCTATGGTGGAGGAGCAGTGGAGGTTGTAGTGATGAATGCACAGCAGTATCTCCTTTTATACAGAGTGGACAATGTTATGGAGATCCCATGAATCAGACATTCTGTGACTTCTTAGAGAATGGGGTTGACTGGGTCACTGCAAGTATACAATAGTGACCTGCTAGACTATTTCAGCACCAGAAAGATGGATTTGTCAAGATTAAATTGCAAATTAATGGATTTCTCATGTGTTATTTTTTAACGGTGATACTTATTTATACAACCATGCACATAGTCTATGTCTGTTCATGGAAGCTTAACTGGAACAGGATCTTCACACATTTTGGCACTGCCACTAAGGCTCAGAGATCCTGATCAAGGGTGGATATCTCTTGATCAGTTTATGGATTGCCTTCAAGTCTGAGAACTATCTCAGTTGTAAAAGCAGGTAAGAGATGCAATTTTCATTAAGTCGGCTGACCTCAGCCTTTTATCCCCCACTTGAGATACTGCAGTCATAAAAATAGATATGGAGATGTACAATAAAGTTTTTGGTTGCTCTTCTTTATTGCCATCAAGAACATTGTGTTGCATAAGGTATTTCACACCTTTGGATGATGCCCACTGTCTACTTTTGCAAATTTGTCCCACAGCAGTGATAACACCTACCTGATTCTGAGTGTTTTCAGATTCTGATTGTCATCACCTGTCCTTGATTATCAGCTATGGATACTGTTGTCACTGCTGTACAAAGCCCAGTTCCATAGCTGAGTCCCCTAGAAGCCGTCAAAAGATGACCAGTGACGCTAGTGCCTTCCTCACTAACACATTGCTTACCATGTTGTAAATAGGGTCCTCTATGATTTCCTTGGGAACATGCCCAGATCCTTAACTTTTCCAGTCTTCTGTAGTATTTTTCCTCTCTCTGCAGTTTACTCCAACAATTCTCCTACATGGCTTGGATTTTGTCTAATATGATCTATGGTTTATTCCAAACTTCTGAATGCTAGCCCAGTTTTCCAAGGTACTAAATCTTGTGTCACAGAAGAGTGTCTCCCAGACAGATAAACTCTCATATCAAGCTTCCTGCTCTACTTCCTCAACACAGCATTACTTGGGGCCATTCAGAAAGCTACTCTCTAGTTCCAGACAGCATATAATAGGGCAATCCTCAAATTCACTATTAGAAGATTTGGATCATACTGTATTTTCAGCCTAAGGTCCAGAGGATCTACTGTCATCTGTAGGGTATTCTGCCTCATTTGACTCCTCATGGTCTTCAAACATTGGTAAGGCTATGGTCTTCCATCACCAACAAAGTGGAGGAAGTTAGCTATACAGGATTCAAGAGACCAGAGGACACCTCAGCCTCCAGAGGTTCTGGAGGACATTCCCTCCCTCATTGCACATCTTGGAATCCCACTCCTTCTCTAAAATGGCCTTGCATTAGGCCTTACTTAGGCTCAGATTTTAAGTTTTTGGAAGTTAAGTTACCTTCTGATTAAGCCCTGCTTCTGACTCACATATGTGTTTTCCATCTGCAAAAGACAGTGTTCTTTTTTAAAGGAAATTCTCTCCAGATAATGAATTCTGTGAGTCCTTATAGATTTTGTTTCCTTGTACATCTTGACTTCCCAAAATGTGGCACCAGCCTAGGCATCCTTTCCCATGTGTTTTATCCCAGCTCATATACCTTAGCAACTATACTGTTAGCACATGACAAAGGCCTTCAAGACCTGACTCATCGTAGACTTATAGGGTTCTCAGCACAGTCTAACAAATGAAGGATCTAACTCCAGAACCTCATCCCAGGAATATCTATGGTACCACATGCCTTGTTTATAGAAGTAAAGCCTGAAAGGAAAATGAGAGTGCTTTCAAGAATGCAAGTGTAGTCGTTTATAGGTCATGGCATAAGTAAAAATGATAATTCTACTAAAGACAGACACACTTTTCTTTGACAGCATAGAACACACACTGTACCTGAGTTAGTCCCACTTTGAGGCAAGTGGGTAGTCTGTTGTTGTCTGAAGTATGTAGTGAGCAGTGTTGGGGGTGGGGAATGCAAAGAAAAAGTGCATTCTCAGCCAATCGGTAATTCCCTAGGATCGGAACAACTGTGAACTGTTGTGAGCCAGCTCTCTCAATGGGGAGCAATGGATAGCAAAATGGAAAGGTAATCTGGGCTGGACCTCTATACCACCCACTAAGCAGGATAGTAGGACTCTGTTCAACAAAATTTAAATTTTCTAATTGAGTTCACAAATAAAAGGAATTTTATCAAAATTAAATGAGTATTTACCAATATGAATCAAGTACTTTGTCATTTAAAAGATGCAACCAGGGCTTAGTGGTTATTACTCTGCCAGAGGATGCAAATTTGGTTCCCAAGACCCACAAAAAGCACCTCACAGCCACCTGTAACTCCAGCTCCAGGGGATATCTAACATTCTAGGCTCAGTGAGCACCTCCACTTCAATGCACAAACCCACTCAAAAGTGCATGTACTTTATTTTTCTCAAGAGACAAGGCTGATGCCAGGGAGGTAACTCAGCAGATAAGAGTCCTCTCTGTGAGCATGGAAACCTTAATCTGAGTACTCAGAACCCATGAAAACAAGTTGGGCATGGTCTTGTGTGCTATAACGTGGTGCTGTGGCTTGGGGAAGATATAGGAGGGTCACTGAGGATTGATGGATACTAGCTTAGCTTCATGTTTAATTAGAAACCCTGTCTCAAGGGAATAAGAGAGAGACAGAGAGAGAGAGAGACAGAGACAGAGAGAGAGAGAGAGAGAGACAGAGAGAGAGAGAGAGAGAGAGAGAGAGAGAGAGAGAGAGAGAGAGAGAGAGAAAATGCAGGACACAGAAGTCCCCCTGTGACCCCAGCATGTGTGCATTCCCAGATACATGTTGTATAACACACACACACACACACACACACACACACACACACACACACACATACGCACGCAGTGCTTATCAGTGGTGACTGGCCACTTGGATCTGACAAGGGGAAGATCCAGCAGGCTTTTTGTCATTTCATGTCTGTGATGCTATTATTCTACATCAATGGGAGAAAAATAAATAAGAAAAATTAGGAAAGAAAGAGTGGTTGTAAGGACACAAAAAATAGAATTAAAGTCTAGGAGACAATGAGATTTGGCTTGCTTTGTTGCTGTGGATAAGCTCATGAGTTGCTAAGATTTCATGTTACAGTGAATGAGAGTGAGCATTTTGTAGAACAGTCAAATTTTATTCCTATCCTCAAAGGGTCTATGCTACAAATAGAAATGAAAGGCACAGTGAGGACATGTGTTCTTTCTTACAGATGCAGGGCTGCTTCACTGAGAATCCTCTCTTGCTACATTGAATGACTGGGCTCTCCTTGTACCATTTGATTAAATATTGTGGGTTAAAATTTCTATAAAGGTAGAACGAAATGAAATCCTCAGGAGATACTCTTTTTCTGAAGATGCAGTAGGTAAACTTTAAATTTTTAGACTGAAGTTCTGTTGGGTCAGTCTTTTAATGAAGATAAAGACCTAAGCATAATGAACAGATTTCATTTATACTAAATTTGAAATGAGGCCTTGCCTGGTGACTCTCTGGCCTCTGCCATAACCCCCTCTTTGCTACTTATATTTTGACTTTGCCTACATTGAACGAAAGCTCAACGTTGACAAGGAAGTTATAAGAAAAATGAGGAACAAGGCAGAAAACAGAAAACCCCTGCAGTAAAGACAATGCTTGTCTCTGGGAGCCAAGAAACTTAGTTCTGTGTCAACAGCACAGGGAAAAGGGAAGAGGCTTGTGGTCTCTGCTGTTTACAAACTCACTGAATTCATCAGGAGCAGCCACTGGCCTGAATGAAGGGGTTGGTCTTTGGAGACTTTCATGAGAGCATTCATTCAATCTGTGGATCATGCTCATGGAAATGATTTTATAGTTTATCTAAATGACTTCCTCATCTCAGCAATTAATGTGCTGAGGTCTGCAGTAGAGAAGTGTCATGGTCAAATACAGAGGATATTAACCTAGCCCTAAGTGATCTCACAACATAAGCAGGAGCAAAGTTTTTGCAGCTAGGTTGCCAGAGACCAAATTCTGACAGCGCTATTCCTTGTGTGAACTACAATAGGCCTGGTAGCTTCAGTCTACGAACATGGGAAATGGAAATAATTTTGTTGCAGATACAAGCTCTTATTGGAATTGCTCAGGCAGCACAGGGTTTGTACACAGAGAGGATCCAACGGTTCTACTGTTGCTGTTTCAACAAAGATCACCTGACTGAAGATTGAATATTTTGTTCCTTGGTGTACTTTAGGCTCAAATTCAGGACCTTTAGCCTACTACACAATTGGTCAATTTGGACATCTGATAACCTCCAAGTGGACTTATTTTTCTTATGTGGGAGGTGAAAATGAAAGTACCTACCTGACGGAACTGAATAGTCAATGAAAAGTGGATAACACATTCACTAAATGCAGAAGACTCTCCCTGCCTCCCTGTGTGTAGTCTTTCCTCTAAAGGTCTTTGATTTAGAATTTCATGTTACACGGGAAGTTAGACAGAAAATAACCCATGGAACATGAGTGGCTGTAGTATTTTTATTCAGTGTATGCATTTTCACCCGCCCCTTCAGTTTCCTTCACTTCAAACAGTATCTCTCATTAGTTCAGTTTTTTAGATGAGCAAAGGATATCTAAGATTCCAGGGAGCTCATCAGATGCAGTGTTGTCCAGGCAGAAGTCAGGGGCCAGTCATGGTGCACACATCGGCAGCTCTTGCCACTGTCCTCTCTGCTCCTGAAATGCAGCAGAAGGAACACCACACTCTCTAAGTCTCCACATGGATCCTTCTGTCTCTGGGATAGCTGGAGAGGCTTGGCGAAGTGTGATTTTGACAGTGCCAAAATACCCTGATCAGTGCTTCTGGATGTTACGTCATGGAGGCCACTGCAGCATCCCCATGAGCCTGCGCAGGAACTCCAAAAACATCCCTGTGAGCCTGCGCAGGAACTCCAAGAACATTGCAGTATCAATCCTTAACTTCTGTTTGTTCTATTTTTTTTTTTTTTATTCTGAGGAAAGCTGAAAAAGGGTCCATGGATGTGTCCACACAGGTGTTTACTCAGATACGGTTCTTCAAACAAATATTCATGGTGAAGTGCGAGTTGAGGAATGAACAGCCAAAGTCAACTACAGCTGCAGAGTCCATATGGGCTGTTGTCTACGCAAATATTAAGACACCTTCCATGAATTTGGAATTACTTCTAAGCCTGTGAAGAGTGGTGCCTGGAATCCATTGACCACTGGTCCAGAAGCCATCAGCCAGAGCATCAGACCTGATGGAGACATGGCTGTGGACAATTTGGGTTGCAGAAGTCAGCTGTAGGGTTTTAAACTGTCAGATTGTTATTGCTTTAGCAATTTCTTAAGACATTGCAGCTGAAATGTCTAGGCCATTATGAGCCCTTTCGTATCTTATCTTAATATATTAATCTGCATGTTCTCAGCACAGCACTTGAAGAATTAAAAAATATTATGCCCCCCTCAATATCATGCCTATTGATGGTTTGGGCTATACCACATCCACACAACTGACTTATTTCCATGTTAATAGTAACCAGTCCCTCCTTGTTACAGTATAAACAAAACACATATGTTTTCATACCTCTGGGATATGGGTTTGGATTATTTCTCCCAATTTACAGATAATAAAGTAAACACATATAAAGCAATTTAATAATTTATCCAAGATGGAACAGCTAGAAACCTGTCTGTAATTGTGACAGTGCTGAGAATACTCTCCTAAGAAGGGAGAAGCCAGAATTATACTGAGTCAAAACCTAGCACCTCATAGAAGAGGCCTGTGCTTTGAGAATATTGAGATTTAAAACATGACTTTGCTCAGCTGTAAAATGTGGGAAGGAATAGAGGACAGACAGAAATGTTGTGGAAACTAAAGTCATCCATTTATATAATGTAAAATGTGGATCTGTATTTAAATGGAGATACACACACACACACACACACACACACACACACACACACACACACACACTTGTACCTACCATGTCCTGGTTATTCCCTCTTGAAATAAAAAAGTGTCATTGTCTGAATTATTTGGTATCAGGATAATGAGAGTTGCACATAATTAATTTAGAAAGATTCTCTGCTCCTTAATTTTCTGAAACAATTTGAGAAAATTTGGCCTTAATTATTTAAATATTAAGTAGTATTCACCAGTGAAGTCAATTAGTCATGGACTTTTCCATGTTGAAAACTTCTGATTAGCTATTTGGGTTTCTTATTCTCTATTGATCTGTTTAGATTTTCTATATTTTTCCTGGTTCATCCTCGGTATGTTTCTAGGAATGTACTCATTTCTTCAGAGATACCTAACATGTTGATGTAATTACTCAAGACAGTCTCCTACAATCCTTTGTATTTTTTAGAAATCAATTCTAGTGACTCATCTTTCATTTATAATTTACTTATTTTTTTTTACCTTTTTCTTCAATCCACTAATGATTTCTCTATTTTGTTTATCTTTTCAAAACCAACTCACTTTTGTTGACATTTTCCTTTTTTTTTTCTGGCCTCTATTTCACTTATGTCTCTTCTTTATTATTTTTTTTCTATACTAACTCTGGCCTTCTTTTGTAATTTTTTTAATTACTTGAAATGTAAAGTAGTTTAGTAAGATTCTATTTCTTTTAAGGCCATTATCTTTTTTTTAAGAGTTTATCATTTTTTGAGAATTTCAGACATGAATACATTATATTTGGGTAATTTCCAATCATTCTTTTATCACCACCAAATTCTCCCTGCACCCCTCCCTCTCAAAATCATGACCTTTTTTTTCTATAATTATTATTGTCACCATGAGATGCCAAAAGAGGTAACTGGTAAAGGTGCAGCTTCAGCTGCAGCAGCAGCAGAGACCCCAAGATATTAGGGGTGTGAATATATAGCCTGCTGAGACTATTTACTATTGATTGTATGATTATGTGTTAGGGTTGACCACTTGGGATTGGATTCCCTATCATGGGGATCATTCCTGGCGAAGACTGATTCTCCCATAGCAGCATTCTGCTGCCTATATTTCTTCATCTATGGATGAGACCTTATGAAATCTCCCCATCCCCATTGACATGCTGACTGGTGTGGTCATTATGCAGGTCTTGCTTAGGCAGCTATACTGTTGAGATTTCATAGATACAGCATCCCTGCCGTGTCTAGAAGGCACTTGCTATAGCTGCGCCCTGATCCTCTGGCTCCCAGACGCTTTCCATCCGCTCTTCCGTAGCATTCCCTGAGCATTGTAGATGTACCAGTTGAGCCCAGGCACCACACGGTTACTTACCACTTGGGCCAGCCGCAGATCACTTTAGCAGCCTCCATCTGATGTGGAAGAAAGCTTCTTTGATGAAGGGTGAAACTACTTTTATCTGTAGGTATAAAGGTAAGTATTTACAATACAGTTATAAATTATATTGGTTTAGTAAAGTCATAGTAGTAGGTTCTCCTCTAGGGTTCATGATGTCTCCAACCATGCATACTTGGCTAGGTTTATAGTATAAGATGTGAGTTCCTCATAATAAGTAGGCCTTAAATCTAACTAGACAGTTGTTGGTTACTCCCATGGTATATCGCATAGGAGTCCATGGCCATCTACTTCCCTCTTGCTGTTATCATTTTTCTAAATGTTGTTTGACTGTCTTGTAATTACTTTCTTTTCACTTGCCACTTTCCCTGTGGTTCGATTATTCTTTTTTTTAAAGCAATCTTTAATTCGGTTTTCTTCACTTCCGTGTATTTATTCATGAATTTTTAATTTGTTATCACTGTAGCATTTACATAAAACAGCTCATGGTTATAAAAACACATTTTTACAGATAACAATTTAGTTTTGATGGCACATAAAATTTTATACTTTTAATTATATACTACTTGGAAATGGTTACTGATCACACAACTTATTTTATATAATATACTCACTAACAAATTGTTATAATGATAAATTGTCTTTAATAATTTTGTCTTTTCTCTTTTATGCCAGACTTAAAAGTGATTCTTGTCTCATAATTACAATAGAACAATATTCTGAATTAAAAAGTATACTTACTTATAAGAATATAGGAAATCAGTGAATTTTATACTTGTGTTTTTCATATTTCTCATCTGCATCTCATCTTTTATTTAACTTAAAGAATTTCTTTAGCACCCTCTGAAAGTAATTCTGAGAATGTTTATTGTTCTTTCATTCTTTTTCCCCATTTTTATTTATTTATTTATTTATTTATTTATTTATTTATTTATTTATTTATTTATTTTTCTATTATCAGCTTGATACAGTATAAATTCTTATCTTAATAGTGAAGTGTTTCATTGAGGCTTGCCCAGTAATTGAGTAAAACCAAAACTTATTATAAGCCACAGTCATCCTAGGGTCCCCCCTGCTATGTAGCCTCCCTGGTTCTGTGGGTTGCAGTCTGATTGTCCTTTGCTTTATATCTAGAATCCACTTATGAGTGAGTACATACCATGTTTGTCCTTCTGGGTTTGGGTTACCTCACTCAGGATATTTTCTAGTTCTATCCATTTGCCTGCAAATTTCATGCTGTCATTGTTTTTCTCTGCTGAGAAGTACTCCATTGTGTATATGTACCACATATTCTTAATCCATTCTTCAGTTGATGGGCATCTAGGTTGTTTCCAGGTTCTGGCTATTACAAATAGTGCTGTTCTTTCATTCTTATACTCTCGGTCAGCCATATATGTGTCCCTTATGCAGGATGAATACATCATAACATTGTCCTGGCATGCAGATGCAGAGTTCCTGATAAGAAATCTACTGGCAGCATTATGAAGTTCCCTTGTATGTCATGAACAGCTTTACTCTTATTGCTTTAAAATTATCTCACGTTTAATGTAAAGCTCTCTGAGCTGATCCTGGCTGGAGACTTCAGGTGACACTTAAAATACCAGTCTCTCTCTCTCTCTCTCTCTCTCTCTCTCTCTCTCTCTCTCTCTCTCTCTCTCTCTGGAATCCTATACTGCAACTGCATATAACAGTTGTCTTAATGATATCTCATAAACCTAGCAGGCCAGGAGTTCTTCACTCTCCCAATTTGCTTCTGATTGAAATGAATTGGTCAGTGATATGTCTGTTGGTTCTTGGGTGTTTCTGCTTGAATGAGTCTGTTCTTTTTTCTCTCTCATTTGTCCATTTTTTTTCTTTATTTAATTTTTATAAAGCACCAATCAAAGATCCCCCTCTTCCCTCCTCCCACCCATGCAGCCTCCTACTCCCAACCCACCCCCCACTCCTCCCCCCACAAAAGTAGGCAAGGCTTCTCTTGAGGAGACACATCCAATAGAGTCAGTCCAAGCCCCTTCCCCTGCCTCAAGGCTGCAAGTGGTGTCCCATCATAGGTAGTGGGTGCCAAAAATACTGCTCATGCACCAGGAATGGATCTGATCCCACCACCCCCCCAAGCAGATCAAGCTACACCACTGTCTCGCCATGCAGAGGCCCAGCTCAGTAACATGCAGCTCCACAGCCATTGATCCAACTTTCATGAGTTCCACTAGTTTGGTTTGTCGGCTCTGCAGTTCCATTATATCTTGATGCACGTTAGTCTTCTTATATCTGACTCTGCGGTTCGTTGATCTTATCTGTTCCAACCTGGGGTCATCCTTGGGGATTCCTGGGAACTTTTCTAGCACTCAGTTTCTCTCTATCCCTATGATGTTTCCCTCTATCATGGTATCTATTTCACTGCTTTCCCACTCCATCCCTCTTCCAGCTCAACCATCCCATTCCCTTATGTTCTCATCCCCTATTCCCTACCCTCCATTGCCCACTCCTCATCCCCAGTTTACTCATGGAGATCTCATCTATTTACCCTTCCCAGGGCAATCCATGCATCTCACTTTGGGTCTTCCTTGTAATCTAGCTTCTCTGGAGTTGTGGGTTGTAGTCTGGTTATCCTTTGCTTTACGTCTAGTATCCACTTATGAGTGAGTACTATGTTTGTCCTTCTGAGTCTGGGTTACTTCAGGATGATATTTTCTAGTTCCATCCATTTGCCTGCAAATTTCATGCTGTCATTGTTTTTCTCTCCTGAGTAATACTCCATTGTGTATATGTACCACATTTTCTTTTCTTTTTTTTTTTTTGTTTTTTTGTTTTTTTGTTTTTCGAGACAGGGTTTCTATGTAGCTTTGTGCCTTTCCTGGAACTCACTTGGTAGCCCAGGCTGGCCTCAAACTCACAGAGATCCGCCTGGCTGTGCCTCCTAAGTGCTGGGATTAAAGGTGTGTGCCACCACTGCCCGGTCACATTTTCTTAATCCATTCTTCAGTTGAGGGGCATCAAGGTTGTTTCCAGGTTCTGGCTATTATAAATAATGCTGCTATGAACATAGCTGAGGATGTGTTATTGTGGTATGATTGAGCATTCCTTGGGTATATGCCCAAGAGTGGTATAACTGGGTCTTGAGGAAGATTGATTCCCAATTTTTTGAGAAACCACTATATCGATTTCCAAAGTGTCTATACAAGTTTGTACTCACACCAACAGTGGAGGATTGTTCCTCTTGCTCCAACATAAGCTAGATGAGTCTGTTTTTAAAACTATTTTCTTTCATTTCATTTTTATATCCTTCAGCTCCACTTTTCCTTTCTTCTTTCTTTGCCCAATATCTTTATTTATTGATTGTCTGACTTCTTTTGTAACTAACTGCCATCTTTAAAAATCATTCCAGATTGATTGTTAGAGAATTCACAAATCTATTTTTTGGAGGGCCATCAGAAAATTATTGTGTTGATTTGGTACGATCATGTTACTCTTGATGCTTTTAAATTTTCCTTGGAGGCTGATTTTGCTGTCACTTTATTAAATAAATCCAACTCCTCCACATTAATTTTTTTACTTTTATATTGTTTGGGAATTTGTGCACAATAGGTTTGGGGAGAAAGAATAAACCAGTGAGCTGGTGTGGTGCCTGTGTGGGTGCTACTCGTTCTTAGAGCTCATCTTAGGTGTTGCTCACTCTGCAGCCATTCTCCCCTGCAAAGAAGACGATCCTACACTATTGGTGAAATTATTAAGGCCCCTCCACGTAGTTGAAAGGGAGGTTTATTTTGTGGGGTAACTTACAAGTGAAGGGATAGGTTACAGGATCTGGGAAAGGTGTAGCGCAATCCGGCAGTTTTCTCTGGAGAACTCTTCTCAGTCTACCTTCAGCATCCAGGGTCCAGGAACCAAGAGAGCAAGCGCATCCAGATCTCAGATCTTCAGGGTCCTCTCTCAGCCCCCCTTGTAGGCATGACAGTTACTGAAACCTCAATGGGGGTTGGAACTTCCAGATCAAAGCTGGAATGGCTACCCACTATATCTCCCCCTTTTGTCTAAATAAGAAGGTTCTAACCTAATACAAGACTACATCCAAAGGAATGGTTATCAAATATTGTCCAGGAATAATGAGGGATAATGACCTAGATAAGATGGAACTACAACCAATGCAAACAATATCAAGCAAGAAACACATACTAAAATCCAGAGAAGTCTAGAGCGTAGGTAAATGGCATGTTACAAAGATCATTCCAAAAGGTGTCCTATTCTAAAGAACCAGAATCTAATACTTAATGTGTTCTAAGAGATATATATATATATATATATATATATATATATATATATATATATATAAAGTTGTAACTATAACTGCTAGTCTTCAGTCCCATCATAGACCTGAGAAAGAATATAATGGTACCTGAGAAATGGAAGATGGATATAATTCCATTAGGTAGGTAATCTTCAAACACTTCAAAGACCTACAGAATATGGCATTTAAAATGTTTTAAAAATTTAGATTTTCTGGACAATGAGACATGTCTGCTCCTGGCAGCACCAATTTACTTCAGATAGGAGGATGGGCATCGAAGACACTCCATGTGGAGTTTATCTTCACCTTGGCAAAAATAGCCATTTGGGCAAGAAACTGTTCTTGTCAGTACTGTTTGATCAACTGGACTTGCAGGACCCATATGAAGGTGACCACTGAACTTTGCTTGGCGAAATGGTCCCTCAGGTTCCTGCTTCACAGAGGAAACTGCCAGACATTCTACAGGACATCTCTCAGAGAGAGATGACTGAGAGACTCTAGGCCTGTGAGCTGAAGACAGATGCCCCAACTTTACAAAGAAACATTAGGTGACTGTCCAGGCTGCCAGCTGTCTCTCTCTACCCTGCAAGAATCCTGAAAGTTGCTTGCATCCTTCTCCTGTTTCTCGGGTAATAGTATATCCTTCTGAGGTCTTTGATGTAGTTGAAGACTAGATAGTTATAATTTCCTCAGTTATGATAAAAGATAAGTTACATATAAAACCTTAGACTCACAAATATAAGATAGATAGGATATCTTATTTAATATTGTAACTGTAATTCTTGCTTGATAAATGTAATTTTACTATGTTAAAGTTAAAACCTTCCTTTTTGAAAAAAAAGAAAAAGGGGAAGTGCTGTGGATGATTGATTAATAAATAAAACACTGATTGGCCAGTACCCAGGCAGGAAGTATAGGCGGAACTAGCAGAGAGGAGAATTGAACAAGAAGGCAGAGAGGAGGAGACACCAGCGTGCCGCCCAGGGAGCATCATGTAAAGGCAGCAGGTAAAGCCACAGAACACGTGGCAACATATAGATTAACAGAAATGGTCTGAGTATAAGATTGAGAGCTAGACAATGGTAGGCCTGAGCTAATGACTGAGCAGTTTAAATAATATAAGCATCTGTATCTTTATTTTATAAGTGAGTTATGGGACTGCCGGCGCTTGGTGGGACCCGGAGAAAAAAACTCTAGCTACATTACACCTCTTTTCAGTCTCCCAAAGCCAGGCTGGGTGCTAAGTGCCTGCCATTGGCTTCCTCGGCAATGGTGACTTGGAGTTGATAAAGAGGAATCTTTTCCCCTAATCTGTAAAATCAAGTGAGATACTTTTATATCCTCACACACTGCCTTTAAAATGATGGCTATGGTGCAGAGGGAAGGAGTATGAAGAGCAGTATGGGCACACACCGGCTAGTGAGTGTGAATGTACCCATGACTCCTGGCTCAGCTTCGCTGTGGAGTTATGAAACAGTTGGAAGGAAGGCTGAGATCTCTGTCCTGTCGTCCTGTTGATGCCCTCACTGATATTCATTTTGATTCATACATCATTCTCACAAAGGGACCTTAGGGTCAGGTGTGAGGTAGTTCACCCAACGTCACTCAACTCCAAGTGGTAGATAGGAAGGGCTCAAAGATCAAGTCAGGGCTTCAGATTCAATTTTTACATATTATACTGCAAAGATAAGTTAGGAAACACCAACAATAAGGACATTTTTAAAATAAATGTAAAGTACATTTATAGGACATGAACAGAACTGAGTCAATGCCTTTCCTGGACCTGAATTGTCAGGAAGCAGCAACCTACTTAATTTATCTTCACACATGGATATCATTTCTGTTCTGGGTTTGACTAAGGATTCCCACATGGTTCCTAATCAAATCCATTTAAGTGTTTGTACCTGTTTCAACTAGAACTTCTCAAAAAAAAAAAAGAAAGAAAGAAAGAGAGAAAGGAAGAAAGAAGAAAGAGAGAGAGAGAAAGAAAAATTAAACACAGAAAGTATCTAAAAAAAATGACACCCCCAGGGTATTCCATGGAAGGAAATTAAAATGCCATTTCAATGAAAAAAAATGAATTTATAACAGTGGATATTTCAGTCTGTTCTTTTGGAGCTTGGCAGTATTACAAATTTATTGGCTCCTTTTTAAAGGAGAACACTATAGGGAGTCTGAGGTCTGATTCAATTTATGTTTGCTTAGTCATGTCCCCAGTAACCCCACTGGGATGAGGTCAGCCTTGGGAATATCCCTATTTTAAAAACTTAAAGTCAGAATAAGTCTTCCTCCTTTTTCTCAAGTTTCTTATACTTTTCCGTGAGGTGCCATCTCCCCACATGCCCTTCCTCAGGTTATTCATTTTTAATTGTCTCTAGATCTTAGCATCCTGATGCCAGGGACAGAGCCTGTGGCTCTGTTCTGACAGTCCCCCCGCCCATTCCTCATATGTTCACTGAAATAGGCTTAGCAGCCATCTGCATCTCTGTATGGAAGCAGGCAAAATGTCAGCCCTCCCATGGGTTCCACACAGAAGAAAGCTCGGGGAGACCCACTGGTTTCTCACCCAGACTCCGTGGCTCTGACCTGGCTGTTCTCATTAATGTTTTAGCATTAGGGTCTCATGAGCTTGGGAAGCACTTTTGTCATTGAGGTTCACAAGGTAACCTCCAGCACGAAGCACATTTTCCATAGACTGTGGAGAGGTGCTTCTTCAGTCTAAACAAAGAACACCTTTCACCACACACGCATGGACACATTAGAGGAGGGTATTTGTAGCAAATCTTTAATATGGCAAAGGCGAAACATGCTGGTTGATTCTGAGTGGAAGAAAAGAAGAGAAAGGGGAGAAGGGGACAGTAAAGAAAATCTCTAATGAAGATTTATAAAAGGGTGTCTAGAAAGGAAGAGGGAACTAACGTGCCCCTGTGTCACATGATGAAATTGCCATCATAGGTGGATCTATAGTAGAATGGAGAGGTTGAGGAGACTGGAAAGAAGAAGAGAACAGAGGGCATGCATGATTCCTTCCCTGCACCAGAATGTCTGGGGTTGCTTCACCCCCATGGTGCAAAGACATTTATGCTTAGCATTGTCTAAATGTCAAAGTAAGGAGCAAGTAGGAAGCTCAACTCCTTACACTCCTTCCTTAGGAAACATTTGTTGAGTATTATGAACAGGTGATATGGTCACCATTATCTAATCGAACATTGTACAGCTTCCACTTTCAAGCCCTCACAATAAGTTAGGACAGGATTACTTGACAACTGTTGGAAATCTGACTACAGGTTGACTTATCTGCCTGATATGTAGGACAGCTCAGACTAAACATGCTTCTTGAGCATAGACAGATCTACCAGAAGTATCTGAAGACATCCGTGAAATGAATTCATATGAATCAGCAAGTCCTTGCAGGAAGATGTGTGGACCTCAGTAAGTAGAAGAATGAATCTATTTCTGAGTTAGTAGAAACTGACCACAACATTGATCAACACTGGGCTATGGAGGCTTCTACACACTAATAACATTGTAGGGCTCCCTTGGGAAGTCCGTGGTGAATCACCAGAAGGGCTACCATCAGCTTGGACCTCTGCTTAGCTTGTTCCATGACTATCAGTCTAGGATGTCAGGACACATTACTGCAGCCAAAGTCACTTATGTCACACATAGCTCTGAAAACTTGAAGGCCCTGGTCAAGGGATGGGAAGGGATAACTCCTGGTGTCTGTGAGCAAGGTGTATCTGCTCCTAGCTTCCCCCTTGTTCCTACAGCCCTGGGCATTTCTTGGCTTGTAGATGGAACTCCTCTTGTCTTCTCCCATCTTTCCTTCATAAATATCATGCTGTGTGCAGTTATGTTGAGTTAGTAATCACCACAATGGCCTCATTCACTTGTTTATAAAGACGATTAATTTCTTTTTTTCTTTATTAAGAAATTTTTTATTCCTTTAATATACCAACCACAGATCCCCCTCTCATCCCTCCTGCTCTCCCCCAGCCTTCCCCCCTCAACTCATTCCCATCCCCTCTTCTGAAAATGTAAGGCCTCCCATGGGGAGTCAGCAAAGCCTGGTACATTCAGTAGAGGAAGGCTCAAGTCCCTTCCCCATGCATCAAGGCTGCACAACATGTCCCATCATAGTTAATGGACTCCAGACACTTAATTTCTAAATCAGGTCACATTCATAGGTATTGGGAGGATTTCAACATCTTGTGAGAGCTTCTCTTAAGAGCAACTAAGAGTTCACAATTATATACTTCTAGAAATTCTCCCAGCTAGAGAAAGCCAGCTCTTCAAAGTCATACCCCTTCCCTACATCAGTCTAACCTATGAATGACCCATGACAGAAGAATATAAGGCCTGACACTGCCCTGATTTGGGGAAATTCTACAGGTGTAGTCCAACTCCAAAACTCCCTGGAGTTTGGAGAGACTGCTCCTTAACTCTGTTTGCCTCTTTCCCTACAGGCTTTACTGGACAGCACATCCCAGTAAAATGACCTGAGCAAATAAGGAAATCAAAGCCACATCACTTGTACCAGTGTGTCTTCAGACTTGGACCATGCTAACAATACAAAGATAAGACATGCCTGCTCTCCAAAGCCTTTCTCAGTGTCCACAGACATTAGCTGGTATGGCAGTATTTACTTCCTCTTGTGATTGGTCTCCCTTACTTTTGCACCTCCCAGACCACAGCTGATCATTACCTTCTTCCTCTCCTTGTGAACTCTACTTCTACAATAAAGAGAGGATGAGGGATTGCTTCCCATCTATAGGGTACAGTGACCATCTAGTCACTTTACATGTGTGATTCTAGTACAAATGGGAAAAAACAGATTCTAAGGAGGTCAATAAGATCCCAGAGCATCAGTTTGTGATAGATGCAGGAGTGGGATCCCAGGAGCATCCAGTGTGAAAGGCTGTGATCCTTTTGCAACACCACCGGTTCTCAGACCAACATCACGCAGACAAGTATATTAAAAGCAAACAAAAAATTGGCAGACAGAAATAAAATTAGTGATGTAAGATCTTGCAAAAAACATTAAAAGCAAATTTTTTTCAATACACTGTTGAGGGAGACCAGCTCCCTCTTTTTCCTCCCAGGGTATTTTTGAGGAGGGAGAAGTAAGAAATATGTAGAAGTATAGAGGAGAGAGACAGTTAGAAACACAGCATAGTTCGGGAGGGCCTGGGTCAAAACCCACCAGCCTCTTCTGTCCCTGCTAAAGGGCTTTTAAAGGAATGCCAAGGGCTAGAACAAAAGACCTCCCCAGCACA
This sequence comes from Peromyscus leucopus, assembly GCF_004664715.2. Taxonomy (NCBI): domain Eukaryota; kingdom Metazoa; phylum Chordata; class Mammalia; order Rodentia; family Cricetidae; genus Peromyscus; species Peromyscus leucopus. The sequence continues at coordinate 54,053,124 of NC_051069.1, forward strand.
GCCAAGTGCAGACCATCCCAGACACCTGGTGACCACACACGTGGTCCAGCCATCCCCTAATGCAGCTCTGTTGTGCAAAGCAAGCCCAGATCTCGCTAGGAAGCTTTTGTGGGCTCCCACGCACTGTCACCACCATTTCATAAGGTGAGCAACATTTTAAGTCAGAAAAATTACAAACATTTAAAATCAAAACAGAGACTGCATGTGCTTTTATCAAGTCAAGAAGTTTAGCTGTGTGGGAAAGCAGAGTGCAGTCTTACTCCTGATTGTATTCATTTGACTGTGGTTCTTTTCATTTCAAGGATTGATACAAGTTGAGAGAGGGAGGGGAGAAAGAAAGAGAGACAGAGAGAAAGATGGAGTCAGGGAGAGAGGAATGAAAGAAAGGATAAAGGAAGAGAAGGAAGGGAGAGAGGGACAGGGGGGAGGAAGAGGGAGGGAAAAGCGTTGTAAATAGTTCCCAATGATCTAGGTTTTATTCACACTAAGGTGCAAAATGGCCTCTCTATGTTATTCTACTGAATATTTTCAGTGTTGCAAAAGATTTATCCAAGTTAGCTTTGATGGGATTTAACCATAGTGAGGTTGCCTGGGTATTCTGCACTTCACGCCACAAAGCAAAAGCACAAGGAAATTCTATTTTATAACTTGACTGTTTTTCCCCAGGTCTCAGATCTCTCAGAAGTCGAGATCTGGCAAGAGTCCAATTTCTAGTCAGAAGATTCTGTTTCCACCCTATCTATTCACATTACAATCCCCCTTAAAATTTATATCCACAAACTTATTTTCTACCATTGGTTACATCTGACAGGGAACTATAGTTAAAATTCATGTTGATAACTGGATGCTTCTAAAATGCTAGACAAAATGTATGCATTCCATAATGCTTGCCACATGCTTCTTAACAATCAGGTGGGAGTGGAATGAGTTAATGTATTCGTAGTGATCACAAAGATGTCCTCTGTAGAAACACTGATTTGTAAGCATTGTTCACCTGGAGGACTTCCCAAACACAGTATAGATGAGAGTGGGACCAACCACCCACCAGTGAAATGCAGCTGCCTCAGGGGTACCAACTCTTGTGTCTGAGGTTTCAGTATTACAAAGAGAACTGCAGCATTATCCTGGGGAGCTCTAATTCGCTAAGTCTTTCAGATTTAGAACTGACAGAGGCATTTCGTTTGAAGAACAGCAGTATTTTAAGAAGGCTGAGTGTGAGTTTTGAAGTGGCAATCACTCCTTGCAGGCAGCTTGTCACCTTCAAAGGAAGGAAGACCTAGGAGTTCATCAGTGCTGGGTTTGGATCCCAGCTCAAAAAAAAAAAACCAAAAAACAAAAAAAAAAAAAACAAAAAAGATTCAGATGGGTGACCCTGAACGCTGTCATCCCCTCAGTAGAAGGGGAGCTGATAATGCTATCTTTGCCATAAGCTTGCTGTGAAAACTGAATGACAGATGCATTCAGTAAATGATAGTTGTTGTCATTACTGTACCTATAACTCCTGGGGCTATCCTGAATCTTAGTGTTGTGAAAACAATTACAGTAGTAAAGAGTGTTAGCTGTGGTGTTCCATAAGCCTGGGAGTGCCTTCCGGGCTTTCTCATGTCCTCACTATAAACATGTTGTTTCACAGAAGTTGAAGTGGTCTTTGACTGAGAAATTTACCTACCCAGCCCAAAGTTACTGCACAGCTAATGTACTTGCTATTTACTATTCTTACCACTATAACAAAATATTTGACAATAACTACTCAGTGAAGAGTTTATTTTGATGCCCAGTTAAAGAGTACAATCCATCATGGTGGAAGAAACACAGCAGCAGGAGCTCCAGGCAGCTAATCACACTGCTACCCCAGTCAGGAAGCAGAGAGAAACAAATTCCAGGGCTCAGCTGTGCTTCTCTTTCTTCTGCCTGAGCACCGCATCCATGGAATGATGCTTCATGGTGGTCTTCCAACCACAGTTAACCATATCTAGAAAATCTCTCCTAGATATCTCCAGAGGTTTGTGTCCTAGGTGATTCAAGATCTTGTTGAAGTTCAACATCAAATTTAAATCGACAAGATCTTGAATCACCTAGGAGGCAAACTAGGTGACAATATTAAGTTACAATGTCAAACCACCACCATTAGCAAGCGGCAGTGACAAATTGTAGAACCAGCCAAGCAGTATTTGAATGGTCTCTTCAGAAAATGGCTTGGAATTTCATGCTGTCTCCCATAGCTCTCACCGTGCTTTGGCCTTGCTCAGCGCTCCTACTTGCCAGCCCTGACAATAGGATACGGCGGCTATGTGAATGAGGCATTCCTGTCTTGTCCTGTTTCTCCACCTACAATTTTCCCTGGTGCACAAGTCCTTAATCCAAGCAGACGGGTGTACACAACTCCTCACCACACTGCTAACATCATCATTGCTCCTACTGTTGGTATTCTTCGGGTTAGCAGTGCCCTTCAGGGACTTGTGTGTTAAATATTTGGTTCCTAGTTCTTGGTGCTTTGGGAAGATGGTGAAAACACTTAAGATTTGGAGCCTTGTGGTAGGACTGCACCCAGAGGAGGTGGGAACCTTGGCTTCTCCTCCCGTTCTTTCCCACCTGACATGAGAACTTCATGCATCATATGTTCCCACCATTACTGGCAAAACAGCAGGGTCAGTCAGTCATGGAATGAAACCTTTTCTCTATAGAAACTGCTTGCTTAGGCCTCTGTTAGAGCATTGGGAAATTTACTGTAGTGAGGAGGAAAGTGAGAGAATGGAGATGTCATTTACAGAGCATAGAGATCTAACCTGAACCTGAGTTCGACTACCACTACCCTTAGCATTTCTGCCTTTTAACAGCATCTGCAAGTATGATTTCTAGGTTTTCCCAACTCATTCTGATCTTGATGTATTCAAGTCTTTGAGCCAAACTCTCAAGAATGCTCAGCAATTTTGAACTCTTAAAGGTGTCTTGATAAATTCTTTGTCATCCAAGTCAGCCAAGATCTTTTTGTTGCCTTAAAGGACTCGAACCCATCCATAGTTCTCCATTAACATTTACATCTGCTTCACATTGGGTACATTCCCATGCATTGCCTTGTCCTGCTCATTTTCAGTGCATTTCTGAATTTTCTCCAGCTAAGTTATCAGGTCTTTCAGAGCATACACTGTATAGTATATAATTCTCAATTTGCCTCTCTGAGGGCTTAAGATAGTGTGTTGAATAAAACATATGTAGTTCAGTTGGGTAATTGACTACCCCTAGAGGTTCAAAGTCACCTCTTTGGCCTCAGCATAATGTGTTTCCTAACATCCTGACATCAAGCTAGTTCTGGAATTTTCCAAATCATTAGAATTCTTTGCCAGACCAATCTAAGCTGTGATGGACAGGATGCATCCTTGTCTGTAACATTTCCCTGGTGCTGGAGCTTATTAGAGATTGCAGGCCTGTGAGCATCTGCTTAACAACAAAAACAAAATTCCTCCAGGGTAACTCCATTTCTGATCTTCCTTAAAATACATCTTAGATACAAGCAGTCAAATAAGAGCATTGGTTAGCCCTGCACTTTAATCACAGAACGCAAACCTCAGACTTCCAGCACTCCTCTGGCATTGGCAAAACCCACTATAATCATAAGTGTCTGCCTTTTCCTGTGTTCAGCAGGTGAAGGGTGGACTTCAGAGTCACAAGCTTACACTGAAGCTTGTCAGGCTCTGTTTCCTTGGCCCTGTGTTCTGATTATCCAAGGCAAGCTCTCTTCTGCAGGAAGACTGCTCTTTGTGAAAGAACTTTGTTAAATCAATAGAATTTACTCTGAATCTTACTTTCACATGGAAAACACACACACATAGAGCACACTACATAAGTAAAATATTTTGAAATACTTAAAATTTTCCCTTTGTATGAATTTCATATACTATTTTAAAGTAGTTCCATGTATATTTTAATAGTGTTTATTTCTCAAAATAAACTGAGAATTTAAACAGATATGATAGAGAGGTATAAATATTAGCAATTGATTGTCTCAACAACTGAAACTAGAATCTTCCTTTGAAAACCTGTGGATATGTAGTACAGAAACCATGGGGATGCTCAGGCTTGATACTACTATAGTATTGTTAATTTTAAAACTTTTAAAGTATAAGTAGAATATCCTTTTGGAAACAGAGGCTTTTTTCTGTTTTTTCAGCAACTCTCAAATACCCAGCAGCCACTTCCCAAATAATTGACTCACAGGCTTAATATTACATATAAGTGCTCGGCCAGTAGCTCAGGCTTATCACTAACTAGCTCTTACACTTAAATTAAGCCATAATTCTTATCTATGTTTAGCCAGGTGGCTTGGTACCTTTTTTCAGTACAAAATTCTCATCTTGTGTCCTCTGTGTTTGCCTAGAGACTCTCTGACTCTGCCCTTCTTCCCTTCCTTAGTTTGGGTGCCCCATCTATACTTCCTGCCCGACTACTGGCCAATCAGCATTTTATTAAACCAATTCAAGTGACAACTATCTACAGTGTACAAGAGGATTATTCCACAGCATTCTCTCTTCCTGCTTCTAGTCATGCCACCCTTTAATCCCTGTAAAGCTGGAAAAAATAGGGATATATATGCAAGTAATGAAAAAAGTTACATTGTGGCTTGAAGCAAACTTGGGGATATTTTCTCTTTTCACGTTACATTTCTGCTATGATGGTCTAAGAGAATTCGATGGAGTTTACATTAAGAATAAACAAATTATCTTTTAAAGACCTTAATGTGGAAACTCAGACTGTGAGTGACAGGACTTAAACTTCATGTGAAGTCTGTCTTCAACAAGAAAGCCTTAGACAACCTCATACCACATCTAGAAATTTTAGAACAATAAAAATGTCACATGCATAAGAAAACCAATTTCTTAATTATGAGAAAACAATGTGGCAATGTCTTGCCTTTGACTCCCTCAGGTGACTGCCTTGCTGCCTCTTATTATTGTTATTGGTAATAAGCATTTCTACACTATGGAGATATTCATGCATTCCTCACAGGCATTGTATCTATACACTGTTCCTCCCCCTGCACAAGGTGAATCAGTCATCCTGATTTTCTTAACAGCACAACAAAGACCTCAAGCAAAGAAGCAAACAATCTACTATTTCTAAAGTCTTCAACTTAGAAATCATAGTTCACACTTTGATCCTCTGTCATCATTCTGATACACCAAGATTTGAGCATTGACACCAAAGGAATCTACCATTCATGGAAATAATGGTCTGTGTCTTTGGTAAATAGCTACAGTTAGTTCTTGAGTTTAGAACTTTGTTTTCTTTGCAGTTTTCTTGGAAGAAGCAAACATCAGATTTTTACCTAGCCTTTAACTTAAACTTCTCCAAGCAAGTACCAGAAACTTCCAGAGAGGTGCTGCTTCCTGGGGCTGGAGTGATGGCTCAGTCAGAAGGATTCCTGCAGTATGAGCACACCGGACTTGAGGTCACATCCACAGCATCTCTTTAAAAAGTTGGGCCTGCAAACTGGATGGGGAAAAGGCCACAAGGCCTCATCTGTACACAAAGAAATATACAGGCAACTGAAGGAATCTGGGAACAGGAAAGGTGACCCTTCCCAAGAAAAAGCATAACAATTGGTTGTCTAGCGCTAAATGATCAGCTCTTAAAACATTCATACAAGTAATAATATATAACATATATCATATATATACACATATATATTTCATGCATACACATGCACACACACACATGCATGTAATAACAATTAGTTGAAAAAGAGACTATGAATTGGAGGGAGAACAAGCAACGATATATGGAGGGTTTGAAGGGAGGAAAGGAAAGGAAGAAATGTTGTAACTAAATATAACCTCAAAAATAAACAAAACAAAAAGAAAGGAAGGAAGGAAGGAAAGTTGGGCATGGAAATGCACTTCTGAAACCCTAGTGCTGGTAAGAAAGGGACAGAGAGAGAAATCCTTCCTGGAACTGACTACCCAGCCAGTCTAGCTGAATCAACAGGCTCTAGTAGGTACAGTGGCAGTCCCAAAAACTGAAAGTGGAAAGGGATAGATGAAAGATACACTCATTTTCTGACACACACACACACACACACACACACACACACACACACATACACATACACACACACACACGTACAATGTGTATATAAACACACATAAATAAAAACATGTGCATACACACACTTACACATACTACAGAAATTAAAAAGTATTAGTCCCTGTCCAATGAAGTCATGTGTGTCAGAAGCCTAGTGCTATGTCTATGAAAACAACCTGCCAGTATATTACTGCAAGAGTGGGAGTCTCCATGAGTCAGTAATTCAGGAGGTGGGATTTCAAACTAGAACATTTATCAATTGTTTATTACTAATAAAGTCCAATTCTAGGAGCAGAACTGATGGCTTCTTTTTCTTCCTTATAAAAGTGACAGTTCATGATTTTCTTAAGCCTAGAACTTTGAACAAAGGAGAAGAAAAGCAAGCTTGTTCTTTCTTGTGCATATTGGTTAATGATGAAAACCTTCTCACAAGAGCAGTTGCTTGTAAGCATCTAACACCTTGCATGGCTTACAGGGTTCAGTAAACAGACAACACATTATTAACAGAAAGATACAATGTCTTTAAACCATGTTGCAATCAGCATTTGGCAGATGTAAGGCAAACAGTTCTTGCCATATAAGTGGGTATTTCTACAAGCATACCAGAAAGACAATCGCAGGCATAGAGAATTATTTACAATCTGTTGATACTAATTCACCTATATATTCTAAATAATGTAAATGATGCAGCAAGCTTATTTTAAAATAAAATATGATAAAACAGGTAGAGTCTGAGTATTTGCAGTTGTGAACAAAGAAGAGCAATGTCCCAGCTCCTAGTCCCATTTCCAATGAAGAAATCAGAGTTACTCTATGGACATGGTGTTTATTTGTTTGTAGTCGAAAAGTTACTCCAGTCCATCCTGGCCCTGCGGTCCTGCAGCTGCTTATGAAATAATCATTCAGAGGCTTAATATTATTTACAAACTGTGTGGTCTATGGCAGGCCTCTTGCTAACTAGCTCTTATATCTTAAATTAACCCATTTCTATTAATTTATGTTTTGCCATGTGTTCCATGGCTTTACCCGAGTTTCATTACATGTTGCTCCTTGGGCGGCTGCCTCACATCTCCCCAGACTCCGCCTTTCTCTTTCCTGTCTCTCTCCTTTCCTGCCTGCCTCTAAACTGCCTTGCCATAGGCCAAAGCAGCTTATTTATTAACCAGTGGGAACAACATATATTCACAGCATACAGAAAGACATCCCCCAGCATTTGTTATTATTCATATATATATATATGTGTGTGTGTGTGTGTGTGTGTGTGTGTGTGTGTGTGTGTGTGTGTGTGTGTTTTACTTGCATGTATGTCTGTGACCAAGTGTATACCTGGTACATGCAAAGAACAGAGGAGAGTGTCAGATCTCCAGGAACTTGAGATAGTTGTGAGCCGCCAAGTGTTTGCTAAGAATTGAACCCAGGTCTTCTTGAAGAGCAGCTTTTAACTACTGAACTATCTCTCTAGCCTCCAATACATTATTCTCTTAACACTAGCTCTTGAGAACTCTCCAGCAATCAGCAGTGGGAATGACCCTACCAAAAGGCTTCATGACAACCTGTAAGACTCTCCAACCTCAGCTCTCAGAACTTCAGGTTGACCTGGTTCATAGAACACACAACCTCCTTAACTTCTAGGCTGTGATTCAGTGCTATCGTCTGGTGTTTTCTGTTCAGGGAAAAGACAAACACAGCACTGGGTGCTGAGTGATCACTAATGCAGGTGATGGCATGGGAAGATTGGACCCAGGGTCAAGACTCAGGCCTTTTATAGGCCTCAGCCCCTACCTTTGATGAAGCCTTGATCCTAAAACTATTCCATCAGATATGGTGAGAGTGGAGAGTCCAGTCTTTTATTTCTATGAAATGCAGATTGAGGACTGGACTAATGTTTAAATATATAATTAAATCTTAAAATATCTCCTTATATTTAAAATAACATTGAGTTGGAGATATTTGCTTATTCAATAACTAATTCTTGCAAGGGCTATTGGCAAACTAGAAAGCAATGTCCAGCACCATGAAAAGTCTCAGAAACTGTCAACTGTCTTCCATAACTGTCTTATCCACTTTATTTTCACACTAGCTTAGATAGTTAAGTGATGATGAACTCCCTTGCAAAAACAAGACAATAGACCAGAAACATCACAATTTAAATGTGACCTACATTCTCCAGCTCTATCAGTGTGACACTTCATCTCAGCATACTGGTTTCAGTGTGCTCAATTGAGTTCCCCTCTGCATCTGAGGATGCCAGGCATTCCAAGGACAGTGCTAGAGATGCCAAGGAGAAGGAGGAGTGGGAGGATGCTGAGAAGACTGACTAGATGCCCGGAGGGGGATACTTGAGATTCTCAGGAGAATGGGGATGCTGTGAGGGATGCTGAGGAGGATGTTTGGGATTCAAAGGAAAGCTAAATGGATGCTGAGAATGTGGATTTTGACATTTGTTCTACCTGCATTCCCAAATGGGCATTACAGTAATAGAGAAGAAGCAAGGGAGTCTGGGTAAGACTTTGAACAGATATAAGCCTCCAAATCCTGAGTAACTGACCATCAACCACATAAATGTGAGTACTTGAAATTACTAGAGAACAATGGGGCTCCTATTGAGGTTCAGTGTGGACCTCTGTAGTCTCATGTCCCTAGCATTTCACATTAAAGTTTTTTACAGCGTCAAATAATTCTCAAATGTTAGGATTTCATAATTTGGAAACTTCCTTCATTAGTCCAATAGGAACTATAGTTAAGGATAGTTGAATTCTATGTGTCCAGTTCAAATCCCCAAGGACAGAAGGCAGGGCTTGTTTCTAGGGCCAAATTCTCTATGCTTTCTAGATTGCTTATCATCCCAATATGCCAACATGCAACTTTCTCTGAAGCTTCAGGACCTTTCATCATGGTCTAACCTTAGCAAATCCTGAGCCATTGTCATTACCTATCATCATCATCTCACAAACTGTCTTGTAAACCACATGCTCAAACACAGTTTCCCCAACCAACTGACAAAATCTGCAAAGATTAGGATGAAAGCTGTTTATGGTTCATCAATAAACCCTCACGGGTTTTGAGAACATGGTAACTGCTGGGTAAATAGAGAGTGAATGGAACAAACTCACATCCTTCAGGGTTGTATCAGTTCATCTTCTCAAGGACATCTGTCAGGACAAGTATCCTCAAGTAGAATTAAGTCCACAATGAAGTTGAAGGCAGTCCTTACAGGGACAGTCTGAGAACTTCCATGTTGGCAGAAGCCACTATAACATGGGGGGGGGGGCGCATACCTAAATAGTTACTCCAGTAGGGTCTTAAGGAAAATACATGGATTTCAAGGAAAAGAATTTATTCTTGGCACACTCAGAGATCTGAGCCCAGTAATGAAGTGTTAACAAGCACCAGCACAGAGCAGAGTCTGCTGACTACATACTTCTTGGTTAATAGTGTGAAAATAGGATTGCGTGGATGTTAAATCTGTTTATTTTATAAAGCTAAAGTGCCTTTTAAGATTATTGATTCCTTAGGGAGATTCTCAGCACAGAGTATTCTAGTATATTAAAAGAGGATTCATTAGGTTACTCTGGACTAATTGTCCTGGTCTTAATTCTATTTCAAACTGAATTTTCCGTACTTTTGTTTCAGTGTTGGGAATAGAATAGAGGGACCTATACATATGAGACAAAGTCTAATACATCCTCAGCCCCCAAAGAAGCCATTTCTTAATTGTATTTAGAAGCTAAAAGTTAAGATGTCCTAAAAATTCAGACAACCTCTTGTTCATGAAATACTTTTTATACTAGAAAAAGTTAATAATTGCAAGGTCCATAGTGTCTAAACTCATCCATTCATTCACTAAACCACAGGAATATTGGAGGTAAGGTATACAAGCCAATGACCAGAGCACATCACTGTATGGAAGAATATAGTACAACTACCTTCAAAATATACTTTATCAGCAAAGTTAGTTTGAATATATATATTATATTCTCTTATATATAAGTCCTATTATAGTATTTAATTCAAATATTATTATAAATATGTACTATGGTTACATCATTTATTAAGCACATTTATAGTTGTCATAATATATGTTTACTTATTTGTATAATATTAAATATATATCTTTACTCGATGTAAATATAGTTATATGGATTATAATATATTCAGTCTATATAAATGCATTTGCATATTAAATTTTGTTTTATATTATATTTACATACAAAATAATTTTGCTTATCCTCCAAATAATTTTTGGAAGGTTTTTGTTCTATGCCTCCCTCTCTCCCTTGGACAATTCCCAGGCTTCACTGTTAGGATTTTCTCTTTAGTCTTCCAGTTAGTCACCATCACTCACTGTGTTTCAAAGCCAGACCGTGATTCCACATGTGCCATGTAGGCACAGGCTCAGACTCCACTGCATAGTGAGCAGCCTCCCCATACCTTCCCATCTCTCTCCAGCTTTTGTTCAGTCTCAAAGCCTGCCATCCCCTGAGGTAAGCAAAAGTACTTTCAGGAGCACGTAGTAGGACTACATGTCACTGGCAGCCACTTTGAAATTTGTGCTAAAATAACACAAGATCTAGTTGAAAAGTTATGGAGCAGATAAAATTATACAACACATCAGTTATACAAAGTTATTTGCGGAGACACTTTTCAGACACCACAAATACCTTTTCCAATATCACTGAGCTCCAAAGTCTTTTATTCTGCCCTTTCTTCTGCTTCTTCTTTACATAATAAACAAGGAAAACTAAGAATAGTACTACTGAAAATAAGTTATTAAAAGTTATTTATTAAATAATTTAAAAATTAACAATTTTATTTTCTTTTGTGTTGTTTATTGTTTAAAGTTATAAACACAAACGTAGCCCTGTATCACTGAGAAGCTGCCATTTCTCTTTACACAAAATCTTCCTTATACATCCTTTTCAGTCAAAGTACTTACCAGTGTATTCCTTTGTGATGGATCCCAAATCACTGAGCTCAAGTAATTACCAGAATTGTGGAAAAGTGTCACATGTCAAAATGTTCACATATTTACCACCAAGAAAATGAGGGTGGCAATGGGTACGTTTCATTTTGTACTTTGAATGTTCTACAATGTAGACTTTCCTTTTTGTAATATCAGTATAACAAAGATAGTGGCCATGATCACCAAACTTTAACTCTCTAATGATATTTTTTTAAGTACAATTACTACTGTTTCAGTTTCGTCTTGCTGCTGTGATAAGAGCATTCTGACAAAAAGCATTTTAGGGAAGAGGGGTTTATTTTAGCTGTGACTTCCAGAGGAATGGAGTCCATTATCCCAGTGAGGAAAGTATGCCAACAGTAAGGGGAGGCCTGGAGGCAGGGGAGGGGCAGATGCCTGACCACATTTTTGTCCACACTCAGAAAACAGCCCACGTATTGGAAGTAAGGCCAAGCTAAAAACCCTCATAACTATACCTTAGTGGCGTACTTCCTCCAGAAATGCTTTACCAACTAAAGAGTTCATAACCTTCCCAAGTAGCATGAACATTTTGGGGCCAAATATCCAAACACATGAGCCTGTGAGGGACATTTCTCTTTCAAACTCTCAGAATTTTGCATGCCTGGCAAGTGTTCTTTTACAGAGAATGAGTAATTATAAAGAAGAACTACACTAACAAGCCCAGGTGCAAAATCAAACTCATATGTTATTGCCCTGATCTTCCTTGACTATGACAATCACAACTGTAACATGCAAAGTACAGCATTCTCAGCTGAAGAATCATGAAAGCAAATAATTGAATTATCATAAGTTTACTCTGAAGCAAGATCAACATATGTGAGCAGGGTGTCTCACTTCAAACTTCCAAAACACATTCTTTGCTACATCTTGGAATTATGCACTTTTAATAGGAGCAACAAAGAGACACAAAGACATTCATTACAACAAGGTAAATAATAAGAAGTCAAATACTTTTCATTCATATCTACTCTGTGTATTCACACCAGAGTTCTTAGAGGCACACATTAGCAACAGGACATCCAGTTAAGAGCAAAAGTTCTCAGCGATGGAACACAGATTTTCATGACATGAAATGAGTTTACTGACAATTTAATCTGAACTGGATTGGGAATAAAGGGTGGCAGAAGCCATATGCTTGCAGACTCATGATTAGTTTTTTTCTTTTTTCTTTTTTTTTTTAACTTGCTTAAGCAAGGTGTGTTGTTTACCATAAACCACTCCCATACAGGAGATTAGAAAAAAATTCTGGTGATCTCACACTGCCAATGGAACCTTAGGAAAGACACCACTTGTGATGGCAAGACTTGCTTTTTTTTTATGGCTGAGAATATGGGGAATGCACTCAAGGTTTCTGGCAAAAGCTTGAAAGGAGTCAGAGCATCTTTGTGAGGGAAACAGCTTTATCTGTAGATACTTGTGTTTGCTAAGCCTGCATCAAAATGGGTTGACCTTGACTTGACAAATATGAGAGTAAATCAGCTCCACAGTTTAGCAATGTTGCTGCCTCACTCACGTGTCTGGTAGCTACGAGGCACAGCTTTCATGTATGCCACCAGCATACAATAGCTACACTAATGGTGTTCCTAAGACTTCAGACCTGATTTATCTGAGCTATCACCTGCCCAGGGCCAGCTTAAGACATCTGATATTTGCAAAAGGCATTCTGGTGGGCAAGTTAAATGCTCCTCCTTCTAGACTCCTTGGATCATCAGGAAGCAATGTACTTGGACCAAATTATCTGAGATCTCCACAGAACCTCCTCCCTGACTGATGATTCCAGGCTTTGCCGTGGGCCTTTGCAGGGAGTCGATAGGAAACATTTCCTTGGTATCTGCTGCTTTGCTGAGCTGTTGCAGACAGTGCTTGCAAATACCAGTTCTTCAGATTCACCTCATCTGACGCAGTTCCACCAAAAGTTTGCTTCTGCTTGCAAATGTGTGTGCCTTCTTTGGTCTGAAGTGAGTATTAGGTAACTAATGAGGTTTCTTTTTTGCCTGGGGTCTCAGGAAATTTGGAGCTAAATTCTTGCATATATTATACATACTTTAGAAATTAACTCACCTCAGGCAATATTCTTCATGCTTTTCTTAGATAGTTTCTTCCTTCCAGTCACCATGTACCCTGCTTATAGGCTACACTTGGAAGCAACTTTAAAAGCTTGCTGTGGAACATTTGTTTACACTGTAAAGATACGTCTCTGTCTATGGTGCCTTCTGAATGGTTGAATAAAGAGCTAAATGTCCACTAGCTAGGCAGGTGAGAATAAGTGGAACTTCGGGGGAGAGAGAGGACTCTGGGAAGAGGAGAGGATGAGATACGAGCAAGATGAGGAAGAAGTCAGATATATGGTACAGAAGAGAGGTAAACAAGCCATATGGCAGAAGGCAGACTAATAAAAACAGTTTAATTTAAGTTATAAGAGCTAGTTGGGGGAAAGTCTAAGCTAAGGTCAAGCTTTCATAATTAATAATAATTATCGGGGTCATTATTTGTGGTCTGGGGGGCCAAGAAAGTCCAATTACAAAAGCTTTTTCAAATCAAAAGGGAACTAAATTCATTGAATATTTGTTGATGCCAAGTAATTCACTTATAAAACTTTATAAATTTCTTTTCTTTTCTTCTCTTTCTGAGACAGGGTCTCACTATGCAGCCCCAGGTGACCTGGAAATTACTGTGTAGATGAGGCTGGCTTTGAACTCATAGAGATCAGCTTGTCTCTGCCACTGAGTACTGGATTAAAGGAGTGTACCACTAAGCCCAGCAAATTCTTCTACATTTCTCTTTATCTCCATGTCCTGGTTGAAAGTTAAAGTTCATATTCTTCAAGTAAAACTCGTAGTGCTTTAGAGCTAATGATAGTCAGGATTGATACTTGAAATCACTGCTTCTGCATCTGTCCAAAGCACACAGTCTACAGTATATTGCTAATATTTAATTAATAATTATAATAACAGTACTGATTTGTTATAGTTAAATGTATTATTTGGGTATTAGACATCTATCCTCTGTGCACTGTACATACAGTATTATCATGAGAGTAAAATAAAATTAAGAAATGGCAGCACTTGTAAAAAATGTTAAATGATATATAAACATGAAAGATTTAGTTTATCTGCAGTGAACGTTAGGAAACTTTTTTCAATGTTAGTTTCTAATAGTGATCAGTGTGAATTATTGCTTTTAAATCAAGAGTTTGCATGTGAGTGTAAGGTTTTAAATCTTGATGAATCTATTATTTATTCTATTATTGTTCAACAATAGTTTTAACCAACTGGAAAGTCCAAAGGTGCTTTAGCAATGGTCAGTAAGATATAAAATATCATGTAGAAACTCATCAAGTATATTATAAAGTAAAATTCACATTCTGACAAAGGAGTCGCAGCATGCCTGGACTTTCTCTCTCAAGTTCATCTGAAGCTGTCCATTTGAAAAGCCCACTGTGAGCCTCTGATCCACAGGAGAGATTTTCTCTTTGAGAGTTTGTCAAAAGCAGTGGAGAGAGATTGGTTGTTCTTTTCTGCATCCTGAGAATCAGTCTCAGACTTTATGAAGTGATCAACCATTTCTAAATCCAGACCGGAATAGTCTCCTCGATTCATCCCAGCCCAAATCCTCAGCCAATATTTAACTGCTACCTCAGCATCACGTTCAATCCTGTTTCACTCTCTTCTCATTTCAGCTCTTCACCCTTCCATAAAAGGACATCTGGATGCTGCCGCTCTTGATTCTAATTATATATATATATATATATTTCTCTGTTTCCTTTAGCTTACAAGTAAGAGTATTTTAAAGTCCATTGTATCATGGGATATGAACATTCTTCCTTAAGATTCAATAGCAGCTTCATGTGTCACTTTACTGAAAGATTTCTGTGTGGCTTCATGTTTCTAAAGCATTACATGGTTCTGCACTCTACTTCCTGAGTGACTGCAGTAGACTGTAGAACTGTGTAATGCTTTAAAACAACGTAGTGCTTCCACAGGACTTTTAGCAAGCTGCAGACTACAGACGGTCTCCATCTTATTTTTAGTTTAATGGGTTGTGATAACACCTTCGTCTTCCTCTCTCCATCATCACTGAGGCCTGAACTGACGATCTAACTTTTATGTGTACTACAGCATATTGAATAACTCATGACTGGGAAATATCATGTGATCCTCAGAGGCTCTGTAAATTGTAAATCCCAACGAGAGAACTGTATATTAGAACCAGTGTGGCAAACTGTTGCAGGCTGTCTCTGGTCCCTGGTTTACAGTCGGAGCAGAAGGAAAGCAGAGAGGAGATATAGAATCCTCTCCTTTTTGAAAGGAAGAACTTTGATCCAGAAGACCAGGTAGAGGAAGCTATTTAAGAAGCTCCATGGCTCCCTAATACAGCAAACGTGGCAGGGAAGAGGGGCCAGGGAGAGGAGGGGTGCAAGTATGTTTCTCGTTTTCTCTGGAAGGACAGCCTGGGGTGAGGTTAGGAAAACCACATACAAAGAAAGGAAAGAGCACGATGGACTGATGCAGCACCAAGCACCTCCTGGTCTGGCCTCCCAGTTTCCAGACACGTGAAACTCCTGGTGAGGAATCGCAGGCTCTTCCTGTGAAGAGAAGGGTGAGTACGCATGCTTGATGTCATAGCATGGAGATAGACACCGACAGGAAGATACACAAGCTTGCCTTTGTTCTAATAAAACTTTATTTACAAAAACAAGTACTGGGCTGAATTTGGCCCCAAGGTTCACTGAGTCTTTCTGTCAGGTGCACCCCTTAGGATTCTACAGGAAGGGGTTGAATCTTTTCTGTTTTAGTCATGAGCTATATAGCTGGGGTGGGCAGAGACATAAACTACCAGTAGCTCCATCAGCTAGAGCAGTGGTTCTCACTGTCCACTGTGACACAGCATCAAAAGGGAGGCTTGCTGAGGTAGATCTCAGGGTTCTCTGAAGCATACATGTTAGTGGTTCCAGAACGAGCCTGTGAGTTTTCACCTTTAGCAAGCTTCCTAGTGATAAGCCCACTACTTTATCCACAAGGACTGCTTGAGGCCAGTTCTTCAGGGGAGGAGGCAGCTGTGAGCCCTTCCTCAGTGGCATTCTAATGGCTAGAGGCCAGTGGCACCATCCTGGGAAGGACATCTCAGCAGGGCATTGGCAGAATCTGGATTCTGCTATGAAAAGATGTAATGAGGGCACTGCACCGGGGAGGTGGAGGCTTCAGAATCAGAAGTTCTTGTCCATCCATCGGTACAAATCAAGTTCTCCAGCTAGTTTAGTATACACAAGACCCTCTGTATTTCAAGAAAACAAAGTACTGTATTTGTAATTGTTTGTTTGATGGTGCATACTTATAACTTAATCACTGAGGTGGAAAAATTAGATGTTCCAAACCAGCCTTGACTATGTATCTATGTATGAATTCTTGAGAACTTCCTGGGCTACAAGAAACTCTGACTAAAAAACAAACAAACAAACAAACAAAAATAACAACAAAAAACCTGTATGCAACATCAAATTAAACAACAATGAAAATATTTGTGGAAAGACACTGATTTGAAAATACAAACTCTAGATAAGAAAATATATTTATTCATCTCATGTTCCCTTTTTTGATAAGGACACTAATCCTTGAGTGACTTCTTGCCTAACTAACCAGCTCTGAGCCAGCTGCTTCTTAGCAAGCAGGTACTGCCCTCTCTATCTACGCTTATGTATAAGTTTTCCACATGGGTTTATTGATGCCTTCATTGGTATTCATTGACATACTAATCCCTGTTAGGTTCTAATCTCCTTGATAACATAGGCCATAGTTATTTCTCCCTAATTTTATAACTAACACTCTCAGGGGAAAAGAATTCTGTGCACTTCAAGGCTGCTTTGAATCAATATTTTACTGGGGCACTTGAAGCAGGCAGCATATAGAAAACAAGGTTTTCTTTACTTAATTCCTCCCATGACTTCTAGCTTATTCCTTTCTTTTATTTCTGTTATCACAAAATATATTACCAGACAATTGACATTAGGAATATAAATGTCAGATCTCTCAGTATTTCTGTCCCTTTACATATCACAGCCTGGTATTAATGTCTTCTCGTGAACATCTATTTCTGGCTCATAGATGCAATACAAGCAGATGACAGCCCCAAATCCTAGCCTGTATTTTGTGCAGTCAGCTTTCTGAAATGCCTATGGATTTCTGAGGTGAGGAACAATATGCCCGGGACCACATGCCTAAATATTAGTATCTGTAACAATGGAAAAGAAGAATGTATCTTGTGGTTGAGACAAGTTAACTAACCAGGCCAGTCTCTAGAATAAAATCAAGTCTATCTAAGGGATCATAATTATGGAGTCACTTCAGCTTCAGTGTTCAGAAGTTAATAATGATGAGAAGTGGAGCAGCCAGAATGCTAAAATGGAAATAGATGTTGACTTTTAAAGGTCTTACTAAATTTAGGGTGTGTAAAATGACTCAGCTGGTAAAAAACACTTGCCACACAAGCAAGACAACCTGGGCTTCCTCCCCGGATCACACAGGAAAAGGAGAGACTCCTCAAAGTTGTTCTCTGATCTACGTGTGCATGTGTTCACACACACACACACACACACACACACACACACACACACACACACACACTAAAAAATAACACATCATTTTATCTTAGAAAAGCAAGATTTTTTAAAAATAAGTCATGAAATTTAAAAGAAAATCAGATTGTACTGCTGATTCTGTCAGTTGAGAGCTAAAACACATGGCAACGATCATTTTTAAAGAAGTAAAGGGGAAGAAATGGAAATATCCTATTACAATTTCTAATTCTGGTTTGAAATGGTATAGCCTGATGTGAGTGTGGTAAAATACAATGTGAGTTAAAAATATAACATAAGCCTGATGTAAGTGATTGATACTGCTGAGAGAGGGAGAATCTATTTCGCCAAAAATGGTTCCCTAACTGTTTATCCAGTACAAATGGTCATCCCAGAAAACATACAC
This sequence comes from Peromyscus leucopus, assembly GCF_004664715.2. Lineage (NCBI taxonomy): Eukaryota > Metazoa > Chordata > Mammalia > Rodentia > Cricetidae > Peromyscus > Peromyscus leucopus. The sequence goes on from NC_051069.1 coordinate 54,071,166, forward strand.
ATTTAAACAAGACTAAATGGACTGTGTGTGTGTGTGTGTGTGTGTGTGTGTGTGTGTGTGTGTATGCCTGTCAATAATAAGGAAAGAGAAAGTGGCCATGAATTTGAGAGGAAGCAAGCATTCATAAGAGGGGGTTGGAGAGAGGAGAGGGTTAGAGAAAATGATGTTATGTCTTAGTTAAAACAAAATTTTTAAATGTATATCTTAAAACCATTGTACAGAATTTTAAAATATTTAGTAAAAAGACAAGTGGAAGTAAAAAATAATCTAAAACTTATTCAAACAAATACAAAAGGAAACAAAAAAATCAGTAAAAACAACAAGGAATAAATCAGAAAAAGGTAAACTGTGAAAAGGTGTATTTGAAGATACCCATACCGATAGTCTAAGTATTATAGTTTGAAAATGACAAACACTGTGTGCTAGCCTCATGTTATGAACCAGTTCAGGGTGAGTGGCAGGAGGAGTGTGAAGAACAGACCACCACTTGACAATGAAAGAGGCTTTCCTCAGCACATGTCTAGTCGCAGTTTCCTAAGGTGTTTTACGCAGAGAAAGCCGAGGTCTCCTGTGAAGTGACTGCTTAGAGTTGGAACAATAGGATTGTTCCAACAATAGAATCTCCATCCCACACTACCAATAAAATGCCTACCTTGCAAAAAGACTGGGGCAGGCATAAATATGACATAAATATTTAATATAAATATGGCAATAAACTGATAGATTTGGCTTAAGCCAAACAAAGACCTGGTTGAAGTAAGAAAAGGAACTGCTCTTTCCTACAGTGTGTAAAATTGAGTTCAGGGGATGGAAATGCACAGACAAGACTTCCTGACTTATACTGATTAAGTTCAGGAAAGCCTCATTTGGCCACAAGCATTAAAAGTTGGATGGATTCTAATTGGCTACATAGAACGAAGAATTCACTTCTGCTGTGGTCTGCTTTTGTGCTATGGATCTGAACTCACCCGGAATGGTTGGCTCTCACTTGAACTTCAACCTATCTCCAATTAGTGTCTCTTTGACATGATTGGAAGACCAGAAACAAGCACCCCCTGGACACTTGTTTTCACTGAGCCTCCTAAAGTTTGGAATCCTCAAACCCAGTAACAGCCTGCCCTATAACTCGGATGCTCTGGACTGCCCTTTCTATGCCACAGCTCATCACACTGCATATTTCCAGATTTTAGACACTAAGGTATGACTACACTTTAGGAAACGGTCATGCACATCTTCCATAATTTCATAATCACTTGGGATTAACCATAACACATTTATTAACTAATTTGTATGTATCTGTCTTTCCCAAGTGTCTTCTATGCACCACTGGCCCTGCTAGGTATTTGAGTTGCAAAAATGAATTTAAGCACTTACTTCATTGTGATTTTACTTTCATTTGGCTTTCACAGTCAGTCAATGGGCATAAAGTTACATGTAAGTAACAGGAATAAATGCTGATGTTCTGTTGCAATGGTGGGGTAAGCATGATCAATAGTAATGTAATACATACTTCAAAGTATCTAGAAAAGTGTTCAAATTCTCTTGCCACAAAGAAATGGTAAGTGCATGAGGCAACGACTACTAAATTAAAACATCTTCTTGAACTCCATGCATCTGTTCAATTACTGTGGTGTCATAAATGATAAGACAGAGGCAGACATTGTAACAGAAAGTTCCAGCCATTCTGAAACTCTCCTTTCAGGACTGTTAGTCACTAAACTATTCTAAGCCATTTTTAATCATTTGCAGATATTAGCACTTCTAAATATTAATTGTCGTTAGTGAGTTACAGTTGATTTTGGTTCCTGTTATAGAAATTTCTACTGTCTTTCTTTCCTTCACCCACTTTAGGAACTAACTTCAGGTTGCAGTTACGATGTCCCCTGCTCCCTGGCAGACACAATCTCCCCCTTGTCAGTGCTCAGTCCATGCACTGCCCTGTATTCATTTTATTCTTGTGCTCTCTGTTGCTGTTGTTGTCTTGTGTTGGATTGTTTGTTTGAGGTGAGAGTCTTTCTCTGTAGCCCAGATTAGCTTTGAACTCAAGATCTCCCCTGGTTTTCCTCCCAGTGCTGAGGTTCTAGTGTGCACCACCGTATCAAGCCAAGGATGTTGTGAAGTCCCCCAATGCCATTTGTTTCTTTCATGTGGGTATCATGACTTCTGGTGTAATACTTTTTGGTCCAGTGTTACCTTTCCAGGATTCAGTAATTGTGCTGACTCTTCTTGAAAAAAAAATATTGCCGAATCACTAATTTTGATATTTCCCAGCTCTCTTTATGGTTTATGACCACTCTATTCCTTCTCATGAGATCTTTCTTCATAGAGATTGGTTGTCTCTTTATGATTTATTGGAATTGTTTCACAGGCCTGCTCATCTAGGATAAATATCAACCACATTCTTGGCTTGGTCCTAAATCTTCTTCAACTCTCTTCTTCTCTCCAGGTTTTCAGGAACATTTTTTCTGCAGTCATGTTCTTACATATATGGAGATGTGGTAGGGAAGCTGGAAATCACAGGATCCTCTCTGAAGATCTGCATGAGCCTGGATTCTACAGGAAGAAAAGCAAGGGAACAGGACTCAGCTACAAACAATCTTAGGAACAGCAATGCCCTGTATGTGAGTGGAACAACCATCCTGCAGAGACTCCACAAAGGGAAATCCAGGGATTAGATATTGAAGCTCCCTTAATGCCTTCCACTCATTATTAGTAACATCCTCCACTGGCCATGCCCTCCTATAGTACAGGGTAAGATGACATCACCCACTCATGTCAGAAAGCAGTAAACTGTGAAAAATGACACACAGAAATATTTAACTGAGGGTTAATACCTATAATATGTAAAGAATTTGAAAAAATAAAACACAAAATGTCCTAAGTAAGAAATGAACTGATAATGAACAGACAGTCCCCCAAAATAAAGTACAGATGACCAATAAACACATGGGAAAAAAACATTGAATATCCTGAGCCCTCAGAAAAATGCAATTAAAATTACATCTCATCTCATTCTAATCAGAACAGTAATTTTTATGAAAACCGTTAAAACAAATGGTAGTGAGGATGTGATGGAAATGGGAGCCTTTAGATACCTCTGGTGGGAGTCTGAGTCTTCCTAGCCACTGTAGAAGTCAATGTGGAAGTTCCTTAATAACTCCTAAAGATTTGACCATAATAGCTCTACTCCTAATCTCCACTACCATAACTTTCTGGTTTTTCACAGTAAACCTCTTGTCTTAGTTAGGGTTTTATAGAAATAAAAGAAGAGATCTATGACCATGGCAACTCTTATAAAGGACTATTTAATTAGGGCTGGCTTACAGTTAAGATTTAGTCCATTATCATCATGGAGAGGAGCATGGTAGCATATAGACAGACATGGTGCTGGAGAAAGAGCTGAGAGATCTTCATCTTGATCATCTTGGCAGCAGGACAAGCATGCCACACTGGGCATAACTTGAGCATCTGAGACCTCAAAGCCAGCACCAAGTGACACATTTCCTCAAACAAGGCCACACCTATTCCAAAAAGCCACACCTCCTAATGGTGCCACTCCCTGTGGGCCTATGGGGCCCATTTTTACTCAAACCAACACACCCCTCCTCACTATTATACAGACAACAACTAATGAACCACAGGCCCCTAACTCCAGCCTTACTAGGCTTGACCTTACCTATGCTTACTGGGACCATCTGTTCTGGCTATGGTCCTTGACACTCCTCCATATACTACTAACTGCTGCCTCCAGGTCCTTTAACAGGCTGATGCTGATTCAAAAATCACAAGACTGGAGCTTGGATTCTCATCTGCAAATGCAGCACAGATGTCCTGGTACCTTGGTGCATCATGTGACAGTGAGCACACCTGAACTGGGGCCTCAGCTGAAACTAAGGCAGCAATAGTTCTTTCCACACATCTGGTGATGTTTAGTGGAGATATAATAAATGCAGGGTCTGGCAGTAGTTTGTTGGGGGAGAAATTTCCACTACAGTATAAGATAATCAGTCACCAGCATATAAAAAAAGGAAGATAAAAATCCAGTGAGACACAGGAAGGAAGATTTCAACAAATCCTACCTGGAAAAACTTGTTATCAACAACAGAATGATGACACACACTTAGTAAATAAAAACTAAATAGCAGTTACCAGCTGTTAAGCATCATCTACAAAGGAGTATGAAGCAGTCTACCAGTAGAATGTCTTTCAATATGCAAGCAATCCTGTGAATATTACTGTCAGGAAGCTAAGAAAGGCTACCCCACTCTTCCTCTGTCATGATGCTATGGAGCCAAGTGCAGCCAGCTGAATGCTACGTTTCTAGATATCACCAATGGATGCGCTCCTTAAAGAGAATCTTAGGATGCTGCCAAACAAGAGGCTGGTTTCCTGGGAGCCAATGGTAGTGATAAGGAAAGGTTTAGAGCACAGATCAGGAAAACAATACCAACTGCAACCACTACACCATGTTTATTCACACCTATGATGTCATATTAGAAAGAGACTCTAACAAAGAAGTTAAAGGTATCTTTGAGCCTCATTCACATGCTTCATAATTCAAGATTTTCTGAGATATAACTTCAATATTCAGTAAGTCGCTTATAACCAAGTTTTCCCCTATGACACTGTTTAGCTGCCAAGCTTCCATTCTAGTGTAAAGAAAAGCCAATCGTAATAAGCAAGAAGAAATCCACATCCATGAAACTTACTGATTTCCAATCATCTTATGACACTACCTAGGCTGCCTTGCAGAATTTCATAACCTGTTGTATTTGCAATGATCCTTATTTGGGAGAATCTCTAAGCTTCCCCTCTTCCTTCCATAAAATAATTTCTGAAACTCTTCTGTACCTCATTTGTCCTGTTACCTAGCATGCACTTTGACTGCTCTCTAGGTCTTTAATTTATTTTTATGTTAGTCGTTAGAAAAGGAAGTACTCAAAAAGATAGTCTGCTTTATTTTACACTTTAAAGTGGTCACAAGGTTTGCTCACCCTGTTGCTGCTGCTGTCTGGGGGGAGCTTGTTTTGCTTTTTATGAGATGGAGTCTTGTGTATTCCAGGATGGCCTAGAGTCCTTTTCTTTGCAGCTGCCAGGAATTAAACAAGGACTTCGTGCAAGGTTGTCAATTGTAATACTGAGTTATATTCCCCAGGCTGGCTTGGAATTCTTTATCCTCCTGCTTCAGCCTCCCAAGAGTTGATATAGATATGAGAAACTATATCTGTCTTTGAATACCTTTATTAGGACAAAAAAATACATGAAACATCTTGTTTGATATCATACTGTGGGCAGAAACTAGTCTTTATGGCTAGTGCCTATTTAGAAAGCTCGAATGGATCAGATCACCCCTGCATCCTGACAGTTCTAACAGCAACAGCTGTTTCCCCTGCCTGTGTCACCACAGAAACTACCTTCCCCCAAATCACCAGCATCATCCCTGCTTCCTCAGTATCCCTCTGATGTTCTCTCGTTTCCCTTGTCCTCTCAGCCCATCCACCATCTAACAGCCATGAGAGGTTTCCAAAAATGTAAACTGAAGCTGGAGATATGATGGTTCAGCAGGAAAAGGCACATGCCTCAAGCTTGGAGGCTGATTTCCATCACTAGGACCCACATGGGGGAAAAGGAGAACCAACTCTCAAAAGTTATCCGACCTCCACACGTAAGTGGGCCATAGCTCACACCACACTACTCACATGCACACATACATACATGCACACACAATAAATAAAAGTGTAATTAAAAATGTATAAACTGCACTCTATTCCACCCCTGCTAAAACCTTCAAGAGCTGTCACAGTATAAAGCTGACCATCTTAAAATGAACTGCAAGGCCCTGTGCAATATTGTCTTTGAGGACATCAAAGCTGAACCCTTCCATACCAGCTTTCATCTCAGCCTGCATACAGTTGTGAGTGGTATAATCTTCCCCTTCCCTAAACGACTGTTACTTCTATGAAGGGGCCATCAGAGTTCCATCATTTGCTTGTAGCAAACACCTGCTACACAAGTTCTCCACATTCTAATGCTAAATGAATAAAGGAACTTTGGTAAAGATTACTGCAACGAGGAGAAACTGTGCTGGTTCATATGCAGCCAATAAAATGGAAATTACAAATGTAATAGGCAAAAGATTATAATACACCATATGAGAAAAGCGAAATAGAAATGTTGGATACTGTGTGGCATTTATAGTGTGATTAGCCTCACACTTACAATCTGATTGAACTGATTAGGACAGTGGATACAAGCTTTCTAAAACCACTCTGCTTGAATAAAAAAAAGAAAAAAGAAAAAGAAGAAGGAGAGCTATTTAGAGCTTAGATGCATGGTTTGTCTTCCAATGTAGGAACCAAAGTTTGTCTTAGGAACCAATGACCTCTGTCTGGAAGAGATGTTTTGGAGGCCCTTTATTATTCTGGGTAGAACAAAATCCCTTTTTTGAGGTGGGACAATGTCACATCTTAATTGTTCTGAATAAGAGTTAATTTGTCTTCATGCAGTGAAAATCATTTCTATAGTTATTTCCCCTTTGAAAAATCTGAGCTAAGCCTCCTCTTTCACTGTGTGGGTAGCAGGATCAGAAATGTTTCAGAAAGGATTTGCCCCAGCTGTGATGACTCATACCTGCAATCCCAGAACTCAGGAGGCTGAGACAGGAGGGTTGCTGTGAGTTAGATGCCAGCATAAGTGTAGAGTTAATTGCCATATTCAGTGTAATGCCACATCTCAAATACTACTGCCAGTACTCATAATGACAGTAGTACCAAACGACCAGAAATGAGAGGCTTTGAAGTTGACCTCTGTGGAGAAGAAGAATGGGCCGGAATAACAGTGCTAAAGCCAGCCTACAATGCTCTTAAGACCCAATTATTACATTTTCAGGATTTTTAATTAATTAAATTTAAACTAATTAGTTTAATTAACTCTTAACTTAGACATTATTTAATATTCAAATGTATAATCTTTAATTTAAATGAATTGTATTAAAAATTAAGGAAATAAATAACCAAAGCTCATCAATTCAATGGTCTTTGACTTTCACCTGTGCTTTGGTGTTATTTGTGCCTCTCACATCTGAGTACTAGAAATGATATAATGCTGCTGCACAGTTTTGCCCAGTGCTTTGCTTAGTGATAACCTGTTCATAGCTTTGACATTGACAATTGTGTTTGTATTCGCATTCTTCAAACTGGCAACCACTACAAAAATGAGGCTCTATTTATTTTTTCCAAAAATTTTACATTTATAAAAATGCTATGAAATTCAGCCTTCTGGAGATGGAATGGCATAACAGCCATAACAGGTCATGACTTCAAACCAGTATGGTTATCTACCAAATACCTGCACAAAGATGAGGCATGTCAATATTCCATCACTGATGGAGAAAGAGATTGCGAGGCACCATCCTTAGCTCAAGGAGTTATTGTCAGTTAATGGTGGCTGGGAGGAGGAGAGTCATTCTCTTCATCAGTGTAGACACTGGTAAATTGGTGTTGCTCCAGTACATAATGCTAAACACACACACACACACATACACACACACACACACACACACACACGCACACACACACACACGCACACACACATGCACGCACGCACATAGAGGCTCGCATGTGCACCCGCACATAGATTCATGAAAACAACTTCAAATAATCTCAGCAGGTCACAAGAGAAAAGACATGAAAGTAAGAAGTGGACTAGCTGGGGCTCAACAGGAGTTTGAGATAGCTGAGAGCAGATAAGGGAAGTGAAAACAACCAAACTAAAAAGGGAATGATGAAGGTATGTTAATAATGTAAATGATTATATTTGGCTATGTGTGCCTTTGCATCATAAATAGCAAAGAATATTGGAGAAATAAATTATTATTCAATCCAGCCAAGAAGTTTGTCTTATCATAGTCAAATAAGTGAAGTTCTGACATACATTTTCATTGTTTAAATTTTGCTATAGCCTTGATTGCAAGCAGAAGATCAACCCCCATATGTGCCTAAGATCTACTTGTTTGTTAATTACAGCCATATGTTGTCTATGAGTGCTGAAAATCAGCAAAATCAATGAAAACATTCTGTAAAAAATCAATGACTACATAGACTTTAGTATGAAAATATTGCACATTTTATCATTATTATACATTGTCCTATGTTACCTTCATATGAGTAAAATGAGAATATACATTCTTTAATTTTCTTGGAGAGTTGGGTGGTGAATTATAGCCCACTGAATCTGAGCTACTTCTACATCTGGATTTGAAACTATGAAAGGCCAAGTCTTTCTTGAAAGGCACAAAAAGATGTGGGCAAGCAAGCCTGACAGTAAATGCGTGGGATTGGGAGTCTAGCTACTGGAGCCTGTGTTTAAAATGAAAGTAGAGGCAGAGATGTCTCAGCAGTTAAGAGCACTATCTTCTCTTGCAGAGAGCACAGATTTGTTTCTCAGCACTCAAATGGTAGCTCACAACATCTGTAAGTCCAATTCCAGGGGACACAACACACTTTTTCTGGCTTCCTTGGGCACCAGACAAGCACTTGGTGCACAAACATCCATGAAAGTGAAACACTTATGGGTCATTAGTAGTATAGTAGCTAGTCATCATTGTTCCAGTGAGAATGATGGAAGAAACCACAAACCCCTTTCATTATACGAATGTGGGTGAAGCTATGCTTGTGTGAACAGTTTCTTTGATGGTTAGTGGGCATCCTTTCTCAAATCTCATGTTATAAAACAACAGCAGTCTACCTCCAAACAATACTTCATTGGCTCTCCTCAGTGCCATCTCTATCATTAATGTGGAAAAGAAAGGATATACCTCTTAATAAGGACATTAATTATAGGAAGGGCTTTATTTCCTAACCTGGTGACTATAAACTAAATGTTCTGAGACTGATGCATAAGTGGCCTCAATACAAAGCCCAAAGGACAACTGTAGTTTTAAGAAATGGCACAGATAACGAGGGGTCCTAAGGATGACTGTCCTTATTTGGAAGGTCTTTCTATAGTGACAACATGGGACCCTCACATAAAATTTTATGAGCAGTAAATCCAATATAATAGTTAAAGATAATTGCCCTGTGACATAAAAGTAGTGTCAATTGACATTCCTGTGGCTAAGGGGGGTGCAATTCACCAGGGAAATGTTATTTATTTTAATAAGTGACTTTCTACCCTCTCATTATTTTTGTTACTCATAATTGGTGTCAACGTGAGATCAATATTGTATCCCTACCTCATTTGTTCCTGTGAGGATTGAATGATATATAACCTGTGAAAACAGGAGGGCATGCACACTCTGGATGGTTACTCTTAATTTACACTACTGTTACCACAGTTCTACATGTGGGCTGGGAAGAGTCGACCTAAATGTGGTCCCCAAGGGTATTGTTGCCACCTTGTCACTGTCAGAAAAAGCCTGTGCCGTAGTCAATTTCCCTGATGTTTGCCTGGTACTTTATCAAGACTTCTTGGGGACTCTCTGTCCATGCCACAGAAAGTAGAGGTTGATCTTAAGTCCAGAGGAAAATCCAGATAACAGATCTCTTAGAATTGCATGGTCTTGACTCAGAAAAGCTTCTTGGTTTACAATTGCTTTTCAGAGCCTTAATTCATGGTCACATAATAAATGCTATTTCTAGTAAGTCGTTTCCTTTTGTTCTGTTTCTTCAGTCATTTTAAAATCTTAAGTGTACAATGCTATTTCTATCAATATAGTTTGGGACTGATAACTTAATGATTAACTTAAAATTTTGAGTGAGAATTAAATTAAGATTAATTATTAAAAATTAAAGCAAAAATAACCAAGCTCCCATTGTTGTTTCTGGGACTCTCCTCCTCTGCCCTTCCTCCAGCATCTTCCTTTACTGACATCAGAGCACTGGCTTCTGTGCTTCTTAACTTCTTCCTCTCCGCCCAGCCCACTAGAGAAGTGATCAGGTGACATAGGCTGCTCAAAGAATCAGCAATGCAACACCAGTGAGGGGCTTGAGGGAGACAAGGCGTCCAACATGGATGGTCAACATTCTGGAGAACAGTAAGAATGCCAGGAAGCAGGGGCGCTGACCTGAGGAGAGCTCCAGTGGCATTGCTGGGTTTGCTGTCTGCACCTGGTACTTCAGACACACTGCCTTTCACTCAGTTGTTCACATTCGTTTTGTTCTTTCACTTTGACTGGGCTTCCACACCTAGGATGTATGGTGCTGGGTGTGGAACGCAGGACTTTATGTGTGTTAGTAAACACTCTACCAGCTGTGCTGCAGTCCCAGGCCCCAGATACATCATCTCTCTGGATCTTTGCAGCCTTCACTCAAGGCAGATGCCATATTCCATTTTGTAGATGAGATTTGAGACTCAGAAGTACAGTACCTTTTCCTAAACCATATCATGAAGAAATTTCAGGGCAACGATGAATAGGGCTCTTCCTATCACTCCAAAGACTCATAATTTATCTCAATGGACATGATTACAGTCCGTTGCCCGGAGCAGCTTTCTCTACTGTGATAAAGAGTGTGAGTGTTCCTAGAGTGAGAAAAAATAGCTTAAGTGGCTTCTAAAGAACAGAAATTGATTTCTCAAAGTGTTAGAGGTGGGGGAATCCAGGATCAAGGATCAAGGTGCCTGGAGATTTGGTGTTTGTTAAAGGCCAGTCCCTAGCATTTTTGCTGCTTAGAAGAGGCACATGAACACTTTGAAATGCACCCATCCCATGGTTATGACAAAAGCAGCCATGGAGACATGAGCTTGGATGCTGCATGAAAGGATGTAAAACAAATCCAGGTTGGTTGATTTGATGGTTATCCCTTGTCATAAAGGACTCACTAGGTCCTACATCATTATGGTACATTTGATAAGATATGGAAGACCATATATATAGCTGTACAACTGTATCATAAACCAAAAACTTTGGAGTGTCTAATATCAGAAGTGAAGCGACTCAACCATGAAGTTGAGCTAGCAACAAACTCATAGATATCTCCTATAAGCCTTCCTTACTGATCTATTATTGTTTAGCTATATAAGAAGAGAGCAGAGAGCACGTCAAAGAGGCGGTTAGGAGTGTGTGGGATGGAGGACAAGAGGGACACAGGCGAGTAGGGGCATATATAGTACTTCTATAGCATTCGCCACTGATGTCATAGTACTTCAACACTTTGTAGCAATTACGATTTAGTATTATATATTGCTCTTTGGAGATACAAGATATCCAAGTTTTTACATCATTATCTTAGTTCTCGCACATACTATAAGTACTCATATTGTCATTCCACTGTTGCATTCACCTAGCTCGCTATTTATGTGTTGAGTCGTTCTACATTAAAGGACCATGCTTTTACTAACCAGTCTCATAGTACAGTGGCCTCATCGAAGCCTATGAAGTATTAATTGATACTATAAGATGATGACTCATGTTATCGTGTGCACTTTAATTTTCTTCTGGTGCATTTGACTGTCAATTGTCCTCGTAGTGTTGAACCACATTTTAGTGCTCTTCTCACTGATGTGCAATGTGAAGAGTAGTTTTATACACATGGAGATATAGCCTTTAGCCTAATCTAATCATCTTTATGACGTTTCTTTATTCACGAATTCAGCGCCTGATTTCCTGTAACGGGAGTGTTTTACTGTGTAAGCCTTTGCGTAATGCCCTGCAAATGCAAAGAATACGCATAGATGTGTGGATGGCGATCATGTCACACATATAGCGATGGAACTCCCTCTGGTGCCGTGAAATCAAGTTGGGCAAAACCCTCGCAACAGCTTATTGCATGCTGTATGAAGAACACTGTTACCAACTTAGACTTACAGTTGTAAAGGAAGCTCCTATGTGTTACATTCGCCCCTGATATATGACTGGTCACCAGATCTACGAAGTCTTATTTGCTCATCGTTGTATCATTGATGGCTCACATGAATAAGAAAAATCCTACATTTGGTATTTTATTTTATATACCTAATAATTCTATGAACTATAATAAACTTGAATATGTAGCTTTTTTTTATAAAAGTAGTGTTGCTTTATTTATCTATTTGCTCTAGTTTTATATATCTAGATTAGTTGTGTCGTGAGAATATAATTGTTTTTCTTGACATTTGTCATATAAGGACATAAATTTTGCGCGACAAGTTGAATAGTGCCAAGTGCATTCATGAGGAAGTAGAATATATCTCAGTCAGTGTCATAGTAGGCCTCTAGCGTTGTGAACTTAGACGCTTACATTCAGGCTACCATTAAAAGTTTATGAGGCATGCATTGTGATAGCTTGACGCAAAGAGAACACATGCTGTATCACATTATAGACACTTACATAGAGCTGCCTTGCGAGAGTCGGATACAGAGCTAAAACGAAGTCGCATTACCTAAACCTATCAGTCTCAAACTTAAGGTTATCTCCTTCTTTGGTCCTACCTAACAATGATCACAATCTTTTACATAGATCCACGATGACATAAGCATGGTTCCGAATAACATGATAAATTTGTCAACAAAGTTGAACATGTAAATACAGTCGCAAGTGGGACATAAAAATATGCAGTTTAAGTATTCTCTCGAGTTGTTGGTGTGACATAATACTAACAAGTGAAAATTGTAGTTGCACGGTAGACATTGATTAGTAGAAGATATGGTGTATCATTATATTAAACTGTGTTTTGCAATACTCCTGAAGTCGACCAGGTATTGGGTGATGGTGAAGAATTGATTCTCTACGCTTACGCTCGAAAAGCTACAGCCCACAAGTTTAATTTTAAGGTGTAAAACTTTTTCAAGCAGGTTTCTCTCTCTTCACTTCGTTGGGAGGCTGGAATGCCCTGGTTTTCTCATATATCGCAAAGCATACTTTGCACAAAGGTTAAGCATTCGCTTATACCATTCAGCAAAAACTGTCTCGCTAAGGCACATTGATGGCTAGAATGTAACCATGAGGCATGTCTCAAAAAGACCTCTCTTAACTCCAGTGCCCTAGTTTCCTGGTTTTTCCACTTTTTGACGATTATGTTGGAGATATAAGCTCTTCTCAGCTCACTAGCTGATGTGATCCCTGCATTCCATACACCTCCACATCTATGGAGGACTTAAAACAAGGGCTTCTATACTAGTTAGGCGAGTGGCCATACATGGAAGCCGCACACAGCCGCAGTTGCTTGGTTTCGGCCCTTCTCCTTGTGGTTTTACTAAGATGTGAGTTCCAAGGTAATAAAAATACCACGAGGAGATCAAGAGCAGAGGTTACTGCTAACATCTAAGTAATTGTGTGTGAATTGCGCAACTTGACTTTAGGGTGGCCTGGGTACCGGCTCTGTTATATGCTGCGCAACACTTCTGTGTAGCGAGTAGTGCTGGTTCTGTCTCATGGCCCCGACCTTAGTGTCTTATTAGGCGCGTTAACGCCTTTATAGAGGGGACACCCATGACTGTACTCATCTCCACATGCGAGTCTCTGAAGGAGTCACTCAATATGATTTCCTTCTACTGATATATTGATGTCGGATTCAACGCAAAAAAAAAAATCAATCGTCTCATTCAGACGCACCCTTACAGCGCTTAATGGCTCTCTCCTGTGTGCGTCTGTGTGCTCCATTCGTCGCTGATGTCCTATTTCGCGTCACTATGTGGCTGAGAATATCTTTTCTAAAGTATATTGTTTTAACGCTCTCACTGTCTTTAACACCATGTCAGCTTTTGGATCCATTGGAAACGCATGTGTAATCTTATATACTCTCTCGCTCTATACTCTAAGGACTAGGTTTATCTTCAGACGCGTAGGTGTGGAATTAAATGCTGCTATGTGACAACAGTATAGAGTTTTTTAAGTGTGCAAAACATTAAAGTAGCAGAGAGGATAGATTTTAGCATTAGACTGGGGCAGTGTGAATCTAACCTCTCTCTGTAATTCGACTCTCACAGATATAGGCAAAATATTACTGTAAGTGTGATTATGAGAGATATTATGAGACATCTTTGTTTATAGTAACGATAGGTGTACAACATCTCTGAGCGCTCCTGGATGTATTTTAAGCGGTGTATAAAGAATCTCTAGTTAAAATCACTATTCCTATCTCGTGAGACCCACTTGTCTTTATCATTGTGTGTCATATCTCACAGGCAAGCGGGATGATCAGGCAGTTAACAGTCTACTCACTCCTAAACACATATGAGACATTCATTCAACTGTGGTAGATAGAAATGCACAATTGAATAAAATAACATGAGAATTCTGATGGGGATGCGCAGGTGCTCTGGAGACTATTGTTCACTTAGAAAGCGATAGGAATTGACGCGTAGCTCAGAGTCTCTACCCGCATTCCCATCAAGGCAATAGATGCCAAATCACTGGTATCATATATTAAAATGTCACATTACATTGTTTCTACCCATTTGCTACTCAGTGCACATAATATAGTTGTCGATGTTGTTTACTTAGGACAGAGACTAAGAAGAGCTTTGTAAGTATATATTCTAGGGTCTCACCTTACGTAATACGATAATATTGGTCGAGATATCAAGGAATAAAACAAACGCATCGCTAGATTGTAAGACCGTGGATCAGAGTGTGAGAACGCTCATGTATTGAGGAGTTGGAGAACATTGAAGTATAAATGATATATGCGTTTTTTGAGCTCTATGTTCTAAATGTCTTGTACAGACTAACGCACTCTAGGGCAGTGTAATTGGAAGGAACGAGCTTGCTGAGCTTCACTTGCTATAGTTTTTAGGAAGACTTAAGGGAGAGGATGTTCGCAAACAATGAGAGATTGCTCTAGATAGTTGGATTTTGGTGCACTTAAGATTTTGGTGAGGTGATGATGCCTGTTACTAAGCTTATCGATGACAGTGATCAGTGAAAAGGGACATGCTGCAGATGGCAAAGTTATTCAGAAATATAAAGGTACCTAGAGGATGATTTAGTGGCTCTCATACAATCACCATAGAGTAGTGTGTCATATATATTATTAGATTATAACTTAATTTCCGAATTTTTAGAAGACTCGATTGAACAGGAGCATATTATTGAGCTTGACATTAAACTATTATAACGAGCGCTGATTGCTCACTCGCTGCTAGCATTGTGGAAATTCAAGAGATGACTGGATACTCGGCTTGCAACTGATCCTAGTGTGCGCTTATATATTGCCTAATGAGCATCGTCTGGATAGTGCTAAAACTTCCTCTTTTCACTATAGAACTTGGGCGGATACAGATGATTGCGATGTCATGGGCGTCTCTGAGCAAGATGTGTCGTCACTGAATAGTGGAATTATATCAAGAGATTGGTAGCTCACACATTGCTTAGTGAGTCATTTCTCTAGCTCCATACTGGGCATAATCAATATACGCACATTGACGCTTGTATGGGTGTCATAACAGGGGGATGAGGGTTTGAGTGACAATATAATGCTGGAAGAAATTGAGTTGGATAATCAATCTCAAGACATGGCTCAACAGGCATAATCGTGCTCTTCACGATGCAATATGCTACATGCTCTCGCGCTACACTAGGATGAGGATCTGAATACGACCATAGGAGCACATGCAAACACTCTAGAAAGATCTATATATATATATAGTATGGTTGACGATCTACTCTTTATAGGAATGTAGAAAAAAGCTAGTAGGTAATCGGGTGCTTCTCCTAACATCGAGTGCGCTTGAAGTTGGAAGGAGGGTCGACTGACACACGCAGATTTCTTCCGTGGAGAGAAGAAGCTATGCCTATGTCGCGCTCTAGCACATCGACTGAGATATTAATCACATGAGACACAGCCTAGAAGTACGACTCCGCCAAATGCTAAGAGTGAGATAGAGTGTACACGTTGTCACATGAAGCTTTTAAGATAGTCTATCCAGGAATTGACCTCTTATATCATCTCGGAGAGTCGCGTCTATTGAGACTGTTATGTAGGTTACTATGAAGGAATGCGATAAGCTAATAGGAATATCTCACATACATTGATAATGGCAAGTCAGATAGCATGGAAAATACGATTAGGTAGGGATCAGATATAAGTGAGCGAGTGGTTCTAGATGATGCTGTACGAAAATTTCATACTTAGTCACTTAGTGACTCATACCCATGGCGCTCATAGACTGATACGGTTCACACACATGTAATGCATGCGGTGGATATGATTGATTGTGATGTGGAACATCAGAGGTTCTACGGGATGTCCTCTCGAACTGAGAGTAGCACTAGTCTATTGGGTTTGTGCTGGAAACACCTATAGGCACGATATTCCCTACTCGCTATAAGGCATAACACCTTTGAGACTAGAAGATTCCGTCCTTCCTCTGCTTATTTCCTTTGTGCACTCTAGCTCCTACTACTTGATGTTCAACTGCGCTTTCTTTGTTGTAGTTTTTTTCTATACTCTAGAACACTCGGTGATCTTGGTGCAACACTTGAAGGAGAAGTAGCACATCATGGCTTCACTTTATGTACAACATCTATATATTAATTTTGCACTCTTACTTGCTTGCTTCTTTATGCACTTCGCATTAGCGTCGTGCTCGTACACTTGGAATCACTAGTGTTACGACCGTGCACACTCTCTCTTCTCCTCTCACCCTGATGTAATTGGTTCTCTCGTGACTTCTCTCTCTCACATGTTCTTTTTCAAAAAAACAGCGCCTTTGGAAAGTAAACTTACTTTCTTAACATGAGAAAATTGACATATTAGTGGAATTCTTTTATACTCTCACTCAACGAAATGTCGCTGGGCGTGGACACTCACATGAGTGTAACAGGCACTAATTACTCACGAGATAATGTAAATGTTGTGCACACAACAGCGCTCATGAAATTGACGTGCACGTACAATATAACTTGTGGTGTAAGCGTCGCTCTATTTGGCTCCACTTAGCAGGTACAGCAACACAGTAAACTGAGGAGGATAGGGGATAGATAGGTGTGATGGTTTCGACATTTGTTTGGTTGATACGCGGCACATGATCATACCTACAGTGTATTACAATTGCGTGGAAATGTCCTTTCGAGCTCTCAACTTCACTGTACAAGCCAATGGTCGCGCGCCGATTAATGTTTTCTATTATCTCTCCACGCTAGCATACTTTTATATTTTCTCTACTCACATCACCAGACTATCTTTTCTCTATATATCACGATATATGTTACTTTATTTTTGGTGTAAATGTCGTATTCCTTTTATATATTATTCCTGTGGTGTTTGTTTTATTTATGAATTTACCTGTTCTCAGTAACAAGTTTTGCCTGTGCTCGCTCGAACTTAAGAGACATAAGGTCTTATATATTTATTTCACTTATAAAGTTTTTAGTCTGTATGTGTGCAAGTTTCCACCTCACTCTGGTTTTCTCCGCATTTCACTTCTGGTTTTTTTGTCTCCTAGCGTAGACACGATCTGGTATGTCTCATTAAGTGTCGCATATATCTTCTTGGCTCACATATCTTTGAACAGTAGATTAGTTCCCTTGCACCTGCAATCTCGTCAGTTGTTCTCTCTCCATGTGGCTCGCGAGCTCTGATTATAACCAGTGCAAACACCATCACACCACATATCTTAGCTCTGTATCATCATTATCTTTAAGTAGAGCACTGATATTAATTTTAAAATATCAATATAAATAATCGAAATGCGTCACCTCTCAAGCCTCATTCAGTAGTTTTCATTCAGGTATCGTAGCCGATAATGTCAAACGGGCAAACATGATTTTTGATTTCTCAGCACCTTTGGTCATCATTTGGTGGTTCTTACTGGACAGGGACACCATACTATTAATATGAATGAGCGCTTTTTCGTTCGCTCGGACTCTTCTATAAAGGCAAGTCGCCACCTACCTCAGCTATTCCATCTCTCCACATATTGCAATGCAATCACATTACTGTTTTCATTTTAGTATAAAGAAGACATTAGCTCTCGCCAGACCAGTCAAAATGACCAATTTCCATAATACTCAGCCATGTGGATGTCATCAACTAGACACCACTCACTATGTCTACCATGTTGGACTAAATAGCTCATGTCTTTTGTGCTCAGTTCTTTTCTCTCTCTCTGCAGCTTTTGCCTTATATTTATCTCATGTAATACCTCGCGTGAGTGGTGTTGATTTTTCTGTCAATGCCTAGATTCTATAGTGTAGGAATAGATCTTGCCATGATGTGTGTGGATTAAGCATGAAGTATTGACCAGTGCAAATGAAGACAGGGTCCTGCAAGTTTTCGATTGTTTGTGTCTCACGTAGTTTTCCTCTCAAGCATGCACATTTCTCCACGCCGATTCATTCTGCGCTGTATATATAAATCGTTCTTGTGTGAAATACAGACCTGAGGGAGACAGCTTGCACATAGATGGGAGTGTGGCATTTAATCTTCCTACTATAGAATCCACGACAAGGTACCTCCTCTCGCTCGCACAAGAATAACTTGATATAGCCTATGATTGTATCGACTGTCATTCGCGCCTGAGGTCCATTTTGACGCCATTCGGAGGCAAGCGCTGTCAATTCTGGTGATCTTGGCGTTACGCACACCACACAGATAGATATCACGTCATGGGGTTATACAAATAAAATACTCGCGGTCTATTGCTTAGCTCTTGCTGTACGTCACATAGCATAGATGTTTAAATACGCTTGAGCGTGAGGTCCGTGAATACACACTTTGCTCCAGAGATGAAACCTTCGCGCGGGTCAGACTCATTTACTAAGGGCACATTGGCGTTGCTACCTTTTTTAATATGCTATTGATTATGATCTTTTTTCATTATTTATAATAGTATTAGATTATAATAATAAGGGTTCAAAAATAATTAAATTTTATATGCCCTCCATTTGGTTACTATCAGCAGGTGCTCTCTCATAGTACACACGAATGTCTTATCATCACTCTGTGTTTTTCTCACTCATCTCTCTGAACTTTTCTACGTTTCACACTTCTACTCCTTCTCCAGCAAGACTACTGTATATGTCTTCCTATAACATATTACGCAATTACCTGAATAAGAGTTTACAAGATGTGTATAAGGGAGAGAGCATCTAACCATGGCGTGATGATACAGATAGTCTCCTGTGTTATCAACTTAGAGCTAAGCAGTAAGAGCAAGTGCTCAAATTCTCCATAGGGAAGTATAAAGGCACAATGAAGGCTGTGCATATAGTGATATAGATACACTTTTGTATCTGATAGGGGAAAGAGACTCTCAGTCTGTCCTCGAGCCTTCCTCAGATAGAAACAGCTGCGACCAAATCTGCCCATTATCAATAGGGTGAGCGATTGGGTTGCTATATGGTGGCCCTGATTCTCTCATAAGTCGGGCCCGGGAGTCACTGGACCACGGCTCTCTTTAGGACGCGCCAGAATCAGTCTACATTCATAGCCTAGAATCCATTCGTTGCTGTATATGAATTGTCAAGGTGTGCATGTTGACATCCTCGCATTCACTTCATTCTCACTGTGGACTCGATAACCAACAACGCGATGAAGATAATATGACATTATCTCATATAAGTTACCAGTACCTAATCCATATTGGAATAATAATATGAGTCTATTTAATCTGATACACACCATTTGACATAAATTATTTTTTAGAGAGCTGTTTTGTAAGAAGTCTCTCTTTTCATATCTGTGTCTCTCTCTATTTAATGCACTCTTGATGCTAATTCATCTCTACTGCACGCGCCCCACTCTCATGCTTGGTTTTTAACGGTTCTTCACCATTGTAGAGAGCAAGTCCCCTCATCCCAATAGTGATATCGCGTCTCACTCATGGAATTTTCTCTCTGATCACAGCCAATGTTGGCATAGAACTTTTCAGTCAATATCCATTAGTCTTGGTGTCTCTCGGCACCAGGCTATGGGATTAAAGATATGCACATCCAGCATGTAGTAGGAGACGCATGACCTATTCATGTTTTGTAATAATAGATATCAACATTATTTTTTATTCATCTTATTTAATGATCTGTTTGTTATGCACTTTGCTTTGTTCTTTGTTAATGTACTAATATTTTCGTCTGCCTTCTTGCCATCTCTCATCTACCACCCACTACCATTTCACCATATGTGAATCATACTGTTGTCACACCTGTCTAGTGAACAGGACACTAGATAATGCCAGAGATAATCTTATCGTGATTAGGATACTTCGTAATATATATATATAATATCACAAAACAGTGAAGATTTTTATAATATATATATTTATTTTTTCCGTGGAATTTTATTTTTAACCACAAGATTAACAAGGTCTTCCCAGTTACTTTCGCGCCATTATACTGGTCCTTGACTGACTCCATTGTTATTCTCACGAACGCACTCTCTTACGCCGTCCCGCCTCATCCGCTTTGGCCTCCGCCGACTCATGAAGCCCACGCGCGTTCATGTCCTCGACTATCCTGCAGCCATAGGGCAAGACGAGTACCCCCTGATGTGTACGTATATGTATCATGACTCTGACCATTGATGCAAGTCTCATCCAGGGAGGGTCACACCAATTTCTCACCATTAACTCCTGTCACACACAGAATATTGAGACTCACTAGTCCTGGACATAGAGTTCAGACAGGCTTTATCACAAACATGAAGATACCTCAAATGCTCATAAGCGCTGATATTGAGTGAAAGACCTGATACACAACGTTACATAGCATAAGCAAGTGAGCCTGCTCCTAACAGCAATAGGTAGTAGACTGGCAAATGAGATCTTTCATGCACAGTGATATTGAGAAGAGCGCTGCTTATGCTCTGAAATAGTTCGTGGGGCCCTCACAGAGAGCCAGTGTGGTGTTTTACTCACGTTTATAAATTAGGGCTGGACAGGTATGAAATGGAGACCGCACCAAAGTGTTGGATTTATATAATATGTGTTTCTCCTCATTCGTATTTTGTATCTTCTCTATTTGAGATCCCAACCGTAGCTGATATTTATTCTCGTCACTCTCTCTTATTTCGTTTCACAGATTACGTTGTCAATAACGATCTGGAGTAAACCATCGCATTCAACCTATTTTCTATGACTAAAGTTTGTTATGTAGTCTCTCGCAATTGTTTTTAGCGATGAAACAGAGATACCTCTCCTACTCATGGGGCCTCATAGCCATGGACTGTTGTCTGCATCACAGAGTTCTCTGCATGCCCCTCACTTGGTCAATATGTGTTATATACTGGCACTCATACTAGTTAGTGTTGTTTTTTTGAGGTTTCTCACTGTCTCGAGTTGAACACTACTCAATTCACAACGAGGGTTATAAAGGTCTGCACAATGTGACTTGCGTTCGATACGCGCGAGCTGTCACATGAGGTGCATGCTACTGCATGCAGTCTCTTTATTCTCGTGGGGGTACTCCTTTGCTTTATGGATATTCTGTTCGCGAGTCTTCCTCATTGAGCTCATAGCTTTGTTTCCTTCCTTTTTCATCATGTGGTCTTCATTCTACCATGGTCTCCTATTCCTTGTTCTCGCCTTTAAGCTCTGTGCTATGATTCGCAGGCCACTCGGGATCATACTCTGCTCATTATTTCCCTCGAACTAGGCTTTCTCTGGCTCCTTGGACTTCAATCATAGCTTCAGCACTACCTCCTTGCCTAATGAGTTCAGTAAGGAGCCATCGTTACTCCTTCTTGGGTTGAGGGTTTTATTACGATTCGATTAGACTGAAAGCAAGGAAGTTGCCATTTACGAACACCTACTGTGCTCTGCTTCTTTACAGTGGAGAGCCGATCATTGTCCCAGCCTTACGAAGCAGAAAACACCACCTCCATTGCCAAAAGTGAAATAGTCAAGTCCCTGTGAGATCAAAAGAAGTTGCCCAGTGTTGTACAGCAAGTACATGAAATAAGCCTTTCATGTCACTTATGTCAACCAGGTCTAACGGCACAGGCCTGTCATCCCAGCTACTCAGGAGACTGAGACTATAAGATCACAAGTTCAAGACTACCCTGGGCTACAAAATGAGTTCAAAACTAGCCTGGGAAAGTTAATGAGATTTTGTCTCAAAACAAGTTAGATGCTCATAAACTTCCAGAGCTTCTTCTGTCTCTAACTCTTATGTCACCCTAGGAGCATTACATACATGCTACTATACCTAGATTTATATGCATTCTGGGGATTTGAACTCAGGCCATCATGGTTGTAAAACATGCTCTTTACTTGTTGAGCCATCTCAATTCTCTGGGAATTCTTTTTCTTTTTGCTTAAGAATATCCAATAAAGCTACGTAGGTGTGAGTGTGTGGACCAGATCAAGAAGAGTATTATAAGTTTTGTCTTCAAGATAAGTAGACCCTGATCCACTTCCTAAGTCCCTGCAGTGTCCTTTCCCAGACACCAAAGCCATCCATATCCTCTTTGACCATGTCTTGGGCCTTTATTTCCAAAGTAAGCCCTCAAAATTGTCAGCCGGTGTTTATCTGCAACATCCAGAAACTGTTGTAGAAGTCAAAAGTTTGCATAAGGGTAATTCATGTACCATTGCTCCAGGAGTTTATAATCTTTAAGAAAAAAGCATTCAGACAGTTAATTTTGCCGCACTCTGACAAACACTACAGGAGACTCCTGAAGCAATGAAGACAAAGAAGAGAAATAAGTCTTGCTGTGGGATTTGTGTGGGGATTCCTGAAAGAAATGAGCTCTTTGTTGGCTTTGAAAGATGAATAGGAAAATAATTTCCTTAGAAGAGAGAGCAAAGGATCCTGGAAAGAGGGAGTTGCATGTATGAGGAATAAGAGGCCACACGTGATGGCTTTGCATGAAGGAAGTGGAGAATAAGAGAAGAGGGAAATACTGGTTTCCTGCAGCTGGCTGCTTCAATGAAGTTGATTGACTAAACTAGCAAAGTAGCATAACTCTGGAGGCTTGAGATCTGAAGCAGAGTCTCAGCAGGGCCGTGTTCTTCCTGATGGTGACAGGATAAAGGAAAGCATGGTTGCGTCACAGTTTCTGGTGCTTTCCCAGCATTTCTTGGTGTGTCACCTAACTTGTGCAGACACCGATCCAAAGTGTGACCATCCTCTCTTTGTGTATAATTTCCCACCTTCCTTCCATGTCTGACTGCCAGTCTCTGTCTCCATGTGTTCCCACTTGTTTATCTGTGTATATAAATATATAGATTTTGTGTGTGTGTGTGTGTGTGTGTGTGTGTGTGTGTGTGTGCTTGCATGTAGGCGTGCAGGTGCATGTGTGTTGTCTCACGTGCCTTGTCCACATGTGGGAATCAGAAGACAAGCTCCAGTGTCAGTCTTCAATTTGCAGCTGTTTGAGGCAGGATCTCCTCTTGTTCTCCACTGTGCATACAGTAGAGCATCCCGCTTCCACCCCCAACCCGTCATGGCACATCTATCTCTATATAGGTTCTGGAAATCCAAATCTATCCTCATGCTTCCATGACAATAACTTTACCTACTGAGCCATCTCTACAACCCCAAATTTCTCCTTTTCAAAGGGAAAACAAAATTCAGTGGGATAGGGTCCAATCTAACAAGCTTACTGCAACTATTTTGTAGAAATCTTACTTCCAAATATATTTACATTCTGGCGACTATAAGCTTAAGACTTCAGCCCATCTTTCTTCTGAATAGAGCACACAATTCTTTCTGCAACTTGGGATAAAGGTTGCAATGGTAGGTTAACAAGTGTGTTGAGTCACTCATTTATTCAACACACATTATTATATATGCCATGCTGAACAGGCTGCTGGAGAGGAAAAAAGTTTCTGCCTACAAAGCACTCTAAATTATTTTAGTTGACACAATGAAATTAGGAGAAAACATTTATTATTCAGTGTTTAGTAATAAATCATTCTAAACTTGGTATCTTACAACAACAGTAATGTATTCTTTTGGATCACGCAGGGTCTGTGCAATCTAGACTGCTTATCTGAAGTGACTCTGGGAGGCCAAGTTCCTAGCATAATGCCAGTTGGGTCACTGTCCTCATGATTCTAGCTGGGGGTTTTCTTTTCATGATGCCATTTGGAGACATTGCTCATATAGCAAAGGACTAAGAGAGCAAGAGGAAATCACCCAGAGCTATCATTTCTACTCTTATCAAATTAGCCAAAGCAAGACATAGTGCCAAGTTCAGATTTTAAAGAAACTGTGGTCATATTGTCAAGGAGGTGGATACAGGGGAAAGGAAAGAACTAGAGGCAAAAGACATATGGACTTTGCATCAAATAGTAAACATACCAACTTTGTACACTGGTAACTTTGCCACTCTCTTTACTCACTTTACAGAAAGCATTAGCTTGTTCATGTAGGGTCAAGTCAAAAGCATTCTTTATTCTTGTGTTCTCATCTTAATCTTAGTTGTTTGGGAAAGAAGGAAACCATAATATTTAAGATAAAATATAGGAGTTGAATGTCTTCCAAGAAGTCTATCAAGAGGACTCTGCCTCACTTGGTGGTAGATACAGCTTCATTGATCACAGTGAGGTAATAATGGGATATGAAGTGGCTGTTACATCCTTTGGGCTTTAAGCACAATGATCGCACTACTACTCTGTGGGGGTCACTGTCTATTTACCCAGTTACAAAGCATTCATGATGTGAAGAATACTAGAGACGTTTCAGTTGGTCATTTCTCCTTAAAAATTACCAACAAGTGAATGATGTCAAGGGCTGTCTGGAAGCTTTACAGAAATGCAGATTAGATGTAGACTCTAAGGCAGTGTCCAACCCTAGCTGACACCTTCCTGCTGTCAGTGCTCATTCAGTGCTCTTCCACATCATTACTGTGTTAACATCATCCTCCCTCTATCCATGTGCACTCAACCTCACCGATGTGGCAGCTCCCACAGACCTGGAGACGGAAGACATCTCTGGGCCCCTGTTTGTAATTGAATTACAGTTCAAATACATGAACCCTTGATCTGTGAAAGAGACAAGGATCTAGATGTCACTGTGCTTCATCATGCAGAAATGTACATTTGCTTCTATGGAGTAGAAAACAGCTAAAAGAAGGAAGAACTGGCTGTGTAGTTTCATTTCTAATTCCTAGATTATTTTTCTCCTGCTTTAAAGGTACTTCATGGTCATAGAAAATTGAGAAAG
Organism: Peromyscus leucopus; assembly: GCF_004664715.2. NCBI lineage: Eukaryota > Metazoa > Chordata > Mammalia > Rodentia > Cricetidae > Peromyscus > Peromyscus leucopus. Next base: position 54,096,188 of record NC_051069.1, read on the forward strand.
TTAAAGAAAATGCTACAAAGAAATATAAGGATTAGCCATCATAACCAGAACCCACAGATAATGTGGGCAGCATCTTGGTTGATTTCCTTCCTGTAGCTCCTGTATGCGCAAAAATACATATCTCATATACAATTGGAACACAGAGAATATATGGCTGGCTCTTTCTTCAGCTTTAATATTGTGGGCATGAACCTAGATCATTTTTACTAAATATTCTTCAGGAATAGGGTTTGTATGGCTTTGATTCATACCTTTTCACTTTTCAAATATCTTATTGTCTTATTTGGAATCCATAAGTCATAATAGGGTCTTGATTTGGGATTTTTTTTAATATATTGACTTTCTATCTTTCAGATTTGTCTAACCCAAGTCTTTGTTTGTATGTTTGTTTTGTTTTGTTTAAGAAGCCAGGCAGGGTGTAAAATGCTGATGATTCATTCAGAGTACATTTCAAAGAAGCAGGAGTAAGGGACAAGGTAGAGTGGCTTGAAAGGAGGAGATAACACAGGAGTTGGAAGCTAGCTGGTGGTGGCACATGCCTTTAATCCCAGCACTCGGGAGGCAGAGTCAGGTGGATCTCTGTGAGTTCAAGGCCAACCTGGTCTACAGAGCGAGATCCAGGACAGGCGCCAAAACTATACAGAGAAACCCTGTCTCCCGGTACAGAAGAAAAAAAAAAAAAAAAAAAAAGCAGGAGCTGGAAGATCAGGGCCACTAGATCACTGGCAGGTAGAAGGAAGGAAGAGACCCCACTCTACATCCTTTTGGACAAAGACATCTTGATACAGGGCTTCTGGGATGCATATGCATGGATACCAGGTAAAATCCTTTGACACTAGCCTGAGGCAAATCACTGTTAAGCTGTGCCTGGGTGAATTCACAGAAGCTGGTCCCCAACAGTGAATGGAAAAACCTGGGTAGATCTGCTAGAATAAAAAGATGTGTGTGAGCCAATGCCTTGCTTCTGGGTCTACAATTTTATGCTTATTGAAAACCAAAATGAGACAAAACCCATAAATGTTGTGTTGGTCAGCTTTTCCTCAAGGTGTGAAAACAAAAGAGAAAAGGTGTATTTGGGCTCAGTCTGGGGCGTTCAGTCCACACTCAGGTAATCCCACTGGTGTAAGCCCGTGGTAAGGAGTGATGATGGTGCAGAGAGGGTGGTGTGGCAGAGTTGCTCACACTCTGATGGTCAAAGATTGCTCCTTCCAGGCTGCACTCCAACAACCTGCTTCCTCTAACAGCACCCTGTCCATTTTTTTTCCATCACTTCCCAACAAGTGATCAATGCCTTCAGTCCAGAGATAAGACTAGAGCCCTCCTGACCAGGTCACTCCCTAAAAGTCCATCAGTTGGCACCAGAGCCTTGAACCCATGGATCTTCAGGGCAACATTTCAACACCAAACTAAAATCAATATGTTACTATCAGATTTATAGCATTAGACAATGGAGAAAAATAAACAAGAAGAAAGCCAGAGCAAGGGGCTGGAGTACCACACCCCAATAAGAAAGTCTTCAGCCCTTCCCTCCTCTCCTTCAAATTACTCCTAAAAAAAAAAAAAAAAAAAAAACTGCTCCAATATGCTCTTCTTTATACACTCCCCAAAGGAGCCTTTGCAGGGTGCCCGATGACATTCCTTGCCTTCTTCCTATGCAGTCATCATGACAATGTGGTAGGGCAGGGGATCCCAATTTAATAGTAGAAGTTCTTAAGCAGTAGCAGTTCTTAAGTTAGCCTTTCATGTCTGTGTATATGTTCAAAATTACAAAGTAATTTAGGACAGAACTGTGAAGTTAGGAGCATTTCACATCAATATCACAAATCTACATTCACTGTAAATAGTAGTGTTACATACATTTTGGTGAACACAGATCAATTAAATATGACAGTGGAGATGGATGTAAAGAGGCACAAGTATAAACATATTTCATTCAACAAAAGCAGCATGATAATCTATTTATTCGTGCTAGCATGAGTAGGATATGAATAAAACCAGATACTACTGTCTATTTCAAAGGTTTTACAATGCCAGAATGTATGTTTGTTACAAGCTGAGATTTATATAAGTATAAATATATGGGTGTCAACTATTGAGAGGTTTATAATAGGTGTTATGGCTTCAAGCTCTGAAGGGAGATTTGGTTTCACATACGTTACTAGAGGGAGTAGGTGTGAGATAGAATTCCACCTTTATGGACCAAATAAAGAATAATGGTGATATTGATTTCATTGAGATGCTCTGAGTACAAAATGAGGCACCTAGTCCAGTGCCAAACCCAGAGTAACTACATTTTAGCAGCAGTTTTTATGCTGTCAGATTTCACAGAGTTTGAATGCACTACTCAGTATCGTGTATTCGCCAGTGCTAGACCCTGGCTTCCCGTGTCTCACTAATGGTACTTCAGAGGCAAAGAGTGTGTAGGAAGAAGCATGGCTCCAGGTGTCAGACTTCCTTCTCTAACAAACAGCATAACACTCTGCATATAACAAACAGTCAATAAGAAACGACTCCATACCAAATGACACAGTTGCTAGTGCATAGTAAAAATCAGATGCTTTGCTTAGCATTGCTTTAGAGGACCCTAAGGATATCAAACACCACTTGTTCCTTTGGTCAACTACACAGTGATAAAAATTTTAGGTGCTCGTAGATTGTGGCCACATCCTTCCAAGATACATTTTGTTTTCGGAGAGTAGGACTGAAAACTAAGATACTCAGGAGGAAAGTACAGTGCTTATTATCAGAGGAAAAGAAATTAGGTAACGGAATTGCTGAAAAACTTCCTGCTTCTGGCTAAGATGAAGCATGTAGCAGAGGCTCCTGTACCCCTCAGGGAAAAGTTCTACAAAGATTACCTAAGTCTGTCGTGAGGAGCCTGGGACAAGAATGCTAAGCCCATGCAGGCACCAAGTTATTCAACAATACAGATTGTCTTTCTGTTACATTTATTTATTTTGCAGAGCTAGTGATTGAACCTGGGTGGGCCTTTATGCATGCTGGGCATGAGTTCTGCCTGTAAACAGTCTCCCGGCTCAATGAAAGGTCAGAAGCCACATTTATTTTTAATTAGATATTTGAGGTTATATAATTATAACATTGTTCTCTTTCCTCTCTCCTTCCAAATCCTTCCGTATATCCCTCGCCTTCAAATTCATGGCCTCCGTTTTTCATTAATTGTTATTGTATGCATCCTTGAGAAAGAGCCATGGGATTGGGATCCACATTCCATGTGGAGAACCATGCTTGCTCTGTGACAACAGGTTCTGGAAAACATGTTGCAATTTCCTTGTTCTCTTAGTATTTTCATAACCTAGTTTCTCATCCTTCTTTACTGAGCATCTACTGGACAATATATATATTTAATATATATATTTAAAACACACATATTACATATAAAATATATCCATATGTGTTACTATATTTTATATAGTATGTGTATATGCACATATAGTACATATTATATATGTTAATATATTATATTGATATGCATGTTAATATATGTGTATTTTTATTATTATTATTATTATTACATTCAGACCTCCCAAATTACTGTGCTGGTGAGGACCAGGTAAGGGTCTGGCCCTAGACTTAGCCTAGAACAAGTTCCCAGCAGTCTTTACTGGCTGTATGGAAAGGAAAAGCACTTCCCTTCAAGCCAGAAACCTGCAAAGCCAGGTGACTTTCCCAGAAATGAAGGGGCTGAGTCTGCAACAGATGCAGGGCACTGCTGATTGTGCCCTCCTCCTCAGCCTGGCTGCACTCAGCAGTTTTGTTGCCTCTAAGTCTTCCCTTTGCAATTCAGCGTCCCTGTTACTGCCTTCAGTTCTCGAATTGCTAGTCTCATCCTGTCACTTCTCGGCGGCCTAAGACATTCAGATTGTCCTATAAACTCTGGCCTTCTCATTACTATTTACATTTAATGCCATCACAGGGAAGTCCTGGTCCATGACTCTCACTGACCCTTGAAAAGGGCCTGTGTATTTCACCCCCTATATATCTTCCTTTGTGTGTCACAGAAAATCATCAGCTTATTCCTCCTGTCGCATGACACCACCATATGCTACATTGCTCCTTTCCAGTCAAGCTTTGCCTTCTCAGCAGCAAACAGTTTCCTGTTGCTTGCCCTAGTTTCTAGACCTTCGCATGATGCATCTTGCAATCAACAGAGTTTATTAGTCATGTGACACTCAGCTCCATTATTAGAGTGCAAACACGCTCAGAGCAGCCAGCAGTCATGACAAAATCAACTTTGAGTAGCCACCATGGCAAACACTATATCCAGTATGCAAGAATTGCTGGCTGGGGGTGTAGAAATCCAGCTGTTAAAAATGCTTGCTACTCTTCCAGAGGACCTGGATTTGATTTCTAGCACCCAAATAGCTGCTTACAATCATTTCTAACTCCAAGATTGGGTGATTTAATACCCTCTTCTGGCCTTTGAGAGCACCAGGCATGCAAGTGGTAAACAGACATATACCTAGGCATAAACAAATAAATACATAAATAAATAAAAATATATAAAATAAAAGTTATTTTTAATGTAGAAAAAGAATTACTAACAGTATGCTTAATGCAACTAACTGGTTAGAGTATACTAGCTAAATATGATACATTCCATATATATCTGTGTACACAAACATGTGAAGTTATTGTTTTAGGAAATTAAAGAGCTACCATTCATTTCTTTTTCTTAAGATTTGTATATATGTATGTGTGTGTGTGTGTGTGTGTGTGTGTGTGTGTGTGTGCACATGCCACATATGTGCAGGTACCTGCAAAGGCCAGGATGACATAGGATCCCCTGAACCTGGAACTACAGGTCCACTTTACCTGGCTGTAGGAGTCTAACGCAGATCCTCTAGAAGATGATGGCTGACCCATTCCTTCAGTCCCCGCCACTCATTTCTTGGTACTGTAAACTGCCTCTTCTTTTTTCACCTCCTCATTCCATATCCTTTCTGTTGGGTAGGTTTGTTTGTTTGCTGCAGAGCAGAAACTGACCATGATTAGCTGAATCCAAGGCCCCCTACCTGGATGAGCTGCAGCTGAGAGATCCCAGCCAAAACTCTAAAAGGCTCCACTGGACAGTGATGGGTGTTTCGGTGGTGGCTACCACTGCATGGTTATTACTAGCAGATTTTTATCTGTGACTTCAACAGGGTCATGAAAGAATGGGGCCCAAAACAACAAGCCAGGCTAGAGACCGATAATTTGAAAAGTAATAAATTTGGAAGGGTTATTAAAAAATCATCTAGTTAATGTTCATTAGAAACCATGAGGGCAGCCTTCTTGGGACAGAAGTCTTCCTTCAGACAGAGAGAGCACTGTGGTTCTTTCCAAATTAACCAATTGCAAAGAAAGTGCCATTTGTCTATGAAACGTGTGCCGTGTTGTGGGGAGGTCAGAGAGATGCCTTCTGGTTTCACTGACATCTACCACTGCAATAAATAAACAGAGAGCTGCCTGAGTCCATTCTCAGAAGAGTCATTCCTAATCCTTTTAGGGCAGGAGGATGATTTGTGCACAGCAATCTCCTATCAGCAGCTGTTCCTATTTCTCAGAGGATTCCAGTTGCTTCAAGAGGAAATATTTGGAACAGTCCCCCAGAGACTGTTCAGGAACCAGAGTGAGGTCCCAGCATGTGGAATAGGCAGATTCAAGATCCTACTGGCACTCTGGAAGCAATTTTCAAGTGATTATTCACTTAGAAAGATGTTGGCCTTTTCTTTGCAACAAAAGCAGGTTGAGCATGACAAAGATGCTCTGAAGTGGATAGCCACTTGGGCATCATGGTAAGTGCAAGGATGGCACTGAGTGACACCTGTCTTCTGGAGTGCAGTGGAGACAAGTAGATCAACTACTCCTGGGAGCAGGAGCTATGTGTTAGGTCAACCTCCAGTGCCTCCACTTCCGTAACACAGTGACACTTGGGAGTGTCTGTATAATGCATCTGCCATTGCACAATTGCTCACTAAATGAAAAACAGCAGGCTTTTCTTGCTTGCTCTTATTGACAGGATTAGTCCCCTATTATTAATATAGCCTTTGAAACTATCATAACATCCAAATTCATAGTAATTAAAAATTCATGAGTCTGTGAAGATGATTTAGCCCATAAAGAATCAGACATGCAAGCATGAGGACCCGGGTTAAGATCCTCAGCACCTATGCAGAAGGCCAAGTGCGGTGGCACACCTGTAACCCCGTGCTTCGGGGAGAGGAGCTGAGATTCATGAAACTCATTGGCCAGCCAGCCCAGCCAAATCCAAGACCTTCATGTTGATGAGAGACTGTGTCTCAAAAATTAAAAGTAGATAGTAATCAAAGATACCTGACGTCAAGCTCTGGCCTCCATATGCCCATTTGCACAATTGGTCACACCTACACAAGAAAATAGACACACACACATACACACACACACACACACACACACACACACACACACACACACACACACACGAAAGCCAAAGTGCATGCTTTCTTAATTTTCTATAGCTCTCTAACATCCTAGCACAACAAGCTGAAATGCACATGTTCACTGAGAATGTTTCCTGGAACTCTCACTCCCGTCTTAAAACTCTGACTAGAAATTACAGCACGATCTTCAAATACTGTTTGTCAGCATCGGATCTGAAGACTATTGGGAGGGAGCACGGTGCTCTTCCTTCAGGACCTGGAGGGCACTTGACAGATTTGCAGATGTCCACCCAACTCTAGCCTCCCTACCAGCTTCCAAGAGTGTCCCTTCAACACCTGGTAAAGTCACTGCTGTCGCTCCAAAACAAGATCACAAATATGTACTGAGAAATGAAAATTTCTGCAGACATTTCTTCCCCTGAGCCTTCCAACTCTAAAAGATAGAAGGCTTTATCAACCCAGTCAATTTCATCTTAAAGGCAAATAAAAAGTTATTGGTACCAAGAGTTCAAATATTTCATGGAGAGTAACACTTGAAAAATGGCTAAAATATGTTATTGATTTTATGTGCAATTTGAAAAGAATGGAAACACTTCTTATGCAACTCCTGAAGCAGCATTCATTTTTCAGAGTGCTTAATCCTTCTAAGTAATTTCACTATTTCTTAGTATCAGTAAAGATTTTGTGTAATCATTTGTCTTCAGATTCCTATTTCCAGATTTCAGAAGTAACACGACATTTTTCAAAAGATGCATAAACTTATATTTCTGCACACACCCATGCAAACACACACCAGGAAAACCAGGGTTGTTGGGGTGCCAGGCAGCAGTTTGTCCTAGTAATCCACTTCCCTCTAGGAGTCCCACAGGAGGCAGATACCCCCTGCTCTCTGAAGGCACTTGACACAGATCAGAAAGCCTTTCCTTTATCACTTAGGGGCCACACTGTAGCATAAGAATCCCATACACCAGGGGAAGAAGAAAGGGGCCAAGTGTCTGATTTCTCTTCCTCAGTAGTCTCTACTTACCTGGAACTGGAGGGATGGGGCTGTACAGCTTTAGGATACTGTGGGCAGTTTACCTCCAGCTGTGCCTACCTAAGCAAAAAATGTTAGCTAATAGAAGCAATTACCTGGTGATTCTGGCTCAACCACAACCCCTGTAAAGAAGCAACCTGGAGAATTTGGATTTTTGTCACATGAGTCAGGCTGGGTACTTTCTCTTTACAAATTTAAAGCTATGTTAAAAAAGAAAAAGTATAGTGTTACATCGTGAGAACTTCAGAACAGGGCTTGCAGTTAACTTGTGAGCACTTTGTGTGTGTGTGTGTGTGTGTGTGTGTATGTGTGTGTGTGTGTGTGCGTGCGTGCGTGCGTGCGTGCGTGCGTGTGTGTGTGTGTGTGTGTGGAGTATGACTGCATGTATGTTGTGTGTGATATGTATGTGTGTGTATAATTTGTGTATTATTGTGTATGTAGTATATGACCACATATACATGGTATATATGTGTGTATGATATGTGTGTGAGATAAATAAGTATATATGTGGTGTATGTGTGATGTGTGTGCTTGGTATTGTGTGTATATATGTGTAGTGTGTGTAGAGTGTGGTGTAAATGTGCATGTTGGTGGTGTGGTATATTGTGTGGGTTAATGTATATATGTGTATGGTGTGTGTGTGTGTGTGTGTGTGTGTGTGTGTGTGTGTTATGAGGAACAGAACCTTGGTCAAAAGTCCTCAAATTTTAACAACTGTTAGAATCACCAAGATTCAGTGAATGCCAATTTCAGGCTGGAGCCCTGTGAGAACATCAGCTTAACACAATCTAGAATCACCTAGAAAAGAATGCCAGGGAGGGATTGTATCCAGATCATGTTGCCCTGTGGACATGTCTGTTGTGGTGTCTCGATTGCCTGGGTTGATGCAGGGAGCCCCAGCATGTAAGTGAAAATGACATAAAACAAATCTGAATCCTATTAGCAACTCCTTGAACATGAATTTCTGCAAAGTTATGAACAAAAACCCATCTTATTTGGTTACTAGTGGCTTGCAGGTTATCAGAGAAGAAATAGAAGGTGCTGTGGCCTCTTTTTTGGCAACAGTGCCATAGGCATTCAGACACTTGTGCACAGAGACAGTCTCCATATGCAAATACCTTGATGCAATTTACTTTTGAAAATTCACGTTGACGTGCATGGCTAACATTTGAGCTGGTAAAATGAAATGGATTCTAATTTATTTAGCCAAAAACACTCCTTAAGTCAGGGCAAATGGCCATTTTCATGAATTAAAAATGAAAATGGCATTAAAATGTTATTTCAGGCAATATGATGATATTTATACTTAATAATACCTTGCTGACTCAATTAAATAAAATCAAAACCAATTCGTCTGATGTACGTGGTGGCTCATAATCCCAGCAGTTGAGAGTCAAGGCTGACAGCAGATCTTTGTGAGTTTGAGGCCAACCTGGTTGTACAGCAAGATCCAAGCCAGACAAGGCTGCTACGCGTAGTGAGGCCCTGTCTCTAAAAGCAGAAAAGAAAAGAAAAAGAAGATAATGAATGAAAAAGAAAGTTGACTAGTCTAATTTAAATTTTCTTTTTTTTTCTTTTTTTCACCATCATTGTGGAAATGCTTTTTCATTGTCTTTGGTTTTGAGAGCCCTTGTTTCAGATGTATTTCTTTTTAACTTTGGTTCATAGTGAATGATGAAGAAGATAATGTAGTTTCTCCTTTTAACAAGTAGACATGTTTTTATCTGCACCTGGGATATTTTTTTAGTAGCTGCACCAGGGAAGTAAACAAACACTGAAGAGAGCCTAGCTGTGAGATGGGCCAACAGAAAGACAGAATAGATCCAATTTCTTTTCTAAGATTTTAGGAATATGGTTACCTCATTTTTAAGTTGCTTGGCAATTTTCCCTTTGATTGGCAAAGGAGCAAGTCTCATCCAAAGTCCATACAGGTTATCTTAAGCTCAGAATTCTTCTTTGTAGAGGAATACTACAAATGTGGCTTTAGTAAACCAGTTCACGTGAGCACACTCCATTCATATTGTATTCACTGTACTGAATGGTAGAGACAAACAGTAAAAAAAAATAATTTTCAAAAAATGTTGTAAGATAATAATTTTGAAAGAAAAAATCCTCAAAATTCTTGAGGAAAAACAAGTTCAATGAGAGGACAAGAGCGTATATAAAAACATGTTACCTAATGAAGTGGGGTTCGGGAGGTGGTCATACTTTGGTAAGGGAGAGCGTATGCCCTTTCAGTATTATAGACTTAGTATGGACTAAGTGTACCCCTAATTATCCTTTATTATCATCAGCCATGGGTAATGTTGGATTTAACTTATGAATAAAATGGGGTGGAATGAAGAGCCCTCTTCACTAGGGTAGTAGTAGTCACGTAACTAACCAGTCCAAATCATTCAACCCACAGCCCCTGTCACTGCTACATTATTTTAAAACATCCTCTGATAAATGGTGAGTTCTAAATCCACCTAAGACCCACGAGGATAGATAACTCATATCTCCCCAGTGCTTCTCAGAGCCAAGTGCATAGCAGCTCAAGAATAATGTTTGCTAGACAGATTGATGAACAAATGAATGAAAGGGAAAGAAGAATGCCTAAGAGATACAGAATTGTACAAAATAAAATGGTGTAACATGAATTTTAAAAGGTCTTATTAATAAAAAAAACAATAGAGGCAGATGTTGGGGTGAATGTTGAAAGATCAGAGAAACAGAACAAGCCACAGCCAACTTCACCTTGCCAACTCCTCAGCTGATCCTGTTTCCACGAATCCTCAGACTGAAAGTCTCTGAGTCCTCACTCGAATGGTTCTCAGCTGAACTGCTTCTAAAAAGCTTCTAGTTCCTGGTCTTCATGTCTTATATTCCTTTCTGCTTCCTGCCATCACTTCCTGGGATTAAAGGTGTGTGTCTTTCCCAAGCAAGACATGAGATCTCAAGTGCGGGGATTAAAGGTATGTGCCACCATGCCTGATTCTGTTCCCAGTGTGGCCTTGAACTCATAGAGATCTGGATGGATCTCTACCTCCCAAGTGATAGGATTAAAGGTGTGTGTATGCCACCATTTTCTGGCCTCTATGGCTAATCTAGCAGCTCTTCTGTTCTCTGACCCCAGATAAGTTTTATTAGGTAGGGTACACAATATATTGTGTCCCCCAATATATTACCACAAAATGGCTTCTATTACATTGATTAACCTGTTAGCCAAAGTAAAGGAAGAGTTGAAGCCCAAGATGGATACAAAATAAAATAAAGTCAGATGGTAAGAAACTCTTTTGAGGAAATCCAAGTAGTTAGGTATACCCAAGTCTAGTTTGGATGCTCTTTGAAAATAAGGACTGGGTTGCAGCAACTTTAAGATACTGAAGTGACTGCTGAATGCCAGGTTTTAAAAATCAACATGTATATCATCCCCAACAAGACCCAGGAAACATCACGGAAAAACGGACCGATAGATTAGAAGAGCTAGAGGATGGGAAGGAGTGCTGGGAGGCACTGTCTTCTACGTGTGATGTGGTCAATGTAATCCTGACAGCAGCTATGACTACCTGCAAAGGACTAGTACACACCAAAAGTAAGGCGGGAAAGTAGGAGGGACTAACTGGGCACCAAAAGGGGGCCTGAAGTGTTGGGAGGGAGATAAAAGTGTGAACATTTTCACAGTGTGCTGCATACATGTGTGAAACTGCCAAAAATTAAAATTAGCAAGAGAACAGTTAAGGCTCAAAGAAGGGTATGCGCAAAGGAAGAATGTGATGCACCCGTCTTGGGCTGGTAGAAGACTGATTTGTAACATGTAGTACCAGGATTGGTGGGAAATTTGGAAAGAAGTCAGTCTGTGTTTTGGACTTACTACCTACTGCAATTCTTAAACCAGCAGTGACCTACTTCCTCCAGTGAGGCTTCAACTGCTAACAGTTCTACCACCTCCCAAATCAACACCAGAAGCAGCAACTGAACATGTTGGGGATGCTTCGCACTTAAGCCGAAACACACAACAAAGCATGATTGTATCTGGTCCCAAAAATAGTGCTGGCTAGAGTCGTGTGCTTGATTTAATACTATGAGGAAAGGACATTCTCCCACCTCCCTAAATAGCCCATTTGGTCATCAAAATATCTCTTAAATTCAATGTTTACGGGGTTAGCAATAAGATAGGTATTACCTCCTATGACATACAAGTAAAATCTTCCTGAACACAGAGACAAACTCAGCAAGATGAACAGGTCTGGATAGAACGTGACAAACAGAATTGATCACTGAAAGAAGTCTTATAAGTACATAGAAAGTTGGGCATATATGTATTCCTGTGTGTGATCAATTCTGTATATATTCATATATTATCCTTAGAAGATAATGAATTATAATTTGGCAGTTGCTTAGAGTAAGAGATGATTAGGAATGACGATCAGACACGAACAAAGGGGTTTACTACGTGACTCACTGTGTCACACTGCAGCTTCCATGATGAAAATTTCAATCCCTCCCTTTTTCATTTCTCTTTCTTCTCTTAATTTTTTTTCGGGGTGTGTGTGTGCAGGAGCAGAGGCCTGTTGCAAAGGGACAGAGAAATGGATGGGATCAAGATACATGATGTAAAAAGACACATAAATAAAAAAAAGAAAGAAAAAATAAAAAGGAATGGCGATTGGTGTATTAGCTTGGGATTGCCAGAAAGTAGAGTGTGACATCAGACTTACTGGAGAGGCTGGAGAGATGGCTAGGGCTACAGCGAGTAAGAGATAGCTTGGTGCTTCAAGCCACATGCTTCCAGAGGACCTTGTTCAGTTCCCAGCTCCCATGTCTTGTCAGGCAGCTCACCCATTGCCTCCATCTCCAAAGGATATGAAGTCCTGTGGCATATACTCACATGCGTATAGGTATGTGAGAATAAAAATAATAAAAATAAACCTTAAAATTATTCACTGGAGAAACTTTGGGGGAAGGGATGTGAGTATGATCCCAGCAGCACAGGAGGGTCAGAGGGCCAGAGCCAGAGGGAAGGAGCGTGTGTATATCCAAGCTGACCACTGTTTCATGCAGCAAGACCACCCCAGAAGCTGTTTGGAATACATCTGCCTCCTCTATCTGTGGCAGAGAGTCATGCAAATTTCCAAACATACCCATGTCCTGTTCACTAAAGATTTTTCAGTGTTTAATCTCCTACACATCTAGGTTTCCATTTACATCAAACACTTCAAGAGACCCCTGGGTGGGAGGTGAGCTGCAAGAGAGGCCCAGGGCACCACACTATGAGTACAGCTTGCAGCAATCCAGAAGAGCAAGTTGTTTGCTCAGGGACCTGGGGGAGAATAAGGCCCAGAGGATCTGGAGTGGACTTGGGAGGCATATAGAGCTACTTACATGATTACATATTCCTGATTTTTCAGCTTAGGGCTCTTTTCTGTGTTGTTATCCAATCTAACAGAGAACTCTCATGCTGTCTGCACTCATTTATTCTTTGACTGTTTAATAAATGTATCCACTCCACTAGGATTTGGACAAGGTACCGTGCATGGAAACTTAAGTGTTATAAATGCCTTTGGTTCATTCATTAAGTTCATAGTTTTATCAATGATGTAACCTCAATACCACAGGTACATAGTAGGTTATGCTAAGAAAAAAATAGATGTTTTTCTGATATCAACAAGCATTACTTGCTCCCCCAAATCTAAACTGACCAGAGAGTGTCCCACTGAGTAAACTACTCCACCCCCTTGCAGAGAGTCCTTTACCCCCAGGTTGTCATGGCCCATTTCTGCTCTGGGAGTAGAGACTGTTTCCTTTACTACCTACACACTGCCTAAGGGCAGGAGGCAGAGTTAGACAGATTTCTGCACTTACAGGCAAAGTGCCTCTGAGGCATGAGAGAGCCTTAGGAGGGGCTAGACTCCCACAGCATCAATGCTCCTCCAGTTACCTGGCCAGCTTCCCAGGAAGGAGGTGGAAGATGGCCTCTCCTGCTGCCGACATCACTTCCCTGAGCGTCCCAGGAGCCAACCAGTGACCCCTGACTCTACCCAAGTGCTGGCTTCAGGCAGCAGCTCTCCTAGTCCTTCCTCAGAAGCACTGGAACGGGAAATGCTTGATTCATTAAAACCTTTGATGCTATGTTAGCTGCCGTGGGTCAGTCACAAGGAATATGCCATATCGGGAGCATATTTATATGGCAATAAACTTTTAATGCCTAAGAAAGTGCCTGAATAAAAAATAAAATCAGAATAAAATTATGCAAATGACAACATTTTGGAGAGCAGGCAAGTTTTCTTCTGGCCTTTGTAACAGTGAAGCCCTGGACACCATCATGCTTCTGGCCTGGAATTAGTTGATGTATGGGGAGCTGTCAGTATTCCTTAGTATTTCCATTAACCGCTCAAGGCAAGCAACCGGAGCATGCAGAGTGCTTTATGGGGCAGTCAAGGCAGTGCAGAAGGCCGCAGAAGGCTTTCAAGGGGAACTTCCCACCTACTAAGAGTGGAGGGCTTTTTAGAGCTCTAAGGCCCCAGGCTTGGGAGCTGAAGACCAGGAAGGTAAATTCTATGAGCTCTTCAAAGGGCATGACTGAACACAAAGACTTTTAGCTGCCACAGACCTTGCTCCCCAAAGAGAAAATGAGGGGTCAAAAATAAAGAGCGATTTTCTCTACACAGCAGATCTGTAGGCCTGCCACCCCTCTGTTGGTATTAGTGCTCAGTCCCCGAGTCCTGGAGAAGCTACCTGGGAGGGGGCACTTCAGGCACCTCTTGGAGTGAGCACCTGCTTTAGACAAATGGGGGAAGGGGATAGGCGGGGACAGGGGCGCTGGCCATTAGCCTGGGAGCAAGGGCTACTGCAGTAGTGGATAGTGGGATGGGGGTGGGGGCGGCGTTTTCCAGAAATCCTTGCACTAGTGAGGATGATACAGAAGTTATAGCAATTAGAGGGCCACCAGTTGGCATTGCAAATCACTCAGAGATCACTCACTCACCCCCATTCGGAATGTCTTCCCATCCCACACAGTTTCAGATGGGGAGGGGGTGATGAGTCATGTTACTCTTTAGTCGGATTCCCTCTCACACAAAGGTGATCCGGAGGATCTGAAATACGTGGGAAAGCAATGCGAGTCCAGTGTAGGCAGCAGGAGGTACAACGTTTGATAGTTTGGCCCACTGCACTTCCAAATAGCCTGAGGAGCTTGGGTAAGCCATCTTGGCCGCATCGTGCCTCCGTTTCCTCTTCTGTTCCCGAGAAGTCTAGGGCACTCTAGGCAGCGGGATGCAGCGCCGGGCCGATTGAATGTGGTGCGTGCGCGCGCGCGCTCTGAAAACGGCAGGGAGCTCTCCCCGCTACTGCCTCTGCACCGCACTTTGGTGCGTCCTTCCAGCCCAGCTAGGGGTGGAGGAAGCCTGGGCTCTAAAATTAGTCCAGCTTCCAGGCGAGGCGCCCAGAGCGTCCTGCTGCCCGCCGCCGCGTCTCCCCGGCCCCCTCCCGCGCCTCTCGTCTTCGCGTGGCGCTCGGAGATCACTGGTCGTCCCCCACGAGGACGCAGCTCTGCGGGGAGGGAGGAGGAGACAGCGAAGCTGGGGGCTTGGCAGTGCGGCGGCGGCAGCGATGGGGAACCCGAAGCAGCTCCTCGACTAGCTGTAGCGGTGCAGGCTGCCGAGAGCAGACGCGAGAACCGCTCCTCCCGGCAGGCTGCGCTGTGATCTGGGCTGAGCATTGGGACCTCTCTCCCGGTCCCCCTCCTCCCGCCGCCATCCTCCTCCGACTCCCCTCCTCCGCCCGCCAACCCGCAGCGGTGGCGGCGTCCTGAGCGCCAAGCGCGGAGCGCCTCCGCTCGCCTCACCAGCTTTAGCCGGGAGCACGCGGCGAGCACTGCGGCGGAGGCGGCGGCGTGGCCAGCTCGCCCTAGGCCGGAGAAGAAGACCACGGAGGACGCGTCTGGTGCAGGAGAGCATCGCCAGCAGAGGCAAGGGTGCGTGAGGATTTTTAGCGTGCTTATTTGGCTACAGGGTGCACCGACTAGAGCGCACCTTTCTCAGAACAGCCCCAGCTACCAGGTTACACAGAAGCTGTAATGGGGTTCCGGCAAGCTAGAGCCATCAGAAAGCGTGGGGGAAACTTTTCACCTTGTAAAGTTCCTGCCTGGGTACTGCCGGGAGCTGTGGTCATTACCGCTACCAGCTAGAACCCAGGGAGACTCAGCCCTGCGGCTGGAGCCAGGAAATAGCTACGGGAGTTGGTCAAGTTTAGGTCTAGGGATAAGAGGAAAGAGTGCTTGCGGGTCTGCATGCTTGCACGCTCCTCTGGGTCCTCACTGAGCTGTGGCTGTGGCGGCTGGCTGCAGGTGCATTTGATCAGGCGGCTAGTCCGCTTGGCTGGCGCTTGCAACATCAGGGGGAAGGCGCAGATGCCAATGGATGCACTTGCAGGACCTAGAGGCGCAAGTTGGGTGCTTGCTAGAGGAGGCTATGTGCGGAGCAGAGAACCTAGCCTGCACTTCCACCGTGCAGGAACGGTAGCCCAGACTGTTCGCCGGTCCTCTCCTCACATCTGACTCTTGTCGGGTTGTGAAAGGTACTGAATGACAGCAGACTTTGAACTGGTGCGACAGTTTGATGGAGTAGCCAAGAGATGATTCCCTGTTATTTTGACGGGAAGATGGACCCGAATGCTTAGGGAGAAAGCATGATTTTTGGCGGGCGGGAGAACGGGCTTTCCTATTTGAAAAGAGAATAGCGCAAGTCTGACCATCCTAAGGATGCCGAAGGGCCCTTGCGGCTCTGCTTGGGCATGTTGAAGGCGCACTGGTCCGCGCCTGGAGGTGATGAGAGGGACTGTCGGTTCTCCAGAGTGCAGTTGGGGATCCTAGGGAGCTGGCTGGAGGTGGCAGACAGGGCCTGGAAGGATTTCGCTTGGCGCTCAGAGAGCAAGAGGACGCGGCCAGCTGGGGTCGCTGAGCTAAAATGCATCGGGCCAGGCTGACGAGAGGTGGCGAGCCCGGGTATTTTTAGCAGTATACTAATTCGCCGTTTCTCTCCCTAGCCGACTTTTGTCGCGTGTGTTTTCGGAAATGTTTAAGCACTGACCACGATTAGACTTTGTGGAAAGCAACTCGTGGTGCTTTTCTCTGTCCTGCTCTTGCATGCTTTGGTGCGCTTGGAGAGCGGATGGGATGCAGAGTGCTGGGTGTTCCCGGGCGCACTAAGGCTCATCTCCTGGCTCCTGCTACCAGAGGAAAGGGGGCGCTCCTGGGTGTACGTGCTGGCGGTGTCACCCACCTTCAGATACAATAACGAGCACGCCCGGCCATGGGGTTGTCCGCAAATGGACGTGAAGATAGGGATAGGCTGCAGACAGTGAGGTCGCCGTGGAGGCTGGGAGTCTCCCAGAAGCGAGAAGCGCTGGCATCCGGGAGCGAGGTCAGCCAGTGTCCCGAGCCTCCCTGGGGGAGCCCCACTTCTCCGCCGCGTGCGCTCGGGACCTGGATCTTGCTTGGGGTATTCCTGAACCCGCTACGCAGCGGCGCGAGGGAGGAACACTGGACCAGGCGACGGATGGGAGTCTTTCTCTGCTTTCCCCTCCTCCCCGCCCCCAGACTCCGGCGCGTTTGCTTCCAAGTTGGATCCCACTTCCATTTACAAGTGTCAGACAAACCGCGCCAAGCACCCGCTCTCTCCGACTCAGCCAGATGGGGGAGGAAGCAGGGCGGGAGCCACGCTCCCACTAGGGTCGGCTCCCGCACGGGAGTCCGGAGTGCTTTCTTAGTTTTTAGGCCCTGATGTTTAAAAGGTATATAGAAGAAAACTGCAAAGCCCACAGCACTAGTGGACACTCGCGTCTCAGCCTTTTATCCTCCTTTCCACCGACACATTAATTTTCTGGCCCGGCGCTTGTCTTTTCAAAGGCGAGTTTGGGCGGTGGGAGGAGGGGCCGGGAGCTGGCCGCCAGTCCACCTCGGTGGCTTTGAGCTTCGGGCTTTGTTGCCAGGATTTGATTGAGCCCGGGCCGAGTTAAAATAAATGTAGAAAGACAAAAACAAGCCAGACATACTGCAGGCGAAGCTGCCTTGATTCGGGAGATGGAAAGGGCGAACTGCCATCTAGGAATTGAGGACCCAGAGGCCAGCATCTCAGCTTAGATGGAGAGAGCATAGGCTCCCTTGCAGCTGCATCAGGCTCCCAACTCTCGGTTATCCAATGCTTGAGCGGGGGCGGGGGTAGAGGTGGGGGAGGGGGCTCAGTGTGATGTGGAGATTGAATCTCATCCGGAAAGAAAGGGAGGAGATGGCAGAGCGAGAGAGAGCAAGGGGAGGGGGGGGCAGACACACACACACACACACACACACACACACACACACACACACACACACACACGGGGGGGGGGGAGGAGAGGAAAGAGGGAGAGGAAAAAGGGAAGAGATTAAGAAATAGAAATGATATGGGCTCCTAAAAATTTCTGGTCACTGACTGCTTGGACCCGCCACTTTAAGCCCCCTCCCCTTTTCGTTCTTATTCCAAAATTGGACAGTTGCACAGGGAGAATTAAAAAAAAATGCAAGAAAACAGTACGCCAAAAGACAAAGAGTATTTTTTAAATGCACAATTACTTTTGCTCCTTGATATGATTTTTATACAGGAAGTTTGGTGTGGGGGAGGTGTTCAGTTGTTTTTTTTTTTTTTCTCTAACATTGTATAGGGAGAAAAGTTGTCTTCCAGAATTAAACCAAATAATTAAAATCAATCGATCAGGAGTCCCCTTTGTTGCTTCTGGAACTTGGACAATGAATGATGTTGGAATCAGTTTCTATACACTATGTGCTGGAAGGAGAAAGTTCCCAGAACTGTCCATGCTATAATGTCTTCATATCTGAGCCACACAGAACTCCACATGAGAGACAGCTGGCTGGGAGATCAGAAATTGGTCAGCTGCTGAGCTGGCTCCATCTCTCATCACTGCAGGATTTTCGCAGCCAATATTTGTTGACCAGCGACTGGCTTTCCAGCCTTGCCTCCACTCACTCCCCTTCTTTCAATTTTTATTTATTCTGGTTCCTGGCAGAGACATTTTGGGAAGTTTTAAATAGTCAGGACCCAGTCAGTCTGTTAAACAGCAATTAAATTTGTGCTGAGCTACGAAGAAATGAAAACTAGTAGCAATAACCCGGGATGCGGTAGGGGGTGGGGTGCCCACCGACCAGTGTGTTATATAGATGTTTTGCTAGCTCACAGGTTTTGTAAAGCAGGGTTTCTTCTGACTGTTCACGTAAGGGCAGTGGCAGGTTGTGCTATTCCTGCATGCTCTCCCTGCTAGGGAAGGAAGGGCCTGCTCTAGTCTACACGATGAGTTATGTCAAAAGGAAAGAAACAGGCAGCTGCCTTGGAGAAGGGGTATTCAGTCTAACCCACAAGTCAGAGGATGATCTGTGAGGGGCTGTGTTGTTAAGGTGTGTTAATGTTTCCTCACAGACCAACAACCTAGTGGACCTCTCTTATTACTCTCGGAGTTAGGGCTGGTGTGTCTCTGTGCCTTGGATCTGTCCAGGTGACTGTTGGACAAGAGGGAAACCACACTAGTGGGGGACATCTGGTGTTTCCCTCTGAGTTACGTCTGGTGTTTTCCTGCTACAAGAACATTGAATAGGGTTCCTGTCTTGGGCTCAGGTGGACTTGCTCCTTTACATTGATTTCTTTGATTGATAAAGTGGTATTGGTGAACCCCATCTTTGCTGACTGTGGAGACATTAGAATTGGAAAGGGCATTTAAAAGAAAGGGGCCTGCAGGCTGTAGCCTCAGCTCTCAGGTTATGGAGGCAGGAGGATCAGAAGTTCAAGGTTATTCTACAGTCTACAGTGAGTTCCAGGCTACCAGACCAGCCTGAGCCACATAAAACCAAACTGGGTCTCAAAAAGAGGAGGGCTAATAAACGTAAGGGGAAGGATTAGTTTCCTAACCTGTTTCTCCATCCAAAAGTTCACAGATGCTCTAGCACTCACCAACACTGAAAGGAGGAACACAGATAGCCCTGTTGTTTGTTAGTAAGTCTCTGCCCTCCTTTTTGCTTTTCCTTCCTCCCTGTCACTCACTCCCTTCCTCTTCCTCCTCTCCCTCACCCTTCTCTTTTCCTACTGTTGATTATATCCTTATCTGCTGCTTTCTACCCAACTGTAAGATCTAAGGACAGGAAGACCCACACTGTGACTACTTCCTTGGGAAGACAGGATAAAAAGCTTTTCTCCATGTGGGTTCATTTGACTGCACTGGTATTTCAAACTCACTAATTTCTTTGAATATCCTCTCATCTCATAAGCTTTCTCCCCATTGACTCCTTTCTCCAAGAATATTTCAGAGAAGCTGGCATTTAAAACAATCAACTTAATGCCACAGATTGAATTTATTGAAAAGACATTGAGGACTTGTCTAGTGGCTTGAACTCTTCTGGTTTAGTTTCTGACTGTCAGTTACATGGAAAATAACAAATTACCCAATCTAGAGATTATGTATTGAAGAGGAATTCCTAAGTTAGACTCAATTTAGCCTCTACCACCTTAGGAGTTCTTCCCAACCCCTAACTCAGTGGGAGGGGCAGAAGTTTGAGAGTGAATTCCCTGATGTGCTCATGGAAAATGGAGAATGGACCTCAGAACACAATAATCAATCTTGTGATCAAAGTGTGGTCTTTCTGTCAGTGTGATTACGTTGATTTCTTTATTTGTTTATTTATTTATTTATTTATTTAGTTAGTTAGTTAGTTATTATTCTGCAATACAATACATCTGAACCACATCTTCCTCTCCCTCCACTCCTGGGGTCTCTCATATAATGCATCCCAACCATAGTCTCCCCTCCCTCCACTCTTTCACTCCCACACACCTCCCCTCTTCCCGAGATCCACTGCTCCTCTGTTTCCCTTCAGAAAAGAGCAGGCCTCCCAGGATATCAGCCAGACATGAAATACCAAATTACAAAAAGACTAGGCACAAACCCTAGTATCAGAGCTGGGTGAAGCAACCCAGTAGGAAGAAAGGGATCTCAAGAGCAGGTGAAAGAGTCAGAGACACCCCACTCCCACTGTTAGGAGTCCCACAAAAACATGAAGCTAACAACCATGACATGTATGCAGAGGTCCTTACACAGAGGAATGCAGGCTCCATGGTGGCCGCTTCAGTCTCTGTGGGTCCCTACAAGCTCTACTTCATTGATTCTGTTGTTATATGCTGATACAGAAACCTTGGCAGATTTCTGGGAAAGGCCAAGTATTATCTTCCTTCAGATACTACCTTCTGAAGATGATGCCATCTTGGACACAAAAGTTGTACAGAGGACCTGGATAGGTCTTAGATTTGACATTCTGACACTTCAAACTTTCAGTATTGGGAAGCATAAATTCTGTTTAATGAACAAACTTATTAACGCTCTCTTCTAGGTGTGTTTTTGTTTTTCATTATGTAAAGTCATGTAGACTCTAAGGTAGTTGGCCCTTTTATTCTTCTTACCAGTTAACTTCACTTTCAATGTTTCACCATAATCTTTGACTGTTGTTTGTATCATTTGAACACCCTTTCTTTTGTTTTATAAGATAGGACCCTGTCATGTGGCCTGAAATTCATGTGTAGCCAGGCTGGCTTCAAATTGATGGTCTTCCTCCTTCTAACTCCCAAGTGCTAGGATTAAAGGCTAGTACCACCATGCCCATAATTCATTTATTTTACATTATTTTCAGCAATATTTACTGAAACTACCTCTGTCTTGTAAGATTCAAAGAATAGCTAGCTACATCCATTGTTTTGAATCTTTGTCTGTTTTCTTGTTGTAGCATAAAAACAATCTGACCAAAGCAACTTAGGGGAGAAACTATTTACCAGGTTCACAGTTCCTGGTTACAGTCCAGCTCCAGTTACAGTGTCAAAAGCTGGATACAACTGGTCACGTTGTATCAATAGTCAAGAAGCAGAGAGCAACAAATGCTTTTGTTCAGCTGCCTCTCTCTTTCTCACTCACTCCACTGCCCAGACAGTGAAACAGTGGAATTGGGACTTCCCAACTCAACCCAATTAAGAAAATCCCTCAGAGGCATGCCCACAGTCTAACCAAATCTAGCCAATCCATCACTGAGACTCCTTCCTAGGTTATCCAGATTCTGCCATGCTGACCAATGAGAGCAACTGTCATTGCTTTGATTAGTCATTGCTTAACTGGGAAGGTGGGAGATAGCCATTCATCTGCTCTTTAAGTCAAAACATAATCGCAATTATTAACTGAAAAAAAAAAAAGAGTGACAATGAGCAGGTACTTGAATAGGAGGGTGAGTGAATATGAGGTGATATACATTTTTAGGAGGGTTATAAAATTTTCTTTCTCAATGAATATATTCTTTCACAATTTCATATATATATATAACACATATATACATATATATAGTGAGCTGATCATATTCCCTACAATTTATCTCCTTTTATTAATCTTAATGAAACCTGAATATATAATATAGTCATTGGACAGGCCAAAGAGGATGTTGGAATGTTATTTGATAGCCTATGAGGAATTCCAGAATTTATCCAACCCTTTCTCCATTATCCTCTTGAGGTTCTCTACTCTGCCAAGTTCAAAAGGGACTCTGGGGATTTTGGAACGTGTCTGGAAGCCTGGATGCAAGTGTACACAGTGCATTCCAAGTCCTACCTCTTTGTATCTGTGACTTAGCTATAGACATACAACTAGCTATGGCACAGAAAATTCTGAAGGTGTTCTGTACCTCATAAATTAGTTCTGTTGCTTACATTTCAGCTGACAGGACAAAACAATAAATAAAAACCAAGAAAAGTAAATGGACTGCCTTGTGATCTTGATTCCTGAATGTGAGCTCTCCATGTTTGTTATTACTGGGGATTTTTGTAATAGGTGTACATAGTATTTCTGTTCCTCTATCTTTCTCTCCTTTTTTTGTTTCTTTCTTCTTTCTTCTGTTATACTAGAGATAAGTGCCCACGATAAGGGAGGCATAACCATGGAGACAACTAAACAGAGAATTTTGCCTTAAGGATGACCACCAAATTACAGTCCAAAGATTGTATGTAGTCTTTTCAATACCATGCAAGGTCAAACAAGAAAACTCTGGAGCAGCTAGATGGTGCTTCATGCTTTGAGATATGCCCCGAATTATCAGTACTACTAAATATCACCGAATACTACTCAACACTTAAAAGCATCTTAAATCCTGCCATATGGAAGGCATTAAATTCAGGAGAAATGTGATTAATGACAGTATAAATGTCAGGGTTTTTTGTTTGCTTTTGTAAACATAAGCTCTTGGGGGTTTTGTTTGCTTTAGAAGTCTAATGAAGCTATCTAGGTAAGAGAAGCCTCTTTGACATTTTGGAAACCTAAACCATCTATTGCAGGTGACATTCTATTGACTTTTAAAGTATAAATGTATAAGTAATATTTTGGACTTCTGAGATTTATTTCTAGGTGTAGTCTGGGTGTCTGTGCTTGGCCATCAGTGGAAGCTGAAGGATGGGAGTGGCTGATCTCATACATGGAAAATAAGGCAGGTGATTCATGCAGCTCACACAAGTCAAGTAGCAACTTGATACCAAGGTGGCTTCAGCCTAGCTTGACTCTGGAGAACTTCACTTCAAGGAGATGTACACATGAAAGTGGGTCAGATGCATATGGCTATTGTATGGCTGGTGTTGTGGAGAGAGGAGGGTGTGACTCTTCCCCACCTTTGAAGTAAAGATGTTTTATTTTAACCATCAGATGAATCAGAATTCACAAGTGTATGGTGTCTCCATTGGGAACCCAATGCCAGTTTCATTGGACTGTATAAGGACTTCAGAATGTCAGAGAAATGGAAAATTTGCCTAGAATTGAATATACTTAAAGAATGTTGAAATCTGCTGTCCATATTCAGATGCTGAACACAATGTTTAATTAGTGAACAAGGATTGGGGCTTATTGACAGGAAGGCTTTCTTGGGGTGCATTTCACTCGGTAAAATCTCACCATCTTTTGGATCTTAGCTGTTTCAGTGTGACCATTTGTCATGTCGTGTTTGTGACTTCCACATTGTGTTCTCTCATTTCTTCCTTCTCTCCCTCCTCCGTCCTTCTGTCCTCTTTCTTCTCTCTTTCTTTTCTTCTTCCCCTCTCCCCTTTATTTATTTATTATTAACTTCACAACAGTTGGAAATGATGTTCCTTCTCACCTTGATGGCTATTCCCACACAACAAGGACGGATGTCCCCTAAAACTACGACTATCACTAGGGATCTAGGCACTTCTAGTACCTTTAAAAGAAAGGAGGGTGCAGAGCAAAGCAGGAACATTGGTAGAATTTCTGTTCTAAAAAACCAGAAGCAATTTGGGGGAATAATTTCATATCTGTAATGACAGGTTCTGTATTAGGTTTATTTAATGGTATCATTTATATACAGCTTTACATTTTTCCATGCCGCTTATGTTTTTTGGTTGGTTTAGTGGTTCGAATCCCTTTTATTCCTGATTGTTGGCAAAAAAAATCTTCCAGTCTGATAGGAGATTGAAAATTTCTTTTTCTTTTATACTTGTAGGGTGTATTTCTTTTTGAACTGCATTTGACCATCATGAATGCTTGAGCATGTTGCAATGAGTGAAGAGAAAGCCTGGGGATGCTAGTAACCACTGAGTAGAGGAGAAAGTAGCTTTATGGAGCCATTGAGAACTTCAGTGACCTGCTTGCAGTCTGAAACTTGATGCCCTCTGCACTGGTGTACTGTGAACAGCTAATTCTTAAACAATTTTTAGTTGATCTTCCCAGATATATCCTCTAACTAGGAACTGTTTAACAGCAACTTAAAATTCCTTATGTTTTATAGACATAGCAGCTCATTTTCAGTCTGGCTGAACTAAGAACACATCGCACTGTTAGCCAGGCTGATGGGATATGCTGGCTCTTCACACTCACCATTGTTGGGGAAAGTGTATTTAGAGTGTGCTTATTTTCTGAGGCTGATTTTTTACCTGTTATGTATTAAACTAATATGGCACCTGACTCTTCAAAATTTATCTTTCTCTTCTGTATGATATTTGTCAGTTGGGTAAAAGAAAAGACGCATGTATGTATGAACCCATGCAGGAAGATAGTCAACTGAAGTAATATGGGATTGTAAGGTGCTAAAATTTTACAAGAGACATGAAAGCCTTAGATTCACATTCAGGAGAGAATGATTCCACTTGGATAAGGATATTGGGCAATGTAGACATTAGAACTGACATGTAAAATAACATGTATTTCTGAGGTTGCCTCAAATTATCCAGTGATTAGATCATGTCTCTCAGTTTGGAAGAGTAGATTGTGTGCATGTAATTACTTGGGTTAATCACTTTATTCCTAAACTGTGTTCAGCAGTGTACACATTCTGTACAATTTGCACTCTGTATATTTTTGTTAAATAGTAGGATTAATAACATATTACACGTTTTCTCTAAAGAGGAAGGAGACAGGGTAAGATGTCAGTATTTATGAGATTTTCTTCCTTCTCAGAGCTCATCAGTGGTTATTATAATAATCAAAGTGAATAAGCTTAGATTGTTTTTATACAATAGCTACATTTTCAAATGTTGAGTATACATCACATTTTCCCCAAAGCAAATCATTCTTTAAATGTATTCAATTAGAGGACCTCACAGTCTGGAAAAATATTTTTTTAAAGTGAAGAATATTTTGGCTCTCAATAATCCATCTGTTTCTTACGTTTAGATTGGGGACATCAAATTTCTTAAAGAGAAGCAAATGTGTTTGCATTGTGGAAATACATTTTCCTTCAAATATATGATATTGGGAAAGAGTTTGACATTTATCCTCTATACTACTTTGAGGAAAAGCATCAGAGTAGAGGGCAATTGGGGTAGTGAAGAATTAGAAATGGGTGTTGTTGTGAATGCCTTTAATTCCAGCACTTTGATCCGAGACGGAGTCAGATGGATCTCTACAAGTTTGAAGACAGCCTGACCTATGAAGGGAGTTCAAGGCCAGCCAAGGTTATGTAGGTAGACCTTGTCTCAAAAAAAAATGCAAATGTCAAATGTCCACCTGGTTTTGATATTGAAAAAATGTAACAAAAAATAGTTTAAAGTTACCTGGAGGGTTAGGCCAGGGTAATTCAACCCAGGATTCCATGTCTGGCCTTGTCAGGTTGCTTGTGAAGACCTTAAGTACGGCTAATGCCCATCTTAGTCTGTGGAAACCCAATATTGATCTTCTTGAGGCCTTGCTCTCTGCTTTCCCTTATTCTTTCATTGTTGATTCTTGATCCCTTTGTCCCTTCCCAAGTCCCATGGTCACTGGCTGGAGGCCTGTGCCCTATCTCCCATGTCCACCCCCTGTGTCCTATCTCCCATGTCCACCCCCTGTGCCCTATCTCCCATGTCCACCCCCTGTGCCCTATCTCCCATGTCCACCCCCCAAGTCTGTGTGCCCTCATGAAGGTCATGTCTACACCTCCCATCCTGTGTTTCCCACATCTCTGCACTCAGAGCCCATTACACTCTGTAAAAGGTGGACATTCATGATCTGAAGTGCTGGTTATTTCAGGTTTGGGGTTCATTTAATTTTTGATGTTGTACATGGAATAACATTTTTATGGAGCAGGATTTTCCACTCACAGTGTCATATCAGTGCAGAAAGATCAAGATTTTGGAGAACGTCAGACTTTCAGATTAGGCACAGTCAACTTTATTATTTGAATGGCCTTTTTATTGCAACTCTCTCAGTGACTATGCTGGTGTCCCCCCCCTCACAGTGACTATGCTGGTGTCCCCCCCCCCTTGTCCCCCCTCACAGTGGCTATGCTGGTGTCCCTCCTCTCACAGTGGCTATGCTGGTGTCCCCCCCCTCCCTCACAGTGGCTATGCTGGTGTCCCCCCCCCCTCACAGTGACTATGCTGGTGTCCCCCCTCACAGTGGCTATGCTGGTGTCCCCCCTCCCTCACAGTGACTATGCTGGTGTCCCCCCTCCCTCACAGTGACTATGCTGGTGTCCCCCCTCACAGTGACTATGCTGGTGTCCCCTCCATCACAGTGACTATGCTGGTGTCCCCCCCCACAGTGACTATGCTGGTGTCCCCCCTCACAGTGACTATGCTGGTGTCCCCTCCATCACAGTGACTATGCTGGTGTCCCCCCCTCACAGTGGCTATGCTGGTGTCCCTCCCTCAGTGTGCAGCACTTCCGGGATTCAGTGGCATCTCCCCAGTCCTTGGTTCTGTACTGTTATTAGTACTAGACCTTGCCAACATTTAGTATTTAATGTTGAATGATTGTTTATATTTGATCTGGGCAGTGATTTTGACTTTCACTATTGAATGTATAAGGCCAGATATTAACATTTATCCCTGTGAGGTGCTAGGATCCTGTCTCATGTGGGATAGGTATTTGAAGTCCACATTTTGTATCTGAAAGGAAAGCCCTTCAGCATATATACTCAGGTCTTGTTGACTGGTCAGTCAGAACTATGAAGCTTCCTTGAGTGTTCTCATTCAGGGTGATGAAGGCAACCCAGGAGGCAGGTGGATATGCCTGTGTTTCTTTGCCTTTCAAGAGCACAACATTGCTTGCAAGAAAGTCCTGATACAAGAATTATCTACATCACAGTGTGCTTTCTTGGAGCTTGATGTCCAAAAATGAAAGAACAGAAATACCTCTCAGAGGCAATCTCTTTCTCTCTCTCTCAACAATGATCTCATAATCCGGAATGTTTCTACAAGGACCCTTGGAGACCTTTTCTAATTAGTATTTAAACAATGCAACCCTTGTAAATGCTGTGGTATAACTATCATCACACTAAGTTACTGTCCACACACCCCACAAGGGGTTAAGACATGGCAGTGCACACTGGGAATTCATATTTAGTTCTGACCATTGTGGGCAAAAGAGTGTGGGTTTACAGGGTGACCTGCAGTGTCCTTGCTTCTCTAAGTTCATCCACGTAAATGAATCCAGCACTGATGTGGTGGTTAATAAGAGAACCCATTAAAGTTCACAGTCTGTTACATTTTAAATCTTTTCTTTTTAAACACTATACTGCAATATAGGCATTAGCCGAGAGCCTGGCCATTCATATCAACATACAAACAGGTGTGCCTTAGGATGTTGTATTATGTTCAATAACTTCTCCTTGAATGAATGGAAATTGGAAAAGATTGTCTTTCAGATACTTTGCCATCCTTTGAGCTTAACAAACAAAATCTCATTAACATCAGCTCTATGAGAGCCTGAGAAATATGTAATGTTCTTAATTTCTTTTTAAGTGAACTGTGTTTATTGAGAATTGGCTTGAAGATGCACTGAGCATAATACGTGGCAGTAGATGTAGGTAAGTTTAAGTCCCCCAGTCCTGCTGTGTGTAGCATTTTCTAACAGCTCCGGTTGGGACCGTAGGTGGGGCGAAGGCTCTGTTCTTTCTGGGAGGATTTACTGAAATGAGAAGATGGTGAGTTAAGACTCTGAAGAGCAGCTTTTCACACTCCTGTGCCTCGGGGGTTGGTGTGATTGGCTGAGCCTGTGTTTTTCCAGCCATACTCTGTACGTGTCCATAAGCAGATGAGCGTGAGAGAGAGGGCAAACAGGGGCTGGTAGAGGCAAATGCCAGTCCCGTTTTTCTCTATTAACTCACGAGGCCTGCTGGGCAGCAGCAGGCATTACAGATACTTAATTGTGTGCTAGGTAAGCCTGGCACAGCTCCAACATCCTGCTGGAGCAAGAATTACACTAATCAGCTGGGATATACTGCATGTATTGATTAGAGTTGGATTTTGTTATGCAAAAAGAAAAAGAAAAAATCCTTATAAATAGTGGGAAAGTAATGGAGAGTAATTAAAAAGGCAGAGAGTTAATTCACAGGTCTTTCCATGAAAGGGTGTTTGAGCCTTTGCCTCCATGCAGATTCCGGGCAGACTGCACTGGGCTGAGTGCTGAGTCTAAATAGTATGACCAGTGTTGTTACTCAACTGGAAAGAGAATATATGGGCAGGCTCCGTTGATGGCTCAGTGATGACTGAGATCCAACAGTCACTTCTTGATGGCCTTGCTGATGGAAGTCCTCCCTATTTTTTGGATTAGAGCATTTTATTTTTTGTGGTCTTGCTAAAAAGAGACACTCATCATCAGTGTCTCTGATCAGAACTGAGTCCCAGGTAGGCACTGGGGAGATAGAATTGATTATGAAGACAACAGGATGGGTAGGGGCCAATTTAAGGACATGCATTTTATCTGTCAGTGTCAAGACTTGATCCTAAAGCTCTTCTCCACACAAAATCCTCATTCTAGTAAGTGAACGGTAACATTCTCTCAGGATCTGGGATAAAGCTACAAGTTAGGCCATGAGCATCATCAACCTGGGCTTTGGATAATGCTTATACTGCAGTATAATTTTGAAATTCAATAGGGTTCTAATTTCAATCAACTCTGTTGCTGTTGTATTGTGCATGCACCTCTTAAAACCAGATTCAGTATGTGCTGGAATGCCTTAACCCCTTACAGCAGTTCTCAACCTTGTGGGCTCCATAGGACTAACATATCTGATATCCTGCATATTAGATATTTACATTATGATTCACAACAGTAGCAAAATTACAGTTATGAAGTAGCAATGAAATAATTTTTGATTGGGGGTCACTACAACATGAGGAACTGTATTAAAGGGTTGCAGCATTAGGAAGGTTGAGAACCACTGCTTTAAGACATATGTGGAAAGTAACTTAATGTGTGATAATGATTGTACTGGAGATATCTTTGAGAACTGAATGTTTTCCTTTGGAAGAAAATGGGATGATTTTACAGACTTTGTCTATACACAATGATACTTTAATTTTCTTACCCATCAAAATACTCATAGCTTTATCGCCAAGGCTTTTGAGTAAAAATGACCCACCCAAACTTGCCCCAAGTACATCTTGAGACACATCTTTGGTATTTCAGATAGGGAGCCAGTGAAGGCAATCTGATTGAGTGACTGGAAGAGCGTGGTGACTTGGTGTCACCTAGGATTCGCAGAGCTGAGGAAAGCACTCCTATCCCATAGTCTCATCTTGTCTCAACAGTAGCCTTAAGATCTGTTGTTGTAGCTCCTGAAAATCAGAGTCCAGGAAGACTGCACAGGGCTGCTCTGCTCTGATCCTACGAGTCACAGAAATGATGAGAGAAGAAATGCTGTCCCAAGTTAACTACCAGGGGCAATTTCACTGCACCAGCTTTAACACGAGAAAGCTTGAGAAAGAGAGGAAGGATGTACCTAAAGAATCTTGAACAGCAGAACAATCCAAAATTCCCTACTTGTCAGCTGGCACTTGGTTCCTAGGAAAATATGAAAAAGGGGTTCTTGACAAATATTGATTACAGTGACTCATGACTTTAGAACTTAACCTCTGTACCATTTCCACTGGTGTTATCAGCAACTAATACTGATAAAAAGCCTTCAGTGTGTATCCCCTGGTCCATCTCCTCAAATCATCTGGGTTCATATTCTCCTATCTCTACCGTATAGATGGGACACTGAAATGCACAGGAGAAGGTGGAGAAACATCTGAGTTCTACTGCTAAGATTTGTAGTTAGCTTTGAAGCAGAAAAATTGTAGTTTTTGTGATCAACAATGAGTGATGTGTGGAAGATGATCTGGTTCCAGAAGTTTTGGAGTAAGCATTCTAAGCTGGATTTTCTGAAGTGGGTTTCTAGTAGGGCCTCAGTTTGACTGCAGTCCCAGCAATCCTGGAGAAAGAGATGCTGTAGCCTAGAGAGTAGTGTGGTGTGAACTGTGGGGAGAGAAATATTCCCCAGCTTTCCCAGGATTACCAAAATTGAACTCAGAAATAGGAAACAAAAATGTCTTCAGACTTACATGACTGTGTGGTCTTCAGAAATGAAGATCCAAAAAGACCCAGGGAATGTTCTCTCTGTTTCTGTCTTTCTCCCTCCCTCCCTCCATTTTCCTGTCCTTCCTCCTCTCCCCAGCCCCCTTCTCCCTTACCATTTCCCTCTCTCTCTCCCTCTTCCTAAGTTAGGATTGATTAAGAATGGACAGCTCTGTGCCTTTGTTATCTCATGGTAGGCAACTGAATCAGGGACACCCAGCAAGGCCTCTTCAGATTCTTCTCTGCTTCTCTATATTCCTTTCTTTTGTGTGGCAGGATGCCTCTGAAATGGGGGTCTTCTGTCCACCATGTAGATCAGAAAAGTCCCTTATGGCCTGGTTCTACATGGAAAGGTGGGGAAGTGAGAGTTTTACTGCTGAATTTTGAAGCTAGCTTTGAGGAAGAGGATATGGAGTTCCCATAACCACCATGGGACAGAGGACTCTAATCTCTGTGACCTACTTGGGGAAAGAAAGAAACAATAAGAATTTAGAGACCTTCCCTTCCAAGACTCTTTCAGTTCCTTCAAGTACAAGTTTATTTCCAGACACTGTCCTTTGGAGTATTCTGTTCTGACTCCCAAAAATTTTCTAAAATTTGAGTGTACCCCCAGGGCAGCTGGAAGCACACGGAGTCCTGCAGAGAGAGGCAGTACAATGCTCTCTTCTGAAAATGACTTTGTCCTTTCAGGTCACGTGACAACATAAAAGGAAGGAGGAAGGTAATGGGGTTCTAATGCACTTGACGTCCACTCTATCTGAGGAATCTTCACCAACTAATGGTCTGACTTTAGAACCATTCTGGGGCAATGGGTCTGAAACTGAGCCAGAGGATTCCCAGTGACTACCTTGTAGTTCCCTGTGACTGTTTTGTGTAGGAAGCTGGAAATCTGCTGCGTTTTCCTGGGTTTTGTTTTGGGTTTCTTTGGTTTTTTTTGTTGTTGTTGTTGTTGTTGTTTTGTTTTGTTTTGTTTGGGTTTTTGGATTTTGGTGGCTTTTTCTTTTCTTTTTTTTTTTCTTTTTGGCATCTCAGATGAATGTAAATAAAAAGATGGAAGAAAAAAATGTAGAAAATTGCATTAGCCTGATTAGGGGTCTTATTTGCATAAAAGAATCTTTGAACACAATTACCCTCTGGCTTTGGACCCTGCTTTTTCTGAGTTCCTCTTATCTGGTCCAAGGTCATTTCTAAAAGGCTTCCTGTTTCGTGGGAGAGGACTTACTGAAATATTAATCTCGTTGCCTGAAGTAGATTCATAATGTCTGGTGAATAATTCGAGGTCCTATCAAAATCACTAAAGTAAAAGTTGCTGCTTATGCCTTTGGAAGGGTGGCACAGGGTTTTGAGGACTTCTACTTGACATAGTGACAGAAGAGAATACACACTTTTGCATTCTTTACTTTCCTGAAACAATGTTATCTGGGTAAGGTGCATGTCTAAGGCATTATGAAGCAGATTTTTTTTTTCTTTTAATTGCACATTGAATTTGATGCATAGGACTGGGAGAGAAGTGAGCTCATGAGATTTTAAGCTTGGAAACATCCCCCCCCTTTTTTTAAGAATACACAGAGCTTGAGGATTTTGTTGAATGTCTTCTCCATTTGTCACTGCCTGTACAATGCTGCCATTCTTTATCCTTTTTGTTACCTTAGCTGTGTGCATGATTTCACCAGCGTATTGACAAGCAGTGGCACTCTTCAATAGCAGGGGTAAAAGTCCCCACTCTTTCTTGTTTGTATCTGATGATAATAATACTTGCAAGCACAGTCCTTAGAATAAAGTAGACAAAACAAAAGCAAACCCTGAATGTGATGGAAAGCTTTTGCATGATTATACAAAACAGCCCCAGGCTGCAACAGATACACTGGGAGTGAGTTTGGCTCGTCTTATTGACATATTGGCTTGTCTGTTGTGAGTAGACATGCATTATCCTTGGCTCAAATAACATACATCATTTGGCAACTTACCTGGAAACATCCTTGAAAGTTTGTGTTGATCTTGTTCACGGAACGGCTCAATAGGTCTTTGCACATCATAGTCCAGTCCATTTTATATATACATCTACCCAGACACACTGCTGGAATGATTTTGTATTTACTTCGAAAGGCAGTTTTGCTTAAAGTCACAACAAAATAAAGCAGGGTTAGAGACAGACAGCATTGCCTTTTCAGACCCTATGCGTTCTGGCATCTCATTGCTATGCAAATGAGATTCAAGGAGGTCATCCCTTTAGCAGTTGCTCTAGCCCTGGTGTCTACTTGATATTCCTTGGCCAAACTTACTAAGCATTCATTACTGAGCAATCCTGGGTATTTAACTCTTCGTTGGCTTTGGGCTAGGCTGTTTGAGGTTGCTGCATTTCCCAGCATTTTCATGTTTTCTTCTCAGGAACCTCTCCTCAATATTCCTCTGTAGAAGATAGAAAGCCTAGACTTCTAAGATGCAATTATTTGTACTTGGCAAAGACAGGATTACAGAAGTTCATTTGTGAAATTTCTTTTACTGCATCAAGTATTTTAATCATTGTTGTAGAATGTAATTCTAGATCGATATTTTATTCATTCACATATGCAAGGAGTTCTCACAGATATTTTTATAGAAAACCGTGTGCCTATGCTGGTTAAAGCTCCTGAATTACTTAAATCACATGGTCTGAAATTCACATTTGATTTCACCAGATTTGGCAGGAGCATTAATAGTAGTAAGTGAAGATGCTAACATCTAATTTCAGTTCAGTGAGAACTGGTGACTTGCACTGAGTTCAGGTTATTGTTGTGACTTTATCTGCTTGATTATTTACAGTATTTGTTTATCAGTGTTTGCCTTCACCATATAATAGATAGCTTTGATTTTGTTGTTGTTTTCTCTTCATAATGTAGGGAATTGAACCTCGGCCCTTGAGCATGAGAGGGGAGCACTTGACCACTGGTCTGTATCCCCAGGTCCAATGGGTGTGTTCTTGAAAAGGTTCACCCACCTTCTTTTATAATTGACACTGAATGAGCCTTCTCCAGCTTGAAAAGCTGCCCTATTGGAGATGATTAACTTGTAATAATCAGTACTATTTCAGTAGTGAATTTCATTTGTAAACCTGCAGACATGGAGATGTCTAGATTCTTAGCTTGCACAGGCATTGTGCCTAGAGTAAAGCATGGCTTATACCAGCTACAAAGCTTTAGGAACTATAATGTCTCCCCGACATTAAGAAGAAGAGGGACCACATTGCTTGAGGGGCAATTTGTTAACACAGAATTCCAGCATGAGCATCGGACTTACTCTTCATTAGTTAGGAAGGCATCTCTCAACTCAGTATTGAAATATACACAAAATTCTTTCAGGATGCTATGCTTGGCTTTTATAAATCATATAAAAGTATCTTATCTAAGTGTCTTCTGGTGATGAAGAACTACTCAGATAGCTGATAAAGATAGGTTATCTTGAATTCTGCTGAGAGGGGTATTACTACAAAGTTTTAATGAAGGGCATTAGAAAATGACTAATGATTAAGTAGTGGAACAGTGTTTAAATGGCCATGTAAGTGTAACCTTTGAAGTAAAAGTTAAAGAGCACCATTCAGTCTGGCTCCCCAACTCTACCCTACTTTTTTCTGAC
Organism: Peromyscus leucopus; assembly: GCF_004664715.2. Classification (NCBI taxonomy): domain Eukaryota; kingdom Metazoa; phylum Chordata; class Mammalia; order Rodentia; family Cricetidae; genus Peromyscus; species Peromyscus leucopus. Next base: position 54,130,124 of record NC_051069.1, read on the forward strand.
TCACTCTACATATAATAGAATAAGACTATTCTACCTGGGCAGCTTACTGGTTTCTAGAAGGGTCTAGGAAAGAAAAACAGCAGTTGTTCCAAAGGAACTTAAGTTCTAGAGAATGAGATAAACCTACAGATAACCATCAAGAATTCAAAGGAGTGTGGGACACTTGTATTTCAGCCACACTGGCCCTGAGGAAGGTGATTGTAACCCTGTCTCAGTAGGGAAAAAAGTAATTGGAAAGTAAAGTTTGGTAGGCCTTGGTATATCTGTAATAAATCCCAGACTCAGGAGGCTGAGGCAGAAGCATGATGAGATTGAGACCAGCCTGGGCTACAAAATTAAACTGCCTCCAAACTAGCTGACAAATGAATAAAACAAACAGAAGAGTCAGAAAGTAAAGTGCGGGCCTTTGCAAGCTTGGGGGCCTGAGTTCAATGCCAGAATCCATGTTAAAAAAAAAAATCAAGGGATCATGATACATATTTATATTGTCAAGAGAGGTGGCAGTAAGTGGACTTACTGGACAGCCAGTCTTGTCTAAACAGCAAACTCCAGGTCTCAGTGAAAGACTCTCAAAAAGCCAAGGTGGGCAGCCCCTAAGGAACAACACTGAAGGATGATGTCATTTCTCTGTGTACACAAAGGTAGGGGAGAGGAAATCATATTTACTTTGTATTTTCTTGCAAGACAAGTATGTGGTGGTATTGTGTTCCCCCAAATATTGTGTACCTTAATAAACTTATCTGGGGTCAGAGAACAGAAAAGCCACTAGTTAGGCAGTGATAGCACACGCCTTTAATCCTAGCATTCCAGAGGCAGAAATCCACCTGGGATCTCTGTGAGTTCAAGGCCACATTGGAAACAGCCAGGCATGGTGACTCACGCCTTTAATCCCAGGAAGCAAGCCTTTAATCCTAGTGAGTGATGGTAGAAAGCAGAAAGGTATATAAGGCGTGAGGACCAGAAACTAGAAGCATTTGGCTGGTTAAGCATGTGGCTGGTTTAGCATTCAGCTGGTTAAGCTTTCAGGCTTTTAAGCAGCAGTTCAGCTGAAGAGCCATTGGGATGAGGACACAGAAGCTTCCAATCTGAGGAAACAGGACCAGCCGAGGAATTGGCAAGGTGAGATAGCTGTGGCTTGTTCTGTCTCTCTGATCTACCAGCATTGACGCCAATAACTGGCCTCAGGTTTGATTTTATTAATAAGAACTTTGAAGATTCCTGCTACACAAGTAGTATTTGCAGGGTTTTTCCTGTCTGTCATTTTTTTGTCCACTTATCACGGACAAATCTTTCCTTTAGAGCAGTGGTTCTCAACTTTCCTAATATGGCGACCCTTTAATGCAGTTCCTCATGTCGTGGTGACCCTCAACCATAAAATTATTTTTGTTGTTACTTCATAACTGTAATTTTACTACTATTATGAGTCATAATGTAAATATCTGATATGCAGGATATCTGATATTCATTCAACCCCCGTGAAGGGGTCACAACCTATGTGTTCAGAACCACTGCTCTGAAGAAAACTTACAAGTTATTTTGCAGTAACAAACACAGTATGAGTTTTAATTTTGTATTCATAAGACAGTGTTAAAAGTTTAAAATCTGAAGATAGTTCTCTATCCAAGCTACATATGAACCAATCCTGAGAGTCACCTCTTTCCTGTGGTCCTGCTCTCCTCACCTCTGATATTGACACAGGGGCTGTCAGACTCGAATCCATCAACACTGCTTACATGAGAGGAGACAAAGTTGAGAGTCCATGGTAGCTAAAATGAGTAAAGTATGCATCCTGTCCTTTTCTGGTGTCCTTGTTTCCATGACCACAAATGATTCCACTGGATATGTTCCGGCTAGGTGAGTTATAACAGCCACAGCCACAGGGTTTCATCTGGGACTTTGGGGGTGAGTTCTAAAAATGAGTTTGCTTAGAGTTAAATGGAAATGTTCTTTGCAGAAGGCTTGATTTAAAAAAGAAATGTCTTGCTTTATGTTTTAGGAGATTGTCTTTTTCCTAAATAGAAAACTTCAGAAGAAAATAGTTGGCTAAGCATTTTGCATGTCGCTTGGCCTATTGTAGAGGCTTACTGCCTTGTTTCAAAGAGCACTGCTGAGCATGATGTCTGTGCTCTCTGTTGTCAAGGATGTTAGCAAATGCAACCTGAAAGGCTTCTTCCTGGGCCCTCATCCTACTAATGCGGTAAAATGCTACCAGATGGGCTATGGTACGAGCTGCAATAGTCACTTGAATTAGACTTTAGATCCTTATTCCAAACCATGGAATATTCACTGTAAGTCATTTTTAGACAGTAGAACCAAACTTTATTAAAATGCCTTAAAATAGAAAGCTTCCCCCATGTGACTACTCACTGCATTCAGGATGCATGGAGAACCTAGACTCTGGGCTCCCATCCCAACCCTCCTCCTGCACAGGCTCAGTTGAAATGTTTCTCTCAGCCTCTGCACTCCCCACTCTTCTGTGGAGTTAGGATCTCCCCCTTCTGAAAGACTGAGTTTCCCTTTCTCCCATCATAATATTTTTATTGATTATTTGGGAGTTTACATAATGTACCCCGATCATATTCATTTCTGCATCTTCCCAAGTCCATCCCCCCTTGTAACCTACCCCCAAAAGGAGCATAAAAGAAAAAAAAAAAGTCCAATTTGTGTTGCCCATATACTCAGTGAAGTATGTTCAAACTCCCAGTGGCCAGCCCCTTAAAGAAAGCTGAGTCCTTCCCCTCCTCTCGCCTCCACCCCCTGCCAGAAGCCATCAACTGTGAGGAGCTACACTTCAGGATCCCTAACACAATTTTTAAGAGTTCTCTTCAATGGCTTCCTATCTAGACCATTTCTTTATGGGGCGGCTTGGGGTGGGTGTGGGGGACAAAGAGAGGTTTTCAAAGAAGTCTTCTATGTCTCTTATTCTCAAATGTGAGTCTGCAATCATTGATACTACTACAAAAGAGGCTTCCTTGCCCTTCACAGTCAGTGACAGCTTGGACCATGGACTTCCACATGGTTTCTAGAGACAGCAGGAACCATGGACATCCACATGGTCTCCAACATCAGCACAGACTACATGATCATATAGTCTGCATTATGTGTATATGTGTGCAAGTATGCACATGAATGCAGTGCCTACAGAGTCCAGAAGAGGACATCATATCCCATGCTTGTTGTTTTTGTCAAGTTGACACAGACTAGAGTCACCTAGAAAAAGGCAACCTCAATTGAAGATTTTCCTGCATCATATTGGCTGAATTGGCCCATGATGATATCCTCTGCATAGATCACATCTTATTCTACAAAGGTCACTAAGAATGGGCTTTCTGGGTAACAAAATCAAAGCCCAGTAGATATGTTTAGTGGTTACTTAGAAACACTAATTAGCCACAAGGCAGTTCAGCTTGACTCAAGAATCAGCACCATGTGTCTGTACTTGGGGCCCTGAAGATGGCTCAGAAGTTTTCAAATTTTAATAGGCACCAGTTACTTGCAGGGTTTGTTGGAAGGAGATTCTCAGTGTCCCACTCCTTAATCTTATATTTAATAGGTTTGGAATAGAACTCACAGACTGTGTATTCTAAAGCTCTGAGAAGCACCAACACTGCTTACTCTAGGGCCTCCCCTTGGGAGCCATTGTAAGGGTTACAGAGGAAATCTGGCATGTGTTTTCTGTAAGGGGCCAGAAAGAACATGCAGGCTTTGGTGGCCATTCGTCTTTATGACTAATACTTAACTTTGCCTGTGTAGCTTGAAAGCAGCCACAGATGAATATATAAATGAAGGATTATGGCTATATTTCAATAAAACTTTATTGCAAATCTTGGCCATTGACCCGTTTGGGTAGCAAATTTTGCAGCAACTGCCTGAGGGTAAGAAAACACGAACCTTGAGGACAGGAGTCTGGGAAATCCAAGAGGAGGCCAGAAGAGTGGATGATAGGGGACATAAAGGGGAGCAGATTTTCAATGAAAGTGGGATAGGCAACACTCGGCAAGCCAGTCTCCTGCCACGTGGTGAGGATAGGCATGGGAGTGAGTGAAACTGGAGGAGTTTGTTGCACTTGGCAGCAAGAGAAGTACCATTTACTAAGCAGTCTCAGTGAATTGATGGGAAGGAATGTCCCCCAGAGGAAGAGGCCAGAGCAAGAGGTAGAAATAGCCAGGTGGTGGTGACGCATGCCTGTAGTCCCAGCATTTGGGAGGCAGAGGCAGGCAGATCTCTTTGAGTTCGAGGCCAGCCTGGGCTACAGAGTGAGTTCCAGAAAGGTGCAAAGCTACACAGAGAAAAACTGTCTCAAAAAACCAAAAAAAAAAAAAAAAGGTAGAAACAGCAAATTTTGAATATCCTTCTAAGATTCGGCAGTGAGGGAAAGGAAGGGGTAGGGCTTAAGGACAAAGTTGGGTCCAGGAAAGAAAGCCAAGCATGTTTACAGAAAGAAGGGGAGAGGATGGGTAGAAACAGAAGCCTGAGCTGAGAACACATTGCCACCTCAGGAAATGGTTCTCCCGGGTCCATGAAGCCAGTGCTCAAAAGAAGGAAACAAAAGACACCAAGAGGAAACAAACAGCTTCTCAAGGAGCAAGACTGGATGGGCTAGACAATCTGCAAAGTGGGTTCTCTGTGGGGCTGAGGTCTGTGTGCTGTAAGGCCACAAAGTCCGAGCTGGTGGGGATTACCCCACAAGAAATGTGAAGGACAGGAAAGGAGGAGGCAAAAGTTAGAGAGATCTAAACTGACTATGAAGAAAAAGGGCTGACTGAAGATATTTGTAGGGCAAAGCAGAGATCCCACAGAAATACAGTCTGCACTGGCACAGTGACAAAAAATCGCACTGCACATGAGCATGGAAAAAGTCTGCATGCACAGTGAGCATGATAAAGCATGCACAGTGAGCATGGATAAAAGTCTGCACTGGCACAGTGAGCATGGATAAAAGTCTGCACTGGCACAGTGAGCATGGGTCAGAGTCTGCACTGGCACGGTGAGCATGGGTAGAGTGCACTGGCACAGAGCATGGTAGAGTCTGCACTGGCACAGTGAGCATGGTAAGAGTCGCCTGGCACGTGAGCATGATAAAGTCTGCACTGGCACAGTGAGCATGGTAAGAGTCTGCACTGGCAGTGAGCAGGGTAAGAGCTGCACTGGCACGGTGAGCGTGGGGAGTCTGCACGGCAGGGAGGGGTAAGAGTCTGCAGTGGCACGGTGAGCATGGGTAGAGTCTGCACTGGCACGGTGAGCATGGAGTCTGCACTGGCACAGTGAGCATGGGTAAGAGTCTGCACTGGCACAGTGAGCATGGGTAAGAGTCTGCACTGGCACAGTGAGCATGGATGAGTCTGCACTGGCACAGTGAGCATGGATAAGAGTCTGCATTGGCACAGTGAGCGTGGGTAAGAGTCTGCACTGGCACAGTGAGCATGGGTAAGAGTCTGCACTGGCACAGTGAGCATGGGTAAGAGTCTGCACTGGCACGGTGAGCGTGGGTAAGAGTCTGCACTGGCACATTGCACACAACAGATACAAATGGCGGATCCTTCTGGAGGGGGCTATCAAGAGAGTTATGGTACAGGGCATGCCCTTGAAGGAAATATTAGGATTCTGGCCAATCTTTGCACTTCCTAACCACCATAGAGCAAGCAGTCAGTGTGCTATAACTACTACTACAATGTATTGCTTCTTCACAGAGTCCAAAGTAATGAAGTAATAGGCCAGCACTGACACTTCTGGAACTGTGAGTCAAAATTCATCTTTTCTCCTTATAAGTTGATTGCCTAAGGTGTTTTGTCACAGCAACAGGACCAGGCATTACTTTAGTTTTTACTTGGAAGGTCTCAACAATGGGTATGGGTAAGGGTTCTTTTATTGGAGCATGCGTCATACCGTTCTGGAGAACTTTTCCTAAATCCATGACAACCTAAGAGTTGCAGAAAAAAAAAAGCTCAGGAGTTACTAAGAATAGCAGGTTGTCAGAAAATGTGGGTGGAGGACAGAACACGATCAGATGTAAGACATCTATGATGTGAATGGAAAGGGAACAACGAGCACATTGTCATAGACTTTAGAGATCTTGGCAAAGCTAAAGAACAGGTCTGCAAGGAAGAGGGAGTCAGAGATGTTTAAAGAAGGCTTAAAACCAATGAAGGATGTTGGGATTTCTTAGTGATTTAAGAGATGGGGTAGTTTAAGGAATGTTTAAGGCCTCGCTGTAGACCTGGGCTTCTGACGTTGAGTTCAGATGAGTGGTTTGTGTAGTTAGACTCAGGTAAGTGTGTTGTGTGGGTAGGCGGGGCTGAGCTTGAAGCCACTTCAAAGGATCTCAGGAGTCAAGGCTGCTCCTGCCTCAGCCTCTGCCTTCCCAGGCCCCACCTCATCCCTCTTCGCTTTGTGTTTTGATGACTCTGATTCTTGCTTGCTTGTGTGTTTCTCCACCCCTGCCTGGTGTGATGCATTGCTTCTGGGACTGCTTTAGTCATTTGCAATGTGTTTCCACTCTTGCATTCTTCCACCTGGCAGAAACATAGAGAACATTTCCAGACAAGTGAGAATATGTCTGTGTTTGTGACTTGACTTCTGTGACCATCATTTCCAGATCCAAGGGGAAAACATTTCCAACTTCCTCTAAAGAAGAGAGGAATGGAGGGAGAGAGGGAGGGAGGGGAGAGGGAAGGGGAGGGAGAGAAAAAAGCAAGAATGAGAGAACTAGTGAGAGAGAGACACACACACACTGAGAGAGAGAGAGAGAGAGAGAGAGAGAGAGAGAGAGAGAGAGAGAGAGAGAGAGAGAACACAAAACTCCTATAAGACAGAACATGATTCTCCTATGAATGAGAGAAAGCTAGTTGCCAAGAGAGAACCTCTTCTAGCAGAGAGAATGAAGTTCCTCCATAAAAAGTCAGCAAACCTCCTCTCTCTATTTAGAGAGAGCCACCTCTGTGAATGACAGCAAATCTCCTCCCCCTCCCCCTGTGAGGCATTGCAGGTTGCCAGGCATTGCTGAGCCTTTATTGGTGACCACTCTGTGTTACAGGCATTCTTAAGGGAGCTGGCACTTGACTTGCGAAATGGTTGAGCTCTCCTCTCAGTCTTACTTCTTATAACAAATTTTCTTATAAAAATTAGCCAGACTCACTTTCATTAAAAGCATTTAGGGCTTGACACAGGCAATACATCTCAAACCCTAGCACTCAGAAGGCTGGGCTAGCAGGATCGCCAGTGTGAGGTCAGAGTAACTACATAGCAAGATCCTGCCTCAAAACACAGTGCAAGGCCATGCAGAAAATAACTAATGATTTCAATATGAGTAACATTTAAATAGAAATTGAAGGTTTTGAAACAAATGTTTAGAAGGTTTCCACCTCTCACATATAAATCCAGAAAAGGATTAAAGCATTAGTTTAATGCTGTGATGTTATTGTGAGAACCTTGGGGACATGCCCACATGTTGGCCTGCACAAAGGTATTCATGTAGCCCTAAAATATAGTCAGAAAATGTAAAATGTGACATGTAGGATTATGTTATACAAAAAATAATAATAACAGTAGAGCAAAGAAATAATCAAAAGAGGTAAGAAAAAACACAGAATGAAAGAATATTCTGGAAAGAATATATCTGAGTCAGCATCTCGTATTTAGAAGGCAATATCAAAAACCCAAATAACTTAATTAAAAAATGTCTTAAAGTTGGAATAGAAGTTATTGTGAAAGGTGTTGTTTCCCTTATTTCTTTCTCAGACTCCTCACCACTTCTTTCTCCCAACCTGAGTCAAATTAGTGCTTCCCATATGCCCATGGGTGTCAATTATCAACTGGAGCATGGGCCACCTACTTTGGAAGCATGTCTGAGGAAAATAGACCCCCACCTCCACGGTAATCAACTCTTAACAGTGCCTTAGCTGGTGGTGGGGGATAAGGGGTGGGGTGGCCAGTCCATGCTGTAATTCTGGCTGTCCTGGTTTTATGTAGGTCTTGCATATTCAGCCACAGCTGCCATAAGTTCATGTGCACAGCAGTCCTGTTATGTTCAGAAGACACTGTTTCACATCAGTCCTCTCAGGCTTTTATCATCCTTCCCTGAGCCCTGGGGAGGGGGTGAGATATATCTATCCCATTTGGAGCCAAGCAATCTGTGGTGAATAGCCATTTCTTTAAAAATGTCACACAAGTGCTCATCAGGCATGTAATGTTACAGGAAAGGCAAACCATTGCAGCCCAGTTAGAAAAGCTCTATCAAAGACTGAAGGAAAGAAGATGCCAGTAAGAGTGTGAAGAAAGAACAGGCTCACACACTGCTTTGGTGGAATGTATCTGGTAAAGCTAATGTAGTCTATAACATCAAAGTTGCTCGAAAAATTGAAATTCACACATTGTATGGGCCAGCAATCCCATTACTGGACTCACAGTCAGAGCATTAAGATCCCAGTGCTGAAGAGACACCTTTGAAGAAATAGGCTCAACATGAATGTCTTTCAACCAATGAATGAATAAAGAAGTTGAGGCACATGTAGCACAGTCAGGAGTACTACTTAGCCTTGATAAGGGATGGAACATCATGGGTGGAACTGAGTGAGCATCCTTCTGTGGACTAAGCCAGTCTCAGAAAGACAAATATCACATGATCTCACTCATGGAGTCCAAAAATGCTGATCAGAGAGCAGTGGGGACTAACGTGTGCTTAGGAGTCAAGAGTGAAGAGGAGCAGGCTGGTCATATAGACTGTGTTAGAAATGGGCAGGATGACTAAGGGCTAGTGATCTTTTACATAACAGGATAAGGTTAATAGCAATATGATGAATATCTCAATATAGGTAGAAAGGGGGGGGGTTGAATGTACCAGCCATAAAGAAATATTAAAATCTTAAGATGATGGATAAGCTAATTACATAATGTTAGTATTATACAGTGTCTACATAAATGGAGACATCATGATTCCCCATAACCATGTACAGTTATGTGGTAGTCTAAAAATAATAGAGATGAACATGATTGAAGTGACTTCAGAATAGCAGCTCCATCTTTTAAAATAACTACCTTCCTGTTTCCCCATTTCTTTCTTTCTTTGTCTCTTAATGTTTGATTCTTTTAATAATTTTCTTTCTCCCACTGAGATAAGAAAATGATATTTTAAATAGGCCTGAGTCACTGATGATTTTTCTTATTAATAATGGTTCAATTTGTACCTTATATTTTCATGTGTCACTTGAAAAATGAGAGAAAGTTAGTTAGCAACGTTATCATCTGTTAGGACCCGCATGAGCACACCCCACACTGGATGTTTTGTGATGTGTAGATGCAGTTTACCCTCTGCCTATTTCACATCCAGTTCAAAATTGTCAAAAGAAAGATGTAGATATGAAAGGCAACACGGACAAGTTCTTAGAATGGACACAGGGTGTGCTGAACTTGAGATGTGTTTCTCTCACATACATAAAGGTTTACCCATTTACCTCTTGACTAAATTTGTGCAAAGTTAATCCATACTTGACATCTATGAATATTCTTAATACTAAAACATTAAAAAACAAATTTTGAAAAAGTTGAAAGCTCTAGCCTAAACTTATTTATTTATATTGCCATTATGGAAACTATATTATTAGAAAATGAAAAAGGACAAGTGATGGGACAGCACCTAAATTCTAAATGTAAGATCTCAAATCTCCCTGCATTAAAGTGACGTGTCCACACATGTTAGGTAGGTTGGAATTGGGCATTAAAACTCTGTTCAGGTGGTAAATACATTCCCACAGGTGCGTTAACAGTCTCAAAGTGATTCCTCCCTGAAATCCCAGGCACTAGGGAGGTCAAGGCAGGAATATCACAAATTCAAGCCTTCCTTAGTGAAAGCCTGCCTCGAAGCACAAGTGCCCCAAGAGTTGGTGATGCACCTCAGTAGCCCAGCACATGCTTCGCATGTGGGAGGCCTCAGTTCAGTCCTCTTACTGGGGCAGAAAGTTCTCAAGATGTAAAAAGTGGGATGTTTCAGGGCCAAAGGAACCTTGGAGCTTCCAATGCGTTGTTACAGATGAGTGGAGGATCACATAACTAATGAACATTAGCATGTCATATTTCCTAAAATATGACATCTGGGCCTCACCATGTGCTGGGTTGGAGCATTTCAGATTTTTTGTTTTGTTTTGTTTTTACTTAAAATTGTAAGGTGATGGTGGGCATTTGGAAAACCCATTCTTGGTTTTAAAGTAAGTTAGAGTGCCCGCAGTTTGTTCTTGTAATATGGGATGTTGAGTGCTGGTCATTCTAGAAACAATCCCTGTCTCCTTAGATGAACCTTGGGGAGTCACTGACAGGAAATGGTTATCAGAGAGAAAACAGGAGTAAGGGGTGTGTGCCCTGTCCGGCATCCCACCCATCCATCAGCATTCGTCAGAGCAGAGGTCTCAGCCAGGAGCCGAGTGCTCTCAATCCAGGCATGTCAGTAATTGCCATCGACCAAGCATTCTGTCACACCTGCATGCTTTCCTTTCGTGCTTCTTTTTATCTGCTGGACTTCATTACATATTGATTGACTTCCTGGGTTTTACAAGTTCATAAATCACATTCTTTTAAGAGGGTTCTTGGCTTTTGTGTGTGCAGATGGAGAGTCCTGGGAAAGATTGATATTGGACTCACTGTAACAGAGTGCTCATCTCCCCTCCTCCAGTTTCAAATGCAGACCAGGGCATCAGAAGAAGTCTCCTTAAGATGAAATGGGTTTTAGACAGCACAGATACCTTATAAAACCTCACGGTGCTGGCAGCCAGCGGTCGGAGGTGTGATTGAATCTCTTACTTTGCATATAAGAGAGTTGGAAAGAATTTACAGCTCCAAAGTGGACTTACACTAATTGCATAGTGAGATTCCACTCTTGCAATTAGTTATAGACATCATTACCTGATTGCAAATCTATAATTCTAGAACAAGATGGAGCAGACTTTTCTGTCTCAAAGGGCTGCCTTTTATATCGCGTATGGCCAACATTATATAAGAAGAGAAACTTGTGATTTCTTCTACACCTCAAATTCTTTCAGATGTGTAGGTATTAGGGATCAATGTTTTGTTATTAATTTATTTTTAAAAGATCCACCATTCTTTCAAGTATGGGCATTTAAAGTTATGACTTTGTGCAAAGACTTTAAGCCATGAAATTCTTGTTGTTTATACATACAAAGTGGCTATAGAAACTCAGCAAGGGTACATTTCCTATTTTTAGCACCAAGTATTTTTGGTTATAACATAAACCAGATATTTGACATTTTATATTCTCACTTATAGATAGCTCTTAAACATTTTTCCCATTTACAGAAATAAACTGGTATATAAATATATTTTTCCAGCTAAGCATTTTTTTATTCTACTATAGACCAGCTATAGTATTTTGTTATAGAAAGGTAATGTAGTATACAATGTTGACACCTAGCATTCTTTTAAGTAACAAGGCAGCCAACTTTGCAGGTTGGTGGTTCATTATTAGAAACAAAGGACGGTATTTAGGCTGTCTTTAATATTAACTTGGAGATAACTTGCTTGTTCCTTTCTGAATTAAGTCCAAAGCAGAAAGGATCACCACTCCTATGGCTGCTAGAGCTTGCTGCCGAAGCTCTGCTGAGCCCTCCCGTGAGTGAGAAGAGGCTGCCTGGGTGTGGGGGAGGGCAGGTGAGGGGCAGAGCTTTTGGGGAGACCTCCGTGCAGGCATGAGAAGGGATCTCAGAACCATTTCCATGTTCCTGACTAAAGAAACTGCTTGTGTTCTCTCTGTGAGGAGGAGACAAAAGGGGGAGAGGAAGCTTTCTGGGGATGGCTGTCACTTCACAGAGTTTGCGAACAGAATGTATAGGCACAAGAGTGTCTTCTGCACTGTTTAGGAAAATGACATCCATACTCACAGTGTTGCTACAGAAAGGAAAATCGACGCTTTGCTGTGATAAAGACAGCCCTGTTTGCTGCAGATCAATCAAATAGCGCTGCACATGTGGTATTTACTTGAGACAGATTTAGTAAACACACAGCTCCAGAGGAGTTCCCCTGAAACCAGACACAATTCAAGTACTTCAATAGAAAGAAGTATTACTACTCATGAGAAGCCACACAGATCCTGAACGGAGCACTGACTGTCACTGGAGAGCCTTCCCCAAACCTCACGACTGTGGAGACAGGTGCTGTGTAGGCTCTGAACCTGAAGTAAGGAAGTTCGAATGTGTTCAAGGCCAAGCTTTTCTTCAAAGCTGTAGTACAGATCTTCTTATAGTAGCTGGAAGCATCTAATTATTTGTCTTTATTAATTTAGAAGAACTATGTAGAATGCAACATTTGAACAAAAAGAGTAGGCACTTAAAATGAATTAATAATTGATGAAGCTATCAAAATGATATTATCTGCTCATGTTCAGATTATAGATTTTCTAGTTATTTTTTTCCTGTTCTAACTTCCTCACTGCTTATTTCTCATGCAACATGCTTTCAGGATTAAAATTCGTTTTACTATTAATTACAGTAGGGATATTGTTGTAGATTATTATTTTAAGGTGTATTACTTTTATTTACTTTGCATTTGTTTAACTCTATGAAGCTGTGTTACTTTGCCTGTCTAAAACACCTGATGGTCTAATAAAGAGCTGAATGGCCAATAGCAAGGCAGGAGAGAGAAACAGGCGGGACTGGCAGGCAGAGAGGATAAATAGAAGGAGAAATCTAGGAAGGAAAAAGAAGAAGCCAGAGAAGGAGGAGGAATCCAGTGTCCAGCCACCCAGCTACACAGCAAGCCTGGAGTAAGAGTAATATTTACAGAAGTAAGAGAAAGGGAAAAGCCCAGAGGCAAAAGCTAGACAGGGATAATTTAGATTGAGAAAAGCTGGCAAGAAACAAGCCAAGTTAAGGCTGGGCATTTGTAATTAAGAATAAGCCTTTGCATGTGATTTATTTGGAAGCTGGGTGATGGGCCCCCCAAAAGAGTAAAGCAACAACAGGATATAATTTCAAAAAGAATAAAAACTGCTGTGAAAGCTCATAAAAGCTCATAACTCTCTGCTTTTGGATGAGTCTGTTAGATTAAATAAGAACTTAGATACTATGTTTCAAGCAGTTTTGAGAGGAGAAGGCAAGGCCTGCTTGTGGAAGGCTCATTATTTGGTTGGGAAGGAAAAATGTGGAAGAAGTTGAGACAAGACCTAGTTTACTTTCATCTACTTCTTTCAATTATCTAAGATCTTGGAAGGCTCTACAAACTGAGCACGCATTTTAAGTGCTGTATGGTGGTTTGTTTTTAACTTAGAAAACCACCCCTTCTTCACTATTTAGCTTTAACTAATTAAAAACCCCACCGAAGTGAACTGTTGATTACTCTTGGCGCTGATTATCTGGGATTCTGTGTCACTTCACTGTCACCAGTTACCACTCCATGCACTAATACAGGACAGGGGGTCTTGAGATGATAAAACCAAAAACCAGAACGGGACTCAGAAGCCACTTGGCTGGGTGCAGCTTCTCCAGACTCCCAGAGAGTCCAGAGCCATACTCCAAGTAGAGTGGCAAAGTAACAGGAGAGAGAATTGATTTGGCAACTGTGCCTACGACACGTCTTTTGAACAATCCTTTAAATTGGGAGTATTTTCTACCAAGGTGCACATCTGCAGAAGGAGAGGAACAGTTACAGAACCATGTGGACCAAGTCATTCAGCTTTAGTGACCTTTGTCTGGGACCATCCAGGCCACACCTACCTCTCTTATTGCCCAGAAGGGAATAGCTACACTGCTACCAGCTGGAACTAGAGCTGTGAGTTTGTCCCAGCAATATCACAATTAACTAAATACTGGTGTGACATTGACGACAGCCTTCTGCTAAACCAAGTCTATGGAGAACCTACAAGAATGCACCTGGTTGCAAGAGTCACTGAAGTCATCTATTCTATTGTTTTGTCTCCCTTCCCTTCCCTTCCCTTCCCTTCCCTTCCCTTCCCTTCCCTTCCCTTCTTCCTTTCCCTCCCCTCCCTTCTTTCTTTCCCTCCCCTCCCTTCCCCTCCTCCCTCCCCTGCTCATGTGTCCTGTGGTTCCATCAACCTTAAAGACATTTTTAACAGTTACATGTTGGTATGAAAGTTACTTTTAAGTCCTGGTTCTCAAACCTGGCTCTCTGTAAAAGTCATAGGGACCCTGAAAGACTGCTTCCCTGGTTGTACTGTCTTAGGCCACTTAACTGGGCAAAGAACATAAAAATAATTGCAAGTAAGCCTTCCTCTACCAAAACTAAGACTATTTCTTTCTGAATTGTGGCCGGCAGTACTTCTGAGAAGACCTCTCTGTTTCATTAGCCAGCTCTTTACCTCATCTCTTTATAGATCTGGGGACAGAGGACTAACTCACAAATCTTACTTCCCCAACAAGGTCTTGATGATCACTTTAGGACCATGAATTTAGCCTAAGTACTTCCTGTTCTCTCTAAAATGCCATGCCTTCCTTCCAGTAGTGGCTTTTGCGCAAATCAAGCAGTAACAGCAGGTAGACTTTCCTCTCTTTCATATCCATAAGGCCACACCAGCTTGGTTTTCTTCTCTTTGGAGTGTCATGGGGTCCTGGGTCCAGCCCTTGTATAGTCAGCCAAGTTTCTTGCCGAAAGGTTGAAGCTGTTTCTCCTACTTCCTGATACCGAGTGGATAGTGTCCACTCAGAGGAGACAAGACAGTCCCTCATGAGTATATGTTCTTCTTTGCTCCTCTGGGATGGATTCTAATCCCTCGCTTCTTACAATGCATTTTAAATTTGTTCCTACTCCTCATGAGGGGCTTTCTCCAGTGAATATTTCTTTTGTTTAGAGTATTTAAATACATCCTGTAAAACACTTACTTTCACAGGTTATCAACTTTGCTTCTGTTCTTTCATTTTGTTGAAATTAAAATACAATTATACTGTTTTCCCCCTTCCATTTCCTTCTTCCAACCCTTCCTATGAAACTCTCTCCTTTCTCCCAAATTCATGCCTCTGATTTCTTTAATTGTGTGTGTGTGTGTCACATGTACGTGTGCATGCATGCATTCCTAAATATATAAATACAACCTATCCTATTCAGTCTCTATAATGAGACACACACTATATATATGTATATATATACATACACACACATTCAGGACTAAATATATTTTACTTAGTCCTTAGTTTCTGTTCTGAGAGTTTTCTCTGGAGTATGAGAACTGGTACTCATTTGCCAGGAGCACCTAGGACATATTTATTGGCTCCTTGGAAAGGAAACCAACTGGGCAGCTTAAGGGCCATTATTCAGTGTTGGGATTTACAGAGAACATTTCCTCACAGAAACTCGGGTTTCTTTCCATGGGAAATAAAGCTTTTCTAAGGCAAAACTAGCTGGGATTTAGCCATGATTTTTCTCCAGTACATTTTTTTAGCAGTGAGTTTTAAGAAAACCAGCCGTCGTGAGGAATTTGTTTATTGAACTGTCCAAGGTGAAGCATCCAGGCTGAGAACAGATTTGCTGTGTTAGAGAATCTGCAGGTTGGAAGGGGCCTAGAGGGGCGCCTGCTCAGGAAAAATTGGAAGAGTTTCACTACTGATGAATTCTGAACGGAAATTGTCCTACTGCGTAGAAGATTCCTGGACTGCTCTGAGATTTCCCTCATTTGGACTTGAACACTTGAACACTAATTCAGATCAGCTAGCAACAGTCCTTCAATCCTTAAGGCAGAGATGTCATTTCGTTATATCAAAGATCCCCATGAAGCCCCAGATCCAAAGCAGGTGACAGCAGTGTCCAAGGGGGCAGGGCAGGGAGCTCCACGTTCTGGTGGCCTCCAGATGGACAACACCAGCCATGTCCTGAGAGATGGAAGGAAGCCCCATGTTCTCTCTGTCACCTATGGAAACTGTGAAGCCTCTTCTTCAAACATTAACAGTGAGGTGAACCCTGAGAAAGGCTGAGACTCTCACTAAACGTGCAGCACAATCCATGATCCTGAACTCATCAGTGACAACTTTACGCACAAGACCCTCAAAATGAGAAGTTGTATTAATGCGTGTTTCTTAAAGCCTCTGAAAGACAAAGTGTGAGAAACAGAACTTTTATACAGCTTGACACCCTGCTAGGTAGCAGTGCTGGTCCTGCTTTCTGAGCCTTTGAGAAAATGAGGGTGTTGCTATGGATTAAAACTTTCTGAGCACTGGGGTAGTTTCAGGTAAATTGCATGCTGAGGCTGAATGCCCTAATCAAGAAGCTCATGGATTAGGGGTGCAGAAGGGGGTGTTTGGAGGACAGGATACCCTACTGAAACCATGTGGTAGCTGCCCCTGCCCCTAGAGTTGTTGGGAAGATGGGTAACTAGAAACCTCATTGACAGCTAGGATAGGGATCTCCACCTCATGCCACCACCCAGCTAGCAGCAGAGATCCTGACTTTAATTACTTGCATAATTTTTATCCCAGGTTTGTAAAAAAAAAAAAAAACTACTTAATTATTAGATAGTTATGAATTTTAAGACTTGAAAATTCACCTCCTTACAAATGTCTTCTGGGTAGATATAATATGATCTTTCCACTACTTTATATGCCTGTGTGTGAGTGTGTGTATATGTGTGTGTGTGTGTGTGTGTGTGTGTGTGTGTGTGTGTGTGTGTGTGCAGGTGCAGGTGCATTTGTACATGTACACATGCTTGTGTAGAAGGGAGGACAAACTCAGGTGTCATTCCTTACTTTTGGAGACAGCATCTTTCATCACCTTTAAGTCAGACAGGCTGGCCAGCATGCTACAGTCATCTTTCAGCCTTTGTCTCTCTGGCACTGTGATTACAGTGATGTTCTTCCATACCTGGCTTTAAACATGAGTCTTGGGATCAACCCAGGTCCTCATGCTGCCACGGCAAGCACTTTACTGACTGAGCTGTCCTTTAACCCCATTTTTTTCATTATCCAGTCTGTGTTCCCCACTTCTGTCTCTGCCATCTAGGATAGAATCACTGATACACAAAGAACTGTAGGCAACTGAAGAAAGTTGGGAGTAGGAGACATGGTCCTTCCCAAGGAAGAGCATACCAATTGGTTGCCCAGCACCAAATGGTCATCCTTGAAAACTTATATACAAGTAACATTATATGAACTGAACAGGCTATGTTTAGAAATGTACATGTATGTACATACACATGTGCATCTACATATATGCATGCAATAACAATTAGTGGAAAAACTGGCAATGAATCTGAAGGTCACTGGGGTTGAGTATATGAGAGTGTTGGAGGGAGGAAAAGGAAGGGAGAAATGTTGTAATTATAATCTCAAAAAGTATATTGAATAAATGAATGAGTGGATGATGGAATAAGGAATGAATGGTATTATCAGTAGAAACGAACCATTTTGAAGATTCTACTGCCTGGGATAGAACCTTATTCTGCCTCACCCCAGATGCTTTGAGATTGGGAATTGTCTAACCTTTCTGTGCCCCAGTGTATTTCTCTGTAAAGACATGATAAGAATGATAGCTACTTCCTAAGGTTTCGTCACTTAGAATGGGTCTCTTACATGATGGATGAGACATGTGTGTCAGGGGAGATATACAAGAATGAGCCCATTATAGAACAAAGTGAAAGGTCTCATTGCCATCCACATTTCAAACACCCACTAACTAGAGGCGTAACATTTCCTGTGAAAGACATGCCCAGGGTGTGTGAATCCAGATAGACAGTCCATTGTGTAAATAGTTGACATGGAGAGGTGGCAGCTCTCCCATTCCTACTGAAAGGTTACACCATCATTTACTTTCAAGTAAACTAGAGGGCTGAATTCTGATCCAAACGCCTTTAATTTGAGTGCAGAACTGTTTTTAAAAGTGCAGAATACTGGTTGAATATGGTATTCAGCTGGCTGAGTGCTTGCCTAGCATGCAGGAGACCCTGACTACCATCCTCAGTGCTGTATAAAACAAGCATGGGCAGAATATAAGGTTCTTAGTTTCCCTCAGAGACCTCATTTTCAATGTTTGGTGCTTATCACCAGTGTGTTTCTGTGTGAACAAGATTCTTTGTGTCTAAATGTAGACGTGGACTATCTGGAGACAGATGGGGAGGAGTGGAGTTTACAACAGCACTGTAGACCACAGAATCCAAAAAAAAAAAAAATAATAATAATCCTTCAGTGGACTGTGGAGGTAGTGCTGCAGACCAAGCCTCTGTGCAAGCCTTACAACTAGAGTTCAGATTCCCAGAGCCCATGTAAGATGCTAGATAGGCAAGATACCCCACTAGACTTCCAGTGCTCACAGGGTCATATCCACTGAGCATGCTGGCCATCTCTAGGCTCAATTGAAAGGGGCTGCTTCAATAAAAAAGGTAGCAAATGACTGGGCCTCCACACACATGTGAACATGCTTACACTTCTGGCATTTATACATACATAGCTGCACACATACAATGAAAATATTTCTCCAAATGAGATTTTTTTCAAAAATAATTAGCAGATATATGTATGCATGTCTGACTGAATAAATAAATGACATGGAATTTGAAAACCAAAGTACAAAAGAAATTTCATTTGACATGAAATAATCTATTTCTAAGCATGAAGTACTATATTTCTTTGAGTCTTATTAGTAACTGTCTTGTCTTAGCACTGATATCTATTATGGATATACTCTGGGTTATAGCTTGTTTTCTGCTAAGCAGTTTATGTAATTTGTTTCATGTTCTTAATTATTCTTCCTGTGAGACATAGATATTGCCATGTCCATTTTAATGTTGAAAAGACAGAAATTTGATGATCTTACTTATTCTGAAACTACATGGCTAATTAATTGGGTATCCATGATATGAACCTAGTCCTGCCTTGATCTCAGGGCTGTGTACTCTGAGTCACAATTAGGCAATGTGGCAAGCTCTAACACTAACAAGATGCTCTGGGTTGGGGGACAAGTGTCAAATGCTGATCCTCTGCTCTATTACTTGTCTGGGGGTTCTAGAACTCTGGCCACTTCTTCAGAACCAGGAATAAGTGTTTCTCAGTAAACCTTGTGTGGGAACAGCTATGGCAAGACTAACACTGAAGTGCATAACACCCTCATGTGGTCTTTTCCACCTGTGCCTTGGGCAGTCTGCCTCTGCTCCACCCCCTGGAAAAAAGTAAAAGGAGAGATCTTGGTTTTAATGGCTGCTTGCAATTTCATCTCGGGTCTTGTTATAAAGTTTACATCGAAAGCTTTACAGTGGTACCAAGTTCAAGCTAAATTTGAAAGTAGCTGTGGGAGAGATGGCTTTAACATTTCCCTGGGGAAGTGGACTGGAAAATTGCTGGAGAGTGAGCTGCAGGGAACAATCATGAATTGGCCTCTTGGGCTGGACGTAATTACCTAATGGATTCTCCATCTCTGAAAATTTTGAGGAAGGAAAAAAATTACCTTAAAAATAACAACACAAATGTGAAACCTACAACCTTTTCCATTTCTCTCCAGAACTATAAACCCCAGTCTTCCTGTGATGCCTTTGAAGAATAAGTGTCCACCGAGGAGAGACCAGCAAGGGGCAGACATGTGGAAGAGAAATGGGCTTGGTGTGTGATTGAAAACTCACAAATTACATAGTTCTACTTTTTCAATAACTCTTCAATGAATGTGGCTATTCAGACCCTCTGAGATTGTTTTGGGTACAGACTATATGTAAATACAGTATGTATTCTATATGGTGGGTATGAATGTGACTATATAAATGGTGGGGTCAGAGGACAACTTGCAGGTGTCATGTTTCTCTTCCATGTTGGTCCCAGGGACTGAACTCAGGTTGTCAGGCTGAGCAGCAAGTGCCTTTACCTACTGAGCCACCTCACTGGCCTAGGAACTGTATTTTAATGAAAAATGTGACCTAATTCTGACTATTTTACTTTTCCAAAGACTCTAAAGGCAATTGTGGACTGGCTCTAGCTGTTTGTGTACCGCACATTCTGATTCACGTGCCCCTCTGTGCAATCAGTTTTTACCACATACCCACATCAGGATTTCCTCCTCTTGCTTGGAATTTTCTTGGGTCCAGAAACATTAATCCTAGCTCTCCCACTGACACCAGGTACATCACAATACATTTTCTGTTTTAATGTGATTTGTTATTATTACCCAGAGTGCCCTGGGGATGACAAAGCATCTACTTGTTCTCTTACTTATTATATTTTCATTATTAGCTCTGGGAATACATATGCTTCAGTACAGGATGATTCCCAATATAGTCATTGAAAAAAATAAATGTGAGAGCTTCCTGAGTGCCTAATGTACAACAGCTAAGGCAGACCTACAACTGCAGTTAATGCCCACTCCTTGCTTTCTCGGTGGGGAGAGGTAAGTCATTTGCAGAAGAATTTAAAACACAAGGCACATAATGACAAGAACTGCAAGGGATCAATGTACTATGAAATTCAAACGAGGAGACTTTGACCTGGCTTGAGGTACCATGGGATAGCTCCTGAGACACAGTTGTAGTGTTGAGTGAGCTGCAAAGGAACATCTCAATTGAATACAGCACCAGAACAAAGACCCAGTGCCGGGACAGAGGTATCATGGAAGGAATGTGTGAATCTTTTCACTCCATCGGAACTTTGCCTGTGTGATAGTTGTGGGTGGGAATACTGATGCTAAATATTGAATAGTACAGGATGTCAAGAAGGGACCTTGGACTTTAATCACTTGGCAGTTGGGTTTCTTGAGAATTTGGCATTGCTGTGTGAGCCATGATTATTATGGAGCTCTGTGGAAGTAGGCATTGTGTGATGAAGATCAAAGGAATACCAGCAAAGAGAGGGAGAGGTGAGTAAAGATGAATTTGACGATGGAGAACACTAGAAGAGTAGAATGACGATGTGGACCAGAAACCTAAGACCATGAAAGAAAAGTCATCAGTTTTCCCACTAGTTTGTTCAGAGGGAAAGATTAGAAGCTAGATAATAAGGAGAAAGTTAAAAGCATTAAGAGAATTTGGTGAGACAGGAATGATGTAAATACTGTGGTGGAATTGACCAGAGTAGTTGGGAAAGTTGAGAGTTGGTAGACAGGCAGGGGAGGCAGTCTGGTCAAGCCTCTCTCTCTCTGCCTTTCTTCCTTCCTTCCTTCCTTCCTTCCTTCCTTCCTTCCTTCCTTCCTTCCTTCCTTCCTTCCTTCCTCCTTCCTTCCTTCCTTCCTTCCTTTCTCTCTCTCTCTCTCCCTTCCTTCCTTCCTTCCTTCCTTTCTTTCCTTCCTTCCTTCCTCCCTCCCTCCCTCCCTACGTCCCCCCCCTGTGTGTGTGTGCACGCACATGCATATATGTGTGTGTGTGTGTGTGTGTGTGCATGTGTTTATATATGCACATGTATGTTTTATTGGGAGTTTGGGAGCAGATGGGAGTCAGCTGGTCAGGCTTTGTGTATATGTGTAAATGTGCATTCATGCAGGTATATGTGCTTCTATGTATATAAGTGTTGTGCTTGAAATTTGGGAGTAGGGAAGAACATGTATGTGTACATGTGATTGTCTTGAAGTTAGGGAGTAGGGAAGCACTGAGGTCATCAGACTGTGTGTTTAGTTTGGAGTTAGTGGGCAGGCAGGAGCCAGGTAAGCCAGACTTTGTGTGCCTATTTGTGTGTGTGTGTGTGTGTGTGTGTGTGTGTGTGTGTGTGTGTGTGCACATTTGTTGGCATTTGGAAGCCTGGCCACAAGAAGGAACTGGACTACCTGGCTTTCTTTTCCATTTCAATCTAAATCTTTCTTAACAATGTTTACTGAGCAAACAGTTTCACCTTTTTTGTTATCCTCTGTATCTTTAAGTACATCTTTAATTCTTAGCCTTATTATTCCAATATTATTTCCACTATTATTATTTAGGAGTTATAGGAAATGGGTTTTTCAAGTAACTCTCAGAATTGGGAAATGGGGAGAACAAAAAGTGTGACACAGAAGTCATCTGAAACTTTTTCTGTTGCACAAGACTCTTGACCATTACAGCAGATGACGGCCTTTAAATGAATGGTGGGCATGTATGTTAGTATGAAAAGGCAGATCTCAAGACTTAAGAAGATATCAGTAACATGGGGCCACAGGTATGATGTAAGCTCTTAGTGCCACAAGTCATAAGTGGGACACAGGCTGAAATTGCAGGGATTGTCCCATGTACCTTTAGAACCTATGAACCTTTAGAACTGTGCCTTCAGCGTCCTACCTTACCTTAATACACAGCGTAATACATATGTACAATACAAGGAAACGTCCACTGTGGAGAGGCATCAGAGGTGGTTCAGTGCCTGGAACGGAATTCTTCAACAAGGACTGCAGTCTCTCTCCACATATGTCAAGTCACAAGCAATTGCCTGGTTTCTAAGTCAGGAGAAGTGCTGAGCTGAATGAAATGAAATGAAATGAAATGAAATGAAATGGAAAGGACCTGGTGTGCGTTGGAAACCAATGGAATGGTCTTTCTGGGGTGCTGGAAGGGACCTCATGACCTTCCAGCTTCAAAGGATATGATTTCTGGTGGGCTTTCATGTTTTCCTTTGGTGTTTTCCATGTGTGAGGTAGAGAGCAGAGGAAATGGTTGGGGTGCTCTTACAAAGGACCTGAGGTTTGCCCTCAAGTCTTTCAAAGCTAAGGTTTTTCCTCACCAGGGAGTGTATGTGTTATGCACTAAACAGCTGTCTTTCTGAGGCAGCAAAGCAGAGCCTAGGTGCCTTCTACAGCTGTCATGAATTCCGGGCACCCAGTGTGAAGAACCGCCAGTGTGCCCTGTTCCTGAGTTGACGCAGCCTTGCCTTCTCCTGCCGCTCTTCCCCTCTGTTCCTCTGCTTTCATGGATTTTGTTTTCGTCTTCAGATAGAAATGTTCCAGTTTACCAACTCATAGTAGTGTGTGTGTGAGTGTGTGTGTGTGTGTGTGTGTGTGTGTGTGTGTGTGTGTAGGATATGTGTTTTAAGAATATTAATTTTGTGCTACTAAGAGTCACATTAAAAAAAATCTTACCCAAGGCTCTGGAAATTTGCCCTGTAGGAAAAAAGAAAAGCAAAGGTCTTTATCAGCTTTCTTACTTGGTTATAAAAGTGATAAGGCATGAAATTGAAACAGATGGCATAAAAAACAGCTAGCCTTATTTCTCTTATCTGGCTTTTGCTCAAAAGTTCTTTAATCTCTTTATAAAATCCCACTTCTGGTAGTTCTTTCAAGGGCTGCAGTGAAGACCCCCACAATGAGTCCCCATGAAGATTGGTTATAGAAGCTTGATCATGAGCTGCTTGGGACCCACAATAGACCAGAAGCTTCATTTATATATTTTTCATGAATACAACATAAAGGTATTATGTGAGTCTCTTGTCTATACCAACACCAACACACTGTGGTGTTAGGCGGCCCATGTATGTGCTACGGCCTCTGTCTAATGAGTTAATGTGAACCTAACAAGAGCCTTCATGGAAAGTTGAGGGGACTTGAGAATATCAAGCTGGCTGTTTCTTCCTATACATAGTCTCAGATAGACAGCAAAATGACTTAAGTAGTGGTTATCCAAGTCACGTTTGTCTGCAAATATTAAATAGTTTGAATGGCTGGGAAGATGGTTAGATCATTATCTGTGGATAGTGTCTGAGAGTTTATTATAGGGTAGTTACTGAGCTTGGGGGGGGGTACATCATTATTCATATTTTAAAATGCTGCCACAAGCATTGCATGAGTATTTCTCCGTAAGTCACCCCCAAGTCCTCATGCTTGAGGTGTGGAGTGTTGAAAAGATAATTATTTTCTGAGGCAGAAATTTCCATTTCTTCACTGGAAGAATTTTGATTGTAAGGAGAAATTCATCCAAGTAAGAAAGCTGTTTACTGTGGTTACATTATTAAGTAGGGAAGGTAGGAGAGATGTGGTCAGCTCAAATATGCCTCCAAACAACAACACAGCCTTAGCTGCGTGTGATTTGGGATGAGGCATTTCTGTGGAATGCTGGGTTGAAATCCAACTTCTGTTCTTCTGAGAACTGAGAAGTGTGTAATACAGGACCAGCATATCATCAGTCCACAATATTCCAATGCTCGCACCTTGACTAAAGGTCAAGAGGCTCTAGGAACCTCTGTCTTCTTTTCCCATTCCTCCATCATATCTTTCTGATGCTTGAGTTAAGATCTAGCATTAACCTCAGCTGAAATTGTAGTTTCATTAAGTACCGTTTATTATTAATTACAAGTCACCATTTGTATTCTTTTCCTCCAAACCTCTAATTTGGAAGAGACTTGTCTATGGCCTAAATGCCTCTTAAAATAATGTCTACAAGCATTTAATTAACAGAAGTAGGGAATAATAAGCCATGTTTCTTTTTCAAAATTTTGTTCTCTGAGCATGCTATTTCTTTCTTTCTCCAGTTTGAGAACCTGGTCTCACTGTGAGCAATGATGTCCAGATAATCTAGAAAGTGTGTTTTCTCTTAGTATATGAGCAGGAGCTATAAAGTGTCTTAAAGAACAAGCTGCTGGGAGGCAGAGCCAGGTGGATCTCTGTGAGTTCGAGGCCAGCCTGGTCTCCAAAGCGAGTTCCAGGAAAGGCGCAAAGCTACACAGAGAAACCCTGTCTCGAAAAACCAAAAAAAAAAAAAAAGAACAAGCTGCTATCTGTCCCATGCCCAAGATGTGACTCCTCCTTGATAAAGCATCATTAGGAAGGCATACTGAGTGCAGTGCAGTGATGACCAGGTGGGGTTCAGCTTTGTCACTGTGTGTGTCAGGAAATTAAGTTTAATCTAAGCTGCTTCCATTGTTTCTTTAGCTCCACTGGGTATACTTTGTGCCAGGAGACTGCCCTAGAGTCTGCTGTGGAGAATGTGAGCCTCTCACTGCTCCACAGGATCAGCCTCTGAGACTGAGGTGTCCTGAAGGAGATTCATACTCCTTCCCTGCTCTGAGGGGACCTGGAATTTGCGGGGACTTTTCCTCTCTTCAGCTTGATTTTTCAGAATGTTTTTTTTTTCCTACTTGTATGGTAGTGACTATCTGCCAGAAGCTGTTGGGAAAGCTGTCAGGAATTTGAGTGCTTTGGGGAGGGGGGGTGGGGTGCTTTTCTCTGATTTCATCAAATGACTTCCTTCTCTGGGTTCATGTTCCATAATTCTAATGCACTCTGGTATGTCACCCATGGAGTAATATCCCATGACCAAATGGCCTGTGTATGTGTCTGTGTATTGTCCTTTGTCCTTCTTTGGGAAGGACTTTGTAGTCAGTGACTATATCTGGTGTGAAAGGGCATATAAAACTACGTGCTAATCATACACTACCTGGCAAAGACCTAAGCTCCTGAGATTTCCACTTTGCTCACTTTGGTACCAATCCATTTGCTGTGAATGTTCAGCGAAAAATAAGCCAGTTGATCATTTGATATTTCATTCTGCTCACTCAGCACAGAATTATGGGGCAGAAGACAAATTCTCATGTTCCTGTGGTGCTGTCTACACCTATCCTCCAAGAACACAGTGTAAAGATTGCTGTTGTAGACCCAATCTCTGTTGGTCTTAAAGAAATTTTAAGTGCATTTTGAAACCTCTGACCAGACACCTACCTAATCAGCTTACTAGCTCTGATGTCTTAAACATAAGCATAAGAGAATGGTGGGCATATTTACACTGAGCAAAGTGAAAAGAAGTCATAGAGTCTGACAGGCCCCTTGGCATCCTGGAAGGGGCACAGGCTTTGGCAGAAGGTCCTTGGACAAGAGCAGCTTATTGGAGACCATGGAATTTAGACAGCAACAGCTTCAAAGTTCATATGTTAGAAAAACAGGGAGTGGGGGTGGGAAGTGAGCCCAAGGAACAGGCTCTCCCAGTTAGACCCAATACCAACTGTCTGTCTTTGATTACCCTCTGAAAAAGGTGTAGAGGAATTTTTAAATGAAAGAGAAAAGAGATTCTCAAGGAAGCTTGGTTAAAATTATTTGCTTATAGGGGTTCCTTTGTTAGGATAGCACCTACCATTCTAAATAATTTTGTAACACAATGACAACAACAACATTTATAGGACCACATAAGGCTGTGTCCTTGACCAGGTAACATTGGAAACTGGCTTGTTAGAATCTGTGGGGTGAGGTTGGATGGAGCATATTCATTTCATAATGTACACGGTTATACTTTGCACACCTAGGGCCTTCCTCTTTTGCTGTGGACTGCAGGCATGACAGACTCTCAGAGAGTCAAGTTCAGTCTCTGCCCCAAACAGCCAATCAGTGCATGCTTTAAAAGGGGTGAAAGCAAAGTGGTCACAACAGAGTCACTGTCTCTGTGATCCTCCTGGTTCTTAGCATGGCAGATATCCCCTCTCCATTCATTCCGATGTAGGTAAACTAAGACTCAGAGAGGCCAGGGCACTTGCCCAGAAGGCCATAGGAAGAGGCAGAGGAAGTTTTGATTAAATCTGCCTGCATCTTTTTTCCACCTTTTGCCATGTTCCCGAATGAGGCCATTCCACTTAAGTGACAGTAAATGGATCAGCACCCAGTGTCTTACCTCACTACATGGTGCTCTTTCATATGCTCTGTGGTGGCGCCTGGATGGACTGAGTGTCTTACCTCACTACATGGTGATCTTCATATGCTCTGTGGTGGAGCCTGAATGGACTGAGTGTCTTACCTCACTACATGGTGATCTTTCATATGCTCTGTGGTGGAGCCTGGATGACTGAGTTCTTACCTCACTACATGATGTTCTTTCATATGCTCTGTGGTGGAGCCTGGATGGACTGAGTGTCTTACCTCACTACATGGTGATCTTTCATATGCTCTGTGGTGGAGCCTGAATGGACTGTCTTACCTAACTACATGGTGATCTTTTGTATGCTCTGTGATGGAGTCTGGATGTGTCTTAACTCTCTTACATGGTGATCTTCTGTATGTTATGTGATTTAGCCTAGATAGCTTTGATCCTGTCCACTGATTGCAAAAGAGATTACTATATCATTATTATTCCTAATTTTTAAAGGAAAAATAACTTTCCTTAAGGTGATCATTTCAGTATGCCTCCTTTCTCTTTTAATGGTTGGCTGTCTGTAGATTCTAATTGAACCTTCAGACACATCACTAACTTAATTTTAATTTCTGGTCTCTCTCCCCTATTTATTTCTTTTCCATTGAAGTGATAGGTGTGCAGTTGTGCTAACCATGATTAATGTATAATTTGTTTCCCTGAAATTCATGGAGAATTGACTAAAGTATAAGTTATCCTTAGCTTCTAAAAATGTCTGATTGCTATTTGCAAACATGTACAATATATACTCCCTGGTAAACATTGCTTTTATTTACATTTTTTCCATAAGGAAGATGGGTTGGAGAAGAAAGAAGAATTGTTTTGTGGGATATTTAGATTAAACTGAAGTTAGATTATAGATTGGGAACATTATGCTTTTCATTTCAGGTCTCACTCGGCCCAGAAAGAATTTAAAAAAAAAAATCATGTATTCAGGTGTTTTCAGCATGTTGAGCTGCAATGGAAAGCAGAATCAGCTTTTCCTCCTCTTTATCTAAGAGCAAAAATACCATCATGTTGTAAATTGCCTTGGGTCAGAACACTGTTTGTTGAATTATTCAACAGATTGAACTGGTAGAATTAGAGGACTCATTAGACTGAAGGTCAAAAGTTAAGTTAAAAACATTTCCTTATAGTTATGATACGACTCAGAGTGTTGACAGATTCCAGACAGGCCCCAGGAGCTGAGAGATGTTGGTCTTAATGAGCTACAAACAGACTTGCCTGGCCGTTCAGTCTCCAACCACTCTGAAGTGCCCTGAATTGAGATAATGTAGGTCTGCATTGAGACCCACATGTGAGTGAGATGACCAGCAGTTATTTTCAAAGAAAGAAGAGAGTAAAAACAATTCTTTTGATTTATTTTTTTCTAAAATTACCAAATCCCATGAAAAATTGAGCCTGGTATGCATAATCTGAACAGACAGAACTTCTGCTTTGCAGTTGATGTTTAAGTTATTTATTAGAAAAGCTTGGGCTTGAAGTTGTGAGATGGAAACTATATTAAGAGTATTTCTTAGAGACTGGGGAATGGCTCAATGGGTAAGTGCTCTTGTTAGACAAGCATGAGGGCCTAAGTTTGGGCCCCCAGAACCCACATGAAAAGCCAGGCCTGGCCCTGTGCATATAATTGCAGTGCCTTGTAGGGAGGAGACAGGGGGATTGCTGGGCATAAGACAGATCCAGGTTTAGTGAGAGACCCTTTCAACAGTATAAAGTAGAGAGTGAAAAAGCGGGAAATCTGATATCCTGCTCTTGAGTCCCAAAGGATGGCCATGGGCACATACATGTCTACACACATATACACCTCTTCCTCCCCCGCCCCCACTCATGCACACATCACACACAGACACACACACACACACACACACACACACACAAAGAGTATTTCTTGAGCAGGTATGATAGTTAGTTATAAATATCAACAGTTTAGAATCTCCTCTGGAAAGGGTTTTATTTGAAGAATTATCTAAATCAGGTTGACCTGTGGGCACATAGGGATTGTCTGATTGTTAATTGAGATGGAAAGACCCTCCATAAATGTAGGTGGCACCATTCTGTAGGCTGTGTCCTGCCCTGTAAAAGAATGGAGAGCATTAGCTAAGCAGGTAAGCAGGATCACAAGGGGAAGCAAGTGAGGATGTAGCAGACCATCTCTTTGCTCTTGACCGTGGATATGTTATGACCTGCTTCCTTCTTCCATCATGTGACCTGGAGCTTTAATCCAGTAAGCCCTTTCTTCCCTTATGTTGTCTGTTGGTCTGCATATTTTTGTCACAGAAACAGGACAGCTGGAAATTGGCAGAGTGCTTGTTTAGCAGATGGCAAGCCCTGGGTTAATCTCAACACGATGAAGCATAAACTAGGTGTGATATTGCATGCCTGTAATCCTAACAGCACTTGGGAGACAGAGGCAGAAGCATACGTACTTGAAGGTCACCTTATACAGTGAATTTGAAGTCAGCCTGGGCTACATGAGACCCTTATTTTAAAATAAAATTTGTATTTCTTGTTAGGAGTGAAGACAAAGAATAATCAAGAGATTGTGGGTCTAAACACCATTGTGATAAAATGACCATCCATCTTTCCTAGTTACTTTTATGTAGAGAGCTTGTAGTAATAAATATTACCATTTTAGAAATTGAGGAAACGATCTTTGTCACATAGTCTTCGAGCTCCGTTCTTAGATTCTCGTCTAGCCAAGGTGCTTCATGCCCCTCCCCCTTGGTCACATCCCAGTGAACTCCCAAATCCATTCCATCACCACTTGTTGCAGTGTTGTTCAGGTTAGATACATTAAGTTGTGAGTTTGACTTTTCCAAAGTAGTTGGCAGGGAAGCCACCAGGGTAGTAAGGATGATGGTCACTTTGGTCTCAGCTGTGGTCCACCTCTTTTGAAAACACTTTCTTGCCAGGTGATTCATGACTTGTTCATCTGACCTTTAAATTTTTAACCTCACAGATTGAGTATCTCGCAGCATTTGTCAGACATGGCTACTTCCATTTTAGTCTCCAAAGCACTATTTTCCGAGCTTCACTTCTATTGTGCTGATCTAGTTTTCTTCCACCACGCTGGTCTATCCTTTTCAGTCCTCTCCACTGATCCTCATACTAATATCTAATAATAGCAGCATTTCAGAGTTCATTCTCAGCAACACCTATCTCTTTATTTTCTACTTCTAATGATATTCCTAGTCTGTTGGTTTTAAGCACTTCCTATACTCTTGGATTACTTTTTGACCCTTGCCTGGAACCTTTCATGCTTTCCCATGGGTAAAGACCAACTTGCCACTTACTCTGTACCCCAGGACAAGCGTCCCTTCCAAGCCCTGATTCCTTCTCCCTCTTTTGTGACATGTGGGGCTTTCTCTGCCATAAGCCTCCCACACAGTCTTGCTATGTCACCTTATATCTGATTTCTTGAGGTCATCCCTCAGCTGCATCAAGCCTTCACCCTCTCTCTCAGAAAAAGCCACCCTGGCTGAAACAATCCCTCTCTGCAAATAACTTAGCACGATCCTATCTCGCTGTCTTCAAAGCACATTTTAGAACTGAAAATGGCCAGTATTTATAATGTGCTCTTTGTCTCCCACCAAAAGAATCCAGTCTTGGGGAAAAGAGTCTGTCTTGGGTTCACTGCCCTGCACTTGGCACAGGATATCTGCTCCATAAATGCCCGTTCACTGACTGACATTTAGCACCTTGCATTTTTCTCTTTACTTTTGTGGCCACCTTTGATTTATCTCTGGAAGGGAGAGCTAACAATCTCCCTTGATGTGCTGGGCTGGGTAAATTGGGTTTGCCCCATTCATCTGAAGCAACCGTACTGTCAGATCCCATAAATCCCTTTAATGTGATTTGGCCTTACCTGATTTCCTCTGTGTTCCCACTTTGGGAGTGGGTGTATTTTGTGCTTCAAAACTGTTATCCAGTTTTTAATCAGTGTGTGACACTTGGAAGAAGTGGCTCCTTTGATTTCTTTCTCAAGTTGGCTGCGATTGACTTGAGACTACATCTTTTTCATTATCCAGTTGTATAAAACTTTAGACCAGCTCTTCTAACAGTCCTTGTCACCTGCCACAATGCTCTGAGGCCACAGATTTGCACTAAAGGACTCTCTTACTATTATTTTGCTCTACAGTCCTGCCCAAATCAGGTACAGAGATAAAAATGAGAAAAATGATGAAGCCCTTAGGAGGCATTGGTGGGGATCAGTGGGATTATGTGCTCAGAGCCTCCTTTTTTGGACTCCCTCTTGGTTGGAAGTCATCCAACAGAATACAAAGTAGTACAGAAGGTAGAGTGGGCTGTGCCTACTTTCTGGTTGGAGGTTTTATGTTTCTATACAAACTTTGCAGTGCTTTAGTGTGAGGGGACTATCTTGAGTTCCTTTAAGTCTATGGAATTTTGTGAATTATTGAACAGTGATAATAGTGGGGGCTCTATTTTAATTCAGCAAATTCTAAACTAGACAATATTATGTGAAATCACGTGTTTGATATAGCAGTTATGTATTTTTAAAATTGTAAACCCCTGAGTATATTATGTGTTTTATATAAGTGAGGCCAAACATGTTCACAGAGAACATGTATCTTCTTTTAAAATAATTCTAGCTGTTGGGGAGAAATAAATTTAATTTCAACATCTTTGTAGCAGCTCCATTAAACCCTTCACCTCCATCTCCTTCTGCCTTCTCCCCCGCCTCCCTGGGCTCTGCACAAGTTGAGCCTGCAGGGATTGTGCAAGACATAATAAGCAAGATCTTGGGTGTTTTAGAATCTGACATGCAGTGAAAAGAAATTACTGACAGAATCACCACTTAATGGAAGATGGTGATATCCATCTAGTAATGTTTCCTGCAGTCCTCATTGTAATAACTGTATAATATCATACACTTCTCAAAATCATTTAAAGACCTTCAGATGAAGTCGTTATAGAGCCCCTGAGTAAAGTCAGATGAAGGTCAGAGTTTCTAGACTGTGGCAAGGGCAGGAGCTGAGAGTTCATGGACTGAATTACAAGACCAAGAAATTCCAGCTGGAATCTTATGAGGGCTTCCTTCAACTTCTTTAGCTGGCCCTCAACATTTCTGTAGCTCTTTTGTGTTTATCTGTTCGTAGTATCTTTAGCTGCCTTGAACATCAAAGCTCTCAAGGTTGCATAATTCCTCAGAGTGGTTTCTTCGTTGTTTTCTTCATTCACACAATCTAAAATATGGCTGTATTGAAATGATTGGGTGAAATTAAGGGCCAGGCCTTGATTTTGTTTGGAAAATAAACATTTTTATTACCAAGACAGCACGATGAAGTAAAATCAAGATTCCATGATTTAGTATTTAGTTAAATATTAGAAAACCATTAATATTTGGTTTTGTATTGGTGGTAAGAGGGGTTTGCTAAGAAATTCAGTATTTTAAATAGATTTCAGATGGTGGGTTTAAGTTTAGGAACTTTGATTTGGAGGTACTTTAGAAGTATTTATTTTCTTGATGACTTTGAGCTTATTTTCAAATCTTGTGAATGTGCAATGTACTAATTTTAAATCATTAAATAATTAACTATGACACCCTTCTAGAAAATACTTTAGCAAAGGGTATATAAACTCTAAAATTATTTTATAACAAGAACAACAAAAAGATTTTTTTTTTTACTATCTCCCTGCAATTCCTTTTCCACTTTAGCAAGAGAACTGTGACGTAACACATAGCTCTTACGTCTACTCCATAGCCTCATCTTATCTGCTGTTTAAAACCAGAGGGAACAAGAGCATGGAGTCTGGGCTTCCCTGTGACCACCAAGCCTTTCTTACTAGCCCACTTTGCAGGTTTGCTTCTGTGGGTGCCAGCATCATGAGTGTGGAAGGGCTGTTAGAAGTCTTAGAGTCTTAGGGACAACAACTTTATAAGTGAGGACTGTTAGAAACAGTGTGAAAGTAGGACCCACATGAGCACCCATTTGACAATAACTAGCTGTATTTGCCAGGATTTTAGATGCTGTAATAAACACGGCTGGTGCCATGAGAGGCTCTCAAAGCTGTGTGCTCCCATCTTTCTGAACCTACACTGAAAGGGGAAGCCTTCCAAGCCATCCTTTCTGTCACAGTTAGACTGCTACAGCCCCCAGCCAGAGCTTAACCTTCTCAGGTTGGATTAGGCTGCGGTGTCCGTAAGACACCCTCTTTCCCTTCTCCCTATCAAACTGTCCACATTACCAGAGCCACCGTCCACTTCGGCCCCTATCATCACCCACTTAACCGTATCAAGCCCTTAGGTCTGGTTTCTAATGCTATGAAAATTGGCTTCAGTTATTTTTCAATTCTACTTTTTTACTCTTAGTCCCACCCATCTCTGGCTGGTATTGCGACACCTTTATTCAAGATTTTATGAACCCTTGGATCATAGTTTGATTCTTTGATATTCTATCTAAATCTAGACATTCATCAGATCCTGCCTTGTGCCTGCACTGTGACCAAACCCCAATGTTTGGCTTAGTTTCCTCCTTCGCTGCTGAGTCTTTAGGTACAGAAGATGAGCTAGGTCCTGTTGGGGACAGAGCCCTAAGCTATTAAGGACTCATTACTGTCAGGAGTAGCCAGGATCACTGAGTCAGTGACTACAGAAAGGACGTTCTTCGGTAAACCTGAACAGCACATTGGACATTAGGGGCATGTAGAATTGTTTTGGAATCCATATTGCATCCAAACCATCCTTCCCGCTTATGTGGAAAAGTAATCTATACTTCTCCTTCACAGGAGTTATTTTAAAAATCAGCCACCACAGAGAAGTTTCCTTGATGAGGGGTGAGGACTACACATAGCTGTGGGCATAAAGACAGACAGAATGTAGAGAGCAGGAGAAATAGTCTCAACCCAAGGAAAAGCACACCAAATGGTTATCTAATATCAAATAGTCCACGCTGAAAACATATGTGAGTAACATTACACAGACTGAGGAGGTTAGATTTAAGTGTGTACATATCTACATCTATATCATATATGTTATATTTATTCCTATATTTAGGAATATATTATATATGTAACATATATGCTATATCTATTCCTAAATATAACCATCTTGAAGATACACTTATATGTATATACATGTTATATGAATATATGACATATATATGTTACATTTATATACATATAACATAATTATGACTAAATATGACCTCAGATACATATGTATATAACATACATATATGTATATATGTATTCTTAAATATATATATACAAATTAATTTTTACATATATATGCACGTTATAACAATTAATGAAAAAAGAGATCACAAATTTGAAAGCATAAGGAGGGTATATTGGAGTGTTTAAAAGGAGGAAAGGTAAGGAGGAAATGATGTAATTATATTACAATCTCAAAAGTGAAAGAAATCATTATTAAAAAATCAGCCACCAAGTCTTATAGATTACAGGATCTTAAAGTCATTTGTATTCATCCTTTAAAAATAATTATAAAAACATAAATAAAAATAATTATAATGATTTAGTTCACTGAACAGTTATTTACTTGCTTGAATGCTTTTCATATCTTGGCTTAATTATCTCTCAGAAAGACGAAGAGGGGTCAGGGAGAGGGGAGGAGCCTTTTGT
The DNA here is from genome assembly GCF_004664715.2 of Peromyscus leucopus. Classification (NCBI taxonomy): domain Eukaryota; kingdom Metazoa; phylum Chordata; class Mammalia; order Rodentia; family Cricetidae; genus Peromyscus; species Peromyscus leucopus. The sequence continues at coordinate 54,164,202 of NC_051069.1, forward strand.
GTATCCCCACTAAACAAATAGGATAATTGGTGTATTCTCATGCCCTGTACTCAGTTGCAAGGCGAAATGTGAAGATGGTCCCATCTTGGGAGCTGTGGCAGTGACCTCACTTTGACTGCTCTATTGAATCATGATTAACTTAAGTTTCCAGAAAAAAATGTGGATGGCTGTTTTTGGTTTCTGTCAAAATTAGAATCTGAACTAATGTTTAACTTCTGGTCTCACCTAAACTTGTAGACATTCTTAGGTAAAAGGACTTTAGCAATCATGTAGTTGGAAGATTTTCTGTGTCCCACCTGGCCTGCGATTGGGACAAAACTCTCACCCACAGTCCTGCAGCCTTTTATAAAATAACCACACAGAGGATTAATATTATTGATAACTGCTTGGCCATTAGCTCAGGCTTATTACTGACTAGCTCTTACACTTAAATTAACCCATAATTCTTACCTATGTTTAGCCACGTGGCTTGGTACCTTTTCTCAGTTCTGCCTTGTCATCTTGCTTCCTCTGTGTCTGGCTGGTGACTCCTGCCGGACTCAGCCTTCCTCTTCCCAGAATTCTCCTTGTCTGTTTATCCTGCCTATACTTCCTGCCTGGCTACAGCCAAACAGCATTTTATTTATCAACCAATCAGAGCAACACACATTCACAGCGTACAGAATGACATTCCACAGCACAATCATGCAGTGTCATTGCCTCCCTCTACAAGAAAGTGACCTCAGTGATTATCTCAGGGCATACCTGAGTCTGGAGCACCTGATCTTTGCCTGTCTTCATCTAGATTTATTGTCACAAAGACCCACAACAGGAGTGGACTGAATATCATGATTTGGATGTTTTGTCTGTTGGAATCAAATTAAAAAATATATACTATTTTCCTAATGACAAAGACACTATCATTTATGAACTCTGTAGCCACCACTTACTGGAAGTGAGAAGAAAAACCCACACATGTGCCCTCTCTCTCATGCTACTATTGTTTTGATCTGCTCACTGGTAAATCCTGGACTATTGCAGGAGTCCTCACCCAAGCCTGTCTTATCTGTCACTGTCACAAACATGATCATGTTCCTGTTTTCATTAAACCATTTCAGAGTATTCGTGGCTCATGGCTAGTATTTTGAGCTCAGTTTCTGTAGCTCAGCTCTCAGGGCTGTTCCTGTAATTTTGCATCCATGCACTTTCATACCAATTTCTTGTGTCAATAAAATACTTTCCCTAGTATTTTACTTTTGTTTTTCAAAGCTCATTTATATTTTATTTACAATATATTTCCTGACTTAATAATTCTTTTAAGAGTTGTTTTTGTTGAAACAAATAATTATGTGTAAATATGCTTTACAATAGCAAATAAACAAACAAAACAACAAACCCCCTGCGTTTCAAGGACCTGAAATAAAATATCTAGAAATAAGGAAATACTCTGATTAATACCGTGGGATCCTTGTTTTCTTGACATGCTCAGGGACTTGCTTATGCTAGGCAAGTGTTCTACCACAGGGCTCCACACCACCTGAGTACCATGGTACATCATATATCTATTAGATTTATATCTCCACTGACTTTTAATAACAAAAGGGAGCATACAAAATATATTATTAGGTCAAAGTAATATCAAATACAAACTTATGTAAATGCATTGTCTTTTATATGTTTCGATGTTTGTAACTGTTGGAGGAAGGAGAAGAGAGCACAGGGATTCCTGGAAAGACACATGCTAAAGTTAATAGTTAACTGACAGAAAAAGTTATAGGTGGTTTCTATTGTTCTCTACAGTATCATGAATAATATTTTACAAGTGTATACAAGCATGGGTGTATTTTATAATCAAGAAAAACAATATTAGTTAAGCATACACTGGTGAGTTCAAAGCTAGGCCTGTCTGTGACATCTTCCAGGAACTCTCCTGCTGACCTGACCTGTCTTCTGCACTTCCACAGGCTGGTGCTTACTGTCTGCAGTACTTCTGCGACAGCAAGTCCACCCTTCACTTGGGCATCTCTAGCCGTCCTCATATTATGATCTTAAGATTGGGCATGGCTATTACATGACTTTCCTGAATAACCTAACATGATGACTGCCCTTAATGAGTGCTCAACCAATGTAATTTATGAGTAAACTAGAAATGAAGGTTTTTCTCTAGTCACTCATTGGTCCCCTGTATCACAGTGGCCACCTTCCTGAGCATTGGAACATGGGAGAAATTATTGCATGTTTGGATTAATGCTTTTAGGAGTATCTTGATGTTCTCATATTTATGGATTCTACATTTCAGATCTTCATATCCACCTCCTAACTGTAAAAACAGTCTCTTTAAAGTCAGGTTCAAATGCATCAGCTCATAATTTAAAATAAAGAGATTTTTAAATCCCTTTATCAGGACTTACTGTCTCCTACATTATTAGCAATTACTGTCTGGTCCTTGCATTAAAAAGCCTTTAAGATTCTACAGTGGATAGACATCAGAATGCAATCTTCTATGTCATAAATGCAATATTTAGTTCACTAGCTGAATAGAAAACTTTCAAACAGACTTTAAATATTATAAAACTAACATCTCATTTAGATGTCAGTCAACAGTTCTCATGCAGCTTGTTGGTCACTAGAATTCTGTACATGACTTGACTTACATCATCAATTCTGAGGAGCTTCATATCTGTGATCCTATTTTTATTTTTATTTTGCTCTATAGGCATCTTTACTATCAGACACACTGAAAACCAAATGTTTATTTACAATGTTATCTGTGTCTTTGAATAGATAGTGTCTGTGCGATAAATAATGATAAAGGAATGAACTTCTTTTCCCTTAAAGAGCAGAAGACTAAATGCTTACTATATATAAAGTACTGTGTAAAGAATTTCAGTTAAGTTGAGGCTCCTGAGCCAGGCTTCTGGCTCATAGAACTGTTCTCAGTGTCAGGCAGAAAGTTTGTCATGTGTTGACATAATGGGCATGTACTCTAACCAGTGGAGTAAGCACAGGGGTGATGGTGATGCTGCTCTGAGTTAGCTTGGAATATAGAAAGATCTTAGCAAATTAAAACTAGAGATCTGGAGAGATGGCTTAGTGGTTAAGAGCACTTGCTGCTCTTCCAAAGGACTTGGGTTCAATTCCCAGTACCCACATGGCAGCTCACAACTGTCTGTAACTCCAGTTCCAGGGGATCTGACACCCTCACATAGACATACATGTAGGTAAGCACCAATGCACATGATATAAAAATAAAAGAGAGAGAGAGAGAGAAAAGAAAGAAAGAAAGAAAGAAAGAAAGAAAAAAGAAAGAAAGAAAAAAAAAAAAAAAGAAAGAAAGAAAGAAAGGAAGGAAAGGAAGGAAGGAAAGAAGAAAGAAAGGAAGAAAGGAAGGAAGAGAAGGAAGAGAAGGAAGAAGGAAAGAAAGAAAATTTAAGCTAGGAGCTGCTCTCAAAACACAGGCAAGGTCTAGAAAGCAGGATGAAAAATAAAGTAGACTGTGTGGCCAGCTAGAACACAGACGAAGATCAGAAAAGAAAGGGTGAATTTGAGCATGTGCAGGAGACCATTTGCCTGGTGCAGAAGAAGATGGCAGATAGGAAGGCAGGAGAGTTACTCTAACACAAGAACCAGTCTGTGTCTGTTGAGCATAAGATGGAAAGGCAGGTCTTGGGAAAGGTAAGCCATATGAGGAGGAAATGGAGGCAAGCAGAGACATAGGAAGCTCACCATCCTGATCAGTCTGCTGTGATTTTTAAAGGCAGTCTGACTATGGGTGTCATGTCTGTGGTGTTTTAGAGGTCATAATACAAAATGGTACAGACATCTCGATGTACCCAACAGACCTTGGCTTCTTATTCTCTTTCTTCACTCATAGAGCAAGACTTCATATTTGGGGTGAGCAGGTCTTCACTGAGTACTTAGAAACTTCTGTATGGATCTGTGCTGACTATTAATTTCTGACAGAAAAACAGGCAATCTCAATAGTTAGTGATTTGCTGCTACTTACCCACTGCTCTGACCCTATGTTTACAAGGTGACCGAAGTCTGTAGAGTGAGACTTCAAAGTAAGCACTTGTTACATAGATGAAAAAACTGAGACTGTAGAAGCTGGATGACTTATACAGGCATAAAACAAATGACTTCAAGGTCTGGAGGGGCAGCCTGTTCCCAGGCTCCTACTCTACCACAAATCCAGGTTCTGTGCTCTGTTGTAGCACAGCCCGGTAAAGTCCACACCAGTAGCAAGCCCCCTTCCTTGCTACAACATGGAATCTTGGACCCCCCCCCCCACTTGGCCCCAGACATGCCGTACCACTAACAATTGCATTTCCACTACAGCAGAGCACCTCTGAGGTTTGCTGCAGCGACACACTTTGCTCAGGGGTTGGAAGACATTTGGGGTGTTTTACTTGACACAGAGGCTGAGCATTATAAAGTTCATCAGTCAAATACTTGACACCAAACTGCCACCCTGAGAATTAAACCTTAAATCATTTTCTGAGGCACCCTAGGTGCTATGACAGCCATGTAAGCCAGGGTCTCTCCTGACACTGGCTTCTGACACTTCCATGATTCTTATTCATTAGTCTCCTGGTTTGGGGTTCAGAGACATTTTAGCTAGCAGCTCTAGAAAGGCCCAAGGACTCAAATCCAGCTTATCTGCAAATTTTTACCGCTAATGATGGTCTTTCTGTTCACTTGAAGAGGCTTCTGGTTTCAGCTGCAATTCAGAGACAGCTAAGCAGCATGATTCTCTCATTTCTTTATTCCCCAGACCATTATGCCTAGTGTACATTGACACTTTTGAACCTGACCTACATATTGTCCTCAAGCACTTTATAGTTTATAGGAGTGACAGGTGCCTCTTCCTGGGAGCTTTCAGAGCCACCCAAGCAGATGTTGCTCTTTGTTTTGTTTCTGGGGACATAATTCATTGGAACTTTATTAGATCTCTATGCTTTTGTGTTGTGTCTTGATCGTTACATATTTCTAAGAGATTTCACAGAGATTGGAACAAAATCATACTCAACCATCTCTACTTTCCCAGGGCCAAGCACAGCAGAATTAGGCCCTTCAAAAACATATGGTAAGTGAGTACACAAAGAGCTGAATACATACTAAGTTCATGTCCATTTGGAGGGTGGTGGAGGAGATACTGTCTTCATTGGTTCTGATGGCTAGACACATAAGATGTGGGGAGGCAAACCGGTTCTGCATGCAGCACACCCAACCCTAGAAAGTGTGAAAATGTATGACCTCTCTGAACTCCAGAGGGTAGTATGCTCAGGCGGGGCAGGGAGAGGGTGGTATCCTTGGGCTAGGGGACAGTGTTCATAGAAAGGAAAGCAGAAATAGTATTGAGAATGGAACAGGAGGTCTGCTGGCAGGTTTGGAGAGAGGCGATGAATATCCAATGCTATTTCTGTTCACTGGTCTTTGTCCAACTGTAAAGGCTCCATCTCTTCGGTTTAGAACATATAAAAGGTGAAGGGGTCATAAAAGGATAGTGTCCTGAGAGATCAAAGCCTGGTAAACTTTGTGGAGCAGAAAGACTAGGGTGGATAGGAAGCCAGGCTATTGAGTTCTTGGATGCAAAACTCACTTGTAAATCTTGGGGTAAAACACATGTTTACAAATCCTACTTTTGATTCTTTAAAGATGAATTCTGCAGAGCCTGAGTACTAGGAGTTTTGCCCTTCCCCCAAACCGTACCTGATTCTGGCATAGTACCTCAAACATGGTTTTGAGGACACTGGCAGGCAATATTCTCGATAGAGCAGGACGGCAGCTTGCTGTTTCTTTGTTTCATGGGAGCTGAGTGCAGTGCTGGCACACGGAAGCTCCCCTATAAATATCTCCTGAGTAGAATTGAATTCCTGAAATGTAGCCAAAGATACCATCACCTCGGGGACATCAGAAGCTGGAGTTTTTGTCTAGCTTGATGTTTGATACTTATAGCTCATGGATGATAGAATTTTCTATTAGGAAAATGGCACCACAGACATTATTTTTGTGGCTCATCTATGCAGTGGGAACAGAGGTGAGCAGAGACATCGGAGGGCAGTGACTGCTGCCAGTGGTCATTTCTTGGGCACAGATTGGGGGTGTTCATGAGAAATGAGATGTGTGCCAAAGACAGAAGATATATATCCTCCACTTTTTGGTGGGAAGAAGTGGGAGAAGTGAGCACGTGGCGAGGCAGACACTGTGATTGGCATGTGCAGCAGTAAGGTGACAATGTCTGAAAGTGAATGCTCCTGTCTGTCTCCCTGCTCACATTCACACTGTGTGCAGTTTGCTGTTTTCTTTTTACTTGTTTGTTTTTGTTTTTTGTTTTTTTGAGATAGGGTTTCTCTGTGTACCTGTGTGTTTCTCTAGCTGTCCTGGAACTCTCTCTATAAACCAGACTGCCCTTGAACTCACAGAGATCTGTCTATCTCTGCCTCCTGAGTGTTAGGATTAAATCCATGCACCACCACCACCCAGTCATATGCACAGTTTTTAACTATGGACAAACTATTTGGTACTGACATTCTACTATAATTATTGGTGTTATTATTATTTTGTTAAATATTTAGGCTTTCTGCAGTGGAAATAAACCAACTGTGGGGTGTGTATGGATATGAGGGTTAGGACACTGGGCAGCTCAGTAGTCTGTCAAGTGCTGACTTAGTCTATCCATGTAATCATTTCATTCCTGCTGCTTCAGTGAAGTCATCAGAGAAGCACACTCCAATGTCTGTTGGATCATCTTGTGACATCTGGGAACAGGCAGCTAGGTCTTTTCTGTTCTTATGAAATCATCTACCTCCGCCAAATTTGAAATTATCGCCTTTATGCTCAGAGAAAAGCAATCATCTTGGCAGAAGGATCTTATATCTGGTCCTTTTTTGCACATTCCTTGATCTGTCTCAAAATAAGGGCATTCATATGTTTTTAATTCAGTGCCAAAATTAATGTTTCTTCAGTCAATTATGAAAATGTTTCTTCAGTCAATTATGTATTTGTATCTGCGTTTTTATTGAGACAGTTCATGGTAGACTTTAGTGTTCTGTTTTCTAGATTATTTTACCTTACTTACCCAGCTGTCTTCACAAAGGTGTGGTGGGAAGGATGGCTGGAAGTGGGTAAACATCCTGGCAACAACCTTGGGTGCCAAAGTTCATGCTCTTCCCCAAGAAAGGGTTGACAGAAACTGGTGCCTAAGAGCAGCCTCTCTTTCCCCTCCCTGGAGACAGAAACCTCTCTTCTCTGTCAACCCCAAGCTGTGGATCAGACACAATTCCTAATGCAAACTCCCCTAACTTTGTCACGAGTAATAACAACGCTTGTCCAGCTTCGTCATTCCAGGTGCTGATGGATTGCAAAATTCTGTCTGCAGGGTCTGTGGGCTGCAAACTTCAGGGGTCAAGCCTCTTTTATTGACTTCTAGGCAGACAATCCCAGTGCCAGGGTTTTTGCTCATTGCAAATTTTGTGTCATCAAAGCCTGGATCATCTGTCAATGAGTAATGGATATGAATGCTGAGATCCTGGAGACAGCTTTCCCAAGCTTTCTTAAACACACAGAGAGAACAGACTCCAAGTTTTCACCCAATCCTTTGTGTAACAGGACACGGTAACATAGTAGAAGGGATATATTATTCAAATACAGAATGAGATTTTTTTATTGCAGCTGTTTTCTTGAATGACCACACTATAGTCTTTGATAACTAGTTCATTTAGAAAAGTGCCCCAGCTTCCTTGTTTTAATAATACATAACACTTACGACATGGTTAAGGGTGCTTTGCAGTAGTGACAGCCTGGGAGAAAGAATTCCAGTGGCTGCCAGCCCTCTCTCAGTGTACACTGAGAGCTCATTTGCCTTTTGCTATTAGGGCTGTGGCAGTTGCCAGGGAAGGCCACTCCTGGTGCTTGGTGCTGCATCAGGGATGCAGTCTGGAGGAGTCAATAAATCAAACTGTGGCTTCTGCTTGGATGGTCCCTCCTCCTTCAGCTAAAGACAATATGTGAAGAATTCTTAGTACAGCTCAGATCTTACACTCAGAGAAGTTGCCCTTTGAATCTACTCTGTAAATAGTGATTAGCCACAAAGCTTCCATTTTGATATTCTACCACCAGTATCAGTGCCTGGGTACCAGAGGAAAGTGCCTTCCTTGCTACAGCAGAACTTTAAATGGTGAATTCTTAACAAGAGACAAAAATAGGTTCCCTATTGTTCAAATGGGTGTTTTAAGTGCTTTGCAGGTGTATCTTAGCGAATGGAAGTATTTATATTTAATGAGGAGAACTGAAGAATAAAAAACAATCATAGCCTTGGAGAATTGAAGATCAAAGCTTTCTTCATTAAGAAACAAATGAAGGCCTTCATCCTAGGAGCTAGTAAATTCATTAATTTTTAATAGAGGAATAGGCTATAAATGGTAATTTAATTCTTTGGGGAGAAGGTCATTTAAGTGTTGTTTAAGCATCCACATGTGTTTTGGAGTAAAGACCTGCTGTGATAGCTAAGGTAGGAAGTATATTACACAGTTGAGAAACTTGTTTCCAAGCTCTGAAATCTTGCTTCAGAACTGCTGTTTCTGTGCAGGAGAAAACTTTCTGTGCCTGCCATCTCTAGTTGTTCTTGTGGAGCTGCCTTCCCCACCTTGCTGCCCCAATTACAAGTGTTGTTGCAGGTAGAGTTGTATACAGAAATAATAAGCCAATTTCTTCTGTTCCATGACCTTCCTGGCTGGGGAAGTGTCCCTTGACCTTTGCACATTCTAATGCTTCTCTTTGAGGACCTCTAGTGGGTGGTTTCTTTCTTTTACTTGCCTATCAGAAGGCCTGGTGTTTATTGAAGAAGCAATCTCTTTTCTCCAGATGTTGGTTCCATAAGAGAGTGCAGCTGCCCAGAATTGTTACAGGTCTCCAGGGGCAGCTCTACCAAAGAGCATCTCTGTTGTGAACTGACCATGCTGGATGTCACCAAACTGAGGAAAATGTTGGCATTTTCCAAAGCAGCAATGTGAAGGGGTATGCCATACGGGCAGGAGAAGCACAGAGTAAGTGTGTTATGCCACAGATTTGTATATGGAGGACTATGTGCACATAAAGGAGTGAATGGACATGGAGGGATGTGTGAGCAGGAACTGATTGGCACATGCTTGTAATCTCAGCACCAGGAGGCACAGACAAGCAGGTCCATGGGACTCATTAGTCAACCAGTTTAACCTACTCTGTAAGCATCCGGCAAGTAAGAGACCCGTGAATAAAAAACAAGGTGGGTGGTTACTGAGGAAAGACACCTGGAATTTACCTCTGACCTCTCCCTGCGTGCGCGCACACACACACCAGCCAAATGTTAGAAAGAAGGAAGGAAGGAAAGAAGGAAGGAAGGAAGGAAGGAAGGAAGGAAGGAAGGAAGGAAGGAAGGAAGGAAGGAAGGAGTGAGATTCACAAAACCAATAGAGAATGTTGTGGAGTGTGACCCTAGCCTATCCTCAAACACTCAACGAGGAAAGATCATCTATCTGCTCTGATCCTTTGCTCTAGGGATAAAGATGGCTCAGAGTGACAAAGAGACATTTCTGGAGCTATCAGCCTGTAAGAACAAGCTTGCTTCCTGTGTCTCCTGCAGTGCATCTGTGCATTTTTCTCATGTTGAATGTTTTCCCAGGACACGCAGCACATAAAGGAATGAGTGCATACATCCTGTGCATTGCTGTGCCCTGGCTCATCAGTCTGCTGCTGCAACTCTGTTATCCATCTACAAGCATTTGACTCTGAATTGCTTCCCTCTGTGTAACTCAGCTGTAGAGATGCATGAAGTCAAGGACGCTGTGTAAACTGAAGGAACTGACAACTTCTAAAACCCTGTCATGTGCCTGTGAGGATTCAAAACATTTTGCTAGGGTATGAGCATCAAAATCAAGGTTTACTGAAACACACTTAGCTGTTTGGTGACAGATTGTTAAGCCTGATTTAGAAAAACAAAAAAGCTTCCCATGGCAAGGACTTCATTTGCATTCCTTGTGAATGTGCTCAGAACTCTCCTTTAGAACTGTAGGGCTCGAACAATAACTCACTGTATGCTTTGGGCCCTGTTTGGGGACTCCCCATTGGCTTGAGGTCAGAGGGCCAGGTCAGGCCTTAATGCAGAATTGGTGCAAGGCTGTGAAAACAATTGCTTACGTCGTCTTTCTCATCTTTCCAAGAATGTCTGTTCTCTAAATCATGCTCTTAGTGATTTAATTCACACATCTTGGGTAGTAGTTTAGAAGCTTCCAGTTTTTGAAGGGTTCTGTTGGATGACTCCAGTGGTTGTATGAGTTTTGGTGATCAGTTTTCCTTGCCTCCGATCTCTGTCTAACATGCTCTGTAGTCTAGATAGGAAGAACAGTCTGCAGTTTTTTACTGGACAGCTTCTTCAATGGGCATCTGAAATTACATGCCCAAAGTGCATCTTGAGTTTCTCCCTCCTCACATTTGTCCCATCTCAGTAAATGTCTGCTACATCATCTTTGCAACTTGGAGCCTCCCTCTGATATGTGTGTGTGTGTGTGTGTGTGTGTGTGTGTGTGTGTGTGTGTGTGTGTGTGTTCTTCTATATTCAACTCTTAAACAAATCCCATGACCCTAGCTTTGGGATATTTCCAGAGTCTGAACATATTTCATTGTTACTGACTTCATCTAGTCCATCACTAGCTCTTTTTAAAAATCATTGCAATGGAGCTGGAGAAATCTCTTAGTGACTAACAGCACTGGCTGGCTGTTCTTCCAAAGTACCTGATTTCGATTCCCTGAACCTATATGGTGGCTCATAATTGTCTATAACTCCAGGTCTAGGGGATCCAATGCCTTCCTCTGGCCACTACAGGTACTAGGTATGCACATGGTATGTGCTCATAACATGCAGACAAAATACCCATGCTCCCTCCTCTTTTAATTAAAAAAATAAAACCATCACAATGTCCTTTAGCTGGTCTCCTTGCTTCTTCCTATGAAGGTTAATATTATTTGTTATCTTGGTGGTATGTAGAGTCGCAAGTTTTGGGGCATGTCTGTGAGGAATTTCCCAGATTGGGTTAATTGAGGTACTAGAAGGCCCACACTGCACATGGGTGTCACCACTCAATGAGTCTTCAACTGCAAAAAAATGAAAGGACGGAGTGCCAGCATTTCTGCTCACTGCTGCCTGCCTTTCCCTGCAGTGTGAGCAGCTGCCTCTCCATCCTGCTGCCTTGTCTTCCACCATAGGGGGCTGGACCCGCAAACTGTGAGCCCCATACACCTGCCTTGTTCCTCAGTCACCTTTGTCAGGCACTTTGTCGCAGCAGTGAGCAGAGTAAGCAGAGTATCTAACCCGCTGCTTTTCTTTGTGTTCTACTTACAACAAATCAGCTCAGAAATACTGGTAAATATTGGCTACATTTCTCCATCTCACTTCTGCTATAAATACCAGTGGCTTCCTAGTTAATCTTGTGACCTTTGCAAAAATGCTCATCATCTGGTCTCCTCCTCGCTGAACTAGTCTGACCTTTCTCAATGAATTGACTCCTGGCACACTGTTTCTCACTAGGCCTGTTCCTGCCTGAGGGCCTCATTCTCACTTCCCAGCCCTAGCTGGGTCTCTTTCCCACTCCTCATCCTCACATGTGGGTCCCTTTCTTCGCCAAGGTCTCGCTGTAATGCTTTGTAATGTTCCTTTCTCCCCGCTGTCCTTGGCATCCTCTGACCTTCATCTATTTTAGGTATTGTCTTCATTCCTTTCTCTTCTTTCTCACCTAGAACACAGATACCCTTGGGAGCAAAGATTATTATCTTTGTCTGGACCTGTGTTAGTAGCTCCTCAGTGAAGCCTATCTCATAATATGCCATCAGCATGTTGAATGAATGAATGATGAATAGATGTTTTCAGGAAAAGTTTGCCCTTTTGTGGCCCAAAGGTTTTGCTTTCTGTGGTGTTAATAGTTAATAAGAGAAATTCGAAGCTCATGTGAAGGGGAGTAGATTGAACTTATGGCTTTCTTCAGCTGTACATTAGCCACCATCTAACACAAAGACTGCACATCTAATCATAGAATTTCCACTCAGTTATACTATTAATATTACAAATGCTAGCCTTAAGGATCTGAGCTTACAAAGACATCCAAGAAGGCGGATGCCCACAATTGATCCTTCTGGAGACCAACCATGGCCAGATGGATAAGATATGCTCAGTGTTTATTCTAGGCTATGCTTTGTGAAATATCTCTCTGTCTCTGTCTCTCTCTGTCTTTCCCCTCTCTCTGTCTCTGTCTCTCTCCTGTCTCTCTTCCTCTTTTCTCTCTTCCTTCCTCTCTCCTTGCCTCTCCCTACCCCTTTCCTTTCTCTCCCTCCCTCATTCTTTGGGGGGAGGAAGGTAGACACTGTCTCCATTTTACAGATGAATACTCTGAAGTTTAAAGACGGGCAGTAACCTGTCATTCTTTAGCAGTGGAGTGGCCGTAGCAGGCTGCTAACCTCAGTGCTTGCTGCATACTTAGTAGAAGGGTTTTTTTCTGAAACATGTTAACTGAAGGAATTATTCCCAGGTAGGAGCTACTATTTGCTTTCATTAAAATCCTAATGGCTGCCCTCATGAAATCAGGCTCAGGTTGGAGAGTAGAGGGCAGGGTGAAGACATTGCCAAATTAGTACTGCAAGAAAGACCTGGAGCAATAAGTAATCCAGAGCCCTCATCTGTGGACTGCAGGCTATGGAGGAGGGGAACATTAGCTAATTAGAAATCCAGGAAGAAAGAAGAGTCCAGAGTCACTATCGTAATTGGGCAAAGATATACCCTGTACTGCCTCTCTCTAAACAGAGATATTTGGTCTAAATGTACACTATGCTCTGGCACCTAGAAGTAATTTCTCCTTCTCAGCCCTGAGCTACAGAGAAGAGCCTAGGCTCCTCAGGTCTCCCAGCGGACAGGATTTCAGACCTGGAGTGGTGTGTGGAGAGCTGTGCCGTTTCTCTTGCAGAGGTACTCATGCGTGTGAGTTCTCCAACCAGGTGATGTCTTTCTTAGCCTGGATCCACATAGTCTCCTCCCTGTCCAGCTAAATCTTCTCTCTACATTCCTTTGGCAACCTCCACCTGAACTTTAGGCTTGAGTCCAGGAGACAGAACAGGATTAGTTTTAAAAAGTTTCCCAAGGCAAGTAGAGACAGCAATGTCCTTCTGTGTTTACTGTTTATTCCTCAAGATGAAAAATTAATTTGTGTAATGACATATGTGAATGCCAGTAAAAGCTTGGCTAATGCTTAAATCCCTCTTACCTAATATAAGACAAAATGTAACCATGGATATGGACCACAAGCAAGCACATCCATTAACAGATATCGATGGCTTGTAACCAAGACAGAGCCTGTTGGTTAAATACAACCTTCAATTAATGCCAAACTGAAGAATAATTTATAAAAGATGCCAAGTGTATATCTTTAGCCTAAGTGTGTGACTATGTGAAGCATAAGTTTATCATTATCATCATTAGGGAAAAAAGGTAGCAGGTTGTTTTTTAATGAATCCAGATGTCCAGAACTATATTTTTCTTTATTTTAAACTTACCCACAGCAGTAGTTTCAAAGCTAGAGCATGTTGAGCATGACCACGGGAATGGTAGGTGAGATGAGATGGTTGCTTTTGTCTGTGAAGACTTAATTTGTGTGACACTTGCCTTATGTCTTCCAAGAAATTAGCATGTGAAGTTTTAAAACACAGAGTAGAGGTGCCACCGTGTTTACCAAGCCAACCCAACTGCATATCTATGTGACTATGCATAATTTTTTTTAAATTATGTAGGATGTTGTGAACTCTTCCTACCTGAAATGACACATTTACTTAAAGGAGACCTTTAAGTGTGGAATCCAGAAGGAAGGGGGTGTTGACATTTACCAATAGCCTCCTATGTGCCTGGCAGTGGGCTAGATACGAGAAGAAAGGATTGACATTTGTGGAGACTCTTCCTTGTGCCTGGGAGCATGAAGTTTGGCATTTTCCTGGTCATGGACACCACAGGCACTAGCCTAACCAATGTGTTTCTGAAAACAAAAGCTCCTTGAGCTGCTGTGGGCCAGTGGAAGTGTGGGGACTCAGAGCATACAGCTTCCCAGAGGCTTCCTGGTGCCTGAGGGAGCCAGAGGGTGGAACACAGAAATGAAGCTGGTGCCGATGTTACCGGGTAAAAGGCTTAGGGTACCGATGCTGCCGGGTAAAAGATTGGGTTGTGAGGTTGATGGGAGCTTATCAAACTATATAAGGAAACCAGATCTACTGTGTTCCAAATGTCAGTACTGGTTATCTATGAGTTTGTGGGTCTGGTTGTAACTGTTCTTTGTATTCATATATCTCTCTGCATTTTCAGAAAACAAGATGAAGCCTACTTGTGCTCTCAAAAGGTCAAGAACCTTTAGCTTCTTTTTCTTTTTCTTAATTCAAGCATAGTTCAACCATTTGGAGAAATCTTATAAAATACACATGAATGTAAAGAAGAAAGTCAAGGCTGGAGACATGGCTCAGTAGTTAAGAGTGCTTGTTTCTGCAGAGGAGTGGAGCTTGGTTTAGTTAATTATATATATATATATAATGGAACTTGGTTCAATTTATAAAAAGAAAATTATAATCATACTGTGGTCCAGTTACTCTGACATATAATTACTGTTTCTGTTTTGAAGTAGAACTTCTGATGTTATATATAGAATTTTCTTTCTTATTCAGTTTGAATATATGGTGCATGCCCTTTACTTAATTTACCAGCAATCGGTTTTCTTGATTGAGCAATTAAAAGTAATAGACCTGTAGTATAAGACATCTCATGGTGAGAGTCTAGTGGGGACTTTTGAGTCTTCTTTTCTTATGGACACTGATTGTCAGAGCCCAAGGGAAGGACCCTGCTCTGTTTGTAATAAGAGCACAACCCTGTGATCATGGAGATCTTTAGTTATTTAGGGTTCGATACCTGAGTAGTGCCAGGAGAGGCAGATGAGGCAGGCTTTATCTAGTCAGTACCAAACATGAGAGAGCGGTGCATGGGTGAAGCTGCTGCCCCACAGAGACATGGTAGGACAGATGCTCCTGTCTCTAAGGCAGCGGCTTCCTCACCTTGTTACAACCTGTCACTTTCGGTTGTCTTTGTCTCCTCAGGCTGCCATAACAGATACCACAGAGCTGTGAACAGAGGAAAGGGGTTTTTCTTACAGCCCTGAAGGCTGCAGCATCAAGTAGCAATACTTTGGAAACCTGGTCTCTGCTGAGATCTCACTTCTGGACTCCACATACCATCTTTCCCCATTGTCTCAGCTGTCTTTTCTTTAGATTTTGCCCATAAGAAGGGAGAACATTCTCTGAAATTTCTTCTTACAAGGACACCAAGCCCACTGCATGAGGGCCCCATATTTGACACCTGATTTCTGTGGTGACTCCATTTCTAGTACGGCCACTATGCTAGACAGAGCTTCAGGATGTGAACTGGTGAAATGGGGAGGACACACACCCCATACACAATACTTACACAACAAAGTATAGTGGGTTCTATTGCTGCTGGACTGCTAAGGTGTCTAAGAAATAGAGATGCCCCATAAGCCACTGCCACATCACACTGGAGTGGAAATAAGTGTACCTTGGACCCCAAGTTTGGGATGGCTTCCAATCAGACCTTAAGAAATAAGCGTTTATGATGCAGTAACTATCCCAAAGAATAGGACAACTTGACTTTGCCTGTCTTATTTCCTTGCATTTAACATTATTTTGCTACATCAAACCAAACTTTGTAAGTCACAAAAATCCTCTATCCCATAATCTCTTTTTGGTCTTATTTGTAATGTGAATAAATAAAACAAAATGCAGAAGCTGGAGCTAGGCATTTGTGGGATATTCATTTCAGGCATGCATCCCTTTGTTCCTTCTTCCAAGCCTCCTCTTTCTAAAGACCTGGTTGAAAATCCAGCAGCATTTGCATAATCTCCTGCAATCCTTCCTGATCTCTCTTAATGCCCTTTGCTTGCTTTATTCAGTGGCCATGGCCACTTCTTCTCTCAGCATCTTCCTCCGCAAACTGGAAGTTTCATGTTGTCTTCTGAGAAAAGGACAGGTAGAGCTGGAGGTTTTCACAAAGTGTAATGTCCTGTCATTCCATCATTACATTTACTGAGCATTTGCTACTTGACATTCACTACATTTAGGGATCACTGACTTTGGAGTGCATTAGAGAGCTCTTCAGCCTTGGTGCATAGAGATGTTGCATGTAGGAGACGTTGCTCTGACTGGGTCCATGGAGGCTCCCTGGAACTCTGTGGCTGGTGTTTCTTCCCCATTTTTTTCATAATTTGATCATATCTATTTATCATTGTACCTTGCTCTGATTCTTTCTCTATAATCTTCCCCTGTGCTATAACATTAGGGTGAGACCAAAGCCTCAGTCTCCAGTGCACAGCCTGGAGATCTGATGACAGGCAGGAGCTCCTGGGTCTGGCCAGTGGAGAGGTGGTATAGGGCAGCAGCCTGGTGAACATGCAGGCAGGACATAGGAATAGAGGCCTCTCCTGGCTGGGTGGGTGTCAAGCAAACTCCGGGTGGATAGACACAACTGTTCTTTCCTTGCCAGCTCTGACCTTGGGCTTTCTGCTTCCCCTGGCTTAAAATTCATAATTCCACATCTGACTCCCACACAGAGTCAGTGAAACAGTACAGAGTTGTGGCTGGTTGCAAGCAATGCAGTGGATGAGAGCAGGGGGAGAAGGGGAGGAGCAGGGCAGGAGAGAGGAGGAATGGGGAGAAGGCGACAAGTTAGTTCACCTACATCACTAGAAGATTGTCCTTGACTGGATTCTGCCCATCTTTGGCAGAGTCCTCCTTCCTGAAGCCATCTTTCAATTCTTGGGTTCCTTTAGCAGATACACAATCTTCAGAATTCTCACAGTTAACTTTGCACAAAATTCTATAAGAATCTCATGAAAAGGCTTTGCATTATTTAATCTTTTTAAATACCTGACATACTTCTTTACATATAAGAATTCACCTTTCATCACCTAGATCTATATACATAGGGACAATCACAAGAAATAAATTTGAACCATTTGAAAATTCACTATTGTTCTGATCACCAAATGACAATTGCCATTTTTTCCTGTTTTCAATTAGTTTATTGAGCTGTGACACCATCATTAGTTAAAGAGCATCTTATAATATGAAAATTAAAATAATTTTTAAATGAATCCCTATAATATATAAAAACTACAAAAAGCTGTCATTTTTTTAAAAGGTATTGAACCACAAGGTTTATATTCAGACCATTTATAGTCCTTTTAATACTACTTTAGATCTTAATTCATTCTCTAGACATAACCCATGACCAAACTCAGTAGAGATCTCCCGACATTAATTTTTCCTTCCAAACCCACAATCATTGTTTGAGCATGAATGTGAAAACATATTGTTTCCTATGTTCTGCGGGTTTGTAAGTGAGTGTAGTTACCATTTAGAATTCTCCCACCTGCTTCCAGATGTCAAAGCAGGGGGTATTACTCTTGAGAGCTCATCAATTCTGCTTCAGTGGATACTGGGAGGATGCAGGGTGGATAATTTTGCCTATCAATCCCTTTTGAAATCTTAAATTGTTCGCAATAGGTGCAAAGTATTGCTTTATTGGGTAGGGTGAGAAGGTGGAATAGCAATCATTTAGTAAGAAATTCTGTCCAGCATGCACTGGACATAATAAACCAGCCTTTGCAGGGCTTGTGGTAAGCTCTTTTTGGAGGAATTAGCTTGTTTCTGTGGGGGTGGTGAAGGCATCCAGGATGAGGCAAGTGATGACTGACAGCCCAGCTGGTGGATATGGGTAATTGGAAATTCATGGCACATAAATCTCCCGGTACTTATCTCGAAGCACAGGAAGAGAGGGGATCCAAGCAGGGGAACGTTTAACTCTTTCAAAGGGATCTAAGAATGTGGCATGTCTTCGGTTCGTCATCTGAACTTTAATTCTAGTTTTCCGTTTTAGACCAATGCATTCTGTTTAAGGAAAGGACTCTGCACAGTAAATGAAAATATTTGCAACTGTTCCTAAGAATGATCTGTAATCCTTCCCCCATGAGGCTTCCTGAGACAGTGACTGGTCTCCTTACTCTTCATTGGTTTCTGGATTTCTATGTGTTCACTTCATATATAGGACCTTCCTCTATTCTAAACTACTTTTAAAATGAGGTAACATTAGGTCATTTGCAAGCAATGTGAGCTAAAAATAGTAGCCTGTAAGTGGGTACATTGTTCTTACTGAAGTCCCTTGTACTCTCTGATAGCTTGAGTCTTTGTTTAACATCCCAAGATGCACATATACATTTGCAATCTTCATGATAAACCTTTATATTAAATATGACCAACAAGTCACTTCTAATTTATTAATTTTTCTTCAGGAAAATCAACCCTATCCTTTCTAATTAACTGAAACTTTTTAATCTCAACAAAGGTAAATCAATGTTTTGAGCTTGTCACAGTGTGGGTGAGATTAAGACTCTCCCTAAGCCTTGTGGACAGAACCCTTGACCCCACACTGTAAGTGGAACAGGACTTTTGAAGGGAAGGATTCATTTCAGCACCTGACCTTCCACATTTTCTGCCTCCTTTTTGCTTATGTTCAGAACACTTATCTCATCTTGGTGGGTTATGTTCCTGAGGATTTGTGGCCATATCTGGACTGCTTGTGTCTGGAGAAGTGTTGCATCTTCTTCAATGCCAGCAGTCCTGCTGGTGAGCACAGCTACCACATGGGAATCTAACTGTCCATAGTCCCAGAGTCTATCTGAAGTCTGGGAAAGGAGAAGATTGTGAGTGAGACAACAGGGCAGGCACAGGAAAATAAATAAATAAATAAATAAAAATTTCCTGCGGTGATCGCTTTCGAGGTGGATTGGTCAGTGTGAGGGAACGCATCAACTTTCAATCCCAGGTCATTAATTATCTGTGTTCTTCTAGATACTTTGATACTTTTTTAGACTAGATCTTTCAGATGTGAAGGGCAAGACTGGAGATGTAGTTCAGTTGGTTGAATGTTTATCTAGCATGCAAAAAGCCTCTAGATCAGACCCTCATCACAGCATAAACAGAGTTTGGTGGTGTACACCTAAAGTCCCAAAACTTGGGAGGCACCTTAGAGACAGAGATGCCGTAAACCCTTCTGCCATTTCCAAAGGCTATTATAGGTGATTTCTGATTCTGATGTGTAGCTCTCAGATGGACTGACTGATTCCATGTGAACAAGATAATGATGAGGGTGGATCCCAGAGAATGGGTGAATACTTAGATGTGATAATCGCAGCAGGAATGCCTGCATAGAAGTAATTATAAAGCTTTTAAAACCACCTTCATCTCTTCAAACGAACTGCAAATAATGTATGTCTCTTTAGTGAAGGGAACAAAAGGCCATTTGAATAATATCAGTAGGGCTGGAGAGCAGCTCGGCAGTCTAGACTACTTGCTGCTCTTGCAGAGGACCAGGGTTTGAGTCCTAGCACCCATATGGAGGCTCACAACTGTTTGCAATTCCAGTTCCAGGAGATCCAATACCTTCTTCCGACCTCTGAGAGCACCAGCCATGCACGTGGTGCAAATAAATACTCATACAAATCAATAATAAATCTTTAAAAAGTATATATAATAAGGAAGCTTCATGATCTTTATGAAAAATATCAGCAGCCATGATAGATTTATAAGGGAGGCTTCTGGGCCAATAGCTTAAATTCATCTTCATCCAGTTTCTTATGAACTATAAACCTTTAGTAGTCCAAGTATGCACAGAAAGAAACCTTACTGTGTGGCCTTACATATTCCAGCCTTCACAATCTGTCTAGTCCTACCCTCTCTACCCACAAGCCCAAGAGATAGTAACTTATGAAGGAGGCATGTGCTAGAATATACATGATTCAAAATAAATCCAGTTCTCATAGGCAAAGAATGTGCATTCCATCCATTGTGGCCATGGGGAATAGATACACCTGTGCTCATCAGCCCAAGGTGCACAGCTTGGCTGCAGAAGTGTCCCGGACTCCCATCTTTGTTCCCCATGATGGTGTCTTACTAACCATCGCTCTTTCACTAGCTCAAATTCTTTAATCAATTTTGTACTTGCAGGAACCTCTCATGAACCATTTGTTTATTTTTATTTTTGAGACAGGGTCTCTATAGTTCCAGCTGGCCTGGAGCTTACTTTGTAACCCAAGGTTACTCTCTCACTCATGTCAATCTTCCTGCCTCAGCTTCCTAGGGCTAAAATTACAGGTGTCTGCATACCTGTCTAGAGAACTCTTTCCATTGGTGATTATGGATATTTGTGTATTGGTTACTGTGTTTCGGAGTCTGTGCCCCCCACTAGACTATGAAAATATCAAAGGTAGACTGTCTGTCTTTTTTCTTGAGAGGAGTTTAATAAACATGAACAGACATGCAGCCAGGTTCTTCTATCCAAGGATTTGAACTGCTATTCCTTCTGTCTTTCTTGCATGCTTCTCCATAGATCTTTAAACTGATGCCTTTGTTCTCAGAGAGACATCCTCTGAACACCTTACTTAAGTAGATTATTTCCTTCATCCCAGCCTCTCCTTATCATTTGGTGAGATGTGTTGTCTTCTTAGTACAGGCCACTCTGCAGCATTTTGTATTTGCTTCTGTCTGTTGCCACTAAACCCAATCTAAGAGCGATGGTGACCTTATCTCTCCTTGTCTGTGTGTTCTGCAGCTAGAACTTTGCTGGCCTGTGGAAAGCCTTGGTAGGTGTTTGTCAAATACATGGATGACATTTGACTTCCTCATCTGGCTGTGGTTCTAGTCTAACATGATGTTTTAATTACTAGGTGGGAGCTCCGTGTCTTGCTGGAACCTGATTGGTGCTGGCTCCAGGGCTCTCTGAGAAGCCTGATGCTCTTTTGTGTCTGTCCTGTCTGGCCTGAGTTTTCCTCAGCAGATGCTGCATGGGTTCTCCCTGAATCTTGGAGCTTCAGACCCTTTTGTTCATTATTCCTCTTCCTCTGGTGACCAGCAATAGTGGCCAAGGTTGGGTATCTGCATTTGCTTGTGTTTCTCTCTTCAGTTTGTCTCCACCACTGAGCCATGGACTCAGACTTGCCAAGAGCCATGTTTGAGAGGGTAGCAGTTCTTCAGGAGATTTCATCTTTCTCTTCAGATGCCTGACAGTTCCCCTAGGAGGAAAGACACTTGGCTAATGAAGAGGATGAGTGCTCGGCACAGGAGAGAAGGCATCTGTCTCAGTTGCGTTTCTATTGGTGTGAGAAAACACCGTGATCAAAAGCAACTTGAGGGGGAAGGGTTGATTCAGCTTACAGGATAGTCTATCACTGGGGAAGCCAAGACAGGAACTCAGGACAGGAACCTGGAGTTAGGAAGTAAATAAGAGAGCGCAGAGGAGTACTGCTTCCCTGTAAGCAGTACTGTAACCTGTAAGCCAAGTGGTTTTACTGCTAGTGGAATTGAAAGACACATCCAGTGTATAACTTCATCATTACTGTGTAGCTCATGTTAGGTCATGTTAACTGTCTGTCAGTTAGGTTAGCTGCAAGCAGCAGAATCTGTACCCCTTCACCTGCTCCATAGGACTTGGAGAAAATGTGGGTCATCAGTGTATAGCCTTACTCTGGGGAATATTCAAGAATTCCACTGAAAGACCAGGGTCAGTTCTTACCTCTGCTCTAGGGCTGGAAATATGCACACATGTGCATATGTGTGTGTGTGTGCATATGTGTGTGTGGGGGGGGTGTGCACGCACATGTGCAAGCACGCGCATGTGCGCCATGACCTCCAGCACAGGAGGTCATGTTTGTCTTTTCATTGAAAATGAAGGTGGTAAGAACTATCTAATAGAAGATGCAGAGTATTCTCTAGGAAGATTAAAATACTACTGGATATAAATATTTAAAGGTCTTACTGATTTTTTGAGACAGAAACTGGAATCCTAAGAGGAAAAATTTAGCCGTTGTTAGAGTGATTCCATAATGAACCAAACTAGTGTTTAATCAGCTGCAAGTCAAGCAGTTTATCATGAAGATGCAAACTGTAATTACCACCTAAGCTCTCATTTTACTCCCCAAGTTCCTTCACCCCTTTTCTTTTAGCATTATTGCATTCTACTTGGATTTCTGCATTTAGCTTCGGGGAAAGGAAGAACACACTTGCTAAAACCGGATAGTGGACGTCACCCAGGTAGACTATTACTCCACTCTAGCTGCAAAGAATTTGCTGTGTGTACAAACAGGTTCTGTAGCTATACACATTTCCTTTCCTACTGGTGGAAAATTCCAAACAGAACACACAGTCTTCTTTGAATGAGAAATAGTCTCAAGTTGTAGTTTATTATTTTAATCATTGTTTTTATTAGTCATTTAACAATTGCCTGGTACTGATTAATTATCTGGCTGTGTTATGTAAATAAGATTTCCAGGGAGGAAAAGAAGTCATTTTGCTTACGTGGGTTTAGTCTAATTTTATTCACCAAAATGGTATTTACTTAATAACAATGGTGGGGATGAGCTAAGATTCAGGCTGTGCTGTCTTCATTGCTGTGCCTAGCTGATTAGCAGACCCAGTCCTACCCAGGGGTGTGAGTCATGGCTGTGTCTCCAAGCTCTTTACAGACTTTGTGGGGGATCAGTGAATCCTGCATCTCCTGCCATGTGAAGTGGTCCATGGGTTCCCACTGGATAGCCACCCATGAGGAAGATGGAGTACTCCTGGACAACTTGAATCCTGCATCTCCTGCCATGTGAAGTGGTCCATGGGTTCCCACTGGATAGTCACCCATGAGGATGATGGAGTATTCCTGGGCAACTTGAAACCTTCACTGGTTCCCAAGCAAACAAACAAGGCTACTTCTTTTTTTTTTTTGTAGTTGGATGGGTTAGTTTTCTGCCTGGGAAGGACCATCTGACACTGATGCTTTGGCCCCAGATTTGAATCTCTGTTGTGCCATTTTCTCTTCCCTCTATTCTGCAGGGGTAGAAGATGGTTTTCCTTTTGTCACGATGAGAACTCTGTCAGCACATAGCAGCCCCAGAGGGTGTAAATCAGATCAGGGATCATCAGGCTTTCAGACCCTTGGAAGCACAGGTCAGACATTGAATCTTGGAAGAACCATCATGGGTTTTGCCATAGTGTCTGAAAAACTGAGTCCTACACTTTTAGTCAAGTGGAGATATCTTTAGAACTTGGTGTTTTTGATTTTGGACTCTAGAAGGTCTTTGAATTTGTTACTATAAAAATTACTTAAGAGCAAGAAAAACTTTTTAAGTTTTAAAATGTTTTGATAATTCAGACAATATACAATATGTATCTATATACATATAGATATAGATATATAAATAATCAAATTCACCTCCTTTCTCCTTTTCCACCTGCTCTTTCTCCTATTGGAACCTTTTTTCCAGCTGGTCCACTCCTGCTCTCATGTCTTTTGTGGTTTTTGGTGGCCTACTGAGTTTAATTTGGATTGCTTGCAGGAGCACGGACGGGACTATTTGCTGGAGTCTCGCCAGTTCACCAATGGCCACACCACCGGGGAAAGTGACTTTCTGCCACAGAAAAGCTATGAACTTCCAAAAGCCCCGCCCTATGCTGGATGGAGTATTTACTGGCCCTATCTAGCTTAGGCCTTGAGCGAGTTGCCACGGCTGCTGTGAGTTCATGGGAGAAGTGGCCACATCACATCAAGAAGACATGTTTCACAGTGACCCCCTACACCCATTGTCTGCTTCCGTGGCCCATCCTCTATGATGAAAAACTAGTTATTATTTATTTCAGAATTCCCATTATATATTTTAGGTGATGAGTTCTCTCTATTTTTGTTTTCTTTTTGAGACTTTTGTATTTGGGGTACACAGTCAGAAAAGCAAGAGTCACATCTGAGTTTGTTAGAATCAAATCATTGCTCAAACATTTCATTTTGAACAAGAATTTAGCAGCTTATGCTATAAACCATGAGATAGTGTTGACAGCCTATTAAAATATAATTTAGAGGGTTTTGGAAACCAATAATAAATAATGAAACAAGACCCCGTTTTAGGAATTGCATGTTTTTATGAAGATTTTAGTTGAAAGCCCAAAAGATTTGACAACATGTTCTGTTTGGTGTTTTCAAGTTTTGAAAGGGTGTTTTAAAAATATGTATCTGGAAAATACAGGAACTATGCAATATGATTTCCAATCCTCTCTGTATTATTTGCTTCATAAGACTTTTCCTTTAATCCTCTCCAGGTGGGGTTCTTAGTCCTCAGAGGCAAGGAGGACTTGGGCTAACTGTGCCTTGCTGCCTCTGGCTGTTGGGCTCAGTAGGGATAGAGGTAGGTCTTTTGTGACCTGCACTTTTGCCTCAGTGAAAATTGGCTTCTGTCTGCATCTGTATGCCAGTTTCTAGAGCGGCTTCTTTGGAAGCAACTGATCTCACTTGCTTCTCAGACTTCTTCATCTTCCTGGAAATCTGACTGATATGGGTGCAAGCTTCTGGGCTAGAGTCTTGGCTTCTTGATTTTAAGGAAAAGATACTGAAGAATGGCTGGTTGGAAAAGTGTGTAGTCTTGGTACCAGTGTGGCTTTCACGAAGTTTCCTCCTAGTAGATTTAATTTTATTCCTATTACTCTCATGACTAAAAATTAAGTCCAATAGATTGTGGCTAAGCTGACTCTACATGGTGTTTATACATGTGAAATGGCAAAGATGGCTGATTTCTGGGTTTTGTTTTCATTGAGAACATAGGTGTGTAGAGAGATGTGAGGTCAATCTTATTCTAGCAGTGAGGGCACCATTTCAGGATTGAAAGTCAAGAGGAAAGCTTCAGTCTGTGGCCTAAGCAACTTGATTCTTCCTCAGCTAGACAGGGATGAGGTAAGACCAGGCTGAGATGAAGCAGACACGTGGTGGCCTGAAGGAGAAGGTCCAGTGATGGTGGTCAGTGGCTGAATGCACTGGTGCAGGGGTATGCTACAGCTTCATTCTGTGGGGCTGGGGTGATTTTTCAACTTTGTCAGACTAATCCAGGCATGAAGATTCAATGTGCTGTAGGACCCTGAGCTGGGCCAGAAAAAAACCATGCATGCAGGGCATTATAAATATAGGACCTTAGTAAGCATTTCTAAAAGAAGTTAGCACTGGTTTCAGAGTTCCCTTGTTTTAAGCCCTCGCTGCTGGGAAGTTGATGACATGTTTTGTTCTCCTGTTTTGTCCTTCTGCTGCTGCTGAAGATCTTGACATGCCAGCAGGAGCCTGAGAGGGAGGCCTCTGGTGCTCTCTCGCCTTGTCAAAGAGCAGGCAGCACGGAGGGGTTCTGTTGTGTAGGTATAGTATAGACCAATTATATTGGTTTAAGGATCATCAAGTTTTCGTAATTTTTTTCTTTAAACAATTGTTCTAAAGGGATTTTTTTCTTATACTGGGATTCTAACTGATAAATGTAAAAGGAATAATGGAATAAACAATTACCATGTGGCATCCATCAAAGCAAAGGGTCAAGAATGGGTGCTAAAGTTACTGGGTGAAAGGCACCAAAAGCACAATACTCTCTGAGTCCCGGAGTAAGTCCCCATAAGAATGGCTTAGATTAAAAGAGGAAGCTGTAGATTCATAACAACCAGGCCTAGAAAAATCACAGAGTTAATCTAATGACCAAATTTCTGCATGTCAGGATATCTGGCATCATCCCATCATCTGGATATGATGGTACAATTAATCTTGAGAATATACCAGATAGAACCAAACTGAGAGGCAGTTCCCAATACTATAAACCGGCACTCTTCAAATGCCAACATTGTGAGAGACAAAGCGTAAGGAGAACTTACAGACTGGGGAGACAGAGGTAACATGACAGGGAAGGTCTGTGCAGATACCTGTGTTGAATGCTGAACAAACCAAATAACAGAATGTGCAGCTATTAGTTCCCAATATCAACCATAGTTAACATATAATTAGCATACCATAATCATTATGTGTGAACACCTGGGAGTGCTGAGGGAACGGTAGGTGGAAACTTTTTGTGTGGGTTTTTCCTCTTTTGGGGAGTTTTTAAAACAAAATCTTTTCTTTAGGGACATTGACCTTGCTGAATCAATGGGTGGACTCTCACGTGTTACCTGCATGCACTGGTTCTAATAAGAAAACAGAAGTGGACAATAGGCATGTCCTTATTGTTATTTTACTTTTAGCTTCTCAGGGTGGCTGTCTTCCTACTACCCTCCTTCCGTGGTCTTGTTTCAGGGAAAAAGAGGGGTCCAGCTTTGCTTAATGGCATGGCCATCCATAGCAGTGTTCCCCAGATTCTCCTGGCTGAACTTCTGAAACAAATTTCTTTCAGGGATCTTTACTTACATTTAAGTTGATAATTTATATTTTTTTTCCCATGTTGGGTTAGTATCAGCCGTCTCAACACCTAGATGTGACATCTGCTCTTGATGTCAGAGAATTCTCTCATGAGGTCCATACGGGACAGTTCAGACCAGTGACACCCCCAACTCATTTTTAAAACAGCACAGGAGAAAACAACATCATATACAAGCCAAAATGGAATATTTTAGAAGTTTTCCTTTGTTTAATTTGGCTCACTCCCTGGCCAGGCAGAAATATAATCAAGTGAGACATAAGTAGCATTCCAGAAAGCAGAGTATATCCATTCCCTTCAGTCAGGCCAGATTTGCTCATCCAAGTGATCATGTTCCTAAGGTATGCCCCTTGGAGGCTGCAGGGGGAGGCTGGGGTGGGAGGCTGCAGGGGTAGGCTGGGGAGGGAAGGCATCTTAGACTTTCCCTTGAAAGACAGCTGCAGGTTCCAGCTACCAGCCCAGACCTAGCCCTATGCTCCTGGTTCTTCCTGGGTCACTGTGTCTCTCAAAGAAGCTCACAGTATGAAGTTCCTCCATGGTCGATGTTAAAGTACCAGACCCCACAAGAAGAGACCAATTATTCATAGGGAGATCTGTGTTAAATAAAACACAGCGTTAGGCCAAGGAGCATGAAATCCGGGGTTGGTGTTGACAGCCCCTCATTCCTGGCACTTACTAATTTTATGTCTCCTAGGCCTGTGTCATTGCTTGAAGATGATTTAAACGCAGGCTTTCAGATTCCATGACTTAACTCTTTAAGACCATCACTGACTCATGGGAATTAGTGGTCTCCTGTTTTACAAAAATTCTAAATTGAGCTTATTCTTATGGAAATTTGATCTTTAACAATTTTATCAGAAAGTGATGCAGCCAGATGTGTGCCTCCTACTGAAGCTCTTAACTTACCATGAACATTTTATTTCTAGTCATACACTTCTGAAACCAGAGGATTAGAACTGTAATAGGAAAAGCATGGTATTTGCTTTCAACTCTCTTGTCCGGTGTGTATGTGTGTGTGTGTGTGTGTGTGTGTGTGTGTGTGTGTGTGTGTGAGAGAGAGAGAGAGAGAGGGAGAGAGAGAGAGAGAGAGAGAGAGAGAGAGAGAGAGAGAGAGAGAGAGAACAAAGGCATGTCAAGAACAAGGTCTAGAAAAGGATGTATCCCAGACGAAACTAGTCATACTGAAAATGATACTGTGAAGAGCCGAGACAAGCTTCAGAAGAGCAGCCTTCTTTTAGTAACAGCAAGATGAATATGTAAATTCTGTGCTGTTTGTCATCTTGCTTTATCTCTGGGTTATGATAAACTCCAGTTACCTGACAATGAAGCAGAATTAAAACCAGTGGGGAAAACGTACCAATTAGTAAGGAAGACCTACTGTGAAGGTCACTGTGACAGGAGACAAGATAACACTTCCCAGACAATGTTCTCCAGTTCATCCTTTGCCAAAACACTAGGATTAGGTCATCACCAGTGGTCAGTCTGACCCAGAAAAGCCTGAAAGTGCCTCTGGGCAGATGCAGGAAAGGCAACTTACCAAGTCAAAGCTCCCTTCAAAATGAAGGTCTTAAACAGGTTCCATCAAGTTATAGCCTGCTTCTTGTCTGATAGGTGGGTACCCCTCCTGACACCCCACTTGGCTGTCACTCTACAGAGGATATAAATTAGAGCAGGCTCTCTTATTTTAAAGCAATGCTAACGGCAGCATATGTCATACTGATCATACCAGGGAGCTAGCCAAGTATGGTGTTAATTGGGTCCTCTGGAACTCAGCACCCCAGGGTCCCAGAACTTTCTAGCAAGGGGTGGGGGTGGGAGGGAGTCAATCCACAGGCTGCATGAAAATGAAATCCAAGAACCTGTAGTGTCTGGATCACTGATTCTTGGCAGTCCAGCCAGCTCATTTTGTATCTAATTTCTTCTTTTAGTTACTTGTGTTATGCCCCCCCCCCCAGCGCAACTGCCTTTCCTGCAAAGCCATGAAGCCTTGTGAAAACCTGCTGCCTCAGAATGCAGCCTTTGGCAGTCCTGACCTCATCATTCTGAGGCTCATTCTATATGTTGTTCACATTCTCCATTCTCTTCAGCCCTTCCCTCCTCATCCATACATTGGTGCACACTCTTTCTCTTTCTTACATACACACATGAGTGTGGGGGTGGGGGGGGGGAAGAGCAGGAGGAGGAGGAGGGGGAGAGCTGTACATACTTTTTTTTCCCTTGGGAGACAGAAGCAGGGCAGGCTCAGGACTTGTAATCAGCACCATTCAAACTAAGGGGCTCATTGCTGTGTGTTGAGTTCATGGCCAATTCTTCAACTCTGTGAGAGTGATTATCATGATCCTTTCCATTTTTCCTTCCATCCTCCTCTGTCTTCTTCCAGGACAAGGTTTGTAAGAAAGGGAGATGGTTGCCTTCCCTGGCTCTTTCTTGTTATCCAGACAGTGAATGAAGGATGGAGCAGGCAGGCTGGGTTCTGACACACAGTTCTTAGGGGACTGCATGAGGAGTTCAACAAAAAGTGTGCATTGCAGGCATGCCTGCTGAGTTTATTATGCTGTTATCTGTCACTTACTCTGACTGAAAGGCAAGGGCTTCTGTAATTTGTTGCTGCAAAGAATTGGTGCATTGTTCTTTTTCTAAGGCTTCCAACTAATTGGGTCTAGAGGGAAGATTGAAATGAGAGTTTTTTCTTGACTTTTGTAGCTCATCTTATTAGACCCTCTTTTTTTTTCCTTTTAATATTTGAATGGAAAGCAATCACTTCAATCTGTGGCTGTAGACAGAATGTGTATTTCATTGTCTTAAAGGAAAAACAAACAACAAACTTTTTGATCCCCTGTTTCTTTCCATTTACAATTTTTCTTTTGCCCTTGAAGAGATAAAGTATACACAAGGCCATCTTTTCAATCATGCCAATAAACTTTGGAAACAGGAGCCATGATCTTCCCAAGACAAAACTATTTTAATTCCTTGGGTTCTGATTTGCCAATTAAAAAATCCAGAGCATGTTAGTAATCTATGTGAAGATGCCTAGTCACTATTAATGCAGTAGAGGCAGTCATACCTGTAGGTGTTCTTGGAATGTTACATCCTGGAGGATTCTGAGTCTGACAAGCCTATTGGATAAGATTGGTTCTTTTCTGTCCCACTTTTGTTGAATCTGGAGAAAAGCTAAGCATACATATCATCTTACACATAAGCTGAGAAAACAGGACTTCTTATGTAGAGATATCTTAGTTTCAGAAAATAACTGAGTTATGTTTGAAAGGCTCTGGGAGTCCACTAGTCATTTTTATTCCACACAAAACAGGAACTGGCTTCTGTATCAATCATACTAACAACAATTGCCTTGGAAATTACTGGGAACTCCAGCCTGACTGTCATAGAAGCCTGACAGTGATATGTGGAGAAAACATAACCAATTGAAAGCATTCTTTTGCCTGTGCATTTTGGGTGAGCTTCATCGTCTCCTTAAACAGAAGGAATGTTCTTCTTGCAGAGAAATTTTTATCCTACTCAGAAGGTTCCCAGGTGCTCCTAATTTACCAGCAAAGGCCTCTTAACCACAGACTAAGGATTGGTCTGTGACCAAAGCATGTGTTTTTCCCATCAAAGCTTCTTCCTTTTGGTGCCTTCCATAGTTTTGACAGTCTTGCAAAATCTTGAGATTCTTGGTACTCTTCAATGGTATACATCATGGAGTCATCACCAAAGCTCGGAATATGGAGATCCTCCAAGAAGTATCAAATAATGTCTAAACCACGACTGCAGCCTCACAGGAATGCCACAAGGGCACCCATGTCCATTTTCTGAGCCTCAGCCATTCTTTTGGTTCAGCAATTTGCCATGTGATGCTTCCCATCACTTCACAGAAACTAACCAGTAAATTCAGGGTAACTCACATCCCTTTCCATGACCTCTTCCCTCTAAATTCTAGGACTTTTTTTTAACAAGATAAACTGCAACCTCTACTGTAGTATTCATATAGTTTTCAACCATTTAACACATGTTACATTTTGCTACCACTGTATTAGCGTCTTGCTTTTCAAAAGGTATGTTATGAGCAATGTTTTGATTGTGGTGTTCCCCAAGCCTTATTACCTGATGAGCTGCTTGGTTTTGTTGTGTGGTGATTCAGAGCACAGATGATTTTAAGAATGCATATGCTTCATTAGTGTGAAGCCAACAGGACTCTGTGTGATAAACTCTCAGAGACTAGCTGCCGAGCGCATTCATGCCCTAGTATCTTTTTCTAGGCGTGTACAAAACGCAGTTTCCTCTCATGTTTTTCTTAACCTAAGAACTTTTGTAATCTTTGACTAGTTAGTAGATCATTGCTTAATTGTAATTGATTCTAAGGTTCAGAGGGGAGCATAGTGATACTTTCCTGCCTTTATCACACACACCCAGACTTGGTGATTTTTCACATTTACAAAAAGCCTGGGACGGTAGCTCAGTAGGAGAGCACTTGCCTAGCATGCTCAAAGCCCTACAGTCAGCTTCAGGGATTGCAAATAAAACAAACCAAACACTCTACAAAAATTGCTAAGGTGTTTTTTTGTTTTTATGGTTTGTTTTTGTTTTTTGTTGTTGGACTAAGCAAAGGAAAACACAGCCCTATCTTGGTCTGATAGAAGGAAAGGGAATTTTAGTCTTCCTGAGCATTAGGGAGAACTCTATGCT
The DNA here is from genome assembly GCF_004664715.2 of Peromyscus leucopus. Taxonomy (NCBI): domain Eukaryota; kingdom Metazoa; phylum Chordata; class Mammalia; order Rodentia; family Cricetidae; genus Peromyscus; species Peromyscus leucopus. The sequence goes on from NC_051069.1 coordinate 54,195,236, forward strand.
GCATGCTTGTTTTTTTATTTGCTGTCAGCGTTTGCTTCTTGTGGGTCTCAGGACTGGAGCAGGGTTTTCCCTCTCTGATTCTGTCTTTATCATTCCTTTTATTCTTCCTATGTACAGATGTGTTTGTGTGTGTCAGGGGCTGAGATTTGAACTTCAGTGTCTTCCTTGATCACTCTGCACCTTACACACTGAAGCCACGGCTCTTGAACTGAGAGCTCACTGATTCTGTATCTAGTTAGTTTGTCCTTCTCCACTTTACAAGGTGTAGGTGTAGAGGTGGCCCACAATGTTCACCTAGAGTTTTCATGTGGATGCTGGTGACCTGAACTCTGGTTTTCACATTAGTATCAGGCACCTTAGCCAGTGAGTCATCTCCCTCGCCACAGGAGACTTTAATCCACAAGGAGTTACAGCCTGATAGTGCTCAGGGGACTCCCTTGCCACTTCCTGCTGGCCCACTCTTTATTTCACCTCTAAAACTGCCTCCAAGGAATTGAACCTCACCTGGCCTGGGTTTGCGCTGGGGGTGGGGGGTGGGCTAGGGTTGTTGCTAAGGCTGTGGTAACCAGTATCCCTGTGTGTTATCTCTGTAGCCAAATTACCAGGAGTTTTAGTTAGTTCCTAAATAAGTTCTCCAACCTCTTTTCTAGACCTTTCACCTGGCAGGCTTCCTGGCCACAGCCACCATAATGAGGGAAGGTCATATGCACATGTACAGTCAGTAGCCTGAGATCAGGCCCGATGCCTTGTGTGTTAGACACATCTAGAGCTCAAAATCTAATATGGTCTTATAATAATAATAAAAAAAACCCAGAGCCAGATATTGGGGTGAATGCTGAAAGATCAGAGAGATAAAGGAACAAGCCACTCCATGTCTCACCTCGCCAACTCCACGAATCCTCTGTTTGAAAGCCTGAGTCCTCAGCCAAAAAAGCTCTCTATCCAAAAGGCTTTTAGCTGAAAAGGCTTTAGTCCCTGTCTCCTCACACCTTATATACCTTTCTTCATCCAGCCATATTACTTCCTTCCTATTGCTGGGATTAAAGGCATGTGTGCTTCCCAAATACTGGTAGCTAAGGCATGAGATCTCAAGTGCTGGGATTAAAGGTGTGTGCCACCACTGCCTGCCTCTGTTTCTCTCCTAGACTGAGTCAATTTCATGTAATCCAGGGTGGCTTTGAACTCACAGAGATCCAGACAGATCTCTACCTCCCAAGTGTTATAATTAAAGGCGTGTGCCACCACTACCTGGCCTCTCTGTTTAATCTAGTGACTTGCTCTGTTCTCTGATCTTCAGGCAAATTTTATTAGAGTACACAATATATCACCACAGACATACTCAACCTGATTTTTATTTCTTAAACATGCATGATGTTTTACATTAATAGATTTTTGAGTTGAAAAGAGAAATCATAAGAAATATTGAAGCACCCTTAAACTGACAAGACACTGAAAGTGGCATTCACACTGACGCTGTTGAGATTGTCATGAGGGTATTTCCAAGCTAAGCTGATCAGCATGTTAATACTGCATATCATCTTATAAAAAATGCAAAAGCAAGTGCCTGTTCTGTCTTCTTTGCTTTCTTAATCATGGAGGTTAAACAGCATCCATGTACTCTATGGTTGTCAATAGGTTGCAATTGAATCTTGAAATAATAAAAATGGAAAAAAAAGTTAATTTTAAGTATGTGATATGTACCTTTCCATTATCAAAAATCAAGTTTATATTTGATAAGATATTCAGTAGTTCAGTACTTGATTCTAGGTAAGTAAATAATACCTGCCATAATGCTATTTCAAATTTTAATTATAGACAAACTACAATTTTTCTTATAAAATAAATTTGAAGTAAATTAAACAGAATATATTACTTATACATGAGGGAAAGTTGAAATTTGTCTTCATACATAATGAATATTATTAAAGTTGTATTAAATGAACTTTGAGATAAAATCTTTAATAATATATTGATCTCAAGTGAAATGCTTTATTTCAAATCTTCTCTCACACACCATGCAAAAATGATGAGATCATTAAAAGATTTCCCAAAGGGTTTATCATGAAAAAAAATGAGTCCTCAAGTAGACACTGAACAGAAAGTGCTAGGTTGGATGACCTTCAAAGCCTCTGCAGAGCCTCCTAGTCCAGGCTGTGCCATGAGCAAAACAAGGTTAGGACTAGATGATGCTAGGAAGACAGAATTACTCAGGAAGTGCAAAGCAGACACTCCACTTGGCACTCTGTAAGCAGAGGAGGTCTTATTTAGCTGAAGCCAAGTGAGAGTTCGAGACTGAGAACCAACCTGTGCCCTGAGATAACATGCTTATTGGCAGTTTTAACTCTTTGTTCTTGAAGAATATATACCAAATGCATATTTATTAGTTACTTTGGTTTAAAAAAAACTAAATGAATTTCTATTAAAATCATTCTCTTAATATCATGTCAAAAATATGCCCTTGGATACCCATGCTTAGCGAGTAAAATTGGAGAGTGTTCTCTTCTTGACTACTTCACAATTAACTGCTTAGGTTATTCTTGGCAAATTCTATAACCAAATTGTCAATCAATTTTTCTAAATGCCCTCTAAAATTAAGCTAAAAATGAACATGAAAATAAGTTACCGCTAGAATTGCGTATTTCTTACTATCTGTTTTAAGGAAAAATGATGAAGTCCCTTTTGGAATCATTGTCTTTCAATCAGTTTTGCTTTGCCCTTCGGCCTAAGGGAGGAGAGAGCAAGGAGGTATCAAGCTTCTGTGTGTTGAACTAAGGAGACTACTTAATGACCACATTGCCTTCCTCTCAAATTCAGTTCCTTGTCATGTTGTAAATACCTGTCACTCAATATGTGGGCTGTGCCACCAAGAGGGTGCTGGATTTGGAACCACAGGAAGAATTATTCTTAATCTTGACATGGTGTTCAATTAATTTAAATGTAGCCAGGATTCTAGAGTGTTCTGCTTACTTAGCATCATTGGAAAGAAGTATTCCCCAGTGTAGCCGTCAAAATGAAAATGAGGGGAGAAATAAAATTAGGAGCCTGCAAGAGCAAATTGATTCCCTTCCATTCCTTCCAAGCACCAGGACATGGAGAGGAGCACTGGCTGCTCTTGCAGAGGTCCTGAGTTCAATTCCCAGCAACCACATGGTGGTTCACAACCATCTGTAATGAGATCTGGTGCCCTCTTCTGGCCTGCAAGCATGCATGTAGACAGAACACTGTATACATAATAAATAAATAAATCTTAAAAAAAAAAAAAAAGCTGTATTTGCTTCTGGAATTAGCAAGAGGCACTTTTCAGGAAGAGGCATGGCTGTTGGTTGAAAAAGGAATTTGTTCTTCAAAGTCCTGGGCACCTGACAAGTGTGCTTTGAGCTGTACATGAATGAAGTCATGCTCTCAGGTGTTCCTAATTATCAACTTCCTTCTCTAGACCAACATCAGTTCCCAAAGTCTATGGCTTCTTTGCGGTAGTCACTGCACACTCAAGGCTAAATAGTGATACCATACATCTTTTTAGCGTGTTTGTCTTTCCTACAGCTTTTTCTATTGGCACCAATACAGTTCCATGACATGAAGTTTGATGTATGGAAGACCTGTAGAATGAAGTCCGACCATGCCAGAAGACTGAACCAACTGGCCTAGAGGATTTTCTTCAAAGTGACCCCTGCCCTCTCAAGCTATAAACATGATACTTTGATCCTAAATGGCCCAGGTCTTATTTCTATTTATTCAGTACAGAAGACCCCATCTGTCAGGGAGACTTGGTCTAGAAAGACAGAGAGGAAGGGTTATTATAAATCTCCTACCACTTCCAGGGTACTTTGGGGGAAGTTATCTCTGTCTTTACTTTCAAAATATGTTCTTTGCAAACCACAACTCCCTCATGATATTTCATGATATAGTGGAAATCCTGATCTTAGTGTGGGTCAAACTGAGAACAAGACAAGTGAGTGACAACCTTGATGCCCTATCCCTCGAGGACCAACTAGTGAGGCAGGGAGTGATTTCCCAGGAAGCTCCTCTGAGGTTGCAGAAGGAAAAACTGACTGTTTCCTCACGGATGAAAAGATGGTCTTCTGTACCTCTGGTTTCTTTGTGTTTTCCAAATTTACCTTTTCTAGGCTTCCTCAACTTTTATAACTTTATATTGCAGCCAAGGTCCTGGAGGTTGGGGTTGTATTTTGAAAATTAGAGATATATGTAAAGGGCAAGAAATATAGAGATGTCAAACTCACTGAGATACTTGTATTTTAGAATGCTTGTGGTCCTAAGAAAGGAATCTTCCTCCTTTTTCTTTTATGTAGTCTTAATTGACCATTTCCCCTTTGTCTTTAGATTCTTGGAACATGAAGTCATGGTAGAAGAATTCCAACTTATAGAAATAAATGTATTTATAATTTCTTGGATTAAAAATATCCATAAAGGTTAAAAACATTGCTTTACTGAAATATAGTCAACATTAATGAGCCCTTTATCAAATAAACAAAAGTTTCAGAAAAGTTTAGTTGAAGATAAACAAACATTTTAGGGAAACATGCCTTAGAAACCAGGAGGCTCACATCTAGACTGGCGACCCAAGATGGGAAAGTGTGGTGGTAACTGAGGTAGATGCTGTGGGACAGGTGCTGTGGTCTAAGTCTGCAGTGTCAGGAGGTGTGCTCACCCATGCTCACTGGGAAGTCTGTTCCTGTGTTTGTCCAAGTTGGCTAATTATAGAACATGTGCTATGCTATGCACTGCATTGTCACAGCAGTGAGCAGATCAAGTGACTTCTTACAGAAGCTTCGTCTAATAGAAGGTCACTGATGGCTGCCTGAACACAGACCTGAAAATTCCAGTTGATTCTTGGAAAGTATGGAAGATTTCAGGCAGTGATGGGCCAAGTGAATAGTTCGCATCACAATACCTTCCTTGGAGTGCTCTGTGCTTTTCTTTAATTGCTGAACTTGACTGGGGGTAACTGCTTGACACTCTGGAGTCAGTCAAGGTGGTGGACAAGGTACAGAACTTGTTCATTATGTGACACGGAATCGTGGGGAAGTACTTGCATGCATATGGCTTAATTCAAACGATGTTTGGTTGCTTGAGACTTTGGATGGCATCAAGCCACTCTCCACTCTCACATCTTCATGTGTTGCTTTAAATGAGTTTTGTTTTTTTTTAAACAATGGCTTTAATAATTTCCCATGTTTAGTATGTGGTACACCTCGCCCATCAGCACCAATACCAAATATTGATTCCTTCTATATCCTGTGCAATGTGCCACTGATGGGAAAATGAAAGCCATGGTCCTTACATTTAAGGAGCTTACAAGATTGGGGATTCAAGGTATTAAGGAAATCGGCTTTTAAAAGTCATTTTTTTCATGTACCTTTCTGTAAATGTACGTACATTGGAAAAAGAACACTGAGCATTGGATGAGAACCAGGGCATTAAGAGCTATCTGTTGGAATTATCTGCCATTCCTAGTCAAGCATATGTGAACATGAGAATCTGAATATAATTAGAGAAGGTTGTGACACCCCTGAATTTGCTTTTACTTGTGTTTTCCACAGTTTATTCAATGGAATGTTGTTATTAGGTAGGGCCTGGTGCTGAGTGGAGAGCCCAAAGGAGGAAAACAGCTGAGTTTTCCATAGCTAAATGAGTTTTAAACATTGAGCTAAAGGAAGTGAGTCAGTTTTTCTCCCAAGCCCTTTCTCTTTGGCTTTTCCTTGGAGGCACGTGCTATGTTCTATCCTGGGCAGTAGTTCCCCACTTGGCATCCTGATCCCAGAGCCTCACAGATTCCAAACTCCAGCAAATGAGAGCTGATGACTTGTATCCACGACACATCTGGGAGATTCCTTTAATGCAGCTCTAGTTTTTCTTAGGGAGTTGATAGGTTTCAGACTTGACCTCAGATGACCCTGACAACCCCGACCTGCAGGAAGCACCCACCCAACTCAACACAGTGGAGCCCCTCTTCTTCCAAAAATGCATGCTGACTTTCTGGGATGTAATGGTTTGGAAAATGCTGACAAGCACATTCTCTTACAAAGGATTAACATATCATTGACAAGTCATCAGCTTGAGACTTGACTCTGCTGTGTGGTAGCTCAGGGGCCACTGAAGATCATGCCTGTGTTGGGGAACACACGTTTTCCGAAATGGTACATAATTCATTATTCTTAGGCTTTCTTTGTCTTCTTGTCAGCTGGCATGTCTACAGAGACTGAGTAATAAGGAGGAAACTATATTTTTTAATTTTTTTAAGAGAATAATGCTTAAGAGGTATTGCATTTATGAAACCAAAGTGCTCAGGGATAACAAATTATATAGAGTAAATATTGCAAGAATTTTATGAAATGAGTAAGTCTTTAAGGAGAGGCCAGTCAGAATAATAATAATAAAAAATTTCCTCAACGATGTTCTGTGGCATAATAGAGGTGATCTAATTAGACAAAATAAGAAAAAGAAATAGAAGAGAGAGAAAGGAAGACAAAGAAGGAAGTAAGGAAATGAGGGAGAAGGAGGAAGAAAGGTGGAAGGGAGGGAGGAGAAGTGAAGAAACACTGGTCCTGATGAGAAGTTTCTGTGCAGGGATGTGATGAGTAGCTGTTAACTGACAACTTGACACTTCCTAGAATCAACTAGGAAGCAGGTCTTAATGGGAAATGATCTAGACCAGGTTGGCCTGAGGGCAAGTCTATGGGTGATTATCTTAATTGTTAATTGGGGTGGGAAGACCCACCTTTAATGAGGGCAGCACAACTTCATGGTCTGGGTCCTGAACCATGTAAGAGTAGAGAAAGCTAACTGAACATAGGCACCAAGCAATCCCGGATGCCTTTGTTCTCTCTTGGCTTTTAACTGTATATGTGATATTAGTAGCTGCATCAGTTCCCACCTCAACTTCCCCTGAAATGAGGGACCCTGAGCAGGAATTGTTAGTCAAATAAGCTACCATTCCTCCCATGATGCTCTTGTTCGGGGTGCTTTATCATAACGAGAGAAACAAAAGCCTGAGCAGGTAGGAAAATGAGAAATCCCCTATAAAGATAGAATATTCTCTCTGCCTGTCTCTCCTGTCATCTTTAAAGCTTGTGGCTAAACTGGGACTGACCTTGAACTGCTGGGTTTGCATTTTATTGGACCTGGTAGTACAGCCATGGGAAGAGATGATGCCTATCAGCCACTCTAGAAACAGCGGTTAGCATCTAGAGACATCTAAGTGCAACCTGCAACTAGAATGCTCAGTGTGGTGCTCTCTGGTGTTACACTGCTTTTGGTAAACCCATTCTTGAATTTCTACCCAATTAAGTCATTCTAAGATAATGTAAATCATACCATCACTCCTATTAGCCAACTGTGGCTGAGGCTCAAGGCCAGGTGCTTTGAGACTACAAGTCAATGACTGGCCTTTGAAGATATGTCTACAGTCACTAGAAATCATGGTTGCTGAAATAGGGACTCTGGTTAGGTGTAAGTCTTGTCTGAGGGTCCAAGGGTAGTAAAGAATCATACCAGGGTGCTAATGGTAATCGTGTCATGGCTGATACTATCAATGTAAATGTATGCTGAAAACGCAAATCTCTACAAATGTTGCTACAAACTAGAACCCTTGTGAGATTCCTGGAGACTTTCACAAAATGCTCACATCAGGACTTTGAGGATGTTTATCCTTGAGCCAGAGCTCTTATAGAGATAGCATTTAAGACCCATTTCAAACATGTTATGTGCATTACAGTAAGTCTCCAGGGAAATATTCCTGGACTCTGAACATTTAATGGAGACTGTTGTTTGACACTCAGAGCAGGTGAGGTCCCTACATGTAGCATGTGAAAGTACTAAGATAGGAAGATAACAGGCTTGACTTGATCTGAGTTCCTGCCAGCTGTGACAGCTCTAAGTAGTTGGTGGAAGCCCAAAGAGGGCTTTTATTCCTCAGAGAACAGAATGTAAACACTCCCAAACACCCTCCTCATGGCTAGAGCTACTTCCAGGACATCTTTGCCGAGAAAATGAACAAGTTTTGAAGTTGGTGTGTGCTGTCCTGTCAGAACTGTGGGCCTGTTCATCCTTGTTCCCTGGGTGCACTGAACAGATGTAACGGCAGTTTGCCTTCCTCTTCCTCTCTTGGTTTTGTTTCCTATGTTTTTTCATATGCTACAGTTGAAGGCAGATGTTTTCTCATTTCAACAATTATTCCTTCCCTTAACTCCCATCTGACATGTGGATAAGATGGTATTTGTGCTGTTGGGACACAAGACTGTGACATATCACAGATGTGGGCCCATTCTCTATTGTATGAGTAGGAATGAGTTTGGTTCACAAGCATATTCATATTAAAACATACACAGGGTGGCATTGCACTGATTGTGCTCAGTACTATGGCTAAGCACACTTCATCATATGCTCACTATGTGGTTCAGGCAAGCAGTTTCGCTGTGGAGCCCCTGTCTCTCCATCTGCTTGTCTATGATGCACAGCTAATAAAGCTACTACATGGAGTTTTTTCAAAGTGAAACAAGACAAAGCCTTAAACATGCTAAGCTGTGCCAAGTACACAGACAAGGTTCTATGATTGTTGAGCCAACAGAACTGATGTAAAATATCTGTATTTTTCATTTTCTTAGCTAGCAAGGGTGATTCCATGACATTTCAGGAAAATCTATGGGGCTGTGAATGTGGGGTAAGATTTCTGAATGGATACATCTCTTCTTTCAGGATGTGATGGAGACCAGGAACACTCAGCAGCAGCTGCAAACCTTGGGTTGTGATAGGACTCGTATTCTTTTAGTTGGTGATATTTCTTAGCTTTTATTTTAGATTTTTAAAAATTACATTTACTTATGTAAGTGGGTGCACATATGCTGAAATTTGTTTGTGGAAGCCAGAGGACAACTTGTGGGAGTCAGCCCCTTCTTTCCACTATGTGGGTACTAGAAATTGGACTTCATGGTGTCAGGCTTTGTTGCACATTTTGAAAAGCCTTCTTACTGGCCCCCCATTTTCGAGATCTTCCCCCTTGATTATATATAAATATATTTAAGGTATCTTTTAGTAAGTATATAGAAACATATATACATTATGTGTAACAGGTTTGATGACAAGAAATAGCCCACTGCAGTAGCTTGCAAGGGGTTTGTCTAACCTAGTTGTCCAGCAGTGACCCAGAGCATAAATATATTAGATATTAGGGTCAGTGCTTCTGTGATTCTCTTAGATTTCCCTTTCTCTGGCTGCAAAACAGCTGCCAAATTCAAGAGAAGAAGAAGGGAAGGAGGGGAGAAGGTCCTTCTGTCTGCCATTCAATATCTAGTTGGGGGCATTCTTCACTCCCTACTCTATATTTTTGTATTCTCATTGGCTTGAATGATTTACATACTATCTATAAAGGATCTCTATGATCATCTCCTAGAATTCAGAGTGTTTGTTCTCTAATGAAATGTACTGTCCTCCAAGCAACACCATGGCCGTAAACATCAGACAGGCTAGAACAGCCTCACACCACACTGCAGACTCTAGCTTTGTTCTGTGCAAGCAGCCTTATGAATTGGAGGAACAGAAACATGGTTGATCCTAACCCATCAACCCTCTGCATGTGAACTAGCTACAGTGAATTTCTATGTTCTATGTTAAGTATCATGCACAAAAGAATTGGTAGCAGCCCATTCCTGCTTCAAGCCCCACATTTTGAACTACAGTAGCTTTTCCCGCCATCACAAACTTCAGGATGTGGGTAGCTAAAGGAAGTTAAAATGGATGTTATATTGGGCTATATATGGTCTAGACCAGAGGACATCCAGACAAATAGTCAGGGCATCTGCCATTTTTGACCTATATTATGGGGATGAAGGACAACCACCTAATGTATTTTGTATACAATTTTAGGAGCCACATTCCTTACCTCCTTCATCAGTGACCAGTGGTTTATTTTCTCCATAGACCCCTAACACAGAAATGAAAACTTGTGCAAGCTTAGTTATTGTCTATGTTAGTGACTGGAGATCTAATAGCTCCTTTTGGTTTGATTTTGTGGGACTTTTGTGCACATACTTTCCCCAGCTAAGTAGTCCAGTTGGAAATGTCTCTCTGTCTCCAAATAAACACTCTGTTTCTGTTAACCAACTGACTCTTAAAAAGCCCTGGTCATCATGCAAATGCATGCTTTCACTGAGATAGTTACACCATTTTACTTTGTTCTTTTTCACCTCCCCCAGATGCTCTTCTCTGTCCCACCAGCCACCTCCCAAATATGACAGGGAGACTTCTTATTAATTATGAAAGTTCGGCCAATAGCTTAGGCTTCTTTTTAACTAGCTCTTCTAACTTAAATTAATGCATTTCTATTCATCTATACGTTGCCACATGACTGGCTTTTACCTCTTTTCCTGCATGTCTGTTCCCTCGGTGTCTGCTGGATGACTCTGCTTTCCTCTTCCCAGCATTCTCTCTGCCCCCCCCCCAAATCCTGCCTAGCTATTGGCTGTTTAGCTTTCATTAAACTAATCTGAATGACACTTCTTCACAGTGTACAAAAAGATTATTCCACAATATCTCATCCTCCCTTCCCTAACCCTCTCCTAACACTATGGCTGCTTTCTTTCCACTCACAAATGGTCCTCCCTCTGCTTGCATGCCACATATGACAGCAACCTTCCTTGTCCTCCTCCTTCAATAGACCTCTCCCTTTCCTCCCGTTGTCCCTGGCCTACTTTTACATCCAACATACACATGTAAGTGTGTGTGTGTGTGTGTGTGTGTGTGTGTGTGTGTGTGTGTGTGTGCGCGCACACACACATCTATGAGGACAAACTCATGATACACATCTCTCTGAGTGTAGCTTATTTCATTTCACATAATAATTCCTTAGTAATTGCAGGGACAGAGGTTTCTGGAGTTGGCATTCACTGATCCAGGACAACTCACAGCTCTCTTACCCTGGTCTTGTGGTAGAGAAATAAAATTGAAGGTCTTTTTATTTCACTTGGCCATTTTTCAAGGCAAAATAGGCTTGGTTATAGCTTGAAGGAATTCCTTATGCAGTGGAGAGTCTTTTAAAATTATATTTATTAAAAGCCAAGGTTGTTTTGCTTATCATGCAACTTGTTAGTGACTTTTTTCTACATGAAAGTTGTTGGGTTTTTTTTTTTTTTTTTTTTTTTTTTTTTTTTGGTAGACTTCTGTAGATCCCATATTAAAAGGCATCTAGGTTGAATGGAAGATTTCCTTTATTACTCTTTTTCCCCCTGCTTGCAAAGCCAGGAGTCAGAACCATGGGATCAGAGGATTCAAGGCTTTTTGTAGTTGAGCAGAGTGGAGCAGAGAATGGACAGAAATAGGTCAGACAGCTTGAAAGGCTAGAGCTGGGAGCAGTTGCTGGGGCTCACACTGGTGGGTTTTTATTTGCGGAAGAGTATTTCAGAAATATTGGAAAGCAAACACTACACTGTATGACAGCCAGGAAAATATTTTAAAAATCACTATGTGTGTACGCTTCCCCACTTTCCTGGGTTTTGGAGGTGGTTACACTTTGTTCCCTGTGCCTGGAGCCTTTGCAGGAGTTCCTGGATTGCTGATCCCTCAGGAGCTGAAGCAGTGGTCCTGAGATTCCTTAGCCTTCGGGTAACTCATTTCTGAGCATAGAGTTTGAGGAAGTCATTTAGCCCGACACTGTAAAACAGACCAGCCAGTTGACCATTGGAGCTTCTAAACTGACTGTGTTCATCTCACCTCGGAGGGTGCATCCTTTCCAGATAACTGGAGGGAGGGAGAGAGGGAGGGAGGGAGAGAGAGAGAGAGAGAGAGAGAGAGAGAGAGAGAGAGAGAGAGGAGAGAGAGAGAGAGAGAGAGAGAGGGAGGGAGGGAGGAGAGACTCCACAGTCCATCCCTGGTCTTTACTTTTCTTCCTCTTCCCTGCAGGAGGCGGTGTGACACCCAGATCCCTGTCCTTCTCTGGGCACTGCACAGGCCCCAATCTCTTCTTTATTCCTGCTCCACTTAGGGTTTGGCTCAGTTCTTCCTGTCCCCGTCCCTGTCCCCTTTTGCTTCACTCTGTCTGGGCATTTGTAGGACTGTCAGCTCCCATTCCAAACCCAGACTTGTCTTCTGCCTCACAGTGCTCCTCCTTGCCTCCTGCCAGCTTCTCCTCCCTGTCTGCACTAAACCAAGTCTAACCAGTGTCTGTATTGTTTTACTAACATAATGGACCATAGGATAAAAAGTGGAGTTAGCATTTTTTTTTGGGGGGGGGTTGCAATAGAATTATTATAACTTTTTTTTCTAGCAGCCAGCCAACCTTCCTCCTTCTTTCCTTCCTACTCTCCCTCCCCTCCATATTCTCCCCCTCTCTCCTTCCTTCCCTCCCCCAATCCTTCTTTCTTAACTTCCTTTATTTTGGTTATGTATGCTGCCAATTTTTTGGTTTTGGGTTCATACCCAAACAGGAGTCCTGTAGAGTTCTAAGTTTAGTTATTTTAGGGAAAGAAGACACAAAATTGTCCCCTAGAACTCCTAGAGACCCAGGATCTAGAAAATCACCTGAGTGAACTGGTGGTCCATTGTCTCACTTCACCCACCAAGATCCCAGAAGCTGTCAGCGAAGTGTACCTGTTTCCAACCCCTGAAGTGTGTTTTAGGACTGGTCTCCCTAGATTTGGGGATTCATAAGAGGGAATGGATCATATGAGCCAGTTCCTTGTGAGCAGCTTAAGCTGAGGGGCAACTTTCTACAAGAAAGAGGTTTAGTGGGGTCCATCAGACCACATGTGGGCTTTTATAGCTTGGCTTCCTGAGCTGCTAATGCAGAATGGAAGGACAGCACAAGTCACAATAGCACATTCAGACAATGGCATCATCCTTTAGGATGTAAAGGAGGCTATACAAAAACTTCACAGAGATAATATTTCCTTCAGTGAACCTTTCTTCGAAAAATGAAAACTGAGTTTTATGATCCTTTCTTGTTCATTTGGTTTGTTAGGTCTGACTATGTGTCCCAGCCTGGACATGAACCCATGATTCTCCTGCCTCAGCAATTTTGGTTCAAGGATTACAGATGTGTGACATCAGGGCTGGCTCACTTAAGACCTTGTGATCTATTTGAGATCTCTAAAACTACCTGCAGTTCTGTGGAAGGGAGTAAGAAAGGATTTGAAGTCTGCAGGCATCCCATAGGTTCTATGTAACATCAGTGAGAGGGCTACCCTGCTCTGCCCAGTCCTGAGCCTTACATCTGCACATCATATCTATATCCAAACTCTTTCAGAAAACAATTCCCAAGACTAATCTTTCAGTCAGCCAGTTACAACTTGAAGTACCATCTAATGAGGACTAGCAGATTCCCTGTGTATTAATGCTTCTCTTCTGTCTGGAACCATGGCAGAGCTCAGCTTGACTGTGTTCTTCTGAGTTCTTGTGTTTGAAACTTAATCTCCAAATTCACAGGTGATGGCATATGGGCCATTGGCGGGCAATGAGGGATACCGTGTAGACTTGAGGGTGGGTCTCCAGAATGGGATTAGTGGGGATGAAAGAAGAAAAGGGAGACCAGAGCCCACACCTTTGTTTTATACTCTTTCATCCATGAGTTAACCATGCTCCAACAGGTCCCTGCTGGATGCTGGCTCCTTGATACTGAGCCAGTTTCTCTTGAGAATTATCGAGTCTGAAGCATTTATTTAAGGCACTGTAAATGGACACTTGATGTCTGTAATAGTGGGGGCTTCTACGCACCAAGAACCTGCAAGATTATTCCTTGTTCTGGGTCTTAGAGCAAAAGTTATTTTTTTCTGAGCCTTGACTTTTCCATCCATGGAGAGCAACTTTTGAGAGGACCAGTGGGTACCTGAAACTACAGATAGTACTAAGACCAATATATCTTGTTTTTCCCAATTCGGTATACTCACACATATGTCAGACCTTAATTTAATTATACAGGAGACAAAATAAGATAAGCCGTGACTAGTCACCAAACAGTCATGACAACACACCGTGACAATGTGGCTTCTGCTGTGGGATCGTATCCTAGATTTTCACCTGAGCATTTCTGGTGGCATTTGACCTTCAGTTTCTGTTGCTGCAGGTCAGGGGAATCACTGCCCTACTTAAACAGTGGCTGTGGAGAAAAAGCTAGAAAACTTGAAACATTACCTGAATAATTTGAAAAACTGTTCAGATGGCAGAGATTATAAAAATATATTAATGCTATAAATGGTTGGGATGCATTTTTTTTTTTTTTTTAGATATTTTTCTGGTATAGGTCAAGTTTCTTCTGATGTCAGTAAAATTTTTACATTGTATCATGTACCCTGAGACAGGTGTCATTCCAAATACTTTTTAAAGAGTGTGACATTAGAAGGAAATTTGAATTATGTGTTCTGTGTGGCAAAGGAGAATGTGGTGAGCTGAGTTTCGGAGGGCAAAGACCCTATTGTCTACTGGAGGACATTTGTCAGAAGCACCAGCACATAAAAGGTAATAAATCGAGGTGTGCTGATGATCACAGGTAACTGAGACATGCTGTGTTACCTGTGATAGGGAGAGCTGCCATAATGTTCCTGTTAGAATCTCACTGTTTGGATTACTCCTGAAAATGCTTGAATGGCAGGTGGGGTATCAGAAAGCCTCCGCAGCCCTTTTCTGTGTGGAGCCATGGTCTGTGCGGACACTGGCACTTGAGCATCTCTCTGGCCTTTGTCTACATTGTCAACTACTAGCTTCAGAGACCTAGGACATCTCATTTGCCTCCAGAACTCAACCTTGAGAACTGGGGGAAATGGTTCTTAGCACGCCATTCCTCACCAGGCACCCACCCTTCCCGCTGTCTGCATTATGCATTAGTCAGAGTTGCTTGCACCTCCTCACTTAAAGCCCCTGCCAGCCGAGCTGCGAGGAGTCAAGGGGTTTCTGAGAGAAGAAGGCTGCTATTGACTCTCTGGTTTAACTTCAGCTCTGAACACTGGGGCCAACTTAAATTCTTCCTGCTGTGCTTCTGTTGCTGGGCGCCTCTCTTCCTTTGTTTCTCAGCTGAGACGGTAAACAGAGGGTAATGGTTGCCAGCTCTTTTGTGAAGGCTGTGAGCTCCAGACAAGCACCCTGGATGGCTGGGGAAGAAAGACTGCTGAATGACAAAGAAAACAGAAATGACAACAGAAACCCTCTCCCTCGCTGTGGTTGGCTTTTCCCGAGCCTCTGGGTCCTTCCTATCAGTGAGTCCAAAACTGGACTGCTTCTGCAGTAATAACTGTCGAGGAGGAAAGAAGCTGGCTGGCTGGGTGATAAATAGGGAGCCTTTAGCTGTGCTTAATAAACTGCAACTTCATTTGAATGTATTTTTCTCCATTACTAGAAATCAAGCAGGCTCTTAAAGCCAAACATTAAAATGACTTTATGCTTCCCATGTCTTCAACTGAAGTTGGGAGTCCTTCACATGAGAAAACTCACAGGCACTTCCAAAATGCTTAAAGGATAGTGGAAATAGGAATGAAGAAAACAGAATTGTTAGCTGGTATGGTGGATTATGCCTGTGCTCCTAATACTTGAAAATCTGAGGCCAGAAGTTCAAAACCAGCCTGGGCCACATAGTAAGTTTGAGGCCAGCATGAACTATATAACAAAACTCTGTCTCATAAATGAAAGGTTTCCATACCCCGATAATTGGTTTCTCCACTGATGCAATAAATCAGATCAGGCTGAATACAAAGTAGGAGAGAAATCACATGTCAGGTCTAGGGATAGTGTCTTAAATACCCTGTAGTTGTGGTCTTGAGCATCTCTGTGGGAAGAGCTGACCCTTGGTGGGCTTTCTGAGGATCCGGGTCTGGAATGGGAGGAGGGGGGCCTGGAGGAGCAGAGATTCTCAACAATAAAACCAAAGGGGCAAGGAACTGGATTATTGTCAAGGTGATCACAGAAGCCCCTCAGACAGCCAAAGGTGAGAAGGTGATGTACATGTTAAAACTGTGGTTCTGAAATGCTACAAGACTGTATGTATGCTGAAACATGCATTTCTAGATTTCATAACTACAGAACTTGGTGTTACTTCGATCCCTCTGCTCTCCTCCCCTCTCTTCCCCTCCTTGTTTGCTGATACCCTGACAATTGTTTTTTAGCTTCATCAGGAATCCATCAGATCAATTTTGACTCAATTGTTCTTTGTTCCTTGACACTGAACAAGGCATTTTGTCCTTCTTGCTTTCCATGAGCGTGCAATCAGAGATTGTTTATTACTTCCATTTCAGAGTGTTCTCAGATACATGGTTGCCCTGCAGTTTTACAGGTGTAAATCAGAGTGCTGATGGTACCTGCTGAGCTTTCTGGGTTCTTGTGTCCTGGAGCAAAGAAAAACAAGACTAGCTGCCAGCATCGTGATGCTTATTAGATTATTTATAGGGCACATGTCATCCCCTACATTTGGAAATACTGGGATTTTTTCTTTGAATGCTGTTCATGAATACACATATGTTACATGGAGCCTGAAGTGGAGAAGTAGTAGAGATTTTCCTCTGCCAATGGTTTCTTTCATATGTTGGTCCTGATGCTCCCTTTCCTGCCCCAGAACTTCTGAGATAGGTGAGGAACAAGGTCACATTTGAACACTTTTCCCAGTGTCAAAAGACAAGCAAGAGGACGTCTCACATTTTCATGCTTCAAACCCAACGTCACCCCAGCTCACCATGTAGATTGATTCATTATTAATTCTAAGTGCAGGGCCCTGGGAAAGGGGTGAAGATAGGCATCACAGAACCCTGAGTATATCATAAGCAAATATTCATTTTAGTGTTGTCATTATGCCTCACAACTATGTAAACTGTTTATTATTGAGAATATTAACAATTTGGAAGGAAAGGCTTCAAATAGCTGATAAACGTAGGAAATCTTTAGTAATGTGAAGTATTAGTGAGTTTCGATTGACCAGTTTGGAAATTATAGTAATGGAACAAAGAAAGGGATTTCTTACTAGAGAAACTTACAAGAACACTATGTGCCTCTCTCTCTCTCTCTCTCTCTCTCTCTCTCTCTCTCTCTCTCTCTCTCTCTCTCTGTGTTGTTGTGTGTGTGTGTGTGTGTGTGTGTGTGACTACGTGCTTGTGTGTGTGTGTCTCTGTGCATGTGTGCGTGTATGTATATGTGCCTGTTTGTGTATGCAGGTTGTACAACTATATTTATAAATTTTAAAATATCATCATTGAATTCTGTATACAGTTGTGTAAATGTTAACATAATTATGTCTAAAATTAAATGCTTTAATGTGTTTAATAAAACACACACTCGGGACTGTTGCTTGAGATAAGATTTGAGGAAGATCTTATTTCACATTGCCTTAGCACTGTTATAGTACTGTTCGTGGTTGAATGGATACCAGAATGCAGTCTGCATGAAGGATGTGTTCTTTTTTCTTTTTCCTTCGGCATGAGAGTTCCATCCAAACCTCTTTCTCATATTAAAGTCCTTTCCTTGATCTGAATAAATATTTTCTCTTCAGGCAGGTCATATTGTAGTTTGTTTAACAAAATAAAGGCAGTGGGCAAGACAAGTGGCCATAATTCCCCAGGGCAGGTGAGCACTGTTATTTCAGTCATAAAGTCCCACTTATTAAAGTGTCTGTCACCAGGGCTTTGGAAGCAGCTGACCTTCTAACCAAAGGGGATATAAAACCAAAGCCTGTTCTTGTCCTTCATCGGAGACCAAGACATCCCCAGCTCCCTTGCTTGAGGCTCAGTGTGTGGCCATCACAGTTGAATCTAGAAAGAATGAGAAGCAGAGCAGGAAGCTGGCTTTTACAACATGGAGCTTTCCATCCTAGTCACAGGAAACCCTTGCATGCCCGAGGCAACACTTCTGTCCCAGTGGTTACCTGGACATTAAAAGGGAAGACTTGGCAGGGAAGCTTCCAGAATGGCCTCCAAGATAAACTGTGCTCATTAGGGTGCGAATGCTGCCATCGTGTGCTTCTGCTTCCTCTGGTTAGCTAACCCAGCTCACTGATTCTTTGTTCAACAGACCCCACCATTGCTCACACATGGGGGGTTATGTCCTTTGCACTTTCTGGATCGGGAACCAAAAAGATTGCCATCAATCATTAGGATGATTTTTGCCCATGTGAACACCTCAGATAGGAGTTTAGTGCTGGGTCGAGAGACTAGGCAAGGAAGTCAGACACACCATGTGGGAGATGCAGCTTTAGTAGATATGAAGAAACACAATGTGGGCCAGGAGCCTAAGCTCTCCAGCCTCAGTCATACCATCCGTTATGTTATGTGGACATAATGGTACTCTATGAGCTCCTGTGAGAATAAAGTAAAGCAATACATGTAATGGTATATGGCCACAATTCGGGCATTTCATGGCCCTTGGTAATATTATTCAGGGTCTCCTGATTAATAGGTTTTGTTGCCACGTTTTGCTCACTCTATAGTGCTTTTTGTGCTTTGCTACCATTTTCTTTTCTCCTACAGGTTGATCTCTGCTGGGTGTTTAGCGGGAAACAAGTAATTTTTGTGTGTAATTAATAGTTCCAAAGTCATTCTGGGAACATAAAGATCACACTTGTATAATATAGAACAACATGGAGCTGAAAAGCAATGGAATGGAAGATGAGATACTTACATTAAAGATCTCCTTAGATGACTGGAAAGGAGTGGAAACGGTAGCTGTCTGAAGTCATTCAACTGGCTAACAATTTGGCCCTCTGGTTTCTGGGCTTTTGCACCTCTGGTCTGATGGGCACCTGTCTTTTTAGCTTCTTTTCTCTTGTTGTATTGTAAACTACTGACTGGGTAACTTGTTCAGTTTATTTGGCTCATAATTCTGGAGGCTGTGATGTCCAAGGGCATGGTGCCAACATCCGGCATGCTGTGTCCTAACAGGACAGAGTGTGAAAGGATGAGCATGAGCCAGCAACAGGAACCTGCTTCTGGGGGAACTAACCCTTTGCAGAGAGACTCACAGTCATCCATTCAGGAAGGTGGGTCTAAGGATGAAATTCCTGTCTGGCCCCACCTGGCAACACTGCTGTACTCTAACAAAAACTTTGGGGAGCCCATTCAAAACTGCAGCACTATTTGCAAAGCAACAGATATTTATTGTAAAAGTGAATGCTGTGAGTTTTAGATTCTCATCGAGTCATAATAGTAGTGTTATTTATGTATTAGTTGAAACAACTGATTGCCCTAGGATCATTGAAAGTCTAGAAATAAGAGAATCAATTTCAATGAAACAGGAACTGGCCTTGGTCTTTGATAGCAGGGAGGTGTGTCTTGAGTTTGGTGTGGCCATCTCTGCAATCTCTTTGAGTTTGATTTTGAGAGTTTAAACTCCAAATCCTCTTATTTAGATCTTCTACATTCTGGTCTTAAAACACCAAAAATTAGTAGCAATCGCATAGAAATTTCTTTCACGTTCTAATTTTTAAAAGATTATTATACATCCTAATATATACCCTTTTTCCTCCTGTGGGTAATTGAACCAAGAGCCTTGTGCACCTGAAACAACTGCTTTACTGCCTAGCTTCATCTGTGGTCCTTTGTTTTGAGATAGACTCCCACTCAGTTGAGCAGGCTGGTCTTGAACTCATTCTGAAATTGAGGCAGGCCTTAAACTTGAATTCTCTTTCATCAGTCTCCTGAGTAGTTGGGATACAGATAGGTATCACCAGGCCTGACTACATAAATATACCTTAAGTTAAGTCCCCTCAGTCAAGTGCAAAGCACCTTTAAAGGCTTAGATGTTGGATTGCCCCATATTCAAGATGTAGAGTTAAAATTCTTCTGAAAGTGCTTCCGTAATCGTGTCCTCTCCTCACATCCCCACCAAAGGAGAAACAAATGGAGAGAAAGTTTCCTTTCTGTTCTTAGTTACCTTGATTCCAAGTGTCAAGAAAATTGATGGAGGAGGGGCTGATTGCTACACAAGGTAGTTGATCACTTACACAACACCTTTTCTTCTCATATGGAAAAAGGTAAAGGAAGGATGAATAATAATTTGAGAAGAGTAGAACCATTATATTTAAAATTAAGAGTAATGTTAATACAATCAAAATCATAGTAAGATTATGTCTTATGACTTTTTCAGAATCTATTTTATTCCTTCCATCACAGGGTCAATACAGAGCCTAGATTTTCATTCTTTATATTTTAATTTCAATTGTCTTTAGAGAGATTACAGAGAATGCCATTGATCAAGAAGTAATTCTATCTCCCACATAGCAATATGTCTTATAGAGTTCATAATTCCACTCATGGTAGAATGTGGAAATACCACCTTAAGGAGAAAGACATCTGCCTCAGTTCCTGACAGACCTTGAACAGCCTCTGGACAGCACCATGAAGCCTGCTCAGAGCTCTCCTCTCCTGTCAGCAGAGCGCTGACTCAGATAAGATTCATCCACAATTAAATGATGCTTGCATGAGAGATGTCAGGCTGGAGGGAGTACCGCCTGTACTCATCACACATTACACCTGGAGAGATTCTTATCCAGAAGGGATGGGAGTTATCAGGATCATAATGAACTCTGCATATATTAGACACAGTCAGTTCTGAGACTGCTCAGCAGCAGGATTGGCCACACGCCTGTCTGTCACCTGCTCTCTTAAAGGATGTGGAGTTTCCACAACTTACATTCCTCATCCTGAGAGCTTCATTTTTCTGTTGACCTACCTGGGAATCTAAATATTCATTTTTGTTTAAACACATCAGGGTTAGGGAATCATGGTCATCTCTCCCACCTGACTTAACTTTGTACTGAATGCTTCCAATACATCTCAAATTATTTCAAACTGAAGGTTTTACTCTGTGACTTTTTATCTAAGTTAACTGGTTGATTATGACTTTTTTTTTTGGTTAAAGTACTTTTATAGTCAGTTTGGTGATAGACATAAGCTAGTATATTACAGTTATTGGGAGTTCCCTTGGGGTTCTGTAAGTCTTGAAATTGCATATTCTATAATAATTGCTCATTTCTTAGTTCTTCCAAAAGAAAAACTAAGGCTTTGCCAACAAGTTCAGATGTTCTGAATGATGTAAGCACCTAACCCCCACAGAAAATGTTTTAAAGCACCATCCTGAAGAATAATTTGTATATATGTTTATCTTTAAACATACTAAAATATAAATAGTAGATGAACACACAAAATATAAAGATGACCATATTATCTTCTTTGGAGTATATAGTTCTGTAGGATTCAGTCAGTATATGAACACTGATGTTTGCAACTTAAGCTAATGGCCTTAAGAAAGAAATAAAAGGACACTGTATCACATAGATGTGAACATGTAAAATGGAAATTAAATTTAAATTGATCTATAGGGAGAAGAAATAGAACAAAAAATTTATTTTAAATTTTCTCCCCACATCAAAAGTTTCAAAAGCATCAGGTTGATATGTATTGAGTCTTATTGTTACATATTCTATATGACTTTTATGTCATACAATTACACACCTGATTAGGTGGTTTGCTTCATGACTACTTAGCAAGAGATTAGTATTATAATAGCCAGGAACAGAAAGAAGTTTTGTTATTTTAAAAAAAAAAAAAAACTAGAATGAAATAACCAAAAACTATTTCATAGCAAAACCAGATAATTTAATTATCAGATAATGTTTCTTGATGGTTTCAGAAAAAACAGGAAGACTTAAAGATGCCTTTAAGGACTTTGTAGACCACATGGCTTTCATCTGAGATTCTATGAAAGAATGGTCAATAAGCATGCTCTTTGAACCCCAAGAAAATTACTTTGAAATGCTGCATTCAATATAACCACCTATTTTTAGCCTGAGACTTCTGCACTCAACCAGACATCCCTTGGAGTATGTTGTGGATTGTCATCTCAGCTCACAGCGCCACCATTTCACATCTGAGCAAAGGCGCTGTTGCTCGCCACTGCCCATGGCTCTTTTTCTTTGCATCCCTGACTCTGGACACACCACCTTCAGGTTCTCTTAAACCAGAAGATGTGAACCTCTGCCCTGTGAACCAAACTGCAGAACATCTTAAAACAATAATTCAGGAGATGTAGCAAAATGAAGAGCATTCCTGCTGTGCTATCTATTAGTATTTATCAATTTGAATACTTTCTTGAGTGCCAAATATTTATTCTTGTAGAGCACATACATATGAGTCAAAAGGAATATGCCCCAATACAGGGTCAAGAATATTTAGTTTAAATAACTTCTCTCTAGTCCTACAGTTTCTAATGTGAGTAATGGAAGGGTGACATTGTTGTCAAAGGGGCTCTGAGAGATGACATTTTCTTTTTGATGTGGAATGTGGTGGTTCTTAAAAAACAACAGTGTAGCCTGGTGGATTCTTGAAGTGTTTGGCACACGGACTGTTCTGTTTCTAAATTTATATCATTTACTCATGTCTCCTAGGATTTGCTAATAGCACACAGACATTCAAAAGCAAGCTTCTGAGCTCATATTTGTAATGTCTGAGTGACATTTGCTCAAAGTGGTCAAATCACCAGGGCTCCTTTCTTGAGTGGGGGAAAAAAAGAGGAAATGGGAGGCATGTTAAACAAAATAGAAATCTATTCGAAAGGAGCATTCAGACCTGAACCCTTTGGGAGATGAGTTTGGTAAAAGGTTAAACAAACCTTCCCTCACTCTTGTGGGAGCTTAAAATAAATTCCATCCCATTCATGTCAGCCTTCTTGTACAGCTGTCCCTAAACATCTGCTGTGGATGCTCCCCCTCACAGTTTACATATGCTTGTGTAAACTATTTATTTGTAATACATAATTAGCAGTAAAGTGTATACTTGGTTTTTAACTACATATACTCAGGGGTGGACTCGGAGAAAACTCTTTAACTATGTGAAATGAGTCTATGAGGTTTAAAGCTTGCCAGAGCAACAATCCCACTTCTTGTTCTGCAGCTGTTGATCGTAAGGGTTGTTTTAATGTGTTTGGGTTATTGTAGCTTAGGGTAGAATTGTGGAGTTGTGCTGAGACCTCCATCCAGGGCAGAGCTTGTCAGCCCCTGCCCTGTGAACCACACTGCAGAATAAAATCAGCCTTCAGGGCTATGGAGAAGTGTGGCTGCCCAGATACTCGGAAGCTGCAGTCTTCATAGACATGCAGAGAAAATTAAGCAAACCTCTGGAGACACAACCCTGAGTTGACCTGGAAAGATCAATCTTCCAAGGTCTTGATTTTGTTGGCAGAATAAATGCTCCCATAAAGTGTGAGATCCAACTGAGGTTGGGTGAAGACTGCACAACACTAGTTCTTGGGAGCAAATGGGGATCCTAGCTGTCAGGGTGACTGATGGTCTTGCCACATGTGAATGCTTTGTTGAGAAATGAGGTCAGATGGTTCCACCAGCAGCAGCAGGAGGTTCCTTTATTCTCTGTTGTAAGCAAGGAGCTAAGAACCCATTAGGTTAACTTACTGGAGATGGGAACCGTCTCAGCACTAACAAAAGGGAGCCCCATTTGTTGAAGGTCCAGAATTGACCTTCTCGGGGGAACCTTTGAGTGGCAGTAGAAACACTCTGGGCAGTCACCTTTATAAAGGGACTTGGTTGGATCTATCCTTCTCCAGATAACGGCACTAGTTCCTCTAATCAAGTGCTTCTGGAGTCAGCATTGTGATGGCCAGCCCATGTGATTCCATAGAGTCATCTGTGGCCTACTTGTCCTGGTGTTGTGTCAACAGCAAAAGATTTACATTGTCACCCACTATTCTCTGGAGGTAAGCTTCCTGTGGAGAAAAAATTGACCCCAATTAATACATACTGTTCTAATCTGATAATTTTCTGAACCTTATTAGACAGTAGAAATGTATTGAGTACTTAGCTACCTTGGGAGGACAGTGTTTGGTGTGGGTGACAGTAACTTCCCTTAGAGATAGTCTCATTCTTTTTGTAATTCACAGTCAAGTTGGATAATGCTATTCAAACAGCTTAATGGGGAAAAATGTTTAGAATAATATCTAGTGCTACAAAGAAAATATCCTGAGGCTATCCAACAGTTAGGCCTGGGAGTCAGTTGTATGCCCGTGTTTTCATGGTGGCATGGTGGTTAGGGAAGAGAGTTAAACTCGGGAAGCATGTGAAAGACAACAACAAAAACAGTGTGAAGGCCAGTGGTCTGCAGGCAGACAAAGGTTTGAAATAGTGCCCAAGACCAGTGCCAGAGTTACCCCCATCCCTCAGCTATATGGACAACTTTGGACTTTGTTGCTCTGGAAGCTTTAGAAAGGCTTTGACAGGAGGCCAGCTGACCTGGTGGCTGAGATGTGCTGAGGGTCAGGTGTGTGGCTGTCTGGGGTAGCAGGAGTGCAGGGGATGGGCTGAGCAGATGCACCAGGCTAGTGGGAGAGCTGGAGCACCTGGATGCTGCCCTCCTCTGCCTGGCATCCTAGCATTCTCCTTTTTGTTCTGTCTGAGGTCTGATCTGATCTGCCCCGAGGTCCTGGCTTTGAACCTGTGCTCTGCTCTCATTTCTTTGTAAACTGGTATGTTTGAAACTTTTCCACATCTGGCTTTCATTTTCAAAAATGATACCAGGAGTGAGATCAGAAGAAAAACAAGCTCTTCTTTGGTAACTGAACTTTTTCTGTTGTGGTGGTTTTATATACTTCTTGTTTGGGTTGGTTTGGACAGGGACTTCATGTAACCCAAACTGGTCTGCAGTTCCTAGTCATCCCGTCTTGATTCCTTAGTTGCTTAAGTAACAGATTAACTTTATTTCCAATACTCATCTCTCAGGAAGTCCCTTCGCTACCAGACTGAATGCTCAGATTCATATAAGGAACAAGATTCACGGAGCTCCAGAGGAACCAATCCCACACCTCTTTTGCTGAGCTCACATGCCAGCTCTTCCTTAATCCCCAGGACAGAATCTGCCCTCAACACTTGTCCTAAGCTCTGTGGCAGAGCCTCCAGGGGATAACGCTTGTTCAGGCCTCTTTTGAGGGGCTGGGTGCACTTATGTGCACTCTGTTGGCTGCTGATTTGAAGCACAATGCTAAATCACCCATTCATGCTCTTGAGCCTGAGGATTATTTCCCACAACAGAACCCATCAGTCACCGGAATTTTGACGTGGAGGATGGGCAAGCTGAAGGAACCAAGTCTACACTGGGCCCTTTGCTGAGACACACTTGTCAGTGACGACAACCTGAGACTAGACTGACAAACTAGATAAAGAGCGAATTTCTAGATGGTGTTTCCAGGTCCACATAAAAGCTGGTTCAAATCCCTGGGGATTGTTTCTTGCTCTGTACCTCTAAATAATTCCTCCTGACCCTGCTTGTTATGTTGCATCTCTCACAGAGTTCTCCTCTTTCTGTGTGAGGTTGCTTGGTTAGCTCATCCCATCGCTCATCTTATGCCAATTGTTACCTTGAGATAGCCTTCACCATATGCTGATACACTATTTCTTAGTTTCTCCCCATCTGTCCATTCTCAACCTTTATGAGGCAACAGAAAATATATAATCAAGTTATAGCAAGCTCAGTATCTCTTATCTCCTTAGATTCATTTAGCAACAATTACACAGTGTTTATCTACCAAAGCAGAACTCAGTGTTCTACATTACACTCTGGTATAAATGTTTGTCCAAATGGACAAGTGCATTCAACCAAGTCCACTTGCTTCTGTGGTGTCCTCTGTCCAGGAGAAGACCTGACCTTTGTATAACCTTGGAAAGATTCAAAACCAAGTTATTTTTCAGTTAGCACATCTACAGGATTCAGTTCTTTCTGAAAACGACACTCATCATCTTTTTCTTCATCTGTGGAAAAGGACACTCATAATCCTTTTCTTCATCTGTGTCTGATAAACACACACACCTGTGGTTGCACACACCTTTAATCCCAGCACTCAGGAGGCAGAGGCAGGGAGATCTCTGTGAGTTTGAGGCCAGGCTGGTCTACAGAGAGAGTTCCAGGACAGGCTCCAAAGCTACACAGAGAAACCCTGTCTTGAGCCAACACACACACACACACACACACACACACACACACACACAACCTTTCTTCCTGCCCCACAGGACTTCCTTTCTTCACAAGAAAGAGGCCTGCTGTCATACCAATTCCTCTCATATTCCTCTTCCTGATTCCCAATGTTACTAATCACATAGTTTTTTCCTTAAAGGAGAACCAGTTCTTGTAACCGGAGGCAGAGCTGTCCCATACACCCGATTACACCAAGCAGTTACTTCCCAAATTACTACACAGAGGCTTATATTAATTATAAATGCTTGGCTGATGGCTCAGGCTTATTACTAGTTAGCTCTGACATTTTAATTAACCCATATTTCTTATCTATGCTTTGCCACATGGTTCATGGCTTATTACCTCATTTTCTACATGTCTTGCTTCCTCTGTAGCTGGCTGGTATCTGCCTTGACTCCACTCTTCTTTATCTCCTTACTCAGTTTGATTGTACTGCCTAACCTTATCTTGCCTTGCCATTGGCCAAAACTGCTTTATTATCAACCACTGAGAGCAACACATATTCACAGAGTACAGAAGAACATCCCACAGCAAGTTCTGGCACTTGGGATGGATGATTAAAGACACCTTTTAGAAGAACAGCAGGGACACATGGAGAGGAGACATCTACTGTTTCAGAATCCATCACAAGGATTCTGAGGGTCCCCAGAGAGCACCCTCCCTCTCAGCTGCATTTGCCCCAACAACTATTGGAATTGATACTATTTAAGGATATTTGTCCCACTGTAACACTTTGGCTCTTTCTCTTTTACACAGTTATTACAAAGTAAACAGTATCATTGTGTAAAGGCTTACTTTATTGTGCCTTTTGTTTTAAATTTGAGTCTAAGAGAATGCTAATGTGTTTACTGTTTGCCTTCTGTAAGAGATGCCACCAGAGGAAAACTGAAATGGGGACCAGGCAGCCAAGCACAGGAACAAATGATATTCTCTCCATACATTTTTTTCTTACACTATGATGAATTTTTTTCTCCAGAGAGAAGAGTGATTTCTGAAAGCCTTGAACAACATGCTAATCTTTCTTTCTGATAGTCCCTGGTTGAATTACCCCTGTATTTGTAGCATTTCCTGATGAAATGATACTTGACATTAACCAGTGTTGTATGGAAATATTTCCAGCACCTGGGGAGGAAATAAAGGAGGGAATTCATAACCTGGGCCTGAGTAGCCATTTTCTTCTGAATGAACTTGAACAATTCTTGCTTCATAGTAACTGACTTTTCCTAAGAGGTCACTCTGAGACAATAAAACGCTTTGCGACAGTGGCAATAAGTTAGAATTTATAATGCTGTTAGTAAGAGAAGTATAATTTTTGGGCTGGTTGGCAAAATCAACTGTGGGCTTTGGGATTTCTATCTTCATGTTGCGCAATAATAGGTCTTGTGAATTGAATATTCTAGTTATTTAGAAAGCACAGATTAGAGGAGCACTCAGGAGAAGCAAGCAAAATTTTCCAGATGGAGAAAATATGAAATTAGTATTTGGTTTAACATCTCAGAGCAATTGGGGTAATTTTGATTTGGCTAAGTAAAAATAGATAATGCAAATTTTAAAAATATCTGGATTATTCACCAAGTTGTGTTTCCTATGTCTGATTTTGTATCTGGAAGAATGGTGTACATTCTGTGATTGCTGCTTTTTCATAGGATTAGAAAATACTGTCAGAACTGTGGAGCCGCTCTCCTTCAGCTAAGCAGAGGGGTGTTTGGGGAACGGGTATTGGGGCACTTTCTTGGGACATAATGCTCAACTTAGTTAAAATGAGAACTCATATCCTATGGTGCAAAGGGAGAATAAGATCTGGCGGCATCTGGGCCACCCCAGAGCTCTCTGCCAGTGCTTCCCCAGCCTCAATCTACAGCACACTTTATTCTGTCCACACTGCAGACATTTGTGAGGGGGAGATCAGGGCTGCAGGGGCATAGGTATGTGCTAGAACTGCAAGATGTACCACAGGAATCACACTTTACATGGTGTATGTTCAACAATACATGAAAAGTCTAGTCATGTGAACAAAACAATGTTTTGGTCAATGACAGAGTGTGCCCACTTAAAAACAGTGTTTTCATGAGATTAAAATGGCTCCAACAAATTTTCATCACCTGGCAACATTGTAGCTGTCATACATTGTAGCATGATGCAGTTCTTACAGGCTGCCATGACTCTGGGATAAGCAGACATGCCCTGCACACGCAGTTACAGAGCATTAACAGACAGTGATGGTGTAAATAAATGACCGTGATCCTGGGTTATGTATTTACTATGCTATACTTCTTGTCATTGCTTTAGAATATACTCTGTCTACTGAAAAGATAGTGTGCAGGGAAGCAGCATGCCCTGTTAGCCAGCAGCAGCCTTGGGTGCTGCATCTCATGACTGTTTCTCAGGACACACTGTGGCTAAAGGATGAGTGGCTGTATTTACTGCATTCTGACTGCCTAATGTGGGAATTCTTCTAATGGTGAATGCAAACACTAAACCTGTAGCATGTTTCATCCAGAGAGAGCAATGCAATACTATTTCTTATATATGGCTCAGCACAGGAAGGGAAAGACTTATTTGGGAACAGCTTAAAGGCTGCAAGGAATTCTAGTTTAAATATTTTTACCTATGCCCTGCCACTGTTTCTGCAAGTTTTCTAAGTTGTAGTGCTGATTTCTCTCATATTCATTTTAATTTTTTTGTAATTATAATGACATTACACACACACACACACACACACACACACACACACACACAAACACTTCCTTAGCTTTCGTGGTATCAGAAGGTGTCATACAAGCTCCCAAGGGTGGGAAGCAGTTAATAGTCATACTCAGATATGCTGCCTATAATCCAGAAAGACCAGCAGGTCAAGATGACCCCGAGGGTGTGGCGGAAGCATGCTCATTGTGTCTTCTCCTTGGAGCCTGTAGTAGAGTTCTGTTGTATGCAGACCAGCTCAGCTTCACTAAATGAAAGGTGAATCTTTGCCCTTTTAAGACACTTGAGCAGACACTGTAAGAAGGAGAAATGGTGGCCTAGCACTTCCATGCCTGTGCCCAGTCCAGTGTCTGCTCTGAGTGACACTTGATAACTGAAACATAAGGGAGAAAATAATACACTAAGATCACCAAAGTTCAAACTGCAGAGTAGAAGCCCTCCAATGGGAAGCCTGGGCTAGGCCTTCTGGGAATTCATTAGAACTCTGAATCCTTAGAGCCACTGGCCCTAGGCCAATAGTCAAAAACTCAGAAAAAGAGACAAGAAATCTGGTGCTAACAGGTCCAGTGTTGGCTCTGATGCACACTGGAAACTGCTGAGGTAGTTCATAGACTGGACCTCGGAAGGTAAGTGCAATTTGTAAACAAGCTTGACAGGCCTGAGCAATGATAGGAGGCAAGAGCAGTATTGGTGTCAGGTTCACACTGGAGATCTGAGGGCCCTTTTCAGCCGTGGGACTGGCAAACCATATGATCTTGTCCACAGTATGTAAGCTGCTGTCTTTCTTTTGTGGTAAAACTACAGTGTTAGGTTAGTTCATTTGAAGACATCTTTGGCTGTAATGTTCATTGACTTTAAGTGGCTTTGGTTCAATACATCAATATATGATCTGTGATAGCATTGTCACATTAATGATTGGTGATTCAAATAGCGACTATCATATCCTGTATTATCTCTAATGTGTGCGCGTGCTGAAGTATGCCTATATATGCACGCGCGCGCGCGCACACACACACACACACACATGTACACACACACACTGTACACTTTTCTCTTCTTTTCAGGCAGTCATTAGCATGAGGCAAACAGCACAGCTTTATTCCCTCGTGTGTCATGCAGGCAGTCTATAACTGACTTCAGGAGCAAGGGCCCGGAGTGCCGAGCAGTCCCAAGCAATCCACAAAGGCAGATGTAGGGAATTCAAGTTAGGTCTGCTTTGGGATCATAAGCCCCAGGACAGCATGTCACTGAACAGGCCTGTCTCTTCAGTGATGCTGACTTCACCCATTGGTGTGGGCTTTGTGAATGGTAGTTTTCATAGGAAGGATGCCCCGCATGGCTAAGGGCAAACCAATGGTGTTCACTGATTTCCTGTTTTGTGTTATTGTTCCTGAACTTCTAAGTAATTAGAATGTCAGTTAGTGTTTGTGGAACTGTTTGTTTATCTATTGAGACAGGGTCTTGCCCCATGGGTAAGCTCCCCTCAAGCTCTCTGTGTAGCTCAGGCCAGACTCGATAAACAAGATCCTTCTTTTCTCAGCCACCCAAGTTTGGGATGATGTGTAAAACACTATACCCACCTACTGCTAGACCTTGGGAGTAGCAGTAGGGTCTGCTATAAACTCCATTTGACAGACAAGAAAACAGACTCAATACACAAAACTTGACTCAGGTTTCTCTGGTCATTGGGGTGGGGACACAAATCTTCATAGCCTCGGGCCAAGAATGAAGTATCCTTTTCTTTGACTTGGGTGTGCCATTTTCTATTAGAGAAGAAAATATAGAGTAGACCATGGATCTCCTCTAGTAACTCAGGAGTTCTAGTTTCTAGAATCTACCTTAGTAAATGATGGCTGGTTAAACTCCTATAATTACTTGTGCCAGGAATTGAAGTGCTTTATAGTTTTTTTTTTTTTGGTTTTTCGAGACAGGGTTTCTCTGTGTAGCTTTGCGCTTTCTGCACTCACTTGTAGCCAGGCTGGCTCGAACTCACAGAGATCACCTGCTCTGCTCCGAGTGTGGATTAAAGCGTGCGCCACACGCCGGCTGTGCTTTATAGTTTTAACTCAAATCCTGCTGAGTGGGCACTATTTTTCTCATTTTTCATTAATAAGAGTAACTGAACACTGGAAGGTTAAATAAACTCTTCCAAGAGTTCAGATTTAAACCCAGGCCTGTGTTGAAGAGCATTCTCTGTAACTTAAGCAGCCTTTTGTTGGTGAGAGCTTTTTCACAGGGCACTTCTGATTGGTAACTGGTCAGTCTGGAGCAGTTAGGATACACACATCTTCCCCCAAAGACACCTGTGGAGGAGAAGCTGCATGTGTTGACTTTGCTGCATGTTCCACAGCTTCACACAGTTTACATTTTGAGCACTTTCTGGAGCACAGACTCTCTCTCTCTCTCTCTCTCTCTCTCTCTCTCTCTCTCTCTCTCTCTCTCTCTCTCTTCTTTTCTCATACAATACATCTCAACCATAGCCTCCCAGTAGCCCCCACACATACCTCCCCTTTCTTCCAGATTCACTGGTCCTCCTCCTCTATTTCCCTTCAGAAAAGAGCAGGCCTCCCAAGGATATCAACTGAACACAGCATAACAAGATGCAATAAAACTAGGCACAAACCCTCCTATCAAGGCTGGACAAGTCCACCCAGTGGAAGGAAAAGGGTCCCAAGAGCAGGCAAAAGAGTCAGTGACAACTCCACTCCCACTGTTAGGAATCAACAGGAGCACCAAGCTCCACAACCACAGGGGAGGAACTAGCGAATACCCATGTGGGCTCCATGATTGCTGCCTCAGTCTCTGTGAGCCCCTATGAGCCCTGCTTAGGTTTTGTGGCTGGGTTGGTGTTTCAGTCCCACTACTGGAAGTTGCCTGGTTACAGAAGATGACTGGTTTGGGCTCTAAATCCTCCATTACTAGAATTCCTCATCAGTGTAACACTTGTATTATTCAGTGAGTTTCTATTGTACTAGGTTTCCATGTCACGTGCCCCCAAATGAACCCAATTTCAGTCAATTCTCTCCATACTCTCTCCTTCTACCCCATTTCCCCATCAGATCCCTCCTATTCCCATCTGTTCTATTTCCCCTTCCTGGGGAGACCATCTTTATTCATCCCCTGTAAAGGAAGGTCTGCATGCTCCATCTGAGTCCCACACTGAGATTCACACTCACAGTGAAAAGGGCTGCCTGGGAGTCATGCCAGTCCTGCCTCTGAAAGACAAATGTCTCCAAGATTGATGGCTCAGTGATCTCTTTGGGGATTGTATAAAAATATTGATTATGTTGCTAAGTTGTAGAAAATGGGCTCTGGGGTACAGAAATAGGTGCTTTCTTTAAAATAATCCAGAAGCAGTAGGATAAATCAATGTACAGGGCATCTAAGACATCATAGCTATCATAGCTTCACAAACAGCTTTGGCTTCCATGTGGAAAAGCCAATACCTTGCTGAAATAATAGCAACTGTTATCTTGGCATGCTAAGAACAGAAGCTAGGGTTTTCTTCTAGTGTTTACTTTACAGTTGTACCAAATCCCTAACTTCTAGCACTCATGTATTCCTGAAACCCATGAGGGAAACTGCCAGACAGCGTTTGTGCCAGGTGAGGTTTTGTTTTCCTTCTTCAAAACCACAGACATTAATGTCATAGGAGATATTTGGGGTTTGAAGCTGACAGAGGTACTCTTGCTTAGTGTTTCATTTTTTTTTTTTTAAGTTAAATACAAATTTCCATACACAGTAGTACAAATCTATTTACACCTGCTTTGAAGTATTTCCAATTGTATCGAAAACCACTCATTCTAGTTTATAAGAGAGGAAAAGCAGCAGAGATCTTGCTTAAAGAATAACTCAGTTTTTGAAAGCATCAATTTTGATTAGTTAAGTTGAACAGTCAGTTTCATATGACAGCACTCTCTGCTTTGAAGGATTCATAAAAGGCTTTGAAAAGGTGACCACCCCTAGGTCACGGTAGAAAACTACTCAATGGAGACAATATCCCAGGGAAGTAACCAGAGATTGGAACGGGATGGTCCTCCCAAATGTTGATGAGTGCTCATTCTGAGATTGTCCCATGGTTGGTCAGTGGATGTGATTAGAATGGACATACAGCACAGTATTTACTCTTGTCAGATCCGAGGACTGTGAATAGGGTAATATTTTCCTTCCTTAAGCCCTCAGTTTCCCCTATGGAAACTGCATTTTAAGCTGCTTTTTTAACCCACGTGATTTCTGAATTCTCTCTGTCTTTGTCTCTGTTTTTCTCTGTCTCTGTCTCTCTCTCTTAAGTAAGGTGTGCCACTTGAAATGAAAAATTAAGACCTCTGGTTACATTGGCACTACAAGGTGCTGCTCACTGGACTGGCATGATTGTTTCACGTACAGTGGGTGCTGCCCTGGATTCCAGAGGCAGAACTGGGCACACGTGTGCTTCCTCTCAGCTTTTCTGCAGTAGGAGCTTAGGGCAGGGATGGAAGGACAGGAGAAGCTGAGCACTGGGTCATGGTCCCTCTCCTGCAGTTGTGGACTTCAGGCTCTTCCAGCAGAGGATAGGCCAAACAGCTCCCATGGGCAGCTTCCCAAGTTAACGGGATGAATGGGAAATAAGGCAGAGCCTGGGTTTGTACTGCGGGAACTTCCGGGTTTTCCTGTGAGAGAAGAGAACGTGGCCTTCGCATCCCCTTCTCACAGCCTGCATTGCTGCTCATAGTCACAGTGAGGCTGAGATCAGCACCTCCACTACTTCTAGGCATCTTCAGAGGATGACAAGACAGGTCCATCAGTGCACACAGAATATCATTAAAGCTTCTGGTGGCTTCAGTGTGGGATTGCTGGAGAGGGGGCTACCACACTCAGAGTTTAGTTGTGTGTACAACACAAAATACAAATCATTACCTCTGAAATGCCCAGGAGCCAAATAGTGTGCTTCTTGAACCCCACTGCCTAGCATCACTGGCTGCCACCTGCCTGCTCTTATTTCTGGCTCTCTGAGCAATGGTACAGTTCTGATTATTTATGTTCTCAGCCCATGAGACATTTCTTGATGATACTCAAGGGAGCTGCATGTAAAATTAACTTCTTTTGTAGAGGTTATACCCTCTTTCTGCTTTTCACTGTGGTCTGTGCTGCCCATGAGCCCATGAGGTCCCTGTAATGGACACGCTGTCTCCTCCCTGCTCTTTAGCATTTTCTAGGTGATTCAGCTGGTGACAGCAGCAAGGCACACCGTCCCACAGGAACTCAGCATGCACACACTCCCCTCAACTCCACTCAAACTCACCCTCTGCCACTAGGAAAAGAAAGTTTGATGTTCTACCTAGAAAAGGGTATAATAATATGTACTTTGCCTACTTTGAAACATTTTATATGCTACAAAAATAATGTGTAATGCATTAAAATGTTAAACTTATGCAGAGTTTTTTTTTTTTATTGTAATACCAGTAATTTATAGCCAGAAAGGGGATAAGGAATTAGAGATGCTGGATGGGTTCATGTGTTTTCATCAATAATCTTTATTGACTACTTCAGTAGAAGTAAATTATGTCACCTGTGTGTCAAGAAGCCTGAATTTGTCATCTGGCTTACAGCTGATTCAGTGAGAATGAAGGTATGGTAGAAATGCACACAGACAAGTGACATTAGGAAAACCAAGGGTCTGGGAGCCTGCTTAGCCACATCTACCTGGCAATATTGACTGGGCCAATGGCTTAACCAAGAATGCTAACTTATTTACCTGCCCGTTTTCTAATATGTGATCAGGTTAAATGGTGCCTGATTCAGAATTAAATGCAGTGGGAAACTCGAGAGATGGCTCAATGGTTAAGAGCATTTGCTGCTCTTCCAGAGGACCTACCTATGTCAGGCAGCTCACAACCATCTGTAACTAGAGTTCCAGGAAATTGGCCACCTCTGGACTCCAAGTTACCCGTGCTTATTTGCACATATCCACATGCATACACACATACCTATACATAATGAAAAATAATAAAATAAGTATTTTTTGAAATGCAGCCCAGTGAGAGGCTGAGCAGTGTGCCACCTGAGTCATCTTGCACCTGCAGGGACATCTATGTCTCCATTTCTTCACCCGCCGCAGGGGACTGGCAGGGCCCTGACAGTGCTACTTGGAGTAATAACTCATATTTAGACATTCTGAAGATATGATTAGCAGTATAACCTGATTTAGCAACTCCTTGTTAAATGGCCACTTCCACCCAGTATTTAACAGATTTTACTGATTAAAACGGGAAAATGTTTTTGCCTTTTAATCTGCATGGTCATAAAACTGCAGAGACTGACAAAATTTGGTATTCACTGATAAAAGTAGCTGGAGGTCACTCATGTAATCCCTCATATACTTTTACGAAAGTACGTTTGCTCTCCTTCTGCCTCTGTGATGGATGATAGCCACTAAGGAGTGTCACGTAGGGTGTACATGCAGCTTCTGAAGGAATTGTCACCTGTACTTCATTACACTGGACATTGTTTATTCTTATGACATCGAACTACCTACTCATTTTGATCAGTTTTAAAATACACACAGCAGAAGACAGTAATATGTTGACGCAGACCTTTGTAAGATTATAATTGTGTAAAAGAATCTGAGCAGCCATTGGTAAGTAATGTTCAATGAGAGAAGTGCAAAATGAAATGACGTCTCCACATCCCTCAGTAGTAGACACTTCAAAGCTAAAGATGCAACTGTCCACGTCAATATTTAAATAGAACATTCTCCAATGCAGCCTGGCCACCTTTACCTTAGC
Organism: Peromyscus leucopus; assembly: GCF_004664715.2. Classification (NCBI taxonomy): domain Eukaryota; kingdom Metazoa; phylum Chordata; class Mammalia; order Rodentia; family Cricetidae; genus Peromyscus; species Peromyscus leucopus. The sequence goes on from NC_051069.1 coordinate 54,230,652, forward strand.
CCTTCATTTTCATGCATTCGAAAGCATCTGTCTCTAACCATCATTTTGGGGACTACATCCTATTTTAAGAATGTACTCAATTATTTAATTTTCTATTGATAGTCTTTTAGTATCTTTGGAGTTTTTCTTTTAAAATTTGAACTGTGCAGTAATAAAGATATCTAAATAGCTTCCTAGTATAATTATATAAAAGGCTACTATAGGTCAAAGTTAAATGCATTTGAGGTCTCCAATTATCCATTTCTAAGTTGACCTCCAACATATAATAAATTTGGTGCTCCAAACCAATCCCAAAAGAAGCAGAAAAGAGTCATTTAAGGAAGTCCAATCAAGATAAGGTTAAATCCTGGTGACTTTGAATTCTTTATTATTTGGTAGCAGTGAAGGTTCTGATTTTAGTATTGCTGCTTTACTGAAAAGATTTTACAATAAAGCCTTCTGAAAGCACCGTTTCATAACAGGTTTTTGGCTTTGTGTGTGTGTGTGTGTGTGTGTGTGTGTGTGTGTGTGTGTGTGTGTGTTTCTTTCCCTCACTCTCTTCTGAATTAATCTATATCTTTTCTCTGTGTTTTTCTCCAGGATGGACATGTGATGTGATGGGTGTGACTATGGGACACTGTGTGGGCACAAGGCCTCCTTCTTGCCTCCTCCTGCTGCTCCTGAAGCTGTTGGCCACTGTCTCCCAGGGGTTGCCAGGAACGGGGCCCCTGGGCTTCCACTTCACACAATCCATCTATAATGCTACAGTGTATGAAAACTCAGCAGCGAGGACCTATGTCAGCAGCCAGAGCAGAATGGGCATCACCTTAATAGACCTGTCCTGGGACATCAAGTACAGAATAGTGTCTGGTGACGAGGAAGGTTTCTTCAAAGCTGAAGAGGTCATCATTGCAGATTTCTGCTTTCTCAGGATTAGAACTAAAGGTGGCAATTCTGCCATATTGAACAGGGAAATCCAAGACAATTATTTATTAATCATAAAAGGTTCCGTCAGAGGAGAAGATTTGGAAGCATGGACCAAAGTGAACATCCAGGTTTTAGACATGAATGACCTGAGGCCTCTGTTTTCACCTACCACTTACTCGGTCACTATTGCAGAAAGCACACCACTCAGGACCAGTGTTGCCCAGGTGACGGCGACAGATGCAGACATCGGTTCCAATGGAGAATTCTACTACTACTTTAAAAACAAGGTTGATCTTTTTTCAGTCCACCCCACAAGTGGTGTCATCTCATTAAGTGGACGATTAAATTATGATGAGAAGAACAGGTATGATCTAGAAATCTTAGCAGTGGACCGGGGAATGAAACTCTATGGCAATAATGGAGTCAGCAGTACTGCTAAGCTTTATGTTCACATTGAACGCATAAATGAACATGCTCCAATTATCCATGTGGTCACTCACATCCCTTTCTCATTGGACAAGGAGCCAACATATGCAGTAGTGACAGTTGATGACCTGGACGAGGGGGCCAATGGAGAGATCGAATCTGTGTCCATCGTGGCTGGAGATCCTTTGGATCAGTTCTTCCTGGCCAAAGGAGGAAAGTGGATGAATGAGTATAAAGTCAAGGAGAGAAGGAAGGTAGACTGGGAAAGCTTCTCTTATGGCTACAACCTCACTCTTCAAGCAAAAGACAAAGGGTCACCTCAGAAGTTTTCAGAACTAAAGACAGTCCACATTGCCAACCCCAAGAGAGACAGCACCCCGGTCAGGTTTGAAAAAGATGTGTATGAAGTCAGCATAAGTGAGTTTTCCCCTCCTGGTGTCTTGGTGGCCATAGTCAAGGTGAATCCTGAGCCACTGGATGTGGAATACAAACTATCTCCTGGGAAGGATGCAGAATACTTCAAAATTAACCCTCGGTCAGGCCTGATTGTCACAGCACAGCCCCTGAATATAGTGAAGAAAGAAGTTTATAAGCTGGAGGTAACAGATAAAGAAGGAGATGTGAAGGCACAAGTCACCATTGGGATTGAGGATGCCAATGACCACACCCCAGAATTCCAGCAGACACTGTATGAGACTTTTGTGAATGAGAGTATTCCTGTTGGAACAAATGTCCTGACAGTGTCCGCCTCTGATAAGGATAAAGGAGAAAATGGCTACATCACTTACAGCATTGCCAGCCTGAACCTTTTACCATTCGCCATTAACCAGTTCACGGGTGTGATCAGCACAACTGAAGAGTTAGATTTTGAATCCTCCCCAGAGACCTACAGGTTCATCGTGAGAGCATCTGACTGGGGCTCCCCATACCGCCATGAAAGCGAGGTGAATGTGACCATTCGGGTGGGAAATGTCAATGACAACATCCCTCTCTTTGAAAAAGTGGCTTGTCAGGGAGTCATTTCATATGACTTTCCTGTTGGGGGCCACATCACAGCTGTCTCTGCGATAGATATTGATGAACTCGAACTTGTAAAGTACAAAATCATTTCTGGAAATGAACTTGGATTCTTTTATTTAAACCCAGACTCTGGTGTTTTACAACTTAAAAAGCCACTGATGAATTCCGGCATTAAAAATGGTAATTTTGCCCTCAGAATCACAGCTACAGATGGGGAAAATTTTGCAGACCCCATGACCATTAACATCTCAGTCCTCCACGGGAAAGTGTCTTCAAAGAGCTTCAGTTGCAGAGAAACTCGTGTGGCTCAGAAATTGGCAGAGAAGCTGCTCATTAAAGCAAAAGCTAATGGAAAACTGAATCTAGAAGATGGGTTTCTTGACTTTTATTCAATTAATAGGCAGGGACCACATTTTGACAAGTCTTTTCCCTCTGATGTGGCTGTGAAGGAGGATATGCCAGTTGGAACTAACATCCTGAAGATTAAAGCATATGATGCTGACTCTGGCTTCAATGGCAAGGTGCTGTTTACAATATCAGATGGAAATACAGACAGTTGCTTCAATATTGATATGGAAACTGGACAACTGAAAGTCCTTATGCCCATGGACCGAGAGCACACGGACCTCTATCTCCTCAACATAACCATATATGACCTTGGAAAGCCACAGAAATCCTCGTGGCGATTGCTGACTGTCAATGTGGAGGATGCGAATGACAACAGCCCAGTGTTCCTTCAGGACAGCTACTCGGTCAGCATTCTTGAAAGTTCAAGTATCGGCACTGAGATTATCCAAGTGGAAGCAAGAGACAAAGACCTGGGCTCTAACGGTGAGGTAATGTACTCGGTTTTGACAGACACACAGCAGTTCACCATCAATAGCTCAACTGGAATTGTTTCTGTAGCTGATCAACTGGACAGGGAATCCAAAGCCAACTATTCTTTGAAAATAGAAGCCAGAGACAAAGCAGAAAGTGGCCAGCAACTGTTTTCTGTTGTCACCCTGAAGATCTTTCTGGATGATGTCAATGACTGCTCCCCAGCTTTCATCCCCACTAGCTACAGTGTGAAGGTTCTTGAAGATCTCCCTGTTGGTACAGTCATTGCTTGGCTTGAGACTCAGGATCCTGACCTTGGATTAGGGGGTCAAGTGCGTTACTCTTTGGTTAATGATTATAATGGGAGGTTTGAAATAGACAAAGCAAGTGGAGCCATCCGCTTGAGCAAAGAGCTGGACTATGAGAAGCAGCAATTCTACAACCTTACAGTCAGGGCCAAAGACAAAGGGCGGCCTGTCTCTCTGTCATCAGTTTCTTTTGTTGAGGTGGAGGTGGTGGATGTCAATGAAAACCTCCATATGCCCTATTTCCCAGACTTTGCTGTTGTTGGATCTGTAAAAGAAAACTCACGGATTGGAACAAGTGTGCTGCAGGTGACTGCCCATGATGAGGATTCTGGTAGGGATGGAGAGATCCAGTACTCCATAAGAGATGGCAGTGGTCTTGGGAGATTCAGCATAGATGATGAGAGCGGTAAGTTTAATGTTTTGTGCTCAATGTGTCCTCTCACCTCTATTTGTTGGTTTTGGAGGACGGATATGAATCAGGGCACTGGAGCAGATGGGGAAGATTCTCTATTAGAGGGGACATGACACAGAGCCTGATCCACATCTTAGAATGGCTTGGTTTCTAAGTAGCTCAGTCTACACAGTCCCCAGTGAGTCGCCTGTCTGTGTTGTGTTGTTTCTCCTTCTCCCCATGGCTGTTAGGAGGTTGTCTTCAGAGAAGTTTTACATTGTTGTTTCCCCTGGTGATTGTATTCCTGACCCTCACCAAATGAATGGTCCTGATACAGCAATTTTATTCAAATTAGCTTTAAATTAGAAGTATGAAATTGATTTTCAAATGCATCTTACATATGAATCTTTCCCTTTATAGTAAAGCTTTGCCTTAGGAAATCATTGCCTGGTCTTTCATGTTGAATGCCTACATCCAGCCCTTGAACAATAGGCACTCATACTCTGACATGAGCATGTGACTTAAGAAGCATTTTTGTAAAAGAAAAGAACCGTGTCATAAATTCTATTCATAAAAACTTGGGTATAAGACACCTTTAATGTTAATGGTTTATTTTTTATATCTTTTTTCTTTTATTGAAATATTTTTAATCTAATATATCTTGATTATGGTTTCTTTTCCTTCTGCTCCTCCAGTTTTTTCTCTCCATCTTCTCTCCCATCTGGATCCACCCCATTTCTGTCTCTCATTAGAAAACAAACAGACTTCTAAGGATAATAATAAAATAAAACAAGATAAGACAAAAACACATCAGAATAGAACAAAATAGGCAAACAGAAGGAAAAGAACCCAAGAAAACACAGATACAAGAAACATAAATAGACACAGAGACCTACTCATTTGCACACTCAGAAATCCCATAAAAACACAGAACTGAAAGCCATAACACATATGCAAAGGACCTGTATGACAAAAAAGAGAGAAAAATAAATAAATAAAAAGTAAAATAAGATTAGAAAGAAAAAAGAAAGGAAGGAAGGAAGGAAGGAAGGAAGGAAGGAAGGAAGGAAGAAAGGAAGGAAGGGCCCTGACATGGCATTATGAGACAAGGAACTTGAAAACATTCCTTTGACTTCATTTTCTGTTGGCCATCTACTGCTGGGCATGGGGCCTACCCTTAAGAGTAGTTAGTTCCCCCAGTGAGACTCCCTTGGAGGAAACTAAGTTTTCATTTGTAAGTGATTATTAATTATAGATAGTTCCTAGGTTAGGAATGAGGACACATGTTCACTTCTCCCTTCAGCTCTGACACCCCATCTGCTTTACACCATTGAAGGCCCTGTGTATGCTGCCTCAGTCTCTGTGAGTACATATGTGCATTGGTCGTGTGGTATTTAGAAGGCCTTCTTTCCTTGGTGTCCTCTGTTCCTTCTGGCTCTTACATTCTTTCCACCTCTTCTTCTGAAGGGTTCCCTCAGCACTAAGAGGAATGGATTTGATGGAGACATACCACTTAGGACAGAATGTTCCAGGGTCTCTTACTCGCTGTATATTGTCTAGCTGTGGGTCTCTGTGTTTGTTCCCATCTGATGCATGAGAAAGCTTCTCTGATGATGGCTGACCAAGGCACTGATCTATGATTATCACATGAAGTCATTAGGAGTTATTTTATTTCTATATTCCTTTAGTAGAACAGTAGTGTTTGGATTTACCCTAGGTCCCTGGATTATCTAGTTTCTGGTTCTTGGTCAACTAAGCAATGTCAGAAATGGATTCCATCTTGAAGATTGGGCCTTAAGTCAAATCAGATACTAGTTGGATACTCCCACAAGCTTAATGTACCATTATATTAGCATATCTTGCAAGCACAACACCTTTGTAGATAAAAAGGGTTTATGCCTGGCTTAGTGTTGACATTTCTCCTTTTGTTAGTTGCAGTGTACTAGTCTGTAGTTGGGGGGGGGGCTCTTTGTAAGCATCAGCTCAACTTATCCATGTTCAATGGGCTGTGTTGGTGTTGCCTTCAGCAATGGGGCCTTGCTGTCAGTTTGTGAAGAGCAACCAGTAGTCTTGACAACAGTCTAGGTTGTTAGAAGGTTCCCATGGGATCCCTTTGGCCAACAACTCAATTAACTGTAACCCAGTCCCAACCAGAAGCTTCATTTGGTGACAAACACATCCAGTTGGGGCTCTGTCTCCCCCATTATTTGGTGATTTTGTTTAGATTTCCTTCATACATGTATATATTTTAGGAAGCTTCTACTGTGTTAGATTTCTATTTCAAATGCCCTTGATTTTAGCTGTCTCTCCCCATATTCCTTCCCTCATCCTCCTTTTCCCTCCACCTCCCCACCTGTTCCTCCTATTCTAGTCCCCCTCTTACCCTTCCAGAACTATCTATTCTATTCTCCTTTGTTAAGGATGTCGATCTGTCGCCAAGTCTCTTTTTATCTAATCTCTCTGCCTCTATGGATTATAACCTGGTTATCATTGACTTAACAGCTAATTTCCACTTATATGCAAATACATACCATATTTGTCTTTTTGAGTCTAGATTGCCTCATTCAGGAGGATTATTTTTCTAGTTCCATCCATTTACCTGAGAATTTCATAGTTTAATCATTGAATAATATTCCACTTTGTAAATATATTAAATTGTTTTTATCCATTCATAAGTTGAGTGACATCTAGTTTGTTTCTAATTTCTGGCTATTATGAATAGAGCAGCAGTGAACATTGTTGAACACATATTTCTGTGGTAGGATGAAGCATCCTTTGAGTATATGCCAAAGAGTGGTATAGATGGATCTCAGGGTAGATTGATTCCCATGTTTCTGAGGAACTGACAAGCTGATTTTCATAGTTTCTGTACAAGTTTGCACTCCCATCATCAATGGATGGGTGTTCTTATTCCAAATCTTTGCTAGAATGAACTGTCACTTACTTTATTGACCTTAGCCATTCTGATTGGTAAAAGATGAAACCTCAAAGTAATTTTGATTTGCATTTCCCTGATATCTAAAGATGCTGAACATTTAAGTGTTTCTCAGCCATTTGAGTTTCTGCTTTTGAGAATACTGTTTAGACCTGTACACCATTTTGTAATTGGATGATTTGTTTTCTTGATATCTAGGACTTTTTTGAGTTCTTAATATATTTTGGATCTTAGCAAACTATTGGATGTGTAGTTGGCAAAAATCTTTTCCCATCCTGTAGGCTGCCAGTTTGTCCGAATGATGGTGTCCTTTGCCATACAGAATGGCAGCTTCTCAGTTCCACTAATTGTTAATCTTAATTCCTGTGCTAATGGTGTTCTGTTCAAAAAGTCTTTGCTTATGCCAGTGAATTTAAGGATCTTCCCCATTTTCTCTTCTATCAGTGTATCTAGTTTTATGTTGAAGTCTTTAATGAGTTTTGTGCAATGTCATAAAATAGAAATCTATTTGGATTCTTGTACATGCAGTCATCCAGTTTGACTAGCACGATTTGTTGAAGATGTTTCCTTTTTTTTCCAGTCTCTATTTCTAGCTTCTTTATCAAATATCAAGTGCCCATAGGTGTGTGGAATTATGCCTGGAACTTCAATTCCATTCCATTGATGGACATACCTATTGTTGTGCTACTACCGTGCTGTTTTGATTACCATAGCTCTGTAGTACAACTTGAGGTGAGGGAAGGTGATACCTCCAGGGTTCTTTTATTATTCAGAAGGTTTTTGTTGTTGCTGCTATTGTTTTTGTTTTTAACTGTCTTAGGATTTTTGTATAACACATTATTTATAATTGATTTTATAGATGTTTTAAAATGCAGAGCAAATTTGGCAAATACTTTATTGCCCAAATCTATCTACTTACCTTCCATCATAGATAACAGCATAATTTTAAAAATGCTTGCTATGTTTATCATTTGTACAAATGTATATTTGCCTAGACATGTATGTGTATATGTGTGTCAATGTTTGTATGTCCTTTTCCATGTTCGAGTGCATACACATGTGTACAAGTTTATGTGTACATGCATATGTGTGTGTGTGTCTTCTGTTAGCACCACATATTTTCCTTAGTAGTCTTAGTAGATTCTAAAAATTTCAAAAAAAGAAAATGCATATTCTCTTGTCCTGTGAATGGTGGTATTAGTGTGTTGTGTTTTCAGAGCAAATTTGCATATACTAACTAATTTTCTACGAAAGTCATAGAATTGCTTAGTACCTATCTCATTCAGTTTTAGGCTACTATAAAATCCATCCACCACCATGGGTGGCTTTAATAGACTTTCGTTTCTTATAGTTGTGCATGCTGGAGGCCTGAGACCAGTGTGCTCACATGGTCAAGGCAGAGGGCCTTCTTGAACTTGTGCTGTGCCCTCAAAGAGGGGGCTTTAGTTTCCCCCTGCAATGATCATTTTAAGACTTGTAACTCAGGTGGATGTCAATAGGAGGATGTATAGCTAAGTTATTAACTACTGCTATCTAAGGTACAGTAATTTGTCCAATTAGGAAGCTAAACCGTGGGTTTGATTCAGAGAGTCAAGGGCAGGAGAAGTTGTCACAAGTAGCCTATACTTTGCCTATATATTCTGCAGTTTACTGTTTTGAGTTTTTATTTTAGAAAATAACTCCAAACATTTAATATCCTTGCTGTTGGAAACCCCTCACCAAAGAAATATAAAAAAACTTCAGTGGTTCATATCTGTTCTGTTGCATTCTTAACTTTGTAAAATAGACTCTTTCATTTATAAAAATAATGTCAGTTGTGTTGTAACACTACTTGACGAATTAAAAATTCATTTGATGTGAACATTAGCTTCGAGGGGTCAAAGCTAAGTGAATCGTGAAGGAAGCCAGACTGTGCACCTGCATCTGAGACTGAGCACAGGTGCTCTCTCTCTTCACACTCATTGTGTTTCTGAGATCTTTTTTTCAGAGCACCTTTTAGTTTTTAAAAGTATAGCAAGTGTCCTTTCCCCCGTCATTTCATTTTCTTCTCTTAGACAATGAAAGTTTTCCCTCTATATTATGGAAAAGATGCCTGGATGTGGAGCTGAAGAGTAGAATTCTCATAATATTCCACATCATATTTCTTCGTTGCATTTCACTGAACCCAAGTTTCAGGATCTAAGCCCAGGAGCTCCTGGGTAGTTGCTGTGTGCACTTGTGCCAGGGTTCAGAGGTTTGGGAAGTAACACAGAAGCCATCGCAACAGGGCTCAGAGCCTCACATGATTCTTTCAGGATCCATCGACTCTCGGCCCTGAAGTACTGAAAAGCATCGCTAGAACCAACACTCAGGGAGTGGTTCGTAAGCCCGGCAGTAGTTCCTGAGACTCAGGCCTAAACTTTTCTGGGTCCACTTGGTTCCCATGAAGGCAGACATGATCTCTGCATGTTTGGATTTTTGCCTTTTAAAAGTTGGAAGTCAGCTGCCAACGGTTGCTCAGTGCCTGGCCTTACGCCTTACTCACCAACTTGGAGATTTGGAGCAAGAATTCTGGGGTTTGTTCGCAATGCAGGACCCCTGGTAAGGTCCCAGACTGCAAGTGGTAGAGCTTAGGTGAGCTGAGAAGCTTCCTGTCAGTTTTCTAAGCCATCCTGGCACGCAGACTCTGAAAGTAAGGCGAACTGTTTGGGGGGCACCCAGGCAAGGGGATCGGGATCCGTCCCTGGTACATGGGCAGGCTTCTGGGAATCAGGTGCCCATGGTGTGATGCCTTGCACAGCCTTGGTGCAGTGGGAAGGGGCTTGGACCTGCCTAGGCTCAGTGTGCTGGGCTCTGCTGACTCCCCATGGGAGACCTTGGGGATGCAGGGCAGGGGGGCATGGGAGAGAGGGCTGGGGGTGGGACGAGGGAGGAGGGGGAATCTGTGGGTGGTATGTGAAGTGAGTAGAAAATTTCTTAATAAAGAAAAATGAAAATAAATAAATTGTTTTCACTTGAGAGAGAGGAGAGAGAGAGAGAGAGAGAGAGAGAGAGAGAGAGAGAGAGAGAGAGAGAGAGAGAGAGAGAGAGACCTGAACCTTGGGCTCCCAAGAAAGGGGTTGGCAGAGTCGGTATTTTTCCTAAGGTCTTTTTTCTCATCCCTTTAAATGGCAGATGATGTAGCTCAGGTGCTAGGCACATTTCTTTTCTAATCAAATTTTACTATACAGATAAACCTTTTATTATTCCTCAGTGGCAATCTTTTTCTGAATGTCTTTCTGATGGCTCCTAAGCCCATTTGTGCTTCAATAATTCTGGGAGCTTGTGCCTCATGGAAAGGGAGGGGGTGCTGGGGGTAGTTGATGCACTTCCTAGATTGAAATTCTTGACTTTTTGGTACTCAGTGCACAAAACCACACCTTTAAAATTCTTAACCGTGAACCAGCATTTATTAAATGTTTAATAATATTCACAGGAGCTGGATTAACTCTCCTCATGCTGCATTGAGTCTGATCACAATTTAAATCGCTACTGTGGAAGATGCAATTTAATCAGTTTTTCCTTCAAAAAGAATTAATTCTTACTCTATGGCACAACAGGAATCCATATTCTTGACTACTCAGAGGTACAAAATGTTCTAAAAAGAACACAATGTGTATTTTAAACTGTGAATTTGTGTTCGATTATTTTGTAAACCATAAACTACAGCACAAATTTCACTAATTTGTTTACTTGGGGTTAAAGAAATATTTAATTAAGACAAACCGATTCTAGCTTGGGACTTTAATCAGAGATAATTGAGAAAGTATTATGTTACCCATTATTGCTATTTATTTCTTCCACTCACTGAGACTCTATAAAGACCCGGCCCGGGGCAAGTTGCTTTTAAAGTCAATGAGGTAGCATCAGAGGCTTTCTCAGCCAGGATCATGTGTCCAGTTGCTAGCAGTTCTGAGATCTGAAATCCAGTGGGAAAGATTCTAGAGTTTACCCCATGTCCCTTCCTGCTCCTGCAAGCCCTCCATAGGCAGTCTCTGTGTCTTCTTCACAAGAAAGGGTGCTTGGACTCATAGAGACTCTGGAAGATTCCATGCAGAATCTTCTCAGATTCTGAGAGTCAGAGCACAGCCCTAGGACAAGCTCAGCACTGCTTTGGGACAGAGGGACAGTCTGAAAGTGTCTGAAGGTTGGCATCCATCCAGAATCCATGTGTTGGAATCTAACAGCCATTGGAAGCAGTGTGATGAGGTGGGTTTTGTGGAAAAGAAGTCATGAAGACTCCTCTCTCATAAACAGGATTAGTAACCTTAGGGTAGCAGTACAAGTGAACTTCTTTCCTCTTCCATCGTGTGAGGGTACAGTTGAAGAAACCATTTATGAGGAATGGGCACTTGCCAGACATTAGGTCAATTCTCACACTGATTTTGGACTTGCCAGCTTCTAAACTTGTAAGTGGTATTTTTGTGTTTGTCGATAAACTACAGAGTGTAAGGTGTTTTGTTATAGAAGTCCAAGTGATGACAGCTCCTTTACTAAGGGAGAGAAAGGACAAGTGAATCATTACTAAATGATGACACAACGAAGCAGTGATGAGATCAGCTCCTATTGTCTATCTTATCTCACGTGAACTGATTTTACCTAAATGAGAAACACCGGGCAGACACTAGTGATGTAAAAGAGATGCAGGTGTAAGGTGTGGGCCTTCCATAGTGGTGGCCTTTCCAGAATGTTCCAGAGCAGCAAAGCTAATGTTCACTGAGCACTGTTTATATGCCACATTCTTCATAAGATGCTCATATCTGTGATCACACTCAGAAGTTCCGTAAGCCAGGGCTCATTTCCTCTAGGTTTGACTCATCTGATGTTGCAGGGGAGCTCACATGCACAGTGCCTTCAACTGGATCTTTTCCTGTATTGACGCTCTGGTAAGCATTTCTCCAACTTGTCTGGACATGGAATGCTTTATTTATTTTATAGACTCCGTAGAAGCTAGGGACCTAATATGTGCCTAGATCTAACTATATGCTCCAAAAAAGGTCCGAGAAATATTAATTATCGAAAAAGTAGTTGCTCTTTTAGACAATATATTCCAACCATCAATAAATAAACTTTGTAACTTTTATAGGTATGTTCACTTGACTCTTCATATCTACTTTGTATCCTGTTGTGTGTCCAGAAGACGATAGGCAAGTTTGCTTTTATACTCTCTGACGGAAGTGAAGCTTGAGGAGGAAAAGGGTGGACTTGGGGTATTTCTCCTTTTGACTTTTTCACATTAGGTGCTGTGGACATCCTTTGATGGACGGGCCTAGAACATCAAATGCACACTGTTGACTTTCCGTGACCTTCACCCATGCCTTTGTTAGTGGCATATTTCGTATATACTTCTTCCTCGGGTTAGCACTGTGTAGCAAATTTAGTATATGCTTCTTCCTTGGGTTAGCACTGCGTACTGTCTGCCTTCTTCCAGGAGCCTAACTAGTAAAATATTCTTCTTAGGTAAATGTTTTTGAAACAGATTTAATTTTAAATGTATTTTGAGTACTATTTTCCAGCAACTTTTATTAAATGTGGTTTCTATAACCCTGCTCTGGTGTATTGGAGCTCTGAAGAAGCAGGTGTGGTGATAGCTATCTATTTCACAGGGAGGAAAGTAAAGCAGGTCTTTTTCTTGCTATCTAACTCCTGCCCTGCTTCTCCACTACCAGAAATGGGAAGAGAAAGGGGGTTCAGTGAACAGCAGAGTGACCTGAATATTTCAAACTCTCCGTCATTATCATGCTGTGCTTTGGTCCTTTGTAAAGAGACAGATAAGTCTCACCTGGTGGCCAAGGAAACAATAAAGCCATGCACTGAATAGCATATATTTAGTTCACTGAAGAAGTAAGGCCAGTACTATATTTAGAATCACTTCTCTGCAGTTTCTGATCATCAGATAATCCAGACAGTGGATGCCAAAAAGGGAAATTTTGTATTGTTAGAAAACACTAAAGAGCTTTATGCAATTGCAAAAACCGTGAGCCCAACCCAGGTACTGACAGAGTGCTTGGTCCCCACGGGAGCACCTTTGACTTACTTCACTGTCAGTTTCCTTTCCTTGATTTCAGAGGCACTGGAAACAATGTTTGTCTTATGGATGATTGCTAATCTTTTCTACCCTTCTTCTCGTTGCTGGTAACTCCTCCTTGATAAGCTCAGGATGGAAACATTCATTCTTAGGAGACTTTGGTGTAATTCATGACAACTTTAGACTGAACAGTGTTCCTTTTCTTCATCTACTTCAGATGTGATATCTTACTGGAGCTCATTTGACTCAAAATAAGCATAGCTTCTGGTCGAGCCCTTGGAATCAGAACAAGCAAAGGAGAGGAATGGAGTTATGATCAGTGACAACAGAAACTTTGCTTGGCTCTGGGATTTCTGACCATACTCATTTGCAAGAAAAACAATCAGGCTTCCCAGAGGAGCTCTGAACACATCACATTGTTCTGATGAACTTAGGAGTTGCCATGTAAGCCAGGCCGGAGAGACGAGAGACGCTTCTGGGAAATGATGGATAGAGAGTTTCTACCACAGTTTTCAGCAGGTGCTTTTTTTCTTGACATTTTTTTGGCTGTTGGCTGGAGGCAATTTAGCTTTAATGGAGGACTGTTGGTTTATGTCTGCATTGTGTATCAATCTTGGGCTGTTATTGTCCCCATATAACCAGTAAATGATGAGAGTAACAACAATCATAAAGAAGTAATCCAGATAGGGTAGCAAGCTGACCACCTGGGACGTGTGTGCTCTTTCCTCTGTGTGTGGTCCTTCTTTCACATTTAAAAATGGACACAAGCAGCAGTGAAAGGAAATGCAATAACAAGGACCAGCTCATATTTGTGTATCAGGCTGTGCAGAAGGAGGAGGGATGGATTTAGTGTCCCCCATGACTTTGGGTAGCTTGCATCAGTTCAATTTTCTAACCAGGGCAATTTTTGGAAGTGTTTTGCATGTACCTTGAAGGACATTTTCATTTATCATTACAGTTGGAAGAATTATAGAGTTTGATAAATATTTATGTGATGCCACTATACTCTCAGTGTTTCATTGAAATGAAAATGAAAATGGTCTGCAGTCCGTATTTTCAGCTTGCCAGTTTATTTTATTTTTTTTTATGAAAGTACATCTTATCCAGAGAATATCTGCAAAGAGTTGTGAGTAGGAGTTGGTTCGATTTACATTAAATTCTGTGCACTGCTATTGAATAAAATAGGGCTCTCCAAATTCTCCCACTGGACACTATAGGATTTAGTGGCTCCTCTGGGCCATTCTTCGTGATTAAATTCACAGATTTTCATTTGCATAGCATAGTTAATATTCTGGTTGCTTTGAAAAAGCAACATACAGTTGAAAATGATAGCTAGTAAAATTTATCAAATATGAAACATAGTGACCTAAAAAGTACATAAAATTTGAGAAAATTAAGATAGAGAATTTAGGTATACACCATACACACACATTAAAAGGTAGTTTGACAAGAACATAAACACACAGAGGTTTACCTCTGAGACCTATAAATGTTTTTCTGGCCCTCTACTTCTTTTTCCCCAAATTCTAGTACTAACTATGCACCTGTTCTCTCTTGTTCTAGAGCTTTGCTCAGAATGGGTGGTGGTTTAAGTCAAGGGTAGGTCATATTGACAGAGAAATGTGTAACAGTAAAGTGTGTCATGTACAAGAACCAAAAGCATCTACCAGCCACTCCTGTGGCCTTACCATCACCTTTGGATTGTGAGAAGATTTCCATATGTTCTGAGGTAAGACTCTCTGAGAGACACTTGGAACACTGGGGTGAGTTAGTGATAAGATGGAAGTCTTCTGAGGCAACCCCAGGAATGGACCCAGCTTCCTTAGGGCCAGAGAGCCACCACTGAGCGGCTGTATTGAAGAAAGAACAAGTTATGACAGAAAAATTGCATGTTTTTGAAATGAGGAAAAAATTATATTTCCATAAACTGCAAAGTTCATAAATACCACAGACATCATTTAAACCCACAGAAGCAACATGATACTTTACTGGCCAAATCCTGACATTGGCCTCATTTCTGGCTGCATCCTTGGTTTGCTTGCTTCTCTGTAGTATAGCAATCTCATAATAATTGCTGCAGAAAGCATGGAAATACCATTTGCTTGTCTTCCACAGTGGATGGCTGAAATCTGGCTTTATTATTGAGAGTTAAGATGTATTTTTCCTAGGCTTACTTCTTATTGATAATTTAATGTAAACTTTCAACCTTGCTATCAAATTTTGGAAGATATCCTATCAAACTCACTGCCACAAATATTCTTACCATTAATGTGTCACAGGTCTAGACTCCGTATAATAGGAAGAACAATATACCCTCTCTCTCTCTCTCTCTCTCTCTCTCTCTCTCTCTCTCTCTCTCTCATCTAATTATTTACAGAAAACAAGCCCCAGTGCATGCACAGTATCGGTGCTTCAGTATCCAAGGCAAAGCATTCATTATGAATGTGGTAGGAACCATGCCTTCCTATGCCAGGTTTATATGTCTTTTGTCTTGGTGATTTTCCTTAGATAGCTTTCTGGATCTTTCCCTTTTATGTATAGAAATTATTCAGATCCCTAGAATGCTTACAGGTTCTTTGCCTTACATATGAAAATTACCATGGCAAGAATCTGGAGGCAAAGGGCAAAGACACTGAACAATATCAATAAACAGATAGTTTTGGAGCTGGAGAAAGCTCAGTTGATAAATGTTCCCCTTACAAGCATGAGAACCTGAGTTTGTATTACCAGGGCACACATAGAGTCTAAGCATGGCTGGGGTGACTATAATCCTGGTCCTGTGGAGGTGGAGACAGAGGATCCCTCAGGCTCACTGCCCCAGCTGGGTTAGCTGCACTAGTTGAGTTCCAGGTACACAGAGAGAGACCTTGTCTCAAATAACAATGTAGAGGGGCATAAAGTGATGCTATAGAAGGTAAAAGCACTTGCTGGAGTTTGGATTCCAGCACCCAATGACTAGAATTCCAGCTCCAAGGCATCCAACACCCTCTTCTGGTCTCTGCACTTGCCTGTAGACACATGAGTATATGCCCTCACACAGACACACACACTAAAAAAAGATCTTAAAACAGTAAATATATGATGGAAATGACTGAAGGAGACACCAACATCAACCCTTGGTATCCACATGCAGTCTGCTCATGTACACATACACACACACACACACACACACACACACACACAGAGAGAGAGAGAGAGAGAGAGAGAGAGAGAGAGAGAGAGAGAGAGAGAGAGAATCACAGTTCTGCCTCACTTGGGTGTGTGTGGGGACGTGACTGGTATGCTCTGGTTGAATCACTCAGACAACTTAGCTGCAGATGTTCACAGATGCTAATCTTAGGTCAGAATTCTAAACTTCATAGGCACAAAGTGTGATTCAAAAGAATATAATCATAGTTTAGCTAATTTAGGGCTTCATAATTTGGTTGGATACCCTTAAGAAGCAGGATGTCACCCTCAAAACAAATTTGCTCTAATCTATAGTAAATTTATACTTTATCCATAACCTGTTTATGATAGCATGTACATAATTCTATTAAAATCGATTTCCACACACATAATCCTGTGACATTTAGAGACTGCAGAGCAGAAAGTTTTCCCAAAATAGTTTATGAACTACAATGAGAACCAGGCATGAAGCACGATGCACAGACCAGGTCCACTCTGTACTTTATTACTAGGGAGTGAATTAGTGTTATCTCGCTTTCCTTCAGGAACACCTGCAGCTAGACACTACTGTCTTCCCCATCTCTCACATGAGAAAACAAGCTTGCTTTGGAATTTCTTTTCTGAGTCCTCCAAGTTTGTGAAGGAGCTGCAGTTTGGGCCAGGCAGGTCAGCAGTGGATTCTGAGAGCTTAATCAGGGTACTTTAGTCATTTTCTGGACTAACAACCCCAAGCATCCTGGGGTTTAAGTCAGGAAGGGTTCATCACCTCATTACCACACAGTGAGACAATTATCATTGCAACGAGAAGACAGGATTATCAGCATTGCCCAGGTTCCCTATAAACCAGCTGGGAGAAGGACAGTACCTGATAGGTCCTAAGAGTGCGATCCCAGGGGAGCACAGGGGAGAAAAAGGCCAAATGGAAGGGATCCCAAGTACATACTAGCATGTTATTAACTTGGTCTCAGCTTCACAACTGCCATATTGTTTCCCAGTCCCCTGTGCATCCGCAGGAAGTCACAGGGAACCATAGGGTAGGACAATTTCAGCTTGGACCTAGAAGAAATGTGAGCAGAGGCTAGCTTTGATGTCTCCTCTTCATGCCTGGCCTCATATTGACATGATTTTTCTCACAAGAAAGTACCAACCTCTCAGCTAAGACTTTTCGGATATGCTGATGTGTCTGGGTAGCTGTCAGGGAAACCAGAACTTTCATAATACAGTTCATCTATTTGCAGCTATTACTGCCTCCATTTTTTTTTCATGGGTGCTGTTTACAGTGGGAGGCAGGAATCTCTGCTATGTTGTATCAGTGAAGAGTTTCAGTTAGGAAGCAGGAGGAGCAGTTAAGTATTATGTTGCCTTGGAGCATGCTTGACATTGGTAGAGCACCACCCGAAGAGTAGGCTGAAACTGAGCTGTGCTTTGGAAAGATTCTGTACTCACAACAAACCAAAATTAAGGCAAAAGCCCATACACTCTGATGCTTGTGTGTGGAGGCATTTTATTACTCAGAACATCATAACACAAACAATACATTTCCCAGGACTCTGCTTTGTTAAAACCCCACAGTTCCCATCTCTGGACCCTAGAATTCTTAAAAGCATAAAACAAAAACAGCAGGATTATTTATTATTTAATCAATGTGGCTAGAACATAGTTTTGTGTCCTTCCTTTCTTGTGAACATCCACAGTCAGAATGTAGTTTTATCAAATACACGTGTGAGTTTGTGGGCAGGAAGTGGGAGAGAGAGAAGAGGCTGGGGTTGGGATCTAAGGGAATGGTATCTGCTCGGCTTCTTCTCAGGCTTCACCCCTCCCGCTGTCCCCATGTGTGTGAAAGGGGCAGGTATTAAAAAGATCTGTCTCACAGGATTCTGGAGGTCTCCAGAAGAAGCATTTAAGCAGGAGAGCCAGGGAAGCTAGCAGCATGGCTCAGCCCTAGTCAGAAAGAGACTCCAGTTCTAGGTCTAAAGCCTTGCTTCACATACTTTTAGTTACTTTCTGTCATTGCCACAAAATATCTAAGGCAAACAATTTTAAAAGAAGACACATTTGCCTTGTCTCATTATTTCAGTCCATTGTCAACTGGTGTCAGTTTTCCTGGGCTTTCGCTGAGGTACATCAAAGGTCACTGGGAACTGGGAAGTAGACAGAGAATCAAAGCACCAAGAAGAAAAGACAGATAACAGACAACCTTCAACAACATTCTTGCAGCAATCCAGTTCCCCACCCCATGATAGCCCATCAGCTGTGAATTCACCAATGGGTTAACTCTTTGATGACGTCAGTACTTTCATGACCCAGTAACCCTCCTATTGTGCCACTAGTTGGGCACCAAGACTTCAGTACATGAAGAAGGATTGTTTATACTCAGACCGGAACAATCTTGGAGATGACTACACTGATAGAAATCCTAGAGTTCAAATGCAGGAGAGCCTTGAGTTCTGCTGTCCAAGGACAAGGAGAAAGTGTTTCTGATCCAGAAGAGAAAGCTCACCTCCATGCTCTCTTTGTTCTGTTCCACTGCTTGGTACTCACTCATGTTGCGTGATGATAGATCTTGTTTACTTGCACTGATTCAGGTGCCCAGAAGTGCTCACTGGAATATTAGAAATCAAGCTACCCTGACTATCCCAACCTCCTCAACTTGAAATCCCCTATCATTCACTCTAATGCAGACAGTCATGATCAGCAGAGATAAATGTAAAGGATAAAGGACAGTAAGCCAGGAGACTTTAGACACAGATGAGGAGAAGAGAGTACATAGCTAGTAGTGGGTTATAAAGAAAATTCCCCAAGAAGCAGCTTCCTGATGAAGTCTCTAATCACAGGAAGAAAAAAAAAATGATTAGATTGGATGCTTGCCACAAACTCTGATAATTTCTCTGTGAAGAAAGGTGAAAAGGAGGCTGGAGAGATAGCTCAGCAGTTCTTCTTCCAGAGGACCCAAGTTCAGGTCTCAGCACTCAACACTGGGTTTCCCACAGCTTCCTGTAACTTCAGCACCAGGGAATCGGACAGAATCCTCTTCTGGTCTCTGTGGACACTTGCATACATGGACACACACACACACACACACACACACACACACACACACACAGGAGCACACGTATATACACATAAGTTTAAAAAATAAAAATAAATCTTAAAGAGTGAAAACCCGTAGGAAGAAGGGAGCTTTAAAACACAGTTGTGTCTGGAGATTTTACTGAGCCTTAGAACATCCTGTTGGAACATATTTTTCTAATAAATCAAGTTTTGATGTTGATGAACCCAATATCAAATCCCTCCAGTTGTAGCAAATCTGAAGTACTGGATGTCATACTCTTCTTAACTATTCACATATACCACATCTCCCTGCTATGAACCCATTTTTACATATGCAGTTGTTTTGTTTTAACCAAGGTTGCTTTTTATTACCATAAAATCCATTGCCTTTAAACACAGTACCTGGAACAGCCGCTGTGTCTGATGTGTTGTCAGATGCAATGGACATGGAGCTGCCTCCATGGCCTAGAAGACTGGTGTTGAGTCTAGATAATAGGCATCCTTGCAAGAAACAGGGAAAGACACCAACTTGTCTAATAAACACAATGGCTAAATTGCTAATTTCCAAAGAATTAGCTATTCAAAATGCTTAAGTAGTAATTGAATTGGATTTTTATATAACTGTTGATTCCTTAGAATGCCCAGAGTCAGTATTTCAGGAACAGAAACTATGGAGGTGAAATGATTTTCCCAGAGCCCTCAAAGGATCAATGGAACAGCTCAGCCTAGAACTCAGTGCTAGCCAACATGGCCATTATTCTGCTCAAGGCTGTCTTCATAATCTAGAAGGTACTTTGGATGTCTGAAGTAATCATCTTAACAAACTTCACCAGGATGTTGTTTTTGATAAGACTCTAAAAAAATCTTTGGCGGCGTGTGGGCACGCTTTAATCCAGCACTCGGAGCAGAGCCAGTGATCTTGTGATTCAGACTTACAAGTGAGTCCAGGAAAGCCAAAGCACAAAGAAACTTCAAAAAAAAAAAAAAAAAAAATAAAAAAAAAAAAAATAAAAAAATCTTTGATTCTTACTTGAACTTAGTGCCAGTTTGTGCATTTCATATTTATATTGTGAGGTTTTGGATAACCCTGGTGTGAATGTGTGTGTGTGTGTGTGTGTGTGTGTGTGTGTGTGTGTGTGTGTGTGTGTATGGAGGCTGGCAGTCAACATAGGGTGTCTTCATCTGCTGCTCTCCATCTTACTTTTGGGAAGGGTCTTTTGCTCCTCCTTGAACTATCTAAAGTAGGTGACCAATGCTACTGAAGATCGGCCTGTCTCTAATGCTGTGATTACAGAGACATACCACCATGACAGCTTTTGTTTGTTTATTTTAACATGGAGGAGACAGGAACTCAAATCCTCAAGCTAGAGCAATTGCCCCCTGGGTCACCTCCCCCAGTCCGCCCCCATGGGTCACCACCTCAGTTCACCCCCTGAACTACCTCCCCAGTCTACCCCCTGGGTCACCTCCCCAGTCCACCCCCTGAGAGACCTCTCCACCTTGATGGTATCTCACAACTTGGTGTTTCACATTTTGTTGCTTCCTGACCTAAAACAAACAAACAAAAATATGTAACATTTGAAACAAAGATCAAAGTACATTTTTAAAAATCATACAAATTCAGCTTTTAGTTGCCAAAATTTTTAAGTGGTTAACACATGCAAACCCTTCTCAAAGTTTTTAATTCCCTAATTATTGTATTGTATATAAATAAGCCAGACTTTAAAACACCAGCATTAAAATGCAAACCATTGTGTTGTTAGGAAATATTAGAGGGTCATGGAAAACACAACCCATGCATTTGTGCCTGCAGGCAGTGCACACTGGGAGTCTCTGCCCCTCTGCACTCCATCTCCTCAGGGCTAAATGAATTTCTCTGCTGGAATTCACTGGCCACACCACTTGTTGGGGGTCAGAGAAGAGGGACTTCTGTGCTCATCTGCAGTTTCTCCAGCTGTGAGGAGAGCTTCTCAGGCCCTTTCTACATTTCAGTTGGTGGTTATTTCTGTTGTCTGTTCTGGTTCCAGGCAGACACAGGCACCTGGAAAGCACCCTGAGTGCTAATGAGCAGGTGTGCTGTTGGCTCTTCATCCAGCCATCATCTTGGGGGCCTGGGATGGGACTCTTGCTTGATAGGCAGAGCTTGCCAACCAGCTATTGCCCTCAAGAACATGCTTCTGTGCTAGGAATATTTTCCAGTTTGTCTGTGGGGTTCTCCATAATGATGCTGGATGCAGCTGTCTTGCTGTGTGTTGGCTTCTAACCTGAAGACGACTGAAGGCCTTGGGCCATTGTCCTTCTCTGATGAACCTTGGAGCCATTCGCTTTGGATAGCGATTTTATCTGCATGGTTGCTTCCTGTGTGGTTTTCTGCCATCCTAGTGTTTCTAAGTTGTTCTGATTTGACAAGTTTTGAATAGACATATGGGCCTCAAATAATTGTACTGAAAAATGCAGAAAATATTGAGCAAGAGGCTATTGGATTTCCATAAGTAAGCAAATATATTTTAAGAACTCACTAGTGAAAATTGCTTTTTATTTAATGAGTCATTTTTATTGGAAGGTAATGATTATGTCCAGGCCATAAATACAGTATAAATTCTCTTTGGAGGACATTAAAAAGATGACTCTCAATTGCAAGCAGCTTTTTAAAGAGCATAAGGATATTGAGGTATAAATTTCCAAACCTGAGGATTCGGTACATGTAGGAACATGAAGAAGTGAATGAGACTCCACAGTGGCTTGTGCATGGGAGCAAATGTTTACAGCATAGGCCAAACTTCATATAGGGATCTGTAAAGATACAAGAGCTAAGGTTTTCGAAGGTCTAGTTTCATGCTTTATTTTATTATTGCCAGTACTAAATGAGTTACCCAGTCCTCTTTCTGTCTTATAGGTAGGGAAATAGAAGTCCAGGGAAGTTTAGAGTCTTGCCCAAATACTCAGTTAATTTCCCTCAGTTCTTTGTGTATCTCATGAATGCATAATTAGCTCAGTGAGAAATCTGAGTAGGAGAGTGTTCTAATAACATTTAACCAGAAGCAAGAATTTTGTGTTGTGGTTAAAGGTAATGTAATGTTTGCTTGCTTGCTTGTTTGGGGCAAAGTATTATGTGGCCAGTTTCTTCTAACTTTCCTGCTTACACCAGTGGAATGCTGTGACTACAGGTATACATCATCAGACACAGTTTTAAATGATATATTTTTACACTAGATTATGTTTGAAAGTCACACTGTTTCAGGAAACAAAAATTGTCAGGTCACAAAGTAAATTCAGATTCTGTTATGTATTTTGTCTGTGCTACAATTCTGTTTTATTTTAAAATGCATTCTTACACGAAGAAAATTAAATAATGATGATTAATAATAATAATAATAATAGTAATAATAATACAAACAAAGATCCTGTTCAGCTGCCCAGCTTGCAATTGAGAGGGCTCTTCCACTTGATATTCATCCTACCAGGATTCCCAACTACATTGTCCATCAGCTGTACCAGTCAGCTCCCTTTATTGGGGTGCTGAGCACACTCCTTCTGTAGGCGTAGAATCCATCTTAAACTGATGTCACTGGTGATTCTTTTCATAGCTCAGGTCTACTGTCTGACTTACTTCCGATTGGACCGAATTCTTTGGCTTTAGGATTTCCACCTGATGAACCACTGTGTCTGGCTCACTCAACACTTGGCACTATAGGTATTTGTGGAAGAAGACTGGGAAAAGCTGCTGAGCCCAGGCAAGAGCAGCTCAGGGGCTTGGTGCGGTTGTTTTGAAAGGTTGAGTAACACGAAGAAGCCATGCTGTGTGTGTGTGCACATCAGTTTCAAATCCTGCAAGGAGAATCGTTCTGCTTCCTTTGTTCTTTTGTGGTTAAAAGCTTTGAATAATGCATATGTCCATGAAAAATAATTGAAACACTGAGGGTCTTTGAAGACCTTGACTGTAAACTCTGGGTTTTCTCATACTTTTTCTCAGCCATTTAAGATTCTGAGGAAAGAGATGATGACAGGTTAGGTTTGGAGAACTCAAACTGGAAATTATTACTGTTGGATAACTTTCACGGTGTTTCATTGCCCCCCAACAGAGATTTTCAGCTTGTATTTATATCTCCTCTCTCCCTCTCTCTCAAAAAGAAAGAAAGAAAGAAAGAAGAAAGAAAGAAAGAAGGAAGGAGGGAGGGAGGGAGGAGGGAGGGAAGGGAGGGAGGGAGGGAGGAAGGAAGGAAGGAAGGAAGAAAGAAAGGAAGAAAGGAAGGAAGGAAGAAAGAAGGAAAGACAATCACAGGTCTGTTTAGTATACTCTCATGTACAATGTCTCCTCATATTTCTGGTATTTTTTTAATTTTAATTTTTTTTGTCGCCTGACTTGCTTTGCCACAATGATGTGTTTAACACTTTCTTGGCCAGTTTTTAAAGGTTTGTTATCTAGGAGGCTTTATCTTCAGGACAGCCATCATCTTTTCCCTCGTTCCTGGTTCCTGTCTATTAAAGTCTCTACTCCCCATCAGCACCATGGCCTTACCTCAGCACCATGGCCTTGCCTCAGCACCATGGCCTTGCCTCAGCAGATGCTCTCAACCTTGAGTGAAGCTTTGAGTTTGTTTTGACTACAGTTTTTTTCTGTAAGGTCTTCCTTGTTACCTCAGCTGTACCCAGGCTGTTGCTTTTCACTGCTCAAAGATTTAAAAAAACATCCTTACTTATCTCAATTTTATATTATATAAAATTTATATATCTTAGATTTTTATAAATTTATATAAAATTTTTATATTTTATATTAACCTCTTTTGATATTTCTTTACAAAAGTCTTTTCTTGGTCCATTCAGGCTACTATTGAAGAACCATGTCTGCTGAAGTCTGTTTTCTGATTCTAAGCCAGTGTCTTGTGGTTGGGTCCTCCCATAGTGGCAGGGATGAGGAATTTTTCCCAGGCCTCTTTTATAAGGACTGTTATCCTTTCATGGCTACTCTGTTTCATCCCCTCATCTCCCAATGGCTGTATCTCCTAGTCTTGTTGCCAGGGTGAAGATCTTTCCATACTAATTTTAGAAAGACAAATATGCAGACCTTAGAGTTACATTTTTTCATTTTACATCTCTGGCCTTGTCATCTCCTCACCCCTCCTGACCCCTATTCCATCAACTTCTGGTAGGCAATACTTTCCTGACCTCTTCAGAATTCTGTCTTCTACATCAGCATGGGAAAATATGCTAGCATACTTTCTCCACATCGTTTTCATGTTGTATGGTAATGAGCAATTTTATGTATAGAACAGATTCCTCGTGGATTTACACCAGACTTCCTCATTCCAAAAGAAACTCCAGTTTTGAAACAGAAGATTGTAAAGTATCCATCATTTCTACACTAAACAAGCACTAGCCACTTTTCTCTTCTGGCAGAGAGCATGAGCTAATTTGGATAGCTTTATTCTGTTTTATGGGACTAAGAAGAAGCCATAGCTTCTGAATAAGGCTCTTTTTTTTTTTTTTTTTTTTTTTGCATCCCATAGGCCTAGGCTGCTTAGTAACTCAGATCACTGCCCATTGCTCTTTCCTTGCAGCCCTGGAAAATCTTTTTAGTGGATTGTAGATGAGGACAAAAAAGCAAAAACAATACAACAGCAGAAGGAAGGAAGGAAGGAAGGAAGGAAGGAAGGAAGGAAGGAAGGAAGGAAGGAAGGAAGGAAGGAAGGAAGGCAGACTAAGCCTCAGACTAGCTTTGCTCTGTGCTAGCTGGGCAACCGTGGTCTTTGTAGGTCATCTTTTGGCTTTGGTGTCTCCATCTGTTCAAAGTCAATGTCATCATCTTCAAAAGTTTGAGACCATGGAGGTAAAAAATCATTTTTCCATTTGACCTTTAGCTTTTCCACGTCACTGTTTTGGGGTTACTCAAATGACTGGAACAGAATCTTTGAAGTAGAGGAATTTGGGCCTCTAATGTCTAGACATTAGAGGAGGAGGAAATTCAAGAAGCAATCAGACCTGGGTATGGCAGAGTGATAGAGAAGATGGCAGCTATCAAGTCAAGTGAGGCTGAGGGCCACACTACAGGAGCTGGTTGTCAACTGGAGAGACATTTGGAGATGTGCCCAGGAGAGATGAATGGATTGCACCTTTTGGCTGATGATACTGTTGGAAAGGCCATCAGGTAATCACAGCTTTGTGAACACACTTGTACATGCCTCTGTGTGCACTCTTGTGTGTGTGTGAGTGTGTGTGTGTGTGTGTGTGTGTGTGTGTGTGTGTGTAGATGCCCAAGGAAGAGAGGGATGAAATATAGCAGGTGAGATGTTTGTTCTCTGGATAATTGGGGTTAAATTTTATTTAAAAAAAAAATTGAAAGGACTGGAAAATAAATGTGAGTGTACTTGCCGCATGCAGTGAATGTTTTTTAATATCTAAAATACTCTTTTTGGTTGGCCTGTGACCCTTCCTGTGCCTCTCCAGAATGCTTGGAATTAATAGGTGGACCTGGCACATGAAGTGCCAGTTTCACATGGCTTTCAGTAGAATTTGCTGCTGCATGGCACTCACTGAGTTGACTTATCTATGGCTCTCAGCTTCTTGGAGCCTCTTATCACTTCTGCATCCCCATATTCCTCTGTGACATTTGTTTCACCTGCCAAATACAGTCGATGTCAGCATATCTTTTCTTTCTTAAGCACCCCAAAAGAAAATTAACTGACTCAGCATCACGTTGTAAGATGGTAACCATGTGACCAACCATTAGCCCTGTGAGGTACAATTACCCATGCTTCTGAGATGAGAAACACTGCTTGCATAATTCATCTTTCTCAAAGACCCCAGGTAGACCCAGTTGCCCTGACCCTCAGACTACCTTTGAGAGATGCCTTCTTCCTGGTGACACATCAGTCTTTGATTTCCCAAACAGTCTGTTTTTTTTTTTTTTTACATATCAGGAATCATGGGAAATCACATTTCCTTCAGCTGGTGCTACAAAATAAACTTGCATTCTTCTCCTTCAGCCCCCAGTTGACATCTTTGAGTCTGTGAGCTACTGATGAGATGAAGTCCCTAGAGAAAGTAGGATTTCGATGGTTTTATTTATTTGTTTTATTGAGATGAAATTCAGAGAGCACACATTTCTCTTTTAAGTGTATACTTCAGTAGCTCTTAGTTTATTCACCAAATTGTACATCCATCTCCACTCTTTATTTTTAGCATTTTCCTCACCCTGGCAAGAAACAGTAAACCCGAGAGGTGATCATTTCCATTCTCCTTCCTGTGACCTCTTGGCAACCACAAATCTGTTCTCTGACTTTGTTTATATTTTTTATAAATATAGACTATTGCTCAGGCATGGTCGTACCCATCTGTAATCGCAGCACTTAGGAAGTGGCGGCAAGGTGGTCAGGAGTTTGTGGGAAGCTACATACAGAGCTCAAGGCCAGCCTGGACTACATGAGACCTTGCCTTAAAAAATGGGAATCTGTGGCTGATATGTAAAAATAAATTAATTATAAAATTTAAAAAATAAAAAATAAACAGAACATGGTCATCTTGAATGAAAGGATGCAGCCTTCAGTGTAGTGACAGGAGAGAAAGTCAAGTCTTAGACACTGAAACTGAAATCTATTTTTATGGCATTTTATGTCACTACATATCTAGGAGTTGAGGTTTGAGAATAACACTTGCCTGACTTGAGAAACTGAATAGACAAAATTCTGTTCAAGCAAGTAGCCAAGTAACTAGAATATAATGAATTGATGAACTATTCTGTTTTCTTTCTCCTTTCTTTTTTTTTCTTTTTTTTCCCCCATTGGTCTTGAAACACTCACATTATATAGCCCTGGAAGGCCTGAAAATCCCTGTGTAGACAAGGCTGGACTTGGCCTTGCAGCGATCTTTCTTGAAAGGATAAAAATGGGGAAGGGGGCACCTGGGCACCTTCGGCGGGCCCTGCCAAGGTGTGGCCGTGAGAGAACACACAATGTGCAACAGGGGTAGTGCAAGGTGCTTATTGGGGGAGGGGGTGGGGACAGTGAAAGAGTGGAAGGCCACCTGGGAGCAGGGAAATGAGAGAGGCAGACAGACAGACCAGACAGACAGAATAAGCAGGAGAGGAACAAGAGCAAGAGAGAGAACTGCGGCAGCGGCGGCGGTGGCGGCGGAGAGGCACTTTGAAGAGGCGATGTGTAGCACAGCTGAAGGTTGAAAGACCCTGGGGGCAGGTGGTGCTTAACTCCGTCAGCAGAGGAGGCGCACTGGTCCTGTCCTGTCTTCTGAAGGCTGGGACTATAGATGGGAGCCACCGTGCTCAGATAGATTCTGATTTATTTTGTTGCTGTTTTCTTTGTTTGTTTTGAGCTCAGAGTTGAACCTAGGACCTTACACAGACATGCAAGTACTGTATCACTGAGCTGTATGCCAAGCACCCCAAACCTTCATTCACCCATTCATTTATTTTTTTTTTTTATGTTTTTTTCCACTTTAATTTCAGAAATCTGAATCCTCGCAGCAGTCTAGGGGAAAATTGCAGTTTACCCTCCACCTTAAGTACCTCATTCCATCCATTTTCTTAAAGGGTTGCTCGTTGTGGAAAGGTATGCAGACAGCAAGAATAACATGAAGGACACGTTCCTTGCTGTGTTTCTCTGAGACATTGGAGGGCAGTTTATGTCCTTCCAGCAAGCTTCATTGGGTTTTGCTGTTCTTCATTGCAACACTGAAGTTACTTTAGGGGAAGAAAGTCTAATAAAACATGAGGAGCTCCGAAGAAAATTGAACTCTGGCTGCAATCAATCGTGTGTTATTTTAGGAGACCCTGGCTTCTGGGCATCTAGAATTTTTGACATCAAGGGGCATTAGCTCAGTTTTCTTTTGACTTGGGGTTTTAGTATGAAGTTCTAGTACTTAATAGTTAAAAAAAAAAAAAAACATGTTTTCACATGTATTTTTAATTTTCCCAAGTATGAACTTTGTGTATATGTTGTTACACTGGCCCTCTGAAGTGGTTTTCAGAGCTGGTACTTAAAATATAAAAACCAGAGGGCTCGTGGAGGGGCACCGCTGAGGGTCATCTTAAGGAGTGGGCAGCTTTTCTGCTGGTCTCTGCTCAGCGTTTCGGCCAGGGCTTGTGTGGGGTCTGGTGGTCAGCAAAGAGATAACACTGAGGGAATTACCTGCTGGGGCATTCTCATCCAGGAAGGCAGTGGGATAAGAACTTTCTGGTGCTCAGAGAGGGGAACATTTTGAGGTTCTGCCTGGAAGGTTTCCCTACGCCGATACTGGGTTTCTCTACCCATACGGTAAATCAGATCTGGCTGAATTAAAAGTCCAGGTTTAATGAGCAAAGCACCCCGGTGATTCTAGGGGGAAGAAAGCAGGAGAGAAATCACCTGGCAGGTCTAGACACTGAGTCTTAAATACCCTGTAGGCGTGGTCTTGAGCATCTCTGGGGAGGAGCGGACCCTTGGCGGCTTTCTGAAGGGAGGATCTGGAAGGGGAGGAATGAGGCCGGAGTGGAGGAAAAGCTGGCTGCAGTCCTGGGTGTGCCTATGGTCTTTGCATTGTGGAAGTAGAGGCAGGTTCATGGGCCAGCTAGTCTAGAGATGTGGGGAGCTCCAGGTTCAGTGAGAAACCTTGTCTCAAAAAATACAATAGTAGTTCTGAAGAGATGTCTCAGCAATTTAGAGAATTTTTAGCTCTCAAAGAGGACCAGGGTTTGGTTCCCAGCACCCTCATGGTGGTTCATAACCAGAAGTAACTCCAGATCCAGGGGATCTGATGCTCCTTTCTCTTCTGACCTCCCCATGCACCAGGCATGCATGTGATGCACACACACACACACACACACACACACACACACACATATGTATGTATGTATCTGCAGGCAGACACTCACATACCTAAAATAAAACAATTGAATCTTAGAACAATATAAGGCAGTGAGGGATGGAGGGGGATACTGGAGGCTGACCTCTGGCTTCTGTACACAATATGCACACACAAGTGCACACACACATATACACACCCTAAAGAACTTTTTAAAAAACCAAACCAAACATCTTTCTCTTCCTTCCGGTTCAAATCCTAAGTCAGCCACAGTTTGCTGGCCTTTCTCACCTGTGACTGCTGTCACATGTGCAGGTGTAACAATCACAGTCTGAGAAACACCATACTGACCTAACAAAACCACATTTGAGCTTGATCTGCGTATGTATTGTCCCAGTTTTACATCATGTGAGCCTTGGTGACCCCATCCAGGATGTTGCTGCAGGTAGAAGAGTGAATTCAGAGTCCAAGTCACTAGATCCCGACCCAGTAGGCACTCTGCCTAGCGAGCAGTGGAGTTTGTCATTGTCTCATTTGGTGCCACATTTTCCTGTCCTCGCCCACGGGATCTCATGAGAGAGGCCACTGTTTGGCTGCCATCAACATACGTCAAAGCTACAGATTTTTCTTAATCCACCAGTGCAGCAAATATATTTTATCTTAAATTGTATTTTAATGTGTGTGCACGCACATTTGCGCTTGCTTGTACACGGCATAATACACACATGGAGGACAGAGTGTGTTCAGTGATCATCAGTTCTCTATCATGTGAGTCTGGGAATTGAATTCAGGTCCTCAAGACTCACAAACACGTTTTTTAAAAGATAAAGAATTGGGGAGGGAGCATTGAGGTGGTGGTACATGCCTTTAATCCTAGCACTCAGGAAGCAGAGACAGGTGGATCTCTGTGAGTTTGAGGTCAGTCTGGTCTACAGCGTGAGTTCCAGGATAGGCTCCAAAGCTACAGAGAGACCGTGACTTGAAAAACAAACAAACAAAAAAGATAAAGAATGAAAGTAGGAAGAGGAAGAGAGAGGGGGTGGGGAGAAAGAAGAGGAGGAAGAGAAAGAGAGAGAGAGAGATGAAAAAGAAAAAGGGAGTGCTGTGATATCTAATTCAGATGACATTGCTGCTCTTGACCATCTGATGGTAAAATTATTGAGGTATTTTATGTGGAATCTTCAAATTGCAAGGCTGCTTCCCAGCAGCCACTAAAACCTAACAAAGAAATCCATGTGCATTTTACAAAACCCCCACCCCCACAGAAATGTGGGCTGACCTAGAATGTCATTAATCTCAGCCTCTTTTGTGTGATGGGAAGGGGCACTAATTCTTACACAGTGGTTTGGGGAGAGGTCCAGAGAGGGCATTTGGGTAAGACAATTCAAAGGCTTCAAAGGGGTCTGCCTCACTGTCTCATCCCACCCAGACCACCCCGAGGGTGCACCCTGCCTCCTCCATCATTGCTGATTGGTTCTGATGACTTTGTCTATTCTCTTTGTGCATCAAGTAGGAAACCAGGGTGAGTTGCTGCCCTGAGGAGAATGAGCCATTGGGAAGCAGATTTGGATGACAAAACAGTTTCTCTGGCAGGGAGTGGGGGGAAATGTGCAGCAGGGATGTGTGTGTGTCTTCAAATTCTGACCAGGAAAGCACAGAAAAGAATTTCACTAACTCACTGAAGCTTTTTCCTCCTGGAGTCCCATATCCTATAGCCTAGTGAACTCATTGTGGAAATCCTAAGGTAACTGAATCAGAGAAATCACTCACAGCTATCATCCTGCAAGAGGGATGCTTCAAAGCTCTGCTGATATACCAGTTGAAAGAGTGGGGAAAGCAAATTAATTATATTCAAAAGGAATTTAAAAGGGACTAATCAGCCGAGTGGAGGAGACAGAGGTGGGGAGCTGTTTACAGATGTGCCTAGATGTAAGGAAATCAGTGTTGGCTTGATGTGGGAGAAGGAGTGGGATTCCTCTTCCCCAGCTAATTAAAACAGGCTTATCTGTAAATTTACTTATTCATAAGGCTTGCTTCCACAGAGCTGATGTTTCTCTAATAAGACAGGAAGGCTGCTGTCTGTAGATGTGGGTCAGCCCTGCGATGGAGTGACCCAGATTCCTGCAGACACCCAGAGAGAGAGAGAGAGAGCAGAGAGATGTGGGAATTCCTGGTAGGTAGCACATCAGGGTATGCCCAGTCCCTGCTTCATCTGGGACGGTAGCTACATTTGAACCTGAATCTTCCATCTAGAAATTATATCATAAGAGCCCACCCTCAAAACCAGACCAACCATCAGCTCTTTCTTTGTATTCTCAATTACCTCCTAAACTCATATCTTTCCTGCATTTTAATTAAAAATGCATGTTTATCAACTGAGTCTGTGCTTGTGACAGCTCTAAGGGACAAGTGGGTAGGTGACCATGAGTGCCCATGGGTGGTCAGTTTGGAATTAGATTCAGGCTGCCTCTTAGACAGCTCATTTTGGCATTTGTTTGCTCTCTGAACATTTTCTCCATCACATAGTGACTGTTCACATTCATAGTCAGCCCGAGTTTTCTATATTATAAAAATTATAGCCAAGATTGCATATTCACTGCAGAAAAACCTAAAGAGAAAAATAGGCAAAATCGAATGAATAATAAAATTACCAACTCAGAGAAGCAAGCATTCTTCTTTCCACTACTCTTAGTATTTGAGGCAATAAAAAAGACACCGTTTCCATCTGATTTATTCTGCAGCTCTGTGGCTGCTCAGTGGCAGCATCTGGACAACTTAATGCTGTTTGTGTCTCAGTTTCCTCCTTGGTAAAATGTAGCCATTCACCTCAAGTGAATGCCTGGGAACATATAAACGACCTTGAATATCCCTGTCACAAGTGTCCCATAAATGTTTGCTGGAAAAGACATTCAGTGAGCTCTTGGATGGAATGTCTCCCATGTGGCACAACACTGTCTGTGGATTTGCTCCCAGATCAATGGTGACAGCAGTACTCAGACCCGGATGGAACCGGCTCAGGCCAGGGCTTAAGCAGTGTGTTCTGGGTAATGCACTAGTTACCACTGCTGCCTTCCTTTTTATTACTAGGCCCTCTTCTTAGAGTACCTGTCCAGTCAATAGAGAGTCGTGGTGCTCAGTCCTTATTTTAAATAAGGTCCAAGGATATTTTCTAGCCGAGGGTCTTCATCTGAACTGCTGTGTCCATTTTGAGGTTTTTACCAAGCCGTGTGAGGCAGCACTCAGAAACAGGGAGAAGCAGATGAGCACTGACTATAGGTTTGGATGTTTTTGCTCCAAGCTGATAGAGTAATGAAATTTTAAAGTTTTATATCAGAATCGTTTTGTGAACATACCACAATTATTTATCTGCTTTTTCTGGAGTCCAGGAAATGAAATTGTTGCAGAAATTTGTCCTCATCTTGTCGCTGACTCGATTTGGTCCTGTCCACTCCCCCGCCCCCATCTCCCATTTATGTGGTTGGGATCATTTTTATCAAGCCCTCCAGAGGAGATGCTTGCTAATATTGCTCATTTGTTTTAGCATGCACACTGCCTTAGGTAAAGTTATTTCCTGGAGGAGAAATGACAGCGAAACGGTGTACAGGAGGATGGAGACACAGCTATAATTTATTTCTTAATTTCCTACTTACGTATTTCAGACATGGAAGATAAAGAATTGGTTATATGTCTCGGTGACATTTATTTAGGACTCTATGTCAGCTAGGAGTGAGTTTCCTAGCAGAGAAATAATGGGTTGCACAGCTACAGACCAACTGAATAGAACCACTGTCTGGACGAAGCTTGTACTTCCTGGAAAAGATGGTCTGCTAAACAGTTAAGTTCCAAACAATGGAAGAGGTGATGTGAAAAAGGATACAGAGATCGGAGCATGACTGCCAGGAGAGAGCTGGGGGGGGGGGGGGGGGGGGGGGGGGATCTTGGCACCCTCATAGCAAGTTTGATCTTGTTGGAGGTCATGTCCCTTTCCCTGAACTAGACATTCCACTTGCCTTCAATGCTTTGCCTGGGTTCTCTGCTTTGCGTTATCACTTTCTTAGATATGTGTCTCATTTACAACTTGTGCTAGGACATCTTCAGGACAAGATCTCTGTCTGCCCAGCTGTCTCTCCCCCATGCCTTGCCTAGCAAACATCACTGTATGTGACCACTGATAATCTATGCTCAGAACTGCAGGATAACACTGCTGCTGTTGGTAGCCTCTCTGCTACAGATAGGAAAACTAAAACTCGCAGCATTGACGTCACTGAAACTTCTTCCTGAGTTTGGCCTGCTTTAACAAAATACACTAGACTGCTGGCTTAAACATCTGAAATGTATTTCTCATGTGTGTCTGGGAAGGCTGATCGGGATCTAGCACAGACGGGTTCTGGTGTGGGGGCATTTCCTGACATAGAGACTTGCCTTCTTTCCAAGTCCTCATGCGAAGCAAGGGGGACAGAGCTCTTTTTGACTGCTGCTAGGATGGCATATGATGAGGCTTATTTCTCAGTGTGGTGGAGTTGGATGGCAGGGCCAAGCAGGGTGGGGAGAACAGAGTCTACAGGAATGGGTCCCACCCTTCCTAAGGGAAGAAAGGAACTCTCAATTTCACACCACTGGGTTAGCTGCTGCAGGGCTGGGGTCGTGTTGTTTGTCGTTCCTTATTCTCTTGCCATGAGTCCAGTTACCAGAAGTATTGTAGCTTGCCATGTAGATTACAATCCTTTCTTCATAGTTACACAGTACCAGACATTGTGTCCTAGCTACAGGATCTGGACTAAGACAGATGCCAGTCTCACTCATGAATGCTCCACCCTCATGGCTTATTTACATACTGAAAACACCTCTTGATGCCGTCACACTAGGGATGAGGGTTTCTGTGTATGAATTTTAGACAGATACTTAATTCAGCACACAAAGTCACACAGTTCACTGAGAGCAAAAGCCAGCTCCGTATTTTCTGTCCATCTGTTTTCATTGAAGCCCTTTCTGTAACTCCCACGTTGGGAGGCAGGCACTGTGTGGCTGTACCTCGTTAAATATGAACTTCTGCTTTGGAATTCCCAATTCTTTGAATTTAGGGAGGTTATTTGGAGTAACGCTGCATACTGCAGAGATTCTAAGGAAGAAATTTAAGGAAGGTAGGCATCCAAAAGAGTTGTCTTATTGGCCATTTATGCAGTGAACACAGGAGATTTAACACATGAAGACAACCTGGAAACTGAAGTGCAGTTTTGAGTTACATGGTCAAGGTGAGAGGGAAATGGGGTTCAGGGGTACCATGCCCCATCAGACATTATCACAGACCGTTAGTGGAAAGATTAAATTCCTTGACCTATATATCCTTCTATTAGTTGGCAAAGTGTCCTTGACTAGTCCCAGAAACATAAATTTAAAACATTAAAACTCCAAAGCCCTGGAATGGAACTGTACTGGAAATATACAGAGCATGCCCTGTAATGGCAGTAGGACTCGAGGGTTTGAGTAGACTCTGGAGAGTCTCCGGTGCCTACAATCACTTCCTGGATCCAGGCTTAGGAATGTTCTTGGGCACCCAGCTTTTCTCTGGGGAATGTGACAAGATAACCTCTATTCTCTGCCTTAATTTGTGTTCAACACTCACAAACAGGGCTATTTAACATTTACAACTTCACCAGGCAGGTTATTCTTTTTTTTTCTTTTTTTTGGGGGGTGGGGTGGGGTTTTTTTTTTTTTGCTGTTATTATTATTTTTTTATTTATTTTTTAAATTACACTCATGATATTAATCACATTTGTGGTATTCATAGATTACATTTGAAGTATTCATTCAAATATATATATATATATATAATATATATATTATATATATATATATATATATAATTTTAAATGTCGAATGTATTCATTTCTTAAAGGGGGTAGGAGTGTTTAATTACAGGCTTACAGCACAATGGGAGGACCCTGAGGGCAGAAGTTCGCTACTGATGTTTTACAATCTTGCATCTAAGCTGTTAACGCCCATTATTCAGGATACACAGACAAGGAACTTCCCTTAAGCATTCAGGAGGGTGGAACCTGGCAGGGAATTAGCATTGGGAGGATATCAAGGTCACGGTCCACAAGCAAGACAACAGTTACCCAAAACGGGGGCCAGGACCCTTCAGGTCTCCCTTTTATTAAAAAATGAGCTTCTGACTTGGGTTGCGTGGGATGTCAGCAGGTCACCTTACCGGGCATGGAGACGCCCAGGCAGGTTATTCTTAGTCCTGCTGTATAAATAAGAAAATACCATGAAAACTTGAAGTCATATTTGCAAAGAATGTTTACATGCAAAGAAAGTTGAAGAAAAATAGATCCAAGTAGCAGAGAGCAATTCCTTTAGGCGGCATGAGTCCCATCGCCAAGTGCCTAGTGTCTCCCAGGAGCCATCACTTCCTGAGTGTTCTAGACGCATGTTCTCACTAAAGCACTTTAGAATAATTTGGTCTCCAGGTAGCAGTCAGAAATGAAGACAATGACTTCTTCCTTCTATTTATGATGAAATGGGCCCTGGTGAGTTAATTGCTGATGAGTAAATGTCAGATGTGGTAGCTGGGCTCTTTCCAGGGTTTATTCTCATAAAGAGTGTGGGATTATAGCAGTTCACACTTGTGGATAGTAAGCTTTGAGCTTCCCTTTCTACGCTGTCTTATCTACAGCCAGCAGTCTTCACAGGACCTTCTGAGAATCAGAGGAATTCCAGGTAGGGAGCAGAATAAGCAGGAGGCATGCCCAGAGCAAAGCAAAGGGAAGGGTGGGGGAGAGAGAAAAAAAATGCTTAAAAAAATTTTTAAAAAGAGGAAAAAAAATGTTCCAAAATAGGCTTTTGAAGTCCACATCAAAATGACAGTTTTAAAAGCAAAGTTTTTGATCTTTAAGAGCTAAGTTTTGTTAGGGAAAGAAAAGACTCCTGAAATGAAAAAATACAGGAAAAAAGAAAGTTTCTAAAACAGCTAGGGATACAGCTTATGCTGGGATGGATTAGAAAGAGCCAAAGGGATAACTAAAAGCTTTTTTCCCTCTCTCAGGTCTCTCAAATGAATTATGTAGGTCTGAGCTAGGAGTGGCATTCTCAGACTCCAACACTGGCGAGACCTGAGCAAAGCCCGGGGTGGAGAATGTGCAGGTAACAGCCATGCGTGTCTGAGGGCCCAGCTCAGCCCTGCTACCATCACCTGCTTGGTGAGCACCCTAAGTCACCTGTGTCAAGGAGCTACTGTGGTAGCTGTCATGGCTAACTTGGCCTTGGTGATTGTCTGTGCTTTACCTGTGAATCACCTGCCAGAATTAACATGTTTTCTCTGTGCCTCAAAGTCTCTGTCAAACCTTGATGTGAGCCACCCTATTGGGGAACTCCATTCCATTTTTTATGCCCAGAATAATCAGAACAACACAAAGGAAATCAGTCCACTCGATCTTTGTATATCAAGAGAAGTGAAAATTGCCTAAGGTGGCTTCCTGGGCTGGTACAATGGCTCATAGGGTGAAGGTGTTGGCCATATAAGCCTGTTGACCTGAGTTCAGTCCCTAGAACACATGTAAAAGTGGAAGGAGAGAATAAACTCTACAACATACACATGCACACCATGGCTGTGACACGTACCTCCACACACACTAATAAGAAATAAAATAAATAGATGGCTTCTTGAGATCAGTGGGACCCAAACAGTATAGGTCATCACAGGATGGATAGATGCTGGTAGGACAGACAAGGAAGACTTGGTGACACGGATCAGAATGTATGAAGATCTGTTTTTGGAAAGGCAGGGTGTGGTAAAGGTGTGAACCCTGAGATTACAGACTGAAGCTACAGTCTGACATGTGGGTTTTAAAGTAGCAGGTTAAGGCAGTATACTTCAGTTTGTGGGCCTTGAGAGGCCATTGAAGCTATCTAGTGCTTGTTCATTGGTATTCATACTGCCTACTGAAGGCCTTGTTAATTAGTTCACACACACCTAAGATTCAGTATTCAAACTCCACAGGGGCTAACAACTTCATGTAGCCCAATGCTATGTGAGGGAGAAGCTGTGGGAGGAAAGGATTTGCATTTCCATCCACATGACCCAGTATCCATACTTTTCCAGTCCACCACACTGTCCTTCAGCCCTCTTCTGCCTCTGCCAGTGTTTGGATCAGGAGTCATACTGCAGCTAGCATCTGGTCCACAGACTGTGAAAGAGCCAGAGGCATGCCTATAACCCTGAAAATAAAAATAAACACTCTGACACTCAACCACCCTGCCAAGTTTTCCTAGTTTGGTTATTATTAGGTTGTGTGTCGTGTCCCCCATTCTCATGGAAGCCACTGTGGTGGCATTGTTGCTGGGGTGACAGGCAAAGGGTTAGCAGCTCAGGTCCTGGATCCACATCTTGAAAACACCAGTGTATAATCTTTCCTTCTTACTTCTTCAGAGTCCCTAACCCTTCTGTGAAGGGGGACAGCACCGTGCTTTCTGTGGGCCATTATTCAAATGTGGGTTAGATCTCTACTCTGTCAGCTCATTAATTTGTCTACTTTTCATCCAGTTAATGACAAATGTGGGCTATGCAAATGTTTGACATTCAAAACAGACAGCTCGGCAGTTTTGTGCTATTAAATCATTTTCTCATTCCGACTTAGAGATTTATCTAAATTAGCGTGGTGGTCGGCAATGCTTCCTGGTATTTGTACCTGTCCGTTCTGGAGTTGTATTTGATGTCTCAGAGCCAGGAACCAGGTCTGTGAACACCAGCTTGCCTCTGAGACAGACAGGCAAGCATCCTAATGCTCTATCATGCAGGAGGCAGCAGCGGGACATATGTCCTAGTGCTGCTCGGGTGGTGTTCACTGCTTCACATGCTTGCTGCTGCATTGCCACCTTCAGCCCCACACTCATGGTGGACATTGCTCAAGCTCAGACTTCTACCCACAGAGCACGCGTACCTCGAGCATCCTGCTCTGGCCCAGCTGAACAGTATTCGTCTCCTCACCCCAGTGTCTGTAGATGGTGATGGCTGTCCATTGTTGAATGCTATGCTTGTTATTCACAATTTCCCATTCATGTAATTTTTGCTTTTAAGAGATGAAGGACCCATTTCTCTAACATTTGGTGTATGTGTCTGTCTGTCTGTCCACTCTGCTGGGCTGTGTATCCTTCTTAGACTTCCTGATTACAGTGTGTTCTCAGTGTTCATGGAATCCATCGATAACTCCCAATGCCTCCCTAACTCCCCATGTATATGAAGTGCCATGCCTCCTGAAGGGTGCACACTACCCGTTCCTTACTGGTGGACTATACTGTCTTGTGTTGATCAGTTTACCTGGCTCAGTCCTTTTCTCGAGACAAGATGTCTAGAATTGTTTCAATCTGCCTGAGCTGTCAATAGGTTTTCCTTTACCTGGTCTTTGCGAGTTCTCTGGAAGGCTGGTCGTATTGTTGATTGATTGATTGATTGAGACTGTATAGTAAGTGATAGCTGTTCTGTGAGGGCAAAAAACAAACTCATTCTCTGCCTTCATACCATTGGGAGGAGATGGAAGGTGAGCATGGAAGGGGACTTTATCTGATATTGCATAAATGTGTGCTTGTGTGCATGGATGTGTTCCCTGTGTGAGTGTGTACCTGCGTGTGCACACTCACGCTGTCTGTCTTGGGACTGGAGAGGGCTTCTGTTTTGCCACCAGTCTCCTTGTGCAAAACATTGCTGTCATCGCGGGAAACATGTGGCGTCAAAGCGCAGCGGCAATTAGGCCAACATTGGGATGTCTGAGCTGTGCAGCATCTGCTGATGCCTCCAGACTTTTCTGCCAGCATTCCGCCTGCCAAGCCATCCAAACCATATGTTCTCATCAGCAGGAACACCCTCAACCCAAGCCTTGCAGGAGCAAGACATCATAGATCAATGGCCGATACTGCAATCAGGAGACAACACGGCTCCTGCTTGATTTAGATTATGGAGGGGAGGGGACAGGGAGCTTGCAATTTTGCTTTCAGACACAAGAGGTGTTAAAAGTAATGCTGAATTTACTTGTGACTTGCTATTATTGACAGCATAATTAATGGGTTAATTAAATTCCATGAGAGTGGTGTTTTCCGTGGTGTAATCCACGGGCTGCTTGTCGGTGAGCAGTCATGGAAAAGGACTGTGTGGAGGGGTTCACTCAGAAACTGCTATTTAGCTAAGTGGGAGAATTTTTAAACTTCTGGTTGGTTGGGGAGGCATCTACTTTCTGGGGGTGCTAACACAGGAATTTCATATCCTGGCTGTCTTGCAGTATTTCAGGAATTGATCTAGATTGTTTTATGCTCGTTACAGTGTGCTTGCTTTGTTCTCTAGCCTCCCCTTCTAAAGAATAGCCACGCTGGCAGAGGGTGGGGGATACGTCACAGGAACCCACAACAGCAGTGCATGTGGTGGGCACCTGCTGACTGCACCCGTACACGTGAGAATGGATGACCCACCAGGACCCCCATCTTTTTCATGTATGAGTGGCATACATGACTCCATTCCTGCTTAACACTGTTAGTTAAAATGGAGTCCAGAGTCCTAAGGATTTCCCCATAATTTTCCTAGCACTTCTCCTGTTGTGTCTCTTACTGATTGTTTGTCTTTCTGTAAAACTAAAAGACTTAGGTTCTCAGGGGAAATCTGAATGGATTGAGGGAGGAGGAATGTCGTTTAGCAACTGGGGTCTCACTCATGGAGCGGTGGTCCCTAGTTGTGTTGTAGGGTGCCAATATGTGGCATAGCTCTTCCTGGCGGGGATCTGTTTTTGCACTGTGCTCTTCCGGGCTTCTTCCCCCGCAGCCCAGTCAGTCTCAGGATGGTCAAGACACTGCAACGTGAGGAGGGGTACAGTGGTTCATTCTTGTATTCCCAGGGCTGGAATGCATTCAGGACAAGGTGATGGGCCCCTCACATACAGGATAGGTTTAAATGAGAATTGCATTTAATAAATCTGAGGGAAATGGTATACAGCTACGAGCCATGAATCCATGATGCAGAGAAGACACAGACGTGGAAGTACGCAGCAGAACCTTAAAGGGGAGCAGAGCAAAGCCAGGATTTGCTTCTTCAAAACCATTTTCACAGTGCTTTGTCTGCTACCCCACCACCTTCCATGGAGGGTTTTATGTACGTAGTGCTGTAGACTGTGAATGTCTCACCCCTCACTCCTCCTGCTTGGGCATAGTACCCTCGTGGAGGTCTTTGTTGATGGTGGAGGTTAGATGGGGTAGGGTATGAAAAAGCCTCCTCTACCCAGAGCTGAGCACAGCCAGGTTCCCAGGGAGGAGCTGGATGTGATGAGGAAGTGCAGCTTGGGAGAAGCCAGTTTTGTGTCACCTACCCCGCTCACTGTTCTGTGACAGAATGAGCCCTTAGCTTTTGTTTACGTCCTTTTGGTAGGCTCACTGGTCACACCTTTATAAATAAGTGAGGCTTATGATAATGCTGCTTTTTCAGTTAACGGAAATCATATCTTATATTGCAGGCATTTCGTGTCACTTAATTTGTATCACCGACATGTGCTACACTAGTCTGCAGCAAGGCTAAAACTGTTTGCAAAGTGCTTTTTGGTTTGGCCTTTGTAAAAATAAAATTTAAACAGGATTTTTTTGAGGATTTGGGCATTAAGAAGTACACTTTCCCAGATGCAAAAAGCTAATTTCTAAGGGGTATGGATGTCTTGTTCATGGTATACAGAGGAAGCTTAAAGGGAATTAGTTTAATTGTGTAAGAATATTAACCAATCTCCCACCGTCTGCTGTCAACAGCACGTGGGTCCCTGAAGGTCTGCCTTTCCGGCACTCTGATTTTCTCCCTGTCTGGATGGAGATCCCAGTATCATTAACACGCCTCACATAGTTTCTTTTGAAGCTTTTGGCTGGGTTAAATCATTTTTACTTATGCAAAGTAGATGGCTAAAACCTTTTCCCCAAATACCTGCCAAAACCAGCTCATTTTGTTTGCTATCTCACAAGTGCCACATGGCCAGTCTCACACCGTGTGTCACCAGCTCACTCGCCTGCCTCTCTCTTGAATGATGCTGCTCATCCTCCCCATCCTCCCTTTCTTAACTCACTGCTCTCCATCCCTCAGCCACCCACATAGCATATCTTCTTCCCCATACTTTTTACATTTTAATTTTGTTCTGGATCCTGTTATGAAAGGCTAGCGATAATCTAGTTGCTTATTTTATTGGACTGTTTTGAAATCTTCCTTTGACTGCAATCCACAATAGAAATTGGATTTTACACTGTAACCCAGAATATACACACAAGCATACACTCCTACACACAAATAAAAAAAAAGTGTTCACAAAATAACACAGTATTAGTTTCCACATACAGGGTAGGTAAGTAATAGATATCTATTGTCTGACACTAATAACTAATAAAAGAGGTTTGAAGTCTCCGAGTCAAGCTGTTAGCAGGGATGTGGTCCCAGTTAAGGTCTCTGTGGATTCTGTCATGTCTCACCCAACCTCTGGTGGACGCCACACCCTCCCACGCTGTGCAAATGTGGTCGTTCCAGCCCCGTGGCTGGTTTCTCCCAGGTAATCTCCCCTAGTGCATTTGTACCTGTGCTCAGCTTCTCCTGTGATAAGAACACCAGACACATCACAAAGCACCTATGACGCTGACTTTTAATTGGATGACCTCTTCAAAGATCCCAACAACACATAAAGCCTGTGTGTTGGAGGCGGAGGATATGAACCGAGTGATACCTTTCAGGAGACAGAATGCAACTCATAACAGAAAAAAATAACTCCTAAATAATATCCTCCTGGCTATTCTATTTTAATCTTTCATTTAGAAAACTCTGGTGGCTTTTCACTAAAATAAGTCCTTATCGGTTTCAAAGTCTTGTGTCAGGCCAATGACCTGAGTTTCAGTGTGGGGCTTCCCTGATTTTTCTTGTCCTCCATAGATGATTCAGTCTCACTTTACAGGACATAGCAAGAACTAGTTATAAATGAAGAAAGTACTTGGAAATTTAAATATAATGAAGGCAGAGCAAATGATCAGGTATCCATAGTATTAATCAGCTCTAAGAATCCACACAGAATCATTGGTAAATCTGATGCAGCTAAGACCTCTAGCTGTTTGCTAATTAAGATGGTCAGCAAATGCCTGATTCATTATATTTACAAATACATGCAAGGTGTGACTGCTTACACTAGAGGCTTTCAATGCTGCATCATGAGCTTCACTTTGGTTTCACACTACAATTTTGTTAACAATCCCATGATTTACATAATTTTTCATTACTAAAGTCCAGGTCATCTGCACTTTTCTCTTGCAGACTCCCTAAAATGGGCTGGAAAGGGAAATACCTAATAACCTGGGTGTTTGATTCTGTACTCATATAGGGAATTCTATTTTCTTGTGAAGTCCTCCACTTGAATTTGATGACTGACTTTATAAACCTATTCTCTCTTAACTTATTTTTTGTTCAGACTGATAGTTTTTGATGTGAAATATTTAACTCATTTACAGAATACTGTTAGCAAGTTATACTAGAATGTATAAATGTAGCTTTTGCTTACAGCACAAACCCAGCTTTAGCAACAGAGAGCAGATGTCCTGGAGGATGAACCGATGTAACCTAGCCAGGAGCATGGCTACTAATTTACAGAGTGAACAGTGACTGAGCTAGATACACAGCAGTGGATTAAGGACACCTTTATGTTTTAACCTCCACTTCCACAAGTCTGTTCTCAGCCACAGATAGCCTCGGCGATTGAGGGGGTCTTTTCCATATCTGCACATCTCCTGCCCAGTGTCCTTCATGGACTCAAGGTTTTCAATCAGGAGGAGAGTCAGAAGGCACATCAACAGGAGAACAATAGAGAGGAAGAAGTGGGTTTGGTACTTGCGTCTGCTTGGACCTGCTGCACTCCAAGGGTGACCTTAGTAGGAATTTGGATCTAGGCTGTCATCTAGAGGCAAAGGTTATTTAGCTGTTGCTGGCTTTTGCCCCAGACTTCTGAGGTGGTCAGGAACTAGTACTCACCAATGTGGATCTGCCTTCTTGTACTCATGTACAT
This sequence comes from Peromyscus leucopus, assembly GCF_004664715.2. NCBI lineage: Eukaryota > Metazoa > Chordata > Mammalia > Rodentia > Cricetidae > Peromyscus > Peromyscus leucopus. Next base: position 54,273,565 of record NC_051069.1, read on the forward strand.
GACGGTTTTTTTTTTTTTTTTTTCTTTGCCTGTGTTCCTAATTTTATCTAGCAAAATAGGTATAAGCTGAACTTTTAGAAAGGCAGATGTGTAACTTCATTAGGTATTTATTATGAAATGTCAAATGGTGATTTATTAGCTTGGCAAGGTAATGCCAAAGAAACCCAGAGGAGGCTTCCAGCCTGGCTGGAAGCACAGTGAGCCTTTTTCTCTGTAACTGCTCTAGCCTTGGATCGCTTATCAAGAGAAGGAATGTGCTTTCCACTTTGAATTGTGTTCTTTCAAGTGTTTTCTCTATGGATCACAGTCCTCAACAAGCATGCATAATGCTCAGAAGATAAGGTTGACTACAAATGGCGAACGCTGTACAAGAGCCAGGGTCTGGGAGACTCTGAAACGCGGGTATTTGAAATTAAAGTGTTGTAAGCTGTGCTAAGTATCGGTGCCAGCTGACATTTCTACTCAGTTCAGTCAGACACAGCGCTTCCTGCACACAGAGGAGGAAGAACTGGTTCCTACAATAAAATCTCATGCTGTCTTGCTGAGAACAAAGAAAATTATTAGTGCATTTATTTGAGAGACAATTAGGATAACTGTATAGAAAAGCAGGTTTAAGAGTCTTGAAAATTGACTTTAAAATCTCACAAAACAATGAAAATGTTGGCTATGCTTGGAGCTTAAAACCAGAAGGGGAGAGTGGATTCCTCTTTTGTCTTTCAGGAAATGTATGTGGCTCTAACAAAAGCCATGCTGTCTTCTAGGACTAGGGTTGGGTGTTGCTTCAATCTCTAAGTCATTTAGAAGCTTCCACAAATGCTTAATGGCGATTCTCTAAAAATTATAGTTTGTTACAGGCCAAATGTCAACACGTATCTTGAAACATCCGTTTAGGCAGAGGAGTTCAAAGGTTCAGCTATGGCTATGTGAGAGGCCATCCTGACAATGGCTACCTGAACTGATCATTGTTATGATTCAGTGCTAGATAAATACAATGTTGATAAATCTCTACATGAGAAAAGATAACTACATACAATGAAATACTGAAACAGACTGGTATGATCAGAACCTTGAGGAAGCATAAACCAAAAGAATGCATGCCTCCAGGTTAAGACGTTTGTATGAGTACATGCACAACTAACTGAATGACTGATACAGAATACATATCCTCGCCTTTCTGAAAGCTTTTAAATTGAAAAACTTCTGGAAATCACAGCTTACTTAAATCTACTACAGAGAAATAAGAAACCTGAAAAGCTGAAAATCAACAATGAGACATTCACCTTTAATTCTAACAAGGGGGAAGTTTGAAAACCATAACCTTTGCCATTGAAGAAAACACATAGGCAAACTGGATTTTTGTGAAATAGGTTTCCCTGGAACAGAAATTGCCAGATGCCATAGTTGGCAGAGAAGTTTTAATAATAATTTTGATGAATTGCTGAGAGCTATGTGGAGACCAGAAAAAAATTTAAACTCCTACCACTTCCCTCTAATCGGACCAGTCACTTTCGTAGGCTTTTCTCCCTGGAACCATACCAGGTACTCTGGAGGATGATTTGAGAATGTTGTCTCACAGTCTGGAAAAAGGGGACACACCAGCCATCATGGCTCCTTTCAGTGCCACCCCAAAATCAGAAGGCCTGGAAGGGAAGTTTTGGGATAGGGGACAACTCTAAAACCTTATTCCAGGTGGGAGGAAATCACACTTGGTCCTCAGCCCCTCAGCCTTCCTTCTTAATTTCATGTCCTTTTATAAATTTTGTATTAATTTATTATTTTTACTTCTATTTATTCATTTATTAACCCACTAAGTCCAATTGGTGTTGCCCATATGCTCATAGGCATCTGGTCATTCATTAGGAAATGGGAGACCTATCAGAGGACCCACTACAAAAGAAAAGTGACCTTTCCTCCCTCAGGAGCCATCAATTGCCAATGGCTCCGTAGATAAGACTGAAGCCCTCCTGAACTCACACTGGGGTTTGTAACTGCCTCGACCTTGTATAGTTCTCATGTATATAACTGCAGCCGCTGTGAATTTGTATGTGCAACAGCTAACTTGTAGCCTAAAGGGTACTCTTCTTCTCCGCTCTCTGCCATTCTTAAACCTCTTCTTTCTCCATGGTCCCTGACCCTGCACAGGCTGGGGTGGAGTGGGTGTAATATAGATATCCCATCTGCAGTACTCACAGTTGCTTATTTTGAGTACATTGAACATTAAGGAATCAAGATTGGGAGAAGCACAAACATATGGATAGAATCATAGATATTTAGAAGGAAATTTCACAGCACAACTATTTAGAAAATAACATCAAGAGTTCTCTCCTAGGGCCTATCATTTTCCTAGCCATGGTTTTAACCATGATTACACTGCCAGGTACGAATTCCATCCCATGGAGCAGGCCTCTAATACGATCAAGAGAGCAGCGGGTTATTTCCATATGACAGTCTTGCCACTATCGCACCAATGGGAGCAGGCTGCATGGCAGGTCCATGGTGGAGCGTGCAGAGCCTGTGCTGGATAAGACCACTTGAGATGCTTCTCCCCTAGCAGTCTGCATAGCGTCTTCCAACACTAGGAAAGCTAACCAACAGGAAGAGAGTGTCCTGGCCATTTTAAGATTGATGTCAGTATTCCCTGCACCCAAAGTGTGGTGTCTTCAGCAAATACCTTACCGTTCAGTTACGGGGAGCAACCAAGAGCACTGGCAACAGCCTGTCTTGCTCTGGCCGCCTTTGGAGCCACTCTAAGTAAGAATTCAGGGGGAAAAAAACATGTGCCTGGCACAGATATTTTCATTTATAAACTATGTCTCACAATGTGTTTTATAATGCTAATGTTTTTAGCAGAATGGATGCACTCTAGATAACAAAAGTACGGTTAGTTCTCTCTTATAAACATTCACATGAAAATACCAAGTAAAATATTAGCAACAGAAACAAATTCAATAGTGTAACCAGAAAAAAAATAACAGTTTTTCCATTCAGGATTTATTCTTGGAGATAATTCATCATTAAGAAATTTGAAAATTTTGAAAACTGTTGAATATATGAAAGGAAAGAAACTAACCTATTTGCCGAGTCATGCAGCTGTTAATAGTTTGAACTGTGACTTTCGCTTCCACACCAGAGCCCAAGCTCTTCTCTAATATTCTCTCTTAGAAAAAAGACAGCAGAATCTTTCAATGGTAGCAGATCAGGGCACAGTTGTAATGGCCACAAGAAAATAAAGGCTGAGTCTATTAGCCTTCTATTTATTTCTCTTCTTTTACCAAATCTTTCAAGTCTGACCTTGTGTCTTCTTAAATGGTTTAATTTGTAGTTTTCTTATTAACTCGCTGTGTTTTCCTCACCCAGTCTTATTTCCTCTTATGCCCACTAGGATGCCAATAAGACCCCCAGAAAGGGCAAACTGAATAGAAGCCATTGCAGAATGGGGAAGTAGCACGTGGGCTTCAGAGAGCATAAACACTGGAGTAAGGACCAGAGACAAAGTCAGGGAAGATAAAGGGACGGAGTTTGCACGGTGGCATTGCTAAGGGCCTGGTATGGCCATGTAGGAGACAATGCCATGAGGAGCCTCTTCCATCTGCCCTGCAGACCTGTTTGACAGATGTACCACTTCCAGGTGCTGGGGCAGCTTCTAGTGCCCTTATATGGATATATCACTCTGCTCTTGGAAGCTGCCTTTCCAAGGTCTTATGCCCTGCGAGTGTCCCTGGAACACTGTTAGATTAACACCTGAAATTCATAGTGGCAGTCTTTTGTAAGCCTTTGTCTAAAGAGGCTTATTGCTTGGTGATAGTTTCTCTAGTATAATCTTTTTAAAATATCTCTTCCGCTGCCATATTGGAATGTCATTTGAGCAAGGCTCCTGTTTACACAGTAAGATCTGTTAATCTACCAGAGAACATTTTCAATGGTTTCATTTGACTCTCTTTTAGAAAACTGTATTATTTTGGGCTTCTCCCCATTTCCCAGTTAAATCTGTGAATATTTTTAAACCCTGACTATTTCAAGACATGTTCTTGAAGTTTAAAATACATCTTGTTATTGTAAAGGCTGTAAAAATCCCTTCATTGTTTGGTTCACGGTGACACGTTACTTGATTTATAACAAACTGCTTAAAATATCCATTTAGATTCCACTAAATTCAGGTTTTAAAAAATCTGGTAGGAAGGCTCCTTTGCCATTTGCAACATACTTTCTATGGCTTTTTAAAATGTTTCTATGGAGAATGTCATATGCTCTGAGAAATAAACTATTTCAGAATTATAGTCTAAAGGATCGGATATATTTTATTTATGGTTCCACGTGTTACACCAGGCCCTGACAGAATGTGGCCACATTCTAGAAACAGTTTAATTTTACTCTCTGATTCTATTTTCAGCACACAAGGCGTCCTTAAAAATTCTTTCAAAACTAACTGTTCCCTTCTTTAAGTAAATACCTTAGTGCATCCTAAATTAGCATAACCAAGGGAGTGGTGTTCCTATTTCCCTGGATGGAGTCTGGTCTCTTTACTTCCTACCATGCTTAATTTGTTGGTGTGAAAGCTCTGCAATGGACTGGCAGAGTTGTTTAAAAAGGAAAGCAATTTGTCTAATCCAGTAGGGTTCTCTGGGTGACATTACATTTCACATCCTTTCCAGCAACCAGTAATAGTGAATCTTGGACATTCTCTTGTGTGCAGAAGCTAAGTGGCTCTGGAACTCAGGCAACGGAAACCTCCCATGTGGGTTACCTATAGCTGTCCTGACAGGCAGTGCCTAGACTTGATGTGATATGCACTCTTTTCCTGGCTAGAGCCTAGAGGTGGGAGGCTTTGGTGTCTCTCAAAGGTGTTCAGCCAGTGATTTGTAGTTTCTCTTCATCATATCTTAGAAGGTGTCACCCATGGGGACTACCTCAGAAAAGGACTATGGAATCTAAACATTTTTTGAAGATGAAACAGTTATTCCAGACATTAACCTCATGGTACCACTGATGCTCAGGCTTACCCACAGGATGCTATTAGAAAAGTTCTTTAAAAAGATTTCAAGAGACTGTGAGAGTGTTGTGTAGTCATCCCCTCTGACCTGAAACTGTCTTTCCTAGAAGGTAGAGAGAAGTTCATCCATCTTACCTGGATCAAGAGCCTTAAGGTTAAAGACTCACATGACCTAGCCTCAAGGTTATAGAAGCAGCAGCAGTGCTGGAGAAGTGAGTTGCCTGCAAGTTGGGCAGAGGGATTCAGGGACACAACTTTCATGAGTTACCCAGACTCCTGTAAGCAACCCAGGTAAACTGATGGATGTGGACGGCCATGCATCAGTACCCTACCTAAGGTTAATGACATTCTGTACATCTCCCAGGAAAAGTCACATAACCGAAAGGTGATGTGCTTAGGGGAGAAAGAGGGAAATGGAAATGGACTAGTTAGATTTCATGGTGTCTTTTCAGAAGTGTATTTGTTTTATTTTCTACTAATAATTGGGAACAAATACCCAATACACTCTTGAAGCATTTCTTAGAATTAGGCCTTTCACTCCATAACCGTTAAACAGCTTTAATACTGCCCACCACAAGGCAATTACTCAGAAAACATTTATTAAGGAGTGGGACGAATAAATGATTTGATTAGATTTAGTTGATACATATCCTGTTGTTTGTGAATGTTTAGGTGCCATACCTTAGCTGGGCTTCAAACATTGACTATAATTTCCTGTGTGTCTGTGGGCTGATTTGAGAGGAAATGCCTTTGATTACAGAAATATAACTGGTCAGGACTGATCAGATTAAAATCTAATGTAGGCGCCTAATTCAATGAGGAGAGAAAAAATTACCCAGACAAGAGCACGTGTGATTATGCTAAGTTCCATAACTCCAGGGTCACAAATGGATTTTCCGTACTGTCCATCTGACATGAATTAATTCCAGTTGCTGACTGTTAGGCAGCAGTGTGTAGGGTGCCTTATGATAAGAGGGCTGTTAATTCCTGTTCAATTACCATGGTGATCCTCTGCAGAATCACACATCTCATTCACATGGAGGCTGCTGATCGAGGCACTGCAAAACCACGAGGCTCAGAGGGAAGCTCTGCCACAGAAATTGATGGGGAGTGAGTTTTCCCACCTACCATGTAGAGTGGTAGAAAGAGTGTCCAAGAGTGTCCCTGTGAACTGGTGTTTGTCTACCAGGCAGAGTGGTAGAAAGAGTGTCCCTGTGAACTGGTGTCTGTCTACCAGGCACAGTGGTGGAAAGAGTGTCCCTGTGAACTGGTGTCTGTCTACTAGGTAGAGTGATAGAAAGGGTCTCCCCGTGAACTGGTGTCTTTCTGTTGGGCTGCTACAACGGATGCCTTGGATGACGTGGCATGCACAGTGGAAACATACTGTCTTAAGACACAACTGGACACATCAAGGCCAGGGAACTAACTTCCAGTGTCAGTATCCACTGACACTCTTCCTAACCAGCAGGTGGCTGCTTAATTCACACAGAGATTTGCTTCTGATTGTTCAAAGTGGAGCTAGAAAGTAGCAAGAGAGCTGTCAGGTGTCCTTCCCTCTAAGGACACTGACCCTAGCAGATGAGGCCTAAATCCACGGCCTCACTTACATTATGGCTGTATAGACCAGGACTCCAAATTCAGTGATTCTGGACTTTTCAAATGTGAGCTTTAGAGGTGCTGCTGCAGTCCAGTGTGTAGTTCTGGGGTAGTTGCTTTGCTGCTGTTGAGACTCTCCCACTGGTTACCATGATTCTAATGCACCAGTTACTGTGCTTCTTCCTGTGACAAAGCACAACCCAAAGCAGAAGCAGTGTGAAGGAGGAAGAGGGGTCCTAGCTCCTGGGTGGAGGCGGTGCAGTCACAGAAGCTGGCAACTTCGCACTAAGCTGCAGGAGGCTGCTTGCTCACATCACAGTGGACAGGGACAAGGAAAGAGGAACAATGGTGGCTCAGCTCGCCTGCTCACTTCCCTGTTCTTATTCAGTCTGGGACTCAGTGTGGGACACCATGTGACAGCACCTCTCCAATTTAAGAGCTGATCTTCTACTTGGCATTAACCTTTGAATATACCTTCACAAATACATACATACAGAGGCACAAGCGAGTGTCACAGTAATGTCCAAGGCATTTCTTGATCTAATCCATTAGAAAATCAAAATTCTACTTCCCATTTACTAAGGTAGTAATAATTCTCATTACTGCTGGCACATTACAAAGAAGGATGCCAATGTACAAAATGTCTTCCTTTGTGCCGGGCGGTGGTGGCACATGCCTTTAATCCCAGTACTTGGGAGGCAGAGGCATGCGGATCTCTGTGAGTTCAAGGCCAGCCTGGGCTACAGAGTGAGTTCCAGGATAGGCTCCAAAGCTACACAGAGAAACCCTGTCTCGAAAAACAAACAAACAAACAAACAAACAAAAAATGTCCTCCTTTGGCTGGACAGCAATGTGGGCACTCTGATAGGGTAGCCCAATGCTGCATGGGTCCTTGTCTACTGTTTGGGCTGAGTTAGAGGTTTGCAGAGAGAGCCTGTGAGCCCAAGTCCCTCTCAGTGATTGGATTATTTCTCAGGAGGGAAGAACAGAAACACTTCAGAATCATAGATTAGCGAGAATGTATACCACATGGCTGTGTGGAGAGAGGAAGATGGCTCCCACACAGGTTACTTCCTGAGGTGATTCAAAGGACAGCACCTAGATCACAGGGTGACCCTAATTCTAGTCTCTAAATTATAGGGTTAGGCAAAAGCCTTTGATGAGAAAAGAAGTGCATTTTTTTCAGCAGAATTCCATATTTAAAGGATCCCTATCTTTAAGTATTTCTCCTTTAGTGATCCTGTCAACTGCTAATGAATTAAACATCATGTGTAGAAGTGCTGTTTATGTCTCGTAGCAAAGAAGTCTCGGGAGGGAAGAGTCTCCATCTTTCTGTTCATGGTATTTGAAATTAACTTTCTCTGGCCAACTGTTATAGATACTCCTTATTCATGATTTTAGCACAGATGTTCATAAATGTCACCATAGTGTATTTGCTTCCTTTGTTCAGTTGAATTAATGAAGCTTTCATATGCATATCTATAAATACATATAAACACATCAGCACCACGTGAACATCAAGACTTTTAAAGACATAAGCATTTTTCTCCCTCTGTATTTGAGAAAACGCCCTCATGTGTATGTACAGCTGCATTCCAACACCCTTGTAGGTTTGTGAAATATGCTATGTGTACCCCGTGTCTGAGGCCCACTAATGAGCTAACTCCTCTACTGCGGTTTGTCTGTGGAATTTCCTCGGCTCAGCAAATGTATCTTCCATTCATTCAGCCCACAGAGCGGTTATCATTTGGTGTGATTTGCTGTGACAGGAGGGAGGGAAAGAACCACTCTTCCTTAAAACGCTGTCAAATTATTGTCACTTCCCCCACCCCCCTTTGGTCCCAGTCCTTGTATTTGGTATTCAAAAGGAACCTTTATCTGCGGCATTGGGCACAGGATTAGATCAGTTCCAGGAGATAATGACCATATTTGCAGTTGTGAGCCTTTGTGATTGCAGGGTGGCGCTTACAGCTTGGAGACGCTTCTTCCTCTCTGCAGTTCTGCAGATGAGGTGCACTAGCAATGTCTCCTGGCTTTTGTGCCTGGCCAGGCTCAGCATTCTGTACGGTGGTGGTGGTGGTGGTGGTGGTGGTGGTGGTGGTGAGGGGGGACTTTTATTTTCCTAACTAGAGAGCACGAAAACAGACTGGGTCTTTATGGCTAGGGAACGTACCAGTGTGTAGGTTCATCTGCCCATTTCTAAGAAGAGGTAACCAAGGAACACACATTGTTTTGTCATTGATAGGAAAACATGACGTATAATCACCAGGGTAGTAATATAAAGATAAAGATGTTCTATTTCTCTCACTGGAGGGTCTTTACAGGATTCAGACTCCACCCCCTGCAAAAGGTGGTCAGTGACCTCTTTGTCATATAAATAGCAGTAGCAACACCCTATAAATCAGAAATCCTTCCTGTCATGTCCACACTGTGAGCTAATTCCATTATAGGGCTATTTGAAAGAGCACTGTAATTAAAAAAAATTATTTGTGTATATTGTACACATCTGAGTATAGACATGTACACAGTGGTGAACAAACCTCTGTGTGTGTGCATATGGCAGCCAGAGGTTGAAGGTGGGTGTCATACTCCATCACTCTCCACCTTATCTTTGAGGAAGGGTCCTTTAATGGACATGGAGTCACTGATTCAGTCAGTGAATCTCCATCATCATAAATTCCTCAGTGCTGAATTTACGCACATGTGGCAATCAGCAGGGATACTGGACCCACACTCAGGTTCTCATGATCACTGTGCAAGCACTGCACCAGCTGAGTTATCTCTCTAGCACCTGTAGTGTGTGTGTGTGTGTGTGTGTGTGTGTGTGTGTGTGTGTGTGTGTGTGTGTGTGTGGTGTATGCACTCCAGCATGAGTGTGTGTGCGTATGTGAATGTGTGAATGATCACTCTGGCATTACCCTGGAAGTGAGTACAGGGTTAATTCTACTTCTTCAGTGACTGAGATGAGGAGCTCCTGCCTGCCCAGTACTGGCCACACAGCCTGACAAAGACTTTCTGGAGGTCAGTTGGAGTGAACTCGAGGCTGGGGATGTGTTCCCCAGTTTTTTCCGTGAAGGGCTCTTGTGCCAGCCACTGCAGGCTCTACGCTATTTATGTCCTAACTCCTCACTTGTCATTCTTAGCCAGTGAGTAGCTTAGTAGCTCATGGGGAAGGGAGATGAACTTACTGAATAATTTTCCAGATCTCTTTCTGCCCAGACTCCAGCTGTGAGCAGCACATTTTCAGTCACACCAGGTCCTTATATGTGCCTCGACCTTCCTGGCCTTATTGCCAGAACTAGGCAAAATAAACAAAAATAGGAAATATGACTCATTTCATGCTGCTTTCTTGAAATAATCTTGGAGAATTTCTTCAAAACTCTGCTGTATTCTGGAGAAATAAGCCTCATAGGAAGAAGGGAGTTTTCATACTTCAGACTAGATTTTTAAGACTCTCTCTCTCTCTCTCTCTCTCTCTCTCTCTCTCTCTCTGTGTGTGTGTGTGTGTGTGTGTGTCTGTGTCTGTGTGTGCATGTGTGCACACATGTGTAGATGGATAGGTGTATATGTGTGAGTACAGGTGCTCACAGAGGCCAAAAGAGACTGTGGGATTCTGTGGACCTGGAATTACAGGCAGGGGTTGTAAAGCTACGTGATGTCAGTCCTAGGGACCGAACTCAGGTTCTCTGTAAAAGGGGCTATGTGCTCTTCATCATTGAGCCATCTCTCCAGCCTCAAACGAGATTTTTCATTCTTCAGTTTACTTTGAACATTAGGGACAGTTAGTTCAGGGGACAAATTTAATGCGCATAGATAAGAACGTCTTAAAGCTAGTTAGTCACATAGGCAAGAAACAGCAAAGAAACATTAGAATGATACAATCCATCATTGTATCAGCCAATTGATTTGACCTTACTTTTTTAGGGAAAAGGATAAAGTCAGCATTTGGAAGTTTTGTCAGGTCCAGGGCACTGTAGAATTTTTTATAGAAATGGTTTTGGTATTTGCTACATACCAAGGAAGCCCTCTGCTCAGTGAAGGGGAGGACACAGGGATTCCTGGACAAGGTGTTGTTAAGTCAAGCAGGCACAGCTGGCCCAACCTGAGGAGGCTCTGGGGAAAGCAGTGTTCAAAGGCCTTAAGCGGCTGCCTCTTTTGTGCCTCCGACTCTCAGAATGAAAGATTTATTTTCCATTTCATCTACATTCGCCATGCTTCCTCCTAAGCCCGCTTCCTCTGGTTTCCTCCTCTATGGAATTGGGAATCACGGTGATCATATTTTATACAACAACCTCTGCTGCATTTCAAGGAGGCTACCGAGTTCCCCATGGTCTTTCTTCGGAGGGTAATTAATAATCATTTGTCAGCCTTTTTCTTACCTTCAAACCCTTCTGTTGCTTTCATCACCCCTGCCTGGGCTTTCCCCAAATTATTTGTATGTGTCCAAAGTTACAAAACCCAAATCAAAGCTGTTGAGGTCTTAGCCTGTGCGTGCTGAGTGAATGGATGGTTTATTCCCGACATGTTCCTAAATTCTAAGACTTATTTAAGTTCAAAACAGTGTCTGGCAACTCTAGCATGATCTCCACATGCATGGCCTTTTCACATAATGTATTCATGATTACATTATGTGAAAGGATTAACCAAATTCAAAATCTATTTCCTCTTTCTTCTGTATTTATGACAAAGGTACAACCACTATATTATGAATATACATGCATTCATATGTATACAATATGTTCATATATAATATGTATTATATATACTTACATGTAACTCAAGAACAGCTTTAAATAACAAAATTGAGAAGAAATCAGAACTTCCCCATGTCCTTGGCTCTTCCACATACATAGCCTCCCCTTGCTTATTAGCCTCTACCACTAGCTTGGTGCATTTATTACAATCAATAAACTTACATTGCATCATTCTTATGGGTCTGGAGAGATGGCTCAGCCATTAAGAGAATTCTTTGTTTTTCCAGCGAACCAGGTTCAATGTCCAGCATCCACATGGGAGCTCTGTCACTCTAGTTCCAGGAGATCCTCTTCCTTCTTTTAGGCTCTTCAGGCACCAGACACCCAAATGCTACACAGACATACATGCAGGTGAAACACCTATACACATAAACTAAAATTACTAAACACCAACAACAACCCTGGCACTGCATCTAATCTCACTGTAAGATTTTGATACTGGCCTTCAAATGGTTCACACTGTGTTGAAGGCATCCTCATCTGGTGGACTCAGTCCTGGAGAGGAGACTGAATCATGACAGCTGACCAAGTCACTGGATTTATCTTCTGATGGAGTTGTAATCTGAAGGCAATTGTAGGAGGTGGGGTCTGTCTGAAGGACATAGGCCACCGAGGGTTGTAGCTTTGCAGGGTATTGTGTCCCAGGCTCCTTCCTGGCTGCTGTGAGGTGGGCAGTCTCCAATGCCATCTCTTCCTGTTATGTTCCACTTTCTCTCATCCAGAGAAATAGTTCCATAAATCCTTGGCCTGAAGTCTCTGAGGATGAGAGCAAAGGTTGATCTCTTTAAGTTGTTTCTCTCAGTTTTTGTCACAGCAGTGGTTGAGACATGCACCACCTTCCATGGCTGCCTTGGGAGTCACGGCAGGTGTTATGTCTTCTGTCTGCCTGGGCAGTAACGAGTCAATGCGGGTATTAGGTATTCTGTCTGTCTGGGCAGCGGTACAGAGAAACCTCACTAGCCTAAAAGCCCTACATCGGTTCATCTCTTCCTCTAACTCAGAATCCTTTTGCTGTCTTCATAACTATTCCTTTTCTGTAAATCAAATGAATGGACTCATATGTGATACGTTTTGAATATCAATAAAGGATTTTTTCTCTGCATGAGAGCACACAGATTTGTATATTAAACCAGATAGGCCTTGTGGCCTGCCTTAATCTCTACAGTAGGGAGAAGAGTCCACTTCCCATGAAATCTACTGTGATAACATGTAGTCATGTTCAAGAGATCATGGTACATGTTAGCAAATGGTAGATACATTGTATGTAAATTAGTCTGTCTTATATCTGCCTACTTTGTTTTGATAAAATCTGCCCAATCTCTAGCTACACCTCTGTATAGTGTCATGTTCTTGCATTTGCGTTTCTTCGGGTAGAAATGGAAGAAAGGTTTGCTTGTGAGTGCTCCATGAGTCTGAGTCGGTCTTTCTCGTGTGTCTTCTCATCACCAAACATCCTCATTACATTCCTCTGTAGGGTCTAGAATGGCAGCTTTTCCTGCTTGCACTAAAAAGGTTTAGTTGGGTTTGTTCAACAGCACAGAAATAAAAACTTAAGATATTTTTCTCTATAATCATTTATATTTTTATCAAGAACATTGTGTCCATGTATGTTGACAGAGAATATCATGTTGAAGAGTAAATGGAAGTGCTTCCCAGAAGAAAGTTTATTTGGCTGGTCTCAATGACCTAGCTCAAGACAGACATGTGTCTTTATGGACCCCATTTCTTCATTACTCTGGAATTTGTGTATCAAAGTTGGTAGTAATAAGGCTGTGATTTCAGTGCTTTCTGTAAAATAGGCAACAGCCTGACCTCTATTCATACTTTGTATTTTTGGAGATGTCTGAGCAGGTACCTTTGCTGTGTGGTCTGTGATGCTCAGGCCTTACAGTGTTTCTCGGTTGGGTACTAGATTATCTTTGTCTGTCTTTGTCACATGTGCAGCTCTATAACCCTTTGGTTTCACTCTGAGTTCTTTCACTTGCAACAAAATTCACAGATTTGAAAATAAGCTATAAGATATCATAGAGCAGAATAGGACTCAGAAAAAATAAGCTCCATGCAATTTGATGAACTAGCTTAGTAGCCATGTTGGACTTCACAGATGATTTTCCTTTTCCAAACTCAGGGGTACTCGTTGCTTTGCATTGTGAAACAAAACATAATTAATTTCATAAGGTTTTATTTTATATGTAACTTGTTGTTTCTTATGCTGGTTTTCAAGGCGTGGTATCTCTGTTGTGTTCCTCTACTACCTTTTGGTCTACAAAGAATGTAGCCTATGAATGTGGGTGGCTTGCTTTCTTAGAAAATGTTCAACAAAGCTGTGTATAATAAACTGATAATTTTCACTGCAGGAGAGCCAAATACACTGCCCTATTTAGAATGGGCTTTTATAGAACCTAAAGAATACACTTACTAAGACAAACTTGGCATGGATTTTTATATTTTTTTGTAGTGACATCTCTGCTACAGAACATTCTGAATTGCAAAATATACAACTTTCTTTCCCTGATGGGGTGGGGGAGGGAGACTTTCCTGCCAATTCCAGCATGAATAGCTTCAGTACCTGTTTAATGCATTCTCTTCATGAGTTGCAAGCCTAAAATTATCCTACCATTTCACAATTTAAAATATGCTCTCATCTGATCTAATTTTTTCAGCAGTGAGTATGGGGGTATTGTGCAGACTGATCAGTCATCCATGTGCTACATGCCTAGGGTGCCACTTTCCTGAATTGTTGTGTGTTCATGGCATGCCTGAATTAGGAAGGGCATGAGATCAGAATCTTTGGAGTGGGAGCAGATGCCCAAGGCTCATAACTAGCCTGTTCCCTTTCATTGGAGCAGCAGGATAGGATTTGACTTGCCTTATGCTGTCCAGTTTCAGAAGGGTGATTCTGGCCAGAGCTGACTCTACCTCCATGCTTTGGATGTCAATGGCTAGTCTGAGAAGATACAGAATGGTTAGGATGGCTAGTTCCAGGTAAGAGACCCCACTAGAAATTTGACATAAGCTAGAGTCATATGAGAAGCAGATTCAACTGAAAAAAGAATGCCCCCATCAGATTGGCCTGTGGTACATTTTTTTTACTTATGATTGATGTGGGAGAACCCAGATCACTGTGGGCTATGCCACCCCTTTAATGGTGGCCCTGGGTACTGTACAAAGCAGAATGAGCAAACAATGGGGGGCAAATCAATAAGCAGCACTCCTCCATGGCCTCTGAATCCAGTTCCTGCCTCCAGGTTCCTGCCTTGAGTTCTTGCCCTGACTTCCCTGGATGATGGACTACAAGTTTTAAGATACTTTCCTCCCCAACACTTTTGGTCATGGTGGTGTTTATCACAGCAATAGAAAGCTAGCTAAGACAACCATCTTTATTTTTAGAAAACATTTGTAGTGACTGAAAAGAAAAAGATTACTTCACAGCATAACTCCATGTGCTGCTCAACAGATAAGCCACAGAAGCACTAATGTTGAAGTTTTCCCCAGGTTTGCTGCCTGTAGACGGCATAAACAGGCTCCTAAGAACACTTTTGCAGGGCTGGGAGAATGAACCGGTCTAGAAAGTTCTTGCCTTACAAATATGAGGACCTGAGTTCTATTCCTAGAAGCCAAGGGAAGAAGCTGAACATTGAGGTGCCTTGTAATCCCAGCACAGGAGAACCTAGGGCTCACAGGCCAGTTAGTCTAGCCTACCAGGTGAGTTCCAGGTAAGAGACCATGTTAAAAATAGTAAAGGTAGACACCACCTAAGTAATAACATTGAGATTGCCCTCTGACAGCCAGCCACTTATTCACATGCACTCACACGAACATACCCCTCATGCTGCCTTCTAGCCTCAACTATTTTGGCAAAGGAAAAGCACTTGAGTAACCATGTCTAGGAAAGAGTTCTTATTTCAGCGTGAGAAAGTTAGTGTTGTTTTGAGCTCGGTCCCTTGCACATCACTGTCAACCATTTCCATGCAGTTAGGCACAAGTCTTCAAAGTCCCCTTTTAAAAAGGAGTTTTCGGTAATAACGTGAGTCATAATTAACTTATACAATTGTTGAACCCGTGTTCTTTATATATTTTTCTCTTATTGGGACAATGGAAATTCTGTTCTTTTAAGTATATATGAGAAGCCCCTGGAAGAGTCACCCAGAAGCACCTTTCTAAACTTTGTCAGCATTTTATGGTGGCCTTCTTTTGGCATAAAAACAACCCAAACAAGAAGTCGTCGTCATCCTTGGAAAGTGCTTGCAGTTTAGCAATCATCTCTGAAACACTGCCTGATGAATGACGTTTCATTGAAGTAAGAAGTAGGCTGACAGCTGTCTTTGTTCAGTGGGTCTCTGGCAGGAAGGTAAAGTGCACAGGGGAGTTGATGGGACCTTTTCCCCGTGTCTTCGGCAGCCTCCTTTACAGGTGCAGGCAAGCATGCCTGTGTTCTACAATGAAACATAGATGTGTTTGAACTTTGGAAGGAGCAGAGGATGTGTCCCAGGATAGAAGCGGATGAAGAAGTGGGCATTGTGTCCTGGGGCTTCCTGACAAGGCTCTTGGATGTTCGACTTAAAAAATATAGTCAGGCAGGATGAAGTTGAGTCCAAACTTCAGGAACTAAGGAAACTTCAGGTAACTAAGGAAAACATTAAGCAGTTGTCTGATTCTACAGGACTTCATTTGGAGATTTAAAAGTGAATCTCTTGTCATTATATATTCATATAATCCACTGGTTTGACAATTCTTAGGAATTGACGATTTTGTTCACAGTTCTTAAGAAGTCACAGTGATTTTTTTCTTGTTCAGTTTCCATTTTAAAAGTGATACTATACTAGCTACTATAATAAATAGTTGTGGAAGCTGGGTGTGGTGGCACATGCCTTAATTACAGAACTCTGGAGGCAAAGGCAAACAGATATCTGTGAGTCTGAGGTCAGCCTTGTCCATATAGTGAATTCCAGGACAGCTAGGGCTATGTAGAGAGATGCTGCAATAGATAGATAGATAGACAGACAGACAGACAGACAGATAGATAGACAGAGGCTGATGGGGAAGAGTTCATGATCACTGGGAACAGGATTGTGTTTCTCATTAAGTAAAAATGTCCATTCAAGGGATTGGAGTTTTGATTGTGTGCATTCGCAAATTCAACATGGAAAATGGATTTTACCATCTCCTAAATGCTTTGCTGGGGTCTCAGGATACTAAAAGGAGACAAGTATGAACTCTGTATTGTGTAGAACATATTATATACCATAGGTAGGAAGACAGCTGTACAAACAGTAACACAAAATAGAATTTTGATTAGTTGTGGCCACAGAAAGTTGCAGAAAGAAGCCAGATGAAAAGGACACTGAGTGTTTGCACACTAGTGTTCAGCTTGCTTTCCCTGCTCTTACACAGTCCGGGAATGGTGTCCAGGGGATGGTGATACCCACAGTGAGTACGTCTTCTCACCTCACCTAATATAACCAAGAGAGCCCCCAAAGACGCCCAGAGTCCCTTCTCCCTGGCGACTCTAAGTTTTGTCACATTGACAACATCACTAACTGTTGCAGAAGTGTTCACCCCTTAAGCAAAAGCTGTAATGAATCCCATTGTCAAGCCCTGGCATTCTGATGTAGCAAGTATAGCCCCTTTCACTGGGTCACTGCTTTGACTTGGCAAATCACTCACCAGAGGCTCCGTGTCATCTGAATCAAAATGAGCTGTTTCTAGGTATAGTATTTAATTATTTCCTAACTTGAATTCCATCACCAATGAAATCATCTTTTAATATATTTTTCCTAACTGTAAAGGGGAATCATCTATTCTTCTGGAAAATCAACCCAAGGCATTCTGTGCATTTACCAAATCTCCTATACATCCCCTCCTTAGCAAATATGTAATGGTAGCCCTACACGTCAGATAGCATCTTTTGCTAGACTGGAAAGAAGCTACCTTTAAAATTAATTATTTGGTAATCACTATAGTAACAAGAACAACAGCTTCACTGAAAGTTAAAAACTTCTCCACTCCATAATAAGACAAACAAATTCCATCTTAGCAACACTGGGCATCTGTAAGACTGCCTGGGTTGTAATCTTTCTGGTGTGGCCCTGCATGGGAGGGCATCTCAAGGCACTGGGTTCCTTGGTAAAGACAGAATTTACATAGTCTGTCTCACTGTGCTCGGAGGTCCACAGGACCCATCCGAAGTGTTCTGAGGACCACTCAGGTGCCAAGAGCAGTCATTGGTCATTGTATGAAGTGAAGTGACAGACCCATAATGGACTTTGCTAAAGGACTTTCCTTAGAGTCCTTTGTAAATTAAAGCTTCTCTCTCTCTCTCTCTCTCTCTCTCTCTCTCTCTCTCTCTCTCTCTCTCTCTCTCTCTCTCTCTCTCTCTTTCTCTCTGTGGTATTGCTATGTTTTTGTGGAATGTCCTGCTGAGAAAGGCTTTAGTCAGTGTGCATAAATCCCCACCCTTATAATATTTTCAGTCTTTGCAAAACAAAGATATAACTATTGTAGTTTATAGAAAATCATTAGTTCTGTACTAAAAGCATTTTCATAATATCTGGACCTCCAGTCAAACAATCTATCTTGTAAAAACTCAGACAAAGTAGAAAAGATTCTAACACAGGCTTTGTCCTTTCCATGGCTGACTCTTCCATGGCTGAGTCCTGACTTAAAATCCCAAATATTCATCCCCAGGGCACCAGCTCCCCCCCTCCCCCAGGCTCCAGGTAATACTCTAACTTTTCTTGCCGGTGCTCCCTACAAAGACTCCCTTGGAGACTCTGCATTTTCTTTTCCTTATATAATCATTCTGGTTATAAAATGGTCTTCGTGCAGCCAACACAACTGTTGCTATACACGTTTTTATATCCCTAGCGTCCCTCTCTGATTCTGCTATTATAAAGCACATTCAAATGCAACTAAAAGGAATTCCACATATCTGAGGAGACATGGCTTTCCAGAAACATTGTCTTATGCTGCAAGTGACAAGCATCTGACTAACCCACACACACTCAGGACTAACATCCTCTTGTTTTTGTCAATTTTGTTCATAGGAGACTTAGGCAGAGGGCTAAAGGTTGGCAGAGCTGGAGGGCCTGCTGGAGGTCAAGTGTAAGAGCAGAGATGGGTTCCTCTCGCCATTCTGTTAGACTCTGGATTGCTTTTGTTGTTGATCAGTAGGTGTGCTGAGATGGGGCTTGTTCTACTAGCAAGATAGCAGGAACATTTTGAGTTTCTACCTATGCCTCCTCCATGATCAATATTTATTGCTGTTATTGCTACGTATTTGATCATCTCTGGCTGTCTTCTTATCACTAAAATCCAGAACCCCTGACCAATATTTTTTTTGTTTTGTTTTGTTTGAGACATGTTTTCTCTGTATGGCTTTGTGCCTTTCCTGGAACTCACTCTGTAGCCTAGGCTAGCCTTGAATTCACAGAGATCTACCTGGCTCTGCTTCTTGAGTGCTGTGATTAAAGTCATGTGCTGCCACCACCACTCAGCCCCCTGACCAATCTTAAAGGACACAAGGAAGAATCTGTAAGAGTGAGTCAATTGGACTCGTTTTTAATTCACTAAGACATATCATGTAATCCTTCAGCCTCTTTGTTTCCTGAGGTTTTGTCCATGTTTTGAGGCTAGACTCTGAGAGACTGTAAGGATAGGAAATTTGCTACTATGGAAGGTCATTTCTTTCCTTAAGGATGCTTGAAGGAGGAAAAACACAGAGAGATCATTTAGATTTTAGGTGCACTCTGACACGTGGGTGATTTTGCAAATAAGGTTTTAATGGAAATCAGCTACTGCTGTGCAAGAGTAGAACTTAATACTTAACTGTGAGAGTGATATATTAGGAAGCCCGAATTTCTCCTGTCTGATCCCTTCAGCAAAAGCTGCCCAATACATGCCTTACAGTATTAACTGTACTTAATATTCATCAGGTTCTTTTATTGGTAATTAAAAATCACACCAAGAAAGTATTTTATTGATAGGTCTGCTTCTTGACTTCTACTTTCTCCAAAGTTGCTGAAATTCTCTTGAGCAACCACAGAGGCTGGGGTGGTGGGAAAGAATGACTCGAGATCTCATGAGCACAGCATCACTCAGACATGGTTCTTGGAGCCCTGTTCTCCGAAACACTGAGGGTCCTTGTGGCCTTTACTTACTGCCCAGTGTGGTCTCACATAATCTCGGGCACCCACACTATCCCTCTGTTTTCCTTTATGATAAATAGAGGAGTGAAAAAGGGACCTATCAAACTAAAGCTCTGGTAATTATTGAAATTCTACAAATCCTAGGCCTTCTGCATCTCCACTCAGGAGCTCTCTCCCGCCTCCCCGCTCGTTTTCTATGAAACAAGGAGGGGAGATACACAAACAGATTAAAGTACACTTAGAAACCCAGCTGGCTTGTCTTCAGTTCCCAAAGGGGCACTTCATTCCCAATTACACTATTTTTCCTTTTTATCAAATTGCTAAGAAACAGTAACTCAATTGATTTAAATGATTTCTATCGCCATAGCCTTTAAGACAAGTAATGGGTTTATTATGCTCAGTCATAACGATGGCATTTTACATCGTTGAGTGTATTTTCAGCAGTGCTCATAAAATACTCAATTTGACTTCATTTATTAACTTTCTCATTTTCCATTAGCTGGTGTTTTCCTGTCTGAGGATAATTCCCCTGCCTGTTGATATTGCACAACATGATGGGAAGGTGTCTTTCAGGAGAATAAACAAAATTATCTGTGGAGGTTTCAATGGGATGGTTTTGCTTGAACAACATCCCAAAGAGTAACTCTTCAGCTCTTGTTTAGTCAAATTCAATTCTTAATGTCACAGCCTGTCTGGTCCTTGGAACACCATTTTGAACTTAAGTACACTAATCCTGCTGGTTGCTGCTTTAGTTTCTTGCTTCTAAAACCTATACTTTTTTGTTGTTTTAGTTATAATTCGGTCTTTATTTATTATTGTTTGCAAAATTAATTGGGAAGATGTCTGGTCTTATATTTAAGTTTTCAGCTTTGTTTCCTTCTCTGCTCAGTATCTCTCCATCTGTCTGTAGGCAGAAGTCTTTGGAATTCTTTTTCTGGCTTCCTCCTGTTTTATTGGCATGTGCCCGTGTGTATGTGGCAATTGAGCTACTGTGTGCTTACGTGGGTTTATGAAATTTGCATTAGCAGCTTTTAGAGATCTTAAATTTGTTCTAAACATAATTGAAGAGGAAGCTTTCCAAAGTAGCATCTTTTAAATTTTAGTGTAAAATATATTTTGCATTTTGTTGAATGACAGCCTCACAACCATAATGATTCATTTTTCTTTCCTCTTAGATGCATCTTGTGTGTTTGTTCTCTTGAAGGCTGAGTGACTCTCTAATGGCAAGGGTGGGTGAAATGTGGAAAGAGAGAAGCACTGGGGAGAATACTAGGCTGAGAGAAACCCTCACACGTCCTCACAGGGCCTCTAAAAGCCTGAGCTCTTCCCAGATAAATGAAAATGCTGGTTCTTAGGCTGAGATGACCACGTCTCAGGTGCTACATGTATGCAGAACTCAGCTTTGAACAGGCTCCCACTGGCATTAACGATGGTTGCTCCTTTAGTTCCTCAACTCAGCTGTGAGCAACTCTTGTGTTTCAGTCTGTTGGCTTCCGGTCGGACCTCACTGACATAATATTACAGAGACACCTAGCTCTCTGTGCATCTGTGCTCTGACCAACCAGAGAGCTCAGCCTGTCTCCTTTTCTCATAACCAAGGACTTCTCCTGGTCTGAGCTCCACCTGGATGAGCATTCCTGGTGCTTGTCCCTTCCCTTGCTACTCAAAATCTTGCTCCTGCCCTCTGGCCCTTGTTCATACACCTGGAGCTTCCTTTATATGTTAATATCTAGAAGCAGTATTTGATGAGAAAATGTTTATGTTGATCCTGGGCGCCTGTCTTAAGTCAAACTCCATGTTGAGTGATGAGACCCTTTCAGAGACTTCCATCATCTGATAATATCCAGTACAGGCAGTGTGAGGAGTGGAGCCTTTTGAATGACGACCTGGAGGGAGCATGGACATGGTAGGTGAGGACAGAGATTGACTGGAGGCTTTAGGAGGAATATGGGAGTGAAATTGGGCACAAAATAGTGTGTGGTGGGAGGAATAGAGGCTGGGAAGCTGAGCGCAGAGCCTAGGTGAGAATGTGATTGTAGACTCCACTGTGCTTATAATGAAGAGTTTCTGGAACTCATGGCATGGAAAGCTGGGCCTTGACTGTGGCTGGCCACTGTCAGTGACTTTATTGTATGGCTGATGGTCTAACTAAACTTTATAGATCTGCAAGGGAAATGAAATAGGCGAGAGATGACTGGAATCTGAGGCAGCATAATGCTGCTAACACTTCTGCTAGCCTCTGTGTGCAGAAAGCAGTCAGAACCTTGTGAGGTACTAAAGGAAGTACACTCTGCAACCACACTCTTATTTGGTGTATCTATTATAATCCCACTTCATTTACCTAACAGAAACAACAGCCAGCACTGTAGTGTATTGACAGGAACATCACTAAGCTCTTTGAGTTTTCATATACATGTTATATATAATACATATAATGTGATAATGTGATTCATATATTATTGTGAGTCATAAAGAAGTTTGAAAACACCACCATAGGTAAAGGAACCAGTGACTATCAAATATCAAGAGTCTATCTTTTAGCTTTGAGCATAAAATAGTCATAGACATTATCCAACCCGGAACACAACCTGTGTTTTGGGTGGTGGAGGGACTCTTGACTCAAACCATGTGACAGTAGGGTAGAATAGAGTTAATAAAGAGAAGTATCACCCTGTGTATGGGAGTCAAGGTTCTCTGGAGAGCAGAGTATGGGTATGTAAATGAGAAACAGGGTAAAGGAAAAAAGCAGGGAGGGAAAGGGAGACAAAAGGGGAGAGGTTGAGATATACTCTGAAGTACTAGCTCCTATAATTTTGGGGACGGGCACGGTCTCCTCAGAGAAAACCCACCTTTGCTTTTCAGTAGCCACAACAAGCAGTGGGTGAAACCTTAGCTGAATGAAATAGGCGAATGTCAGCCTTGGCCTTCCTTCCTGCCTCTGCTGACAGAGTTGCAGTCTTGAGCACTGCTTCATTTGAAAAACCTGAACCTTTTCTTGTAAAGCCTTCAACTGACTGACTGAGGCCCACCTACATGAGGACGGAATTTGCTTTATACCAATCCACTGATTAGCCATGGCAATCGTACTGAAAGCACACCTGGTGTTCAACCAAACTACCGAGGTCTATCACCTAGTAATGGAAAATGAACCTCATGCTATTTAAATACGGGAAAGTGGTGGCTACCCATAGCTAAAGGCTTTTGGTGCTGCACACTCTGGGCTGAATCTGGGTCTCCTTTTTCGATGGTGGCATCATTCACCTTTATTGCGTTCATTAGCAATGTACTTGATGATTGTTTTTATGAGGGCCTTGCTAGCTTTAGAAATAATAACAAAAAAAATCATTTTGCTAATTTACATAGCTTTTTAACTAGATGTAAATTGTATGTATTTATTTAACCAAGGTTATTTTATTTTTTTATGAAATATTTGCAAAAAATGTTTCTAAACACTGAGTCTATGCAAGACACTCTGTTTATCCTAAGAGCTTTAGGACATTTGCATATGGGGAATTTTCTAGCCACTTGTGGCTGGCTGCTCATGCCTCTGATAGCGGTACTTGGGGAACTGAAGCAAAAGGAAAATGTTGAGTCCAGCCAGTCTCGGCTAGAGCAAGACCTTGTCGCAAAGAGGTAGGGAAAAAAAAAAAAAAGAAAGGTAATTTGTATTGTAAGCACCTTCAAATTGCCTTCTAAAGTGTGAGCTGAGCTGAGATCCTTGCAGATGCTTGGACAGGCTCCATGAGACCCCCACCCAGAGAGAGGGATTTAAACTAAATAAAATGTGATTTCTGACTTTCTGATGGGGCCGAGTTGACAATTGTGATCTTACTAACATACAAAAATGTGTCTTGTCTCATGGCTGTCTGCCTGCCTCTGTTCACACCTGCTGGCTGACTTTCCGGCAGATGCACTCCCCTGGTTCAGTACTCAGAGCACCTTTGTAGACAAGCAGACCATGACCATAGGCTTCTGCACTGCCAGCTCAGTGCACTTCAGGATCCAGCTCCTCGGACCCTGTTCCCAGAGTTGTCTCTTGAGTGGCTGGGGCACCCCTCTTATGGGCAAAGTTAAAGACTGCTTCTCAGGTCCCAAAGCAAGCTCTAGAGACACAATGCTCTAGCATGGAGGCCTGCACCCCTTCTGGGGTCTGTCTGCACTGCTCTGGGGTCTGTCTGCACTGCTCTGGGGTCTGTCTGCACTGCTCTGGGGTCTGTCTGCACTGCTCTGGGGTCTGTCTGCCCTGCTCTGGGGTCTGTTGTCTGCACTGCTCTGGGGTCTGTTGTCTGCACTGCTCTGGGGTCTGTCTGCACTGCTCTGGGGTCTGTTGTCTGCACTGCTCTGGGGTCTGTCTGCTTTCTGTTGTCTGCCTGCTCTGGGGTCTGTCTGCCCTGCTCTGGGGTCTGTCTGCCCTGCTCTGGGGTCTGTCTGCACTGCTCTGGGGTCTGTCTGCACTGCTCTGGGGTCTGTTCTGCCTGTTGTCTGCACTGCTCTGGGGTCTGTCTGCCTGCTCTGGGTCTGTTGTCTGCACTGCTCTGGGTCTGTCTGCCTGCTCTGGGGTCTTTGTCTGCACTGCTCTGGGGTCTGTCTGCACTCTCTGGTTGTTGTCTGCACTGCTCTGGGTCTGTCTGCCTCTCTGTTGTCTCACTGCTTTCTGTCTGCCTGCTCTGGGTCTGTCTGCCTGCTCTGGGGTCTGTTGTCTGCACTGCTCTGGGGTCTGTCTGCACTGTCTGCTGTCTGCACTGCTCTGGGGTCTGTCTGCACTGCTCTGGGTCTGTCTGCACTGTTCTGGGGTCTGTCTGCACTGCTCTGGGGTCTGTCTGCACTGCTCTGGGGTCTGTTGTCTGCACTGCTCTGGGGTCTGTCTGCACTGCTCTGGGGTCTGTCTGCACTGCTCTGGGGTCTGTCTGCACTGCTCTGGGGTCTGTCTGCACTGCTCTGGGGTCTGTCTGCACTGCTCTGGGGTCTGTCTGCACTGCTCTGGGGTCTGTCTGCACTGCTCTGGGTCTGTCTGCACTGCTCTGGGGTCTGTCTGCACTGCTCTGGGGTCTCTGCTCTTTGTCTGCACTGCTCTGGGGTCTGTCTGCACTGCTCTGGGGTCTGTCTGCTCTGGGTCTGTCTGCACTGCTCTGGGGTCTGTCTGCACTGCTCTGGGGTCTGTCTGCACTGCTCTGGGGTCTGTCTGCACTGCTCTGGGGTCTGTTGTCTGCACTGCTCTGGGGTCTGTCTGCACTGCTCTGGGGTCTGTTGTCTGCACTGCTCTGGGGTCTGTCTGCACTGCTCTGGGTCTGTTGTCTGCACTGCTCTGGGGTCTGTTGTCTGCACTGCTCTGGGTCTGTCTGCACTGCTCTGGGTCTGTTGTCTGCACTGCTCTGGGGTCTGTCTGCATGCTCTGGGTCTGTTGTCTGCTTCTGGGTCTGTCTGCACTGCTCTGGGGTCTTGTCTGCACTGCTCTGGGTCTGTCTGCACTGCTCTGGGGTCTGTCTGCACTGCTCTGGGGTCTGTTGTCTGCACTGCTCTGGGGTCTGTCTGCACTGCTCTGGGGTCTGTCTGCACTGCTCTGGGGTCTGTCTGCACTGCTCTGGGGTCTGTCTGCACTGCTCTGGGGTCTGTCTGCACTGCTCTGGGGTCTGTCTGCACTGCTCTGGGTCTGTCTGCACTGCTCTGGGGTCTGTTGTCTGCACTGCTCTGGGGTCTGTCTGCACTGCTCTGGGGTCTGTCTGCACTGCTCTGGGGTCTGTTGTCTGCACTGCTCTGGGGTCTGTTGTCTGCACTGCTCTGGGTCTGTTGTCTGTCTGTTGTCTGCACTGCTCTGGGGTCTGTCTGCATGCTCTGGGGTCTGTTGTCTGCATGCTCTGGGGTTTCTGTTTTGTCTGCACTGCTCTGGGGTCTGTTGTCTGCACTGCTCTGGGGCCTGTCTGCACTGTTCTGGGGTCTGTCTGCACTGCTCTGGGGTCTGTCTGCACTGCTCTGGGGTCTGTTGTCTGCACTGCTCTGGGGTCTGTCTGCACTGCTCTGGGGTCTGTCTGCACTGCTCTGGGGTCTGTCTGCACTGCTCTGGGGTCTGTCTGCACTGCTCTGGGGTCCTATCAGCACTGTTTTGCCCTCTGAGTTTCCAGTTTCTGACAGATACACTTTGATATCCTGTTCCCTTTCTCTGTGGCCTTACTACCTATGCACACGCCACAGTTCTGAGACATGCTGCAGAGGAAGCACACTCCTGTTCTTCCATTCTTGCCATCAAACAGTTTCCTGACACTTGCTTCTTGGCTCCATCTCTCGCACTGTCCTTGCATTTGGTTAATATGCTTGCTGACATACCCAAAGTACATTGATCGCAAAGAAGAAGCAGTAGTGTGTGGTTGTTTATTAAGTGCATTGTGATTTTTTTCACTCTTGTCCCCAGTGGATTTAATTGACTTCTTATTTATTTAAGTAATGTTTTGAGAAGGCAGCAAATAAGTTTATCTTTATTTTGAAAGTTGCAAAATTGATTACAGGGAGAGATTAGATAGGAAGGGAAAATGGAAAAGAGTTAAGTATTTTACTAAGGGGTGGGATAACTACTTCCAACAACTAAGCTCTCCAAATATGCATAGACCTGCTTCTGCACTGGCCCTGTTTCCTTCTGTAGGTGTTGTTGCATGGCTGTGTGACTTCAGGCTGTTCCCTCAAGCTCTTTATGACTGCAACGCCCATTTTGTAAAATGAGGCAGTTGTTGACAATCTCATAGACACTGAAATACAATTTATAGGCATTCAGAGATATGGTCTTCATCCTCAGCACTTGTCATGTATTAAGCTCATAAGTGCGTTGCATGTTAAACAGAGAGTAATCTAATTTCACAGTTAAATAAAGTGCTAATTTAAATTACTTTTGAAATTAAAATGTTAATGGAATAAATTTCCTGGGTCTAATAAATGAACTCTTCAGCATCCTTCCCTTCCCCCGTCCACTCTCTGAATCCTCCACAGTGGTTCTATGTTGTCTGTGCCTGTTTTCCACTGTACCTCATGTTCTGGAACTCCTTTTATTTCAGGCTGGATTACTGTTATCAGCAGCTGTTTGGGTGGCAGGAATTAGATCCATTTGCCTGACAAGAGTTTTACATGGAACACATATTTGAAAGATTAATGTAAGCAGTTGCTGCTGAAACAATTTAATCTTGCTTTCCATAGTAATGAAAAATGAATAATCAGAAGAGTAAATTGTGTCTAGAAGATAATAAATGCCCCTTAAAGGATCTTAGCAATGTGGATGAGTTATGGCTGACCCCCCCAGCTTAGAAGGCCACAGCCAGTTGGTTCTTAACCATATGTCTACTGTACCCCTTAGTCTCAGAGGCTGATCCACCTTGCCTCTGTCTATCACAGCCAAGTGCTCTGCTGTCTTCTCACTGATTTGAAACTACAAATAACATTTTGTGCCAATTAGGGGAATGCATATATAAAGTGCCATGAAACTAGTATTTGATTTCTCCTATGTGCCAGTGTACCCTGCTCTAGCATTCTTTATAAAACAGCTGTGTGGCTCAAACACTAACTTTTCTGCAAAGCTAAGGGCTGAAAGGAACTGAGGTCCCCTTAAAACAGGGATGTCCCTGCACCTGTGTGGCTCAGTGCTGTGGGGTCCTGCTGCTATGGGACCCAGGAGACCAACATCATCAAACCACCAGACAATAATGTACCATGTATCTTCTTATAAAACACTTGGGATCACCTCTGCTGTGTGTAGTGTGAAAAACTGTCCTAGAGCTCAACCAGGAAGTACTTACTGTGCAAATATAAGGACTGAGTTGAATTGAGTGTGGTGGCACATACTTGAAATCCCAGTGCTTGGGAGGCAGAAACAGGAGGATCCCTCTGGCTCCTTGGCCACCAGTCTAGTCTTATCTGTAGGTCCAGGTCCCAGTGAGAGACCCTGTCTCATGAAACAAGGTTCATAACAACTGAGAACAAATACTCAAGGTTAATCTCTGGCACACACACACACACACACACACACACACACACACACACACACACCAGCAAAAACAAGTTCTGTATCTCTGAAGACCTCAAGTCAGTTCTCCCATTCTGCTTAGGTGAGACCTTTTAGCCAAGGGGCTTGGCCTTAAGAAGCTCTGTGTCCTCTAAAACAGACTCAGCTTCTACTCTCTCCTGTTTCTAAACATGTTTTTAAAATAAATGAGGGGCTGGAGAGATGGTTCAGCAGTTCAAAGCACATACTGCTCTTCCAGAGGACTCAAGTTCATCTTCCAACAACCACATCAGACCTGTGAACAGCTCATTGGGTGCCAACACTTCTGGCCTCCACTGTTCTTTGAGACCCGAACTCATGTGTGCATACCTACATGCACACACACACACATATAAGTAATTTAAAATATAATAACAAAACAAAATAAGAAATGAAACAGTGTTTGGAACACAACAGGGCCTTCTGCACCCCATTGGTGAACACACCATACATGTCAGATAGGGCAGTCTCTCCAGCTGCCAAGGGTTAATTTTTAATATATGGCTGCTTATTTTCTAAATCAAAATTTTTGTTAGCATACAAATTTAATTGTGACATTTCCAAGCATATCACTATGATTTGTTCTTAGTCAACCCCCTTCATTTCTTTCCATCTTCTTCTTGCTGATGGACTTCCTCTCCCAAACCGGTGCCCTCTCTCATGACATCCTCACCCCACATCCTCTTCTTATTCCCACTGCCCTTCCCTTAGACTTATGTCTACTTCGTTTCTTTTGTGTCTTTAACTGCAACTATGTCAAAGGTCTAGACAAGAAACATTTTCTTGTTCCTTACCTTTGTACAGTGTTATCTTGTCAAAGCTAGAGATACAACTTTGAAAGCTTCCAGGCTAGGGAAACAAACAAGCCAACAACACTATCAAACAAGTCTTTTGCAAGAGGAGAGGATTTTCTTAGCTTATTGTTCCTAAGAATAAACTTTCCTAATCTGGCACAGCTGCTGGGGAGCAGAACTGCGATGCTAGTAGCCCAAAGCCCTGACTGCACACAGCGCTATGTTATCAGTTCCTTGTCGAACTACCAAAAATTTTCCTGGCATTGTGTTTTCTTCTAACAACTCCATGCAGTTTGGCTTTTAAATCTATTTTCATAGAAATGTTCAGGTTCTTCTGCACTCTTTGGAAATATTGCCAGGATGTGATTTAAGCTCTTGACTTGGCCGTGAGAGAGAGAGGTTGAGAACCAAAGATAAGTGGCCATATGGTCCCTTACACAGGAGAATCACCCAGTTAATTTTCAATCACCAAGGCCAGTCTAGCA
The DNA here is from genome assembly GCF_004664715.2 of Peromyscus leucopus. Lineage (NCBI taxonomy): Eukaryota > Metazoa > Chordata > Mammalia > Rodentia > Cricetidae > Peromyscus > Peromyscus leucopus. The sequence continues at coordinate 54,302,351 of NC_051069.1, forward strand.
GGAAGCATGTTCTAAACATGACATTTTGGGATATTTCCTGAAGGGCTTTTGCAAGAAATCAATCCTTTCTCCACAGAAGGATGGCAATCTCCCAGTGAGCTCTTTTCTTTGATCCTGTTCCAATTCATCATGCTGATGTTACAGGAAGAAGAAGGAGACAGAGGAGTAGCAATGAGGGAGAGAAGATCATAATAACACCCTTCAAACCATCTGGTGTTCTATCACTTACAAAGTGACTGTGTGTGTTGTTATCTATTTTGACAATAAAGACAGGTATTGTATCTTAGGTCTGTAATCCCAGCACTTGCAAAGCTGAGACAGGGGGATCACAGAGAGTTTGAAGCTAGTCTGGGCAACAGTGTAAATCCTCAGAATAGAATACATGAGACAGAAAGGCAAAAATCACTGAGAGGAAAGATGCTGAGCAGAGAAGGGGAGGAGAGGGTGATGACATCAGAACTGATGAACAAGAGCACACACAACCCTGTCTCCTGATTTATAGCTGGGCATGGGATCCGATCTATAAGGCATAAAATCTGGATTGTACATGCAAGTGGAAATAAAGCTCAGTTGATCAAAAATATTGGGCTCTGAGCACAAGTAGAAGTCCAAATTGTCTCTCTAGTGACCTGTGCTGCACAAGAACAACACACAGATAGTTTGTTCTTTGTTTGATATCAATAGTCCCCATGCTTTAAGAGGAGGCTTCGTTTTAGTTTTTAACTATTTTATTTATAATATATAATATAAGGCAAGCGATATGTAACGTGTCCCTATTCAGTTATATTATTGCCCCCTCTCCTCCCTTCCTCCTGACTACTCCCTTCCACTCTAGGTAATCTCCCCTCCCCCTTCCGTCTCATGTATTGTTTTTGAGAATTTACACTGTAACCTGGGCAAAGGGGTGAATCAAGGGTTATAATGTGACTCAGTAGAAGAAAATCTGCCTAGCATGCACGAGGCCTTGGCCTTGATATCAAGCACCATGAAAAATTAAATAAATAAGAGTACTTACTCTGCACAGCTGCCTGGCTAATTGAGAAGACAATCAGTCACACATTTATGAAATAGACACCCTCACAGCTCAGTTGCATCTCCTGTCTTCTGGTGTTTTGTTTTCACCGTTGTGTGGTAGTGTAATGCATCTTTATTTAATAGCTGTCCATGTAACTAACCAAAGTGGAGCTTATGCTATAAGCCCATGTCCTACTCATAGTGGGTTCAATATAGAAATTTAGAAGATTAGTAAAAGAAACAAAAGCTAAGCTATGAGCAGAAAGAAGGAAAACCAACTGTTACAGAGATCCCTTTCAGCCACAGAGATCCCACAAAGCTCCCAGGCAGAAAACACTTTAAATATATCAGTGAATATTGCCAGGGAAATGCCCAGTAAGCACACTTTTCCTACACCATTCTAGAAATGGACCCAGTAGAGGAGAATGCTTCATGGTAGCTACCAGGGCACTTGGCCTTTTCTTTCTCAAAGATGCTATGACAGGGAATTCTGTCACTGAAGGAAAACCCCAGAGGAAGCTGGTGTACTAGAAGCAAAGGTCTTTTAAGAGTTAAAATACAGCCACCTCAGCTCTTGGGAGGCTGGGGCATGGTGTGTCTTGATTCAGTGGGGCTGACCTCCTTATGAAAAGGGAAAATTGGCTTGTACAATTGGAGGCTGAGGCAGGAGGATTGTGAGTTTGAGACCAGATTGGGGTATATTACCAGATCCTATCTACTAAATAGTCACTGAATTTGGAATCAGACACACTAGAGGGAAGAAAGAATGAAGCCACAGTGAGAAGAGATCCAGGAAGAGGCCACAGAAGATAAATCTGCTGGTACCTTAACTTCAGAAGTGTGAGGGTAAGGAATTAAACTATGCTGTTCAACGTCCCGAGCCTGTGTGTCTGATCATGGTGGGTGGCCGTCCATGATCAACCACCAGTGTCTCAGAATCAATTAGCAGTCCACACAGTGTCAAGGCTCAGGCACCATCCCAGGGAAGGGGAAACAGGTCTCTGGGAAGTATTCTTTTCAAAATCCCAGAAGAATCCTTGGACATTGGCATTGAGAATCACTAGGTTATATTTCTTTCCAAGGATGTTCCCTCCTAGCTGCTGTCAGAAAGAGAAGTGACTCTTCTACCCCTGTCTGGGTTATTGATGCTTATCAGTCTCAGAGTCAAATATCCTAAGTGTATCAGTAGTGCTCCAGCGTGGACCAGGATTCCATGGAATTGCCTGAGTATCTATAAATTCAAATTCATAGAAACAAATTTTGTCATTCTCAGGATGTCTAGGTCAGACCAGGGTTTGAATATCTAAATTAATCTCTGTGAGAGTGACTCCAAAGATAAGCTGGATTAATAAAGGCTTGACATTTGTGTGTCAGCTATGGATCTATGTATGTATTATCTTCAACAAGGGAAACTTACTTCCTAGGCCACCAAGGAGCCTGCTTACTCTCTGGTCTCTACTGTTTCTGGAGGCCTGTTTTCTTCATTGTATCTATTTTAGTTATAGAGGTCATTGAGACTGACTTAACCAAGCAGGTATGGCATTTCAGTGTGGTTCTTTGTAGTTGTGAGCTCAGGTTAATCAGTGCTTTCTCCTTCTAGAACCTGCTGTTGGCAGAAGGGTAGGGACTAATCAACTTCGTTGTTTACCTCTGAAGTATAAGTTTAACTCCTGAATTCATTTGTTCAATAATCCTCATCTTTATTAAATACTTTTTGGCTTCCTTGGGGGAAATTCTTCCATGGTGTGTAGTACCTCTACTCTGATCTCTGTGATCCCCAATTAAATAAACTAAGATCTGAAATGAAGGGAAAAATAAACCATTCCCATGGAAATGCAAACTAGAAATAGCAAGGATAACTAACACGTGTCATGACTGACACTAAGTGGTCATCTTTGGTCACAGGACAGAGCCAGAAGAGGTGACTGCTACATCTAGGCAAAGTCCTCCTGTGAGGGGAGACTGCCTGTGCACAGAGCCAGGCAAGAGTCACCTTTTGAGTATACTTGCCCACTGTCATGAGGCAGAGGAGTGCTCAGGACTGCAGAAGTGTTTGGGGGAGAAGCTGAAAGAAAGGAGTAAGAAATGACTGTGGAGTGTAGGAAGGGAAGCTAGGGGGACCCAGAGGGTCCACGATGAATCCAAGCTTGTAGGAATGAGACTGAGCTAGGATGAGGTTTCAGCTAGGACTAAGTTTTCAAGGTCAATCTATAGCAAAAAGATGGGCTTCTGCAAGTGCAGGTGCAGGTGCAGGTGCAGGGTGCTGTCCCTCTGACACCAGATAGGCAAGAGCTCGTGGCTTAAGCCTTTAATAGTTGATGACTTTGGATGAGTCTTTTTTGTTTTCTGTGGCTAATTCCCTTACTTTTAAAGTGAGAACAAAAATAGCACTTAATTTATAGGGCTGTTGTAGAGAGGCAAGATTAAATATCTTTATGGAAGTGCTCACAATATGCTAAGAAATACCATATATATATATATATATATATGTATATGTATCAAACCTACCTGTCCAAGGGCTGCATGGCCAGTTTTTTGCTGTCCAAGGAGTTGTCCTTTCTTTTCTCTTTCTTCTTTATCAATTGAACCTTGATTTAGGTGCATTTCCATGTGAGAGATGATGCTTGGCAGTTCATACTTTTCCGGGGGTGCATCAGTGTGAGGCTTTTTGAATTAAAAGTCCTGAGCTGGTTCTGACATAAATTATTGTCATGGAAACAGTTCCTTTCCCAGTTAGGAACTGCCTCTCACCCTTTATAATCCTTAAGATGCCAAATCTGTGGTATAATAAGCACACATTAGCACAGAGCACATTCTCAGGCAGAATAAAACCTCTAAATAGTCTAACGGTCCTGAAGTTAGAACATAAATTGACTTTTAGCAGAAGAGTTTGCTTAAGATCTAAGGGCAGTCTCATTCTCTACGCTGTTTTTAAGTCTAGCTGTAGTTGAGGGAGGTCTGGACCGTACCCCCACCCACCACTTCAACATCAACCTAGCACCCTTGTTGATTGGTAAAAGTAGACTGAGGAACAGCCTGGGTGCATTCTGGTTTCCCCTCTCCCTGGTCAGCTGCATCAGAATCTCAGGGATTTGACTGTCACTGGGCCCAGTGTATAGCCAGTGATCTTTGCACTGTGCTCTTGGGTTTTCCAGGCTGTCTCTCCAGAAGAGGCTTACACATGTCACTACCAAGGCAGTTCTAAATGGCAGCATGGGGTTGCTCAGATGTCAGCCTGTGCTGTGAGTCTAGAGACACACACTGTTGGGTGGCAGGTGGTGCTCCATGGGTTGCAAGTTCAACGGGGGTAGAAGAGTATGCTTCATCCATCACTCAGTGAAATCTTTCATGAGAGTAGACTCCGTGCTAGGTAGCTCAGATGCCTGCTGATCTACTCCTTAAAACATTACTGTTAGTGCTCTAAAGTACCTAACAAAAGCAATTTAGGAAGGGTTTTTTTTGGCTCACAGTTCAAGTGCAACAATCCATCATAGTAGGGCTGTTATGTCAGTGGAATTTGAGGCAGCTGGCTACTTTGTGTCTGCAGTCAGCAAGCAAGGAAGATGGATGATGCTGATGCTCAGTTTACTTTCTCCTTTTAAGTCCAGGAGCCCAGTCCATGGAATAGCTGCTCACATTTAGAGTGGGCCATTATACCTCAATTAACCCAATCTGGAAACTCCTTTGTAGGCATACCCAGAGAGACTGTGACATGCCTAAGTCAAGCCATCAATGATTACCATTGCTTCTATGCTGAAAAAGTAGTGGCTGAAATATCTGTGTGATTTATAGATGCTAAATTGCTAGGTGTAAGTTATATGAGAACCAGACTTTTGCAAAAACCTAATCCTGAAGTTACACAACTGTTCACACCATTCACAGCCATAGTGTGGGCCTCCCTCTGAATGGAAGCATCTGTGCCCTGGGAAGAGCAGTCAGAGTTTCCTATAGGTGGCTCAGCCTCAAGTCACAGAAGTGCAGAGCTGAGTGCAACACTTTTCTTTGTCATGGATCAGTGTGGCATCCCTCCTAGATTTGAAATGGATGAATCAAGTATTGGAGATAGACCAGGACTCCATTCAGGGAAAAGATGTCCCCATGGAAACCAGCACAAGGTGAGGGTCAGATGAGGAAACGGAAGCATGAGAAAACTGAAGAATCTGCAAAAGGCTTTCCAGTTCCGTAACACAGGGACGAACTTGAATAGCATCTTCCCACCTCCCTGTGCTTAGTGGGAGCCTCACGCCATACTGAAGGGCTAGAACTTTTTCATAGGAAGAGCTGTGTTCTCTCTGCTCTGAGGGACCGATTTGTCAAAGGCTCAGCCGTACTCTACAATCTAAACAGAGAGCTTAGATGACTCCCCAAGAACAAGTAGGCATTTTACCCATGAATTTAGCTACTTTTCCTCTCATGGTTCTGATCACTTCCCTCACATGGTGCTGCCTTGGTCACTAGCTCCTTTCTGCTGACACTGGCACACTGGATGTCATGCCTTCCTTCCCCAGGCCTGATCTTGGTTCACTATAATTGCCTCCTTAGCCACAAGTGAGTGATACCCAGCACTGAGCTATTTCAGCTACATGCACACCCATGGCCTTGAGGTCTTAAACAAACAAACAAAGGCCTCCTTTCAAATACAGTCAAACTTGGCGTTCGTTGTCTAAACTGCATCTTCTTCAAAGGCAACAAGCAGGGGTGGTCCCAGCTTGAGGCTGCATCTGTACTTAAAGGACTGGTTCCTGGTAGCTATGGTGGCAGGGGAGTAGAGTGGAGAGGGCTTATGGGAGAACTTTTTGAATGAACTGGAGAGAACTAATGGAGATGTGGTGTCAGAGCCTCTGGTTTCTAGAAGTCCTTGCAAACCACACATACCTACAACATGTTAGCAATAATAATTGTGGCATGAGAAGCAGAAGCGGGTGTGGAGGGCTCCTGTACCAGACTGAGACAAGAAGATGTTAAATTGCAACTCCCTCAGAGTCAAGAGATGTTCCCCAGAGCCAAGAAATCACCAAAGACTGCTATTTCATACATGGTAATTTTAGAATCCTAAAATAGTCCTGCCTTCGTGGCTAAGCCGAGCTGAGAGAGGGGAAGTTATCGGCTGCGTTCCCCTGAGCTGTTATTAGCACATAGACTCGCACTGTTGCAAACTTGTCTTTCAGTCTGCCCTATTTCAGACACAAAACAAAACCAAAAAGTCCTGCCTAACGTGGGCTTCCAAACTCGAAACCCTCCAGAAATCGAGAAGCTGACAAAAAGAACCGCCATCTTTACTGGTCACAATTTACCAGTTTTGGGGGAGAAAGTATAGGATGAATTTTGTTTAGAATTTCATCAGGCAATTATGTTATTTTTTTCTCTCCCTCTTGACTGAGCCTCATCAGATGATTGCCTAAGCCTCAGCCTGTTCATTAAGAGGTCTCCCCACCCCCAGAGTGTAGAAGAGTTGCAGCCTGTGGCCAGCTGCACGGGGAGGCCACTCTGGGAAGGGTGTCCTAAGCCGTATGACTTTGGTGGCAGAGCTAGGGCACCCTCAGCACCGCTCAGTAGCTGGAGTTGTAACCAGTCTCCCATAGCTAACCCTGTCTTTGATTCCTTTGTGATAGCATTATTCTTTGGATTATCAAACGAGCCCCTTTGGATATTTCTATGACCTTGAAAATTAGAATAATTAAGTTTCCTCTGGCACAGCAGAGACTTGATACGCGTAATTAACAGCGGCTTGAGTTCCCTGGAGACCAAATTTATGAAAGACATTAAACAAGGAAAGAAGCCAGCCTTTCGGAGAGGGGAGAAGCGAACATTGTCATGTGGACTGGTAGTGTTGCGGTGTTCCTTGTCCTGTGCACATCTGTGTCTCCTGGAACTTGATAATTCATTGTCTCTTCATTTTCCTTCAGAATACCAATCACTTGAAACAGGACAGTGGCTATCAGTATCTGAATCAAGGACCAGAGATAAGAACTGAAAATTTTAATTGTATGGTATATTAACTTATTAACTTTATTGTGAGCAAAACAACTTCTGTTATTCATCCATTTAGTTATTTATTTATTTATTCATTTTATTTATTTTATTTATTTTGTGTGTGCACCGGGCGCACATGTATGTCAGAAGACAGTCTCAAGGGCTGTTTTTCAGATACCATCTACCTATATCTTGAGACAGGCCTTTTAATGGCCTGGAAATCATCAGGTAGGCTAGGCTAATTGTCCAGCAAGCCCTAGGGATCTTCTTCTTTTCAGTTCCTGTGTGCCAGGATTACATGCATCCCATATTTGGCTCCCATGGCTTCTGGCCATCAAAGTCATGACCTCAAAAGTTACGTGTTTTAGATAATATATTCCTGTCTTCCAAATAATTTTTAGACCAGAGCAATTGTATGTGAGAATTTTATGTTCCCAAGCTGTGACCTCATCAGATTTGAGTTGGTCACACAGTAGACACCTGAGATTTGTGCAGCGAGCTCCTCGGCCAGCGAGGAAGAACGACCACCACTCGAGGATTCTTCTCAGATCACACTTTATTGGAGCACCTCTTGATTAAGGGAGAGCGGGAGGTGAGGGGCCCCGAGAACTAAATTGCAGCTGCTTATATGAGGACTCAAGCACACGGGTCAGTCCGTGATTGGATCCTGCCAGAATGCTAGCACGGGGAGCCACGGGATAGGCTGAGGACATAAGGTCGATTACCATACCCGTGCATGCACAGGTCACAGGACATGTAGTCCTAGGAGTATAGCCAAATATGGAGTTGTTTACAGCTAGGCTACCAGGAGGCCAGCGCCATCTTTGAATGGCGGCTCCCTACAGATTTGAGCAGAGAATTTGATCAGTCATTTGTCTTTCTAAAGACATGGTCAGAAAACTCTGATTTTTCTCAGCACTGTTTTCTCTGAAGTTCCCATCATGAGTTCATTTATGGATAGGCAGATATAATCAAAAGATACACAGCTTACAAGAATGTAAGTCTATAAATATCTTTGGATTGCTTTGAAAGGTGTTTGCTTTTAGTCAATAAGAGTTTTTTAAGAGCCAGGCAGTAGTGATACATGCCTTTAATCCTAGCACTTGGGAGGCAGAGACAGGTGGATCTCTGTGAGTTCGAGGCTAGCCTGGACAGGCACCAAAACTACACAGAGAAACTCTGTCTCAAAAAAACAAAATGAAAAAAATGAGTTAAAAAGAATATGCTGTGGATATGCTTTCAGCTAATGAAAATGAGTGTCCCATACTCTAAGAGCTTCCTCTTGGAATTCTCAGAATAGTGTACCCACCACCTGGCTTCTGTTTCCAGCTTTGAGTTCAAGTAGTGGGAACTAGTAATTCAAGTTCTGAAATTGCCCAGCTGTTTGTAAGACTGACAAAAGTACTGTATGTATAATGATTTTAGAAACCTTTAGGAAACTACCCAGAAAACACATGGTGGAAACAACAGGTAGTGAAATCCTTCACGGTTATTAACATATTTGCACTGAGGAATAAAATCAGTAGCACAATGGGCAGAGCAGGAAACAGATTTGCTGACAGGCAGGAGAGGATTGTTAAAGTTCTTTGAAGGGACATCTCACCCATGGGCTCTGCTGTGCATCATGATTCTGTGAATGGGACACCTCACCCATGGGCTCTGCTGTGTATCATGATTCTGTGAATGGGACACCTCACCCCTGAGCTCTGCTGTGTATCATGATTCTGTGAATGGGACACCTCACCCATGGGCACTGCTGTGTATCATGATTCTGTGAATGGGATGCCAAATTCATGGGCTCCACTGTGTACCATGATTCTGTGCTGCTGAATAGGAAACAGAAAATTCACTTTTTAATAGAAACTATGGAAAACTCAGGGAGGGCCAGATAAAGTGTTCCATAAACACTCACCACAGAGATCTTAACTTGATGTCCATGTTTATCTTAACCTACCAATGTTCTTGCCTTGGCTCCTGGTCTCCTCTTCTCTCCCCAAATAAATCACTATTGAGAAGATCTTAACATTAAGATACAGTCCAACAGATGATCACAGGTCCTAGACTCAGTGCCAGATGGACAAGAAGGAGTATGGTACACAAATGCCGAATCTCTTCCTCTTGACCAATAATGTTAAAGGACACAGCTAAATATCTATCCTAGATTATTACCATCATCTTTAACTTTGATCCAGGTCATGTAGTCTTTGTCCTTTCTTGGAAGTATGTTGTTTTAATCAGTACTCCAAGTTCATTGGTTTGAGATAAAAAAAATTTCATTTCTTATAACTTCCTAGATTTGAAATTAAAACTACAGTAATTTCCTTTTTTATAAAACAATAAAAGGAAACAGGGACTAGAAGAGAAGAGATAGGCGGTGAGGGGAGGGGTGACAGGAGAGGGGAGAGAAGGGGGAAGTGGGGAGGGGGAAGGGAAATACAAGGACAGGAAAGAATACACATCTGATGTCACTGAGCACTGGATCTTTCTTGATATATACACTACATACTTAATGTAGAGGAGCTTGGAGAAGGCCTGAACTAAGCAATTTGTTTGTTTCAATTTAAACTTTGGTCAGGGAAATGGCTCAGTGAGTAGGAAAAACACCAGCCTCCAAGCCTGAAGACCGGAGTTTGATCCTCATAATCAACATTCAGAAGGAGAGAACTGGCTTACGTTGCTTTCTCACCACAGATGCTCCATGTAGAGGTACATACACACACACACACACACACACACACACACACACACACACACACACACACAACATGTGTTTAAAAACTTAATAATTAAACCTTTTATTCAACGTGATAGAAATATAGATAGATAGGCAGGTAGATAGGTTGATATATAGATAGTTAACATTTCTTGAAACACATTTTAGTCATGGCTTTCTACTATGTGCTGTCTACACTTCTTTCAAAGTAGCACCTATCAAGTGTTTAGGTGGTATATTAAGCCAACAAATATATTTCTGTGTGAGTAAGCAAAATGCTGAGCTGAGTGTGCCTATAATCCTAGCAGTGAGGTGGCTGAAGCCAAAGGATAAGACAAGCTCAAGAGTTAGAGACCACCTTGGATAACACAGTGAGAGCCCCATTTTATTAGAAGGGAGAAACGGAAGGAAGGAAGAGGGAAGGAAAGAAAACAAATAAGAGAAAGAGAGTCAGAAACAGACACACACACACACACACACACACACACACACACACACACACATACACACACCCCAAGTGGACGGCACAAAGGCTTGTTTTTCACTGGTTCAGCAACACAGCACCTATCCTTTTCTGAGCTCAGTCTTCATCCATACTCTCTAGTAGCCATATAAAGCCACCCATGTACCATTTAATTCTTTTCTAGAATAAAAGTGAAAGTTAGTAAAAGATCTTGGCAATATATTTAATCTGTTATATCCAAACTATTATTATTTTCATATAATGTATTATTAGACATATTTTATTCTTTTCAATGACTTCCTCAAAATCTTTACTTTTTCCATATGTCCCATATGTAGCACACAGGACTCAGCAGCCTCTCGTCACAAGTCCCCTACCCTTCTTTCAGTGGTGTAGTGCAACCAGTCTGATTTGACCTCACCCATGTCACCTGGATTCACACCAGCCATGGGAGTCAGTTGGTGAAGACACCAAGTATAGGGTATTACTGTTAATCAGCTCCTGTATCAAGTTCACCCAATGGGAAGAAACGTACTTCACAGAAATCTTTGTGAATTAATGAAAGCCAACAGTAAGTGATCTAAAACCTCTTTTAGCCTTGTAGGGATACATTATTTCTCTTACTTAGATTTGATACACCCTTCCATTTACTTGCAGCTTATGGAAAGCCTTATACATAGCTGGGTGTAGTTAGCTACATCAAGATTTGATAGATGAATGCCAAAGCAGACATTGAGGACCAGAGAAATTGCAAGTCTAGTGTGTTTAGAGTGGGTCTGTGTATGTGCTTATAGGCAAGAGAAAATAGTAATGTTGAACACCTAGTGCCTTTTATGGCTGATCCCTGTTTATTGAATATTCCTTTAACCTTTCGAACTTTGGAGTGCCTCAAGATGCAGAAGAAAATAGGATTTAGGTATGTTCCATAGTCCTTATCACTGCTCAGTACCAAGCTCTTGGGTCTCCTGTAACAGGGGCTCCTGCCCAGTCTCTATCCAATAATCTTCAACCTTATAGGAGCATGTGGGGTTGGGCTCAAACAGGACAGTACAAATGCAAACTGCTGTACAAAATGCATCCTTGGGGGTAATATCCCTGGATGCCCTTGCCATGAGAATGTTGTTCACATATTTTCTCCAATAACATGAATATAAAGACAGTGAAATTCCAACTCTGAAAGCTGTGAGAGCACTTGAATCTTTTCCTAGAGTATCAAGTTCACTCTGCATTTCGCTTCTGTGGAGCCATGCCTTGCAATTTTCACAGGACTCTGTCCCCAGAAGTTGTGGCTCTGACAAGTTCCTGCTGCAGCCACTTCATTAATCTTACTCTACCGGGACACCTGCTTGCTGCTGTGTGGTGTCAGCTGATATCATGAAGTAATTATGTTGTTAATTCATGGGCTGATGTTTTCCAGGCTGAAGCATGGCTTCCTGTAGGCAGTGATCTGGGAAATCAAATCAAGGAGGCCAGGAAAAACACTGACAGTTGTCAGCTTCTGCTAGCTTGGTTGTGGGACATGACTATGGGTGGAACGAATACCATTTGTGGAAGACGATCTCTTTCATAGCTGCAGTTCAGCAGAAATCCTGTTCTTGGGCTGATGTAAACCAGGCACTCTCCAGTGAGAGTCTCTCTCAAACTCCTCCTTTCAGGATCATGAACTCACTGGCCTTCAGTGCCCTTTTAGCATGAGAAGTGATAACGAAGTACATGTCAAACACAAAATCTTGGTCCAGGACACTCAGTAGATGTTAGTTTCTGTTATTGAGCACATGGCTGCCTTTTACTTAGCAGTATTGAAAAGCTACTTGGAGACAATGGCACTCATTTACCTTTGATTCCGAAAGTAAAGACACGTGAAACACGGGATGAAGGGGTGATAGATGAGAATGTGGTCTTGAATCTTGAGAACCTGAAAATGAAAAATGTGCAGTTTTGTTTTTCATGGTGGTGTGATTTCTGAAAGATTTAGGACAGGTTCTTTGCTCTACTGCCTCCCAAGCAGCCTTGGGCAGGTCACTCCACTACTTGATTTCTTCTAACAGATACTGAGTATATACTTGAGGGTTCACTTTAAGCACTAAAACACCTTAAATACCAAACCATGCCTGGTCCAGGCTCAAAACCAAAGAGCTGGCTCTTCGTAATAATTCCTTACACAGTTGTAGTTTCACTGAGGATGCTGACCTAGCATAGAACATGAGAAATCCATAATGCATTGCTGTATTGTGTTCATGTGCATGTATGTATTTGTAGATAGGTAACAGATAAATGACAGATGATAGATAGGTGAAAAAACATTAATTTCTAATATTTTTTTACCTATAAAAACTTTTTTATCACTCCTTCCTCCAATGACTTGGAAAACAAAGCAAAATCACAACAGAAAATGTTGACAGGTTTTCTAATTGTAAAATCAATGAATAGGCATTGCAAACAGATTTTTGTAGATAAACCAAGAAGAGAGGGACACATCGGAGCCTTAATGGTGCCACTCTGAAGTAGCTCTTGTGAACACCTCCCTATGCCATCTTTTAATATGCTAGTATTTGTGTGTTTATATCACTTGACAAAATGAAGTTATGTTATATGAACTGTATACAATCTAGCCTATTGTTTTTATTGTGTTCTGGGACTTACCAGACTGTAGCAAACTGTGCCAATCCTTGCATCTACCTTCTGAGCTGGGTTCATGGGTGCAACCTATCTTGTACTTAATGATAAATTATGTATATTTGTTGGTGTTGGTGTTGTTTTCACTCTTTTGGCTCTTTACACTTTAGGGGACCCACCACCTAGCTCCCTAATAAATCACACAGAGGCTTATTCTTTGTTATGAATACCCAGCCTTAGCTTGGCTTATCTGTAGCCAGCTTTTCTTTTCTTTCCTTTTTTTTTTTTTTTTTTTTTTCCGGTTTTTCGAGACAGGGTTTCTCTGTGTAGTTTTGATGCCTGTCCTAGATCTTGCTCTGTAGACCCGACTGGCCTTGAACTCAAAGAGATCCACCTGGCTCTGCCTCCCGAGTGCTGGGATTAAAGGTGTGCACCACCACTGCCCAGCTTAGCCAGCTTTTCTTAATTCAAATCATTCTGTCTATATTTTGCCTCTGGGCTTTTACCTTTTCCTATTTCAGTATACCTTTCTTTACTTCTTACCGCATACCTGCTTTATAGCTGGGTGGCTGGCTCCTGGAGTCCTCTTCCTTCTTTTCTCATTCCTCTATATTCTCCCAGATTTTGCCTCTTATTTATTCTTTCTGACTATCCTTTCTCCTTCCTTGCTATTGGCCATTCAGCTCTTTATTAGACTACTCAAGTGTTTGAGGCAGGCAAAGTAACACAGCTTCACAGAGTTAAATAAATGCAACAAGAAAGAATGCAATATATCTTTGCATCATTAGACAAATATTCCACTGCATAAAAATGTAACACATCTTTAGCTAATATTCTACAACATATATTTTCATTATTAAAATGTTTCTCAACAACACTTTATGTGTGGGCTAACACTACTCTATTGTATTGATATAGTATAACTCATTTACAGAGCTTTCAGTGCTGGACACAGGGAGCTCGTCATTGTGTGCCATGATAAATAGCTCTAAAATGAAATCTCAATCATCCAGTGACTGATGGAGGCAGAATCAGAGACCCACAGTCAAACACTGGGTCTAGTTCAGAGAGTCCTGCTGAGGTAAGAGGGATTGTAGGAGCCAGAGGTGTCAGGGACACTGGAGGAAAACCTACAGAAAAGGCTAGCCTGGCTCATGGGAACTAACAAAGTCTGAACCAACAACCAGAGAGCCTGCATGGCAATGACCTAAGCCTTCTGCATATATGTGACGGCTGCTTAGCTTGTCTGTTTGTGGGAGTCGTGGCAATGGGAGCAGGGGATGTCCTTGGATCTTTGTCTGTCTCTGTTCCTCATGCCTTGCCTTGCCAAGCCTGAATACAAGGGTAGTTGCTTGGTATTACTGCAGCTTGATGCTTTCTGAGAGAATAGAGAGACGGGGGTGGATTGGGGAGGAGTGGAGGGGAGGGGAAGAGAGGGAGTGGGAGGATAGGTGAGAGAGGAGACTTCAGGATGTAAAATAAATAAATTAATTAAACTTTAAAAATGAAATCTCAGATTTATCCAGTCTTGAAGATTGATTTACTATTATGCTATCTCTGGTATCCTGATTAAGAAAGATTCATGGTTGGGTCTACAGCTGAAAGGTGGCAAAATCGGTGCTGTGGTCCATGCACTGGGCAGGAGGGGATATCAGACCTGAAGTGGTTCGTGCCAAAGCAGCAAGGCCTTCCTTGGTCAGAGGCAAGTGTGGTATGTGTGAGAACAGTCAGGCAAGCTCAGAACTGTCTGCTGGCCCTTGGACGAAGCCGGGAAAGGCCAGCACTTGTTAGAAGCAGCCTTCCCAGAAGTGCAGTCCTCTGACTTTCACAGAGCCTTTGGGTCTACATACTTCTGCTCCAGAGAACAGACAGAGACCAATAATTTTGCTATCGGAGAAGCTATGGGCAAGGATGCTTCTGAAAATAAAGCCATTTTAAATAGTTAGAAAGAAAAGATAAGCCTACTTCTGATGGGAGGTTATATGTACAATTTGATGTGATTTTCACTTATCAGCTCTGATGAGTAGATCTGCAATTGTGTGCTTGATTTCACCCTGAGAAATCTCTGATAACTGCCCATGATTTGCTTTGCTAACTGGGGCTGGGCCGGCCATGGTTATCTGGAGAAAGGGGGAAGGAAAACCAATCAATTGCCATTATTGGATACCTTTTTCTTTTTATATTTATTATATCATGTGTGTACCTTTGTTTGTAGGCATACATGTATGTAGGTGTGTACATGCATGATGTGAGTGTGGAAGGCCGAGGAAAACCATAGTCTCAGTCTTCAGGGGCCTTGTACCTTTTTGTTTGAGGCAGGGTCTCTCCCTGGCCTGGAATTTTATGGAATAGGTCAGACTAACATGTCCTGGGACTTTCAGGCATCCTCCTGTCTCCATGTCCCATTTTACCATTGGTGGGATTACAGTGGTGTTTCTCCACACCTGACTTAGGCTCTGGGGATCCAAATTCAAGTGCTCCTCACACCTCCCAGGCAGGCAATTGAGGCACTTCTCTAGCTCCATCTTTTTGTCTTCACAAAAAATCCATCAAAATCACCATGTGCATATCACTTTAGTATTCCACATTAAGACTGTTTAATTTAGTCAAATGTGAAAATAAACTGACATATCTTGGCCCAATAGGGCTAACTGCCTCTCACCTGACTAATGACAGAATGAAACCTTACCTTCCACTTCAAAGTCCAGTTCTTACCACACTCCCCTCGTGGTTAGGTGACCTGTTTCCTTTTTCATGCCATGGTCCATGGCTGTGGTTAGATATGGTGCTCCGCCTGCATGTTTTTAAATATTTTAACTAATGAAATGTTGCTGCGTTTTTGCCCTTGGGGACATGGAGCAATAATCAAACTCACCCAGGGCTAACTGGTAAATAACAGCAGCCACAATGCTGATTAATCTGTATTTGAAAGTGGCGTTCCCCACCGGTTCCAGGTTCTGACATCTCCTTATGCTTTGTCCTTCCGTATAGGTTTATATAGCTCTACTTTCTGCAAAAGTGTTTTCTTTAAATTTCCACAGATTACAACATACACTTCTCTACTACTAAATCAGTGGGGGAGAATGGTCGTATTAGAGTGAGTGCAAGCTTGTGTTTGGTAATTGGCAGTGGAACTTGGGGATCTAGCACTCTAGTCACCACTTGTTTCTTCTACTGTTCCCAGTTTCCAACGGGGTGTAGGACATTGTGGCTGCGATTCAAAGGGGATAAGTGGCTTCCATTAACATTTCCAAGGAACAGGTCCCTCTGTGGTAGGCTCTTATAACATGTGAGACACACTGTACCCAAAAAAAAAACCACCAAAAAACCTCACAAGATGCTGTCGATTGGGCTGTTCTTGGTTTGAGAAGGCTGTGAAGGAGAAAGCATTTGTATTCCCTTCTGTAATCTTGTCTCCGTGTCTGTCCACTCCCATCGTTCTTCAGGATTGCACTGCCTGCTGTGTACTTGTCTCCCAGTGGAGTTCCAGGTGACCATCCTGAGGTGTTTCCATAGGGCGAGAGGAGGCGTGGAGTGAGGTCAGAACTGAGAACTCCCAGTTTCTTGCTTCTTCCTAGCTCTGCACACTGGTAAATCTCGACACACCCTGTGCATTCATGGCATTGATAATACTTTTGTGCCTAACAGCGAAGCCGAAGGCTGATTCCATTTAAATAAACTCCAGTGCATCTCAGGGCTCTCTGACTCCTCTGCCTCTGCCTGGAAGAGAGAATGCTCTGAAATTCTTCCCAGCAGAACGACTGTAAAGCAGTGCAGACATAGCTCTGACCCAGCATTTATTATTCGGAAAGATGAGGGCTCATTTGCTCCTTGCCTCTCTGAGCATGGAGCAAATGTCCTGCTAATTGATAGACAAGCCAGCAGTGGATTGGTGTCTTCATGCGCTCACTCTATGTGGTCAGATATCAAACCCACAGTTCCTTAGGGCATAAGAACTGGAGTCTAGCTGTTACAGGACAGGATATATTTCTGCCGTAGCCTCAAATGCCTTTGCATGCTCCATGCCCCGCCCCTTCATTCCCAGGGCTCCTGCATGCTGCAATATTCAGCAAGAGGAGCTTTAGCACAAGCCAAAGAGGCAACTTTTGGATTTGTTTTCTCTTTGGCTCCAGGTTTGTTGTTTTCAGGGTTCTGTTTGCTATCCAGTGTGAAAAGCGGTTTCTCTGTGTCTCTGTCTCTCCAGTGACACCTGCCTCGGGGATCTGTGTGCAGCTTTGTGCTAGACAGTGTTCTGAAAAGCAAGGCCTGGGAATTGTTTGCAGTATCACTTCCAAGGGCGACAGACAGACATGGAAACACAGCTATTCAATCTGTGTATTAGGACAGGGTGGATAATTAAACTCCTTCCTGGTTCCCAAGAGGATGAGGATGTGTTTTTATTTTCTAGTGAATGAGTAATGGTCATCAAATGCCCATGTCATTCGGGAAATAAGAATTCTGCGGAAGCCTGACCCCAGTCTCTGCCTCACCATGTTCTGCACAGGTCCAGCCTGAGCCACTGGCAGCAGCAGAGCTGGACCAGCCACACAGCTGTCAGAATCACACATAGGAGTGGAATGGCTGGGAGTGTTGCCTCCTTATCTGTGACAGTGTTTGTTAGTCCAGAGCTCACTTTTTTAAAGACAGTGGTTTGTTATCAGGCAGGCGCGTGTAAGATAAACATTGTGAAAGCAGTATTAGAGAAAGTGTGTCTGTGCGTGGTGTGGCCCAGTGATACAGAGCTTGCTAGAAGCACAAAGCCACTGCTTGCCTACAGGCTAAATAGAGGCGATTTAATGTCTCATCTCAAGGGAGAGCGCCAAGCACCCTATGAGACAATTCTCAGCCATACCACAACACATGCCCGGCACCCCCACTGTGGCTGATCTTTGTTGTGTGTTGTACACCTAAAGCACAAAGGTGTTAGAGACATTCTGGAAAGCTTTTCTTTCATTTGAATGTGTTTCTATAAGATGGATGGGCCTCTTCTGGGTGAACTGTCATTATTGCCCTGTAGATACATAGGAATATCACCCAGAGAGCAGACAGGAGGTTGTTATTGTTCCGAGCTGTGCAAACCATGGGAATGTTACTCTTATTGAGGCTCCTGGCTATTGGAGCCTAACGGAAAAATCAGTAATGCTGATCCCGTCTTAATAAAATAATGTATCATTTACCGTGGATTCTATTTTTAGTTTTTAGTGTTGTGTCAAGATGCTACTTAGCTAGTTTCTACGGATTTTTTGTAACACCAATTCAGTTTCTTACCTGGGTATGTGTTCAGCTGTCTTACCCTCTTTCCAGCCTCT
Source organism: Peromyscus leucopus (assembly GCF_004664715.2). Classification (NCBI taxonomy): domain Eukaryota; kingdom Metazoa; phylum Chordata; class Mammalia; order Rodentia; family Cricetidae; genus Peromyscus; species Peromyscus leucopus. Next base: position 54,320,439 of record NC_051069.1, read on the forward strand.
CTGAAGGGTGCCTTGCGCTTTCTTTGGGTGACACCAGAAAGAAGGGCTTTCTCCCCACCGCCGCTGCTGCCCGTCACTGGCCTGCTGCTGTGACAGCAATCGAATCAGACGGAGTCCCCACATTCACGTAGTTAATGATCTGGAAGTAATAATAGGCAAAATCAGATTAAACACATTTAAAATTAGAGTAAACACATTTATAAAAATTAGAGGAAAGTCATTTATGAATATTTTTTTTTCACAGCATGCACTGTGCTGTGTAGCCAGGGATTTGGCCATATTTAAAAGGCTGGGGATGTGAGTGGTGACAAAATTGGAACCATTTGCTCTGAGGGTTAAGTTGGAACTGACAAGATGATGGGGGCAGAGAACTCCATGCAGAGGGCACTATCACCGTAGGGTGAATACCCACAGAAAGAGACTAATTCAGAGAGGGAGGGGGATGAGAGGCCCAGCAATGTGCCTGGGCTCAGGCTGAGGCAGCTGACAGCAACCGAACAGTTTGGAGGGAAAATTCAGAAGTCTGAAGGGGCACCGTGGACCGACGGAGACTTCTCTGAGAAACATGCTCGCACTTTTTCCTCCACCCTCTGTGCCTACAGTCGCCCATTACTTATCTAAAAAGAGATTTTTGATAGTGTAGGATCTGGAAAGATGGCTCATGGTTAAGAGCCCTGGCTGCTCTTCCAAAGAACCCTGGTTCGATTCCCAGCGCCCATATGATATCGCAGAACTGTTTGTAACTCCAGTCCTGGGGATCTGATGCATTCTTCTGGCTTCTGTGGACACTGCATGTTACAGAGTGCACAGACATACCCGCAGGCAAAACATTCAAATGCAAATTTTTTGAATAAATCAAAATGTATTTGGAGCATCTAAAAAGATCCTTGCTCTGTGCACAGAGAGTCTTGGGGTCAGAACCCTGTAGTCTTTAAGTATACATGTAGTTTTACGGCAGTTTGTCTCCTTCAGAATTCCCTTTCTCCTTGGAGTCTGAAGATGATGGCAGTGGTCTCTTATTTAAGAGTTGCTCTGGTTTATGAGTCCTCAGAGGAAGATGGAAAAACAGCACAAATAATGAATGTGGAAAGAAGAGCTGAGGATTCATCAGCAATCAGAGCATTTCTGAGGCAGCCTCATTTCTCATTCTCTGATGAAGCTTCCTATGCATGCTGCATGCTGGAATCACCCCATTCCTTCACTCTTCTGAAAGACTTTCCATATCAAAATAATAAATAAGCTTTCACCTGCTGACACCCTCATAAATTCACTGGCTTCTCTCTACTGACACTTTTCATGTTTTAGGGAGTAGAAGTCAATAAAATATATAACACTGTTAAGACTGTGTTTGTCTTTCACTCTGGTCAACCAATCTTTTGGCACATCTCACTCCCTTCTGTCTGGAGAGAGTCACCAACTCATTGTAGTCAACTCTGTTATCCATGTGGCATCTTTCATGACCTTTATTCTTCTTTTCTGTAGACACATGTTGATGCCTGCAGGTCAGAGCAGGGCTATGCACCCAGCTCTGTGCGAGGCAAATGAAGGATCCCTCTATGTTGGAGTGAGTTATGCCAAAAGACTCAATGTATGCTTGGAGCTTGGCTTAGTGGAAGGTTTATTCTGCCTAGCTATTTTGGAAGGCTTTATAGAGAAGTAAATATCTATGCCAACACTTATCAACGCCTAATGATGTGTGATATTGACTCAACTTACACATTGTTCGTTAACTACAGTTTCTGAATTGTTCTCATGTCAAGCTGTTCTTTTCTGAATAGATGAGTAGCAGATACCATTTAGAAAATGATTGTATCATTGTGTGTGTACACACCAAGGTGTGTGTAGTGCTTTACATAGCTGACTCAGAAGAAGACAATCTAAGCCAGTTGCAGCTCTACCCACCAGCCCTGGGCATGACTTCAGGGGGAGTACAAAGACCTTCAGGTCCAGCTCTTTGTCAATAGGGTGGGATGGACACCAGTAAATACCTAACAGTACTGCGAAAGGATGTGAAATAAGCCATGGAAAGAACCATTTGTTCTGGAAATTACCATTAGCTATTGGAAATTACCAAGTGCTTCTCTGGAAGCTGATTTTGTTAGCATCAGAACTGCCTTGAGGAATTTGTTAAAGTTCCCAGCTTTCTGGTCCTCAGAGACCCACTCCATCTGCTCTTCTAGATAATTCTCAGCATCTGTGTGTCTAGCAAGCATTCTACTTACTCTTGCCAAAGTAGCCTGGCATCACATCTTTACCCCGACTCATCAGCTGCAGGACATGAAAGTCACACCAAAGGAAGCTGCCCTTGCCAGGCCTCTTTAGTGCCTTCCCCTCCATGACGTTGATATTTGCTTGCTTTCCCTGGCTCTTGGCGTTCTAACTTTGAAAAAGAGTTATTATTCTTTCATGATTTGGGAAAACCACAAGGGTGTTCCATCCCAAGCACACAGCACATGGTTAGTGGACAATGGGACATGGCTGCTGTTCTCCTAAGCATGTACTGGCCACGGTGTTAGGTGCTGAGGATGCAGAGAAAATATGTGCTTTCAAGTTTGCAGCAGGAGCCCGGAAAATGACTAGTGCTTTGGTCTGAAATAACACCCAGTGGTTGGAAAAGGCCTTTAAGTTTAAAGTACTTTCATGTGGTAAAAGAATTGTCCTTTAACATCCCCTCAAATGGCACTCCTCTAAGTGACAAGTCTGTCACATGTCACAGCAAATGAAAGCATGCTTTCTTGTTATTGATTCTTTCAGAGCAGTCCCTCCAGATCCCTGCAGCGTAAGTCTCAACCTCAGATGAAGTGTCCGTCTTGAAGTATCCAAAGGCAATGTCATATTTACTCCTGACTCTAATTTCCAAGTCAGCATGATCTGATTCTCACTTACCAGGACTTAGAGCTGCTCTGCACCCTTTTCTGCTGCCATGGGCAGCAGGATTGCCTTCCACCTTGGAGAAGGTTTTACAAAGGCTTTGAGGCATCCATGCCTCAGAAGAAGCATGTGCGCACCCCCTCTTCAAAGGCCTGTGTAGGAACAAATTGTCTGGTGATGTCAAAGTGGATAGATTTGGTACTTGTGGGAGAATATGGAAAGAATGGGTGTGAAAAAAATCAGTGCTTCTTAGCATCTCTTAGAATATCCTCAGCCTTCATTTACGCCTCCAATTTCTGTTTAAAAGTCGTTTCTTTGGAATGTTGAAATATTCCTAGCACATAAAGCCTGTCTGCTTCACTGTGTCTGTAAGAAATGAGAACTCCCAGGGACGGTGTGAGAGGACAATGCCAGTTAAATCCAGGAGCTAATGAGACGGCCGAGGCAGACGTTTGATAAGCTTTGTCATCTTTTTGTCTGGAGATCATAGACTTCGCATTTTAATTTACTACACATAATGCTTTCTTAATGAGTTCCAGTGGATGGCCATTGAAACATGCCAGAGCAGATGCCCACGTGATTACAGGAGGGGGAAAGCATTTATTTGATTTACGAGATACGCAGTTAGGGTAACTAATATCTGCAGCTAGGGTACAATAACAGCATGAAAAAAAACATCAGTATTACTGTAGGTTTGGAGAAAGGTGCTAAATCAATTTATTTTTTTCCTGTACGTGTGAAAACTACTAAATTTAAGCTAATGGAATTGCATGTTGGATGGTGAATGACTTGTTAGACTGTGGTTCACTTGTGCCAGAAAGTTCATATTAAGCCAATGCAATTATCAGAATTATTTTTTAAGTGAAAATTGAATTGAGGCTTCCTATTAATGATTTTGGCTATGTTATAAAACACTGCCCTCAAAAATAAGTGAGGTTTAGAACAATGATTGAAGACAATCCCAATGAGTAAACCATGGAGAAAGTCACAGATGTAATGATGATAGTCACAAGAGCAGGCCAGAAAATCTCTCAGATGCACTACGCCATGATGTTCTTAATATCTCTAAACCTTGCATATGGTTCCCACCTTCCTTCTGGAGAAAACAAGGGATAATACTTCTCCAAAATGTTATGAAAGGAGCTAGCAGACGGTTCAGTTGATAAGGTGCCTGTCCTCAACCACGTCTGCATTTGCTCATTAGTCAGACCCTTGGATGTCACCAGTCCCTGAATCCTGTGGCTGTTTGCTCTGCTCTGTGCATAGCCTACAATAACATAGCCAGTGATGGCATTGGTCAGGGCTTCTTAGCATAAGGCTGATGTGCCATCATTTCTTAAGCCCTGGGACTCTGGCATTGTTCTTCTATGTTAACAAAAGTCTTAACATGGGTGCATCATTTTGTATCTAAGCTATATGCATCAGACAGATGTCAGAATCCAGAACTCTAGAAATGCCACAGGGAGTGAGCATGTCACACAGGAAGCACATACACCAAATGTGTGACATCCTCAGCAGGGTCCAAGCAGTACCTCCTGATCAGGTGTTTCCACATTTCAGTGGCAACGGCCCACAGAATGAACCTCAGAGCCTGAGTGTGGTGGCCTCACAGAAGGCCAGTTGGGCCTCTAATTCAGCTTTTCCTGGTATGGGCAGTGGGCTGTCACAGCCTGGGGGATTTTGATTTTTCTAACTGTGGAGAGAGCAGGATGTTAGTCTGCTACTAACCAATCACTACTTAAAATAATTCACTGTCCTGTGTGTTGTAGGAATTCAGTGTTCCATTCTCTAGGCAACAGTACATATTTATATCATAAAATAGATTAGATCAGAATACAGTTGGCCTGGCCTAGTGTCTACAGCTGGGATGGTGTCCATAACTCCTCTTTCTGTCTATGAGATGGGGCAGCAACAAAAGCAAGTGACTATGGAATATCTAGAGACGTTGCAGCAAGCTCTATAAATCATATTTTCCCTGATAATTTTTTTTTCATTTTTTAGGCCACAAACAACTAGTATGTCTTTTCATCTCGAAATCATGTTCAAATGCATTCTGAATTTTGGAGCCAAATACTAACTTCACCACATGGTCTTGTCGTCTCACAGGGTTGTAACTTCACGAACCATCAGGTTGATCAAGGTCATCTTGTACGTTATAGATAATTAAGAGCAAACAGGCAGGCATGTGGGGTCCTGATGGTTACATCTGAAAATCCAAAATTGTTCAGGAACTCATAAATTAGCCCTGTTTAATGTTTATGAAGATAATTAGGGAAAGATTGCTTCAAAGTAATAACTGTTATAAAAATGAGACCTTTTAAAAACCCTGATTTATAAAGCATTCATTTGCCTTCAAGAATTTTGGGGGCTGATTTATAAGCTCATTCACCATCTGTCTCTTTTTGGCCAAACAAAGGGGAAAATTGTTAGATTCTATTTCAGAAGCTAAATTAAAATATTAATGGTACATTTTACGTGAGCAAGAAGTAGAGGGAGCTAGTATTTGCCATTGACCATGGGTCCTCTTTTCTGTAAGGTTCAAAATCTATGGAAGTGGTATTTTAGAAAGAAAAAATTATGCATAGAAAGAGTAAAACTTGAAAAATGTTGCCCATGGACCTGTGTGTGTTGGGAGGAGTGGGTGTGGGGGAGGGCTGGGTGTGGGAGGGGCTAGTGGGGGGGGGGTGGGTATAGTGGAGGGCTGGGTGTGGTGAGGGCTGGGTGTGGGTGTTTGTGGGGGAGGGGTGTTTGTAGTGGAGGAGTGGTGGTGGGGGTAGTGGGGGAGGGGTGTTTGTAGTGGAGGAGTGGGTGTGGGGGATGGGCTAGTGGGGGAGGGGCTAGTGGGGGAGGGGTGGGTTGGGGGAGGGGTGTTTGTAGTGGAGGGGCAGGTGTGATAGAGGGGTTGGGTGTGAGGAGGGTCAGGAGGAGATGCAGGAGGAGGCCAGAGTTCTTGTTTTTGATATTGTTTATAAGGAGCCATCTACCTTGTGGTTTTTGTTGTTGTTTGTGTATTTGTTTGTTGCTGACTTGCTGGTTCCTGGGGCTCAACAAGCAGATGGGCTGACACTGTCTTGTCTTTCCCAACACTGAGATTCCCAGCACACCTCTACACTGGGCTTTTTATGCGGGGCTTTATGCTGGGGCTTGACCTCAGGCCCTCAGGCTTGCACAGCAAACCTCTACCTGCTGAGCTTCCTTCCCCGTCAGTCACCAGGCCTTTCACAAAGCTTTGGAGGTTTGGTTTGGTTTCTGTGGCAGCTGCTGTGTGTCTGGAAACTGTTGTACAGTGATCAAATTTCAGATTCGGAAGCAATCACTATAGTTCCACCGTTATTTTCTACTTTTTGTTTTGTTTTTGTTTTTTTGAGGCAGGGTTTCTCTGTGTATCTTTGGCTGTCCTGGAACTCACTCTGTAGACCAGGCTGGACTTGGACTCACAGAGGTCTGCCTGCCTCTGCCTCCTGGGTGCTGGGATCAAAGGTGTGTGCCACCACTCCTGGCTTGTTTTCTACTATTTGAGTGGGTCTGGCAGGCCACGTCAACTGTTTGCTTTCCTTATCTCTAAAGACCCAGTAGTCATCAAACCCGATACCTGCTGTTATCCCCATCCTGTGATAAATAATGTGAATCTACAAAATGATTTAGTAATTGTCCCAAAGCTGAGTTTAACTCTGTCTGCTTCTAAAGACAGTCTTTCCTTTTGTTCTATACTTGATTTTAAGTCTGCCAAAAATTTTTGTTAATTATAAGCATACATTTCACAGATGGAAGACAATTATTCTAGTATTGAAGCTCACCACATGTGAGGTCATGGTGTTTTTGTGAGTCACTTCCCTCATTTAAGTTGAGTTGATATCCTCAGCCACATGAATTGTATGTGCTCTTCTGTAGCCCTCAGAATCCAGTTCTAACTATGATTTCATTTAGCTAGAGTCTGAATCACCTTAAATTGAAATGTGAGCCTGTGCCTAGAAGCCACATGCCCACTCCACGACATGGGTACAAATTACCTTTTCCCAACACTTGTCTATTTGTCGTATTTGTCTCATCCATCTTATTTAGAATGTGAGCCTTTTGGGACTGTGGAGTTCTGCTGTATGTGGAACCCACAGGACTCCATGGTTATCATTTTCCATTAGGGGAGACAGGGCTGATCCAACATGATCATTTCCTGAGTGTTTGGCTGACATGTCTGGACTCAGACACAGAAGTCCTGCACACGTGTGCACATGAGTCTTATTTAATTTCCACCATGACTTGTTGAGAGTTATCCACATTCTGTCACTTAGATTATTTTTCTATTATTTTATTATCATTCTCCTATATTCCAATTCTGAGTCTTCATGATATATTTACATGAAAATCATTTTTTTAAAGGAGTCATGTCCTTCACAGAAATTTCAGAAAAGAAAATAGCTAAGATTCAGGGAAAGGTAGAGTGAGTGCTAATAAATTATTAATATCACTATATAGAAGGAAACCTAACAAATTCAACAAAATATCTTAATGGAAAAATAGCCAAATGTCTTGCCTAAACTTTTTTTTTTTTTTTTTTTTTTTTTTTTTTTTTTTTTTTTTTTTTTTTTTTTTTGGTTTTTCGAGACAGGGTTTCTCTGTGTAGCTTTGCGCCTTTCCTGGAACTCACTTGGTAGCCCAGGCTGGCCTCGAACTCACAGAGATCCACCTGGCTCTGCCTCCCGAGTGCTGGGATTAAAGGCGTGCGCCACCACCGCCTGGCTTGCCTAAACATTTTACACAGGAGAAAAAGGAAACACTCACTAACCATGCGAGAACTCACCCAAGAAACATTACATATACAGCAAATTAGAAAAGAGTACTTGGTTCTAAACAATCTGTTTTAAGGCTGTGAGAAACAGAAACTCAGGTTATTATGGAGAGGCAGTAGGAGTCTTCAGGAGCTTTGGAGAAAGACTTGGAGATACCCAGAAAAGCACAGGTGAAATATACTTACTCAAATCATTCCCTAAGAAAACACCCCCTCATGTGCACAGATGATTATTATAATATTGCTTCTAACAGAAGGAAACTGGAAAGAAGCCAGGCATCAGCCTTGATTCCTAATACTTCAAAACAAAGGCTGAGCTACTAACGTGTTCTTGTTGCCCGGATCCATGTCAGTGTAAACACAGCATAGCTGACATGGCCCCCAGCCTGCCCACCACCAGTTAGCCCTCTCCTTTCCAACTCACTAATGTGCTTGGACTGAATCCTTCCAGAGATGCTGAGAGATGCACAGCCCTTCCACTCAGCGTTAGAGGACGTTCATGATCAAGCAGTGGTACACTTGGGCCACACTACTGAGTGGTCTGTGGTTCTTAAAAGAGCTGCTGGCTTTTCGAAATGTGTGGGCTTTACCATTCCACTTATCCTTTAATACTTAAACATAAATGCTGCGGGGGGGGGGGGGGGGGTGTCTTTCCCGAGCTTCTGCAGCTCAAATGTACTTGCCTTTCTGCGTGGTATCACTGTCTGCACATGGTGGCCCTTCGTATGTGTGTCGATCTCTCTAATTAGGCTTATAAGCTTCTTACAGTCAGGGACTGCATTCTTGGTGTTTGTATACCTAATTGGCATAGTACTTACTGCAGAGAAGGCACTCAGTCAGTGTTTGTTAATTTAATTGGAATTAGCAATGCTCTTAGTTGTGTGTATATTGTATGTGGGGGAGTGGGGGAGAGAGGAGGGAGGGGGAGTCCCCAAAGCAGCTAACTACATTCGTATTTTTAAACCATTTGTCTTTGACATTTCGTTTTTCTTTGATAATATTTTCAGTAGACGATGATGGTTTTGAAGTTTTACCCAGGTTTTCATAGTATTTGGAGAGCCACCTGATTTAGCTTTGCCACCAAATTTAGTAAGCAGAGCTTTGCTTGCTTTATTTTAGGTATCAACACAGAGAGAAGTGAGTTGAATTTAAGAACCTATTCCTAAGAAAAAACACTACCAATCACTCCAATTGTTTCATTTGGATTTTCATTTAAGTTAAATACTCACACTGAACATGAGGGTCTCACAGGTCATGGGTTTTCTATCTCTTCTTTGGATGAAAGTACTTTGGCCAATAATCTGTTCTATGGAGAACAAACTCTGTGAATACAGGGACTGAAAGGAAATTCAGAATGAACCTTTTCACATAGATAAGGAAATGTTCATTCTTATGGGTGCAAGACAGCTCAGCAAATTCAAGACGCTTGCTGTCAGCCTGAGGACCTGAGTTCAGTCCCTGGGATTCACTTGGTTGAAGACAAGAACTGATTACCAAAGTTGCCCTCTGAACTCACAAGCACACCATCACACACACACACACACACACACACACACACACACACACACACACACAGGCAGGGGTGGTGGGGACAGATAAATAATTCCTATAGTTATAGACCAGAGTGAGGTCTAGACTTCATGGCCTCGTGTGTTGGGAGACAGAGTAATGATCTCCACAAGCCTCTTTGGGATTTTGGAATCTGATGTCAGCCTAGGCTTTGTCAGGATGCTTCTGATACTAGATTGCTTGTGTGTGTGTGTGTGTGTGTGTGTGTGTGTGTGTGTGTGTGTGTGTGTGTGTGTAATCCTCAGTTTCCTGGAGCCCCATTCAAAAGTCTCTTGGTTTTCCTGGTAGTCCCTTTGTCCAGCACACTCTGGTTGTACTTAGTGGAGCTCTGTGAAGAAGCTGTACAAGCTCCCACCATTACACCCAACATAATTCTGGGCCTATACATCAGTAGAATAGGCATGGATTCTACTTGGGTAGAACTCCTGTACCGAATGCGGCCATGCAAAAGTAAGTGGCTATCATCTTAGCTCTTAAAATGCTTAGAGCATAGGGTGTCAGGACTGTAGGCTCTGAACAAGTGAACACAGGCAATGAGCATCCCTGTGAATGAGAGACTCCAAAAGGCTGTAACAGCAGTTATACTGGAAACCAGGTCCCAAGGAAGGACACTGTCTGTGAATCTGAAGCCAACACTGACAGCAAAGCTTGGATAGGAGCTAAGAATAAGGGTGCAGTGCTTCTCTGGGCATAACAGCTGCTCCTGGGAAAGGTTGGTCCCAGCTGACTCCCAGGCTATGGAGAAGGAGTGTGAAAAAGCCACCGAGAGAAGAAGTCACTGGAGAAAACTCACAATGTGCCTGGCTGTCACTCTAGCCTCTTATTCACATAGATGGATTCCATTCATGTTTTTCTCAATTTGGAAAAACTAGCTACAATGTTATGTCAACTTGTACCTGGAGGGCCTTGAGAGAACAATACCTTCTCCTGCAGCTGACTGATGCCATATAATTCTCCCTGTTACCATATCCCCTAGACAGGAGTAAGCTGCAGTTTTGGGCTTTATCATCATCAATTTACTGAAGCTGTTTTCTCTGTCTCTTCACAGTCATTCTGACACAAACCTTGGATGTGGGAACTGTGTCTCTGTCTAGTTTCTGGGGGTACTGCTTCTCAGTTCTGTCTGCTTAGAGAGTCTGGGACTGGCATTGCCTTACCCCAATGCTGTTCTTAGCAGCTTCTTCCAAGACATGGCTCATCTCTCAGCAGAGAACTCCATGTACCAGGCATCGCCTGTTGGCCATTCTTCTCAGGCTGTTTTTGGTTGGTGTCTTTGAGTCACTAGAAAACAAGTGAAGATGTATCCTGAGCTACTTTTCCTTGTGAGAGCCCCGTGTCAGAAGTTGGACAAGCAGTTCAGAAGGAGCCTAAATATTCATGACAAAAGCCAGCAAGATGCCACCTTCAGAGACGAACCTGGGGCTCCCAGTTTCTACCACTGGCAAATGTAGTCTGCATTATTTCTTGAGCCCCTTCTTGACCAGAGGAAGACAAAACAAAAATGCAATCAAGGAGTACTTCAGGAGAGTAACAAATAGATGAGCTCTCCTGTGCTCCGAGAGAAAGCATGGACCACCAGTGCCTCTTTGTTTGTGAATGGCCACATGGAACCTTCAATGTTAAATCTAAAGCTATGGGATAGAATATGAAGGAAAAATGGGAATTTATTTTTAGGGAGTCACTTCCATACAAACCTCCATAAAAAGTCTTTATGGAGAGAGGAGGTCATAAAATCAAGTGAAAAGGAAGAAATTAAACACCAAAGGTTAATGTGGAGCAAAGGAAGATGGTTAAGTGATTTATGAGACAATTGAAGTGTCAGAAAAACCCCTTTCAAGGTTCATGTGTCTGGAGGTTGCTGCCTAGCCAACACAGAAACAGACAGACAGACAGATAGACAGACAGAGGCAGACAGAGAGAGAGAGACAGAGAGACAGAGAGAGAGAGAGACAGAGAAAGACAGAGATGGGGAAGAGACAGAGACACAGAGAAAGAGGGAGGGATATGTGCAACCTTGTGTGTATGATGAGGGAGCAGAAGGGTGAATGGATGGGAGAGGACTCCAAGAATGAGTAGACAGACAGAAAACTGGTAACTACATAATACTGAGCAAATCTTTTGGATGACACTGACCAGTAAAGCAACTGTTCATTTAAGGTGGTGTTGGCTGGTGTACCTATTTTCTGTTGAGACCACTTGAAATCAACCGTCTGGACAGAAATGCTAGACCCATATTAATATCTACTATTTATGTAATTTTCAAAACCATTTTTATGGTACATCTAAGCACATTTCTGTGATAAGAAAAATCACAGCCAGTCAACTTGGCTTCTGTCTTTCATAGACTACTCTTTCTTACCATGGAGGCAAAAAAAAGTTTGCGATTTTGTAGACTTAGCAACAGAGTAGCTCCCATACTGCCTGCTCCACACATAACAAGAAGGGCAAACTGGAAGGCTGAGAGGCACTGCAGAAAGCGAGGGTGGCTGAGGCAGCAGCCACTTAAATACACTGTCCCTGTCAGATCACAGCAGGTGGGCTGCGCAGAACTGTTACAGTTCCAGTGTGAAATGTCCCCAGGCCATGTGTGCCCAGCTGGTAGAACTATTCTTGGAGATTGTAGACCATTTGGGAGGTGGAGCCTAGCTTCAAGAAGTGGGTTGCTGGCAGATGAGCCGTTCGTTCTATAGCATGGCCTCACTCCTTTCGCCCTCTGCTTCTTCGTTAGTGAAGAGATGAGCCAGTCGCCTCTTGTTTCTGTCCCCACAGAGGAGGTGGCCCCACCACCATGCATTTCCTGCCATGCTGAACTTCTACCCACACAAACCCTGAGCCAAAGTAAACCTTTCTTCCCTCGAGTTTGTTCACAGTGAGGAATAAAATAACTAAGATGTAAATTTACTGATCTGTGAGTGTGAAATGTCAGCCCTTCTTCTCATGAAGCTCATAAACATTATGAGCTAGTATGGGGTAGGAAGACCAACATGGATGGAGACAAGAAACCCATGGTCACTAAACCCATGCCTAGGAACTGGAGTACTGTTGTATCAGATACACCAGTTGAAAACAAAATGTAAAACTAAGTTCCATCTCGAGCATGGTAGCTGTTGCCAGCATCAAGTCTTCCCTGTAACATTCTCCTCTGTTTGTTTATTTCTCCTGCTCCCATGACCAGCATCAGGGCTCCTGTCTTGTGCAGAAGGCCAGGAGCCAAAGCTGGTAATACACCATATAAATGAGATTCTCTCATTGTGTTGAGACTTTCTCCATGTGCTATCGTTTAGATTCTGAACACCTGGTGGAAAGTTCATTAATGAACTTTATTAGTAAATCCAGAGAGACCATAATTGGTCTTTCATTTGTTATTTTTAATTGAGGCCGTCTGACAGCTTTATTTAAAACACCTTCCCACAGAAGAGAATGGGGATTTCTATGGTAACAGGAGGCCATTCGCTCTGGATAACAGATGACAATGAAGATGCCTCTATTTTGGGGGCTTCTGGTGTGATATGTATTTTTGTCCATTGCCTCATGCTGTGTGTAGGTGGCAAACACAGCAATCTAAAAATACAAGCTGCCAGACTCTTAGTTTAGTGACTGAATAAATAGGTCCAAAGTGATATATATACACACACACACAATCTAAATTCTCCAAGCTCAACGTGTCTGTCCTCTTTTCTGGATAAATCTGTTCCTGTTCTTCATAGGGACTTGTTCATGTAGTTGCATCTTTACTTTAAACGCTCTATTGGGTTTTCCTCTTGACCTTATTCTCACGAGAATCAACTGCTCACCTACTCCTATATGCAGCTCTCCTAGTACTTACTGTTTGCTAGTCTGTTTATGTACTCTGTTGTCTGTACTCAAGCTGGGGTGTGAGCTTATTAAAGGTGGAAGCTGTGGTATGCAGTGTTGTAGCTCTTACATTTAGCACAGCTGTGACTGGATCCCAGAGCAGATGTTGAGTCAGCATGAAGGTTGAGTTCATTCATGGTTCACTGTATTCTGTGTCTGTATTGGAACACAGGGGCGGTTGTATAGCTCTGGTCTATGCAAGTCAAAACCACTCTTGACCTGGAGTCACTGGAGAGCGTGCTGCAAGAGGTCTGTTAAAGAGTAGCATGGCCTGGGTCAGTGAGAGGACTCGGCTCATTAGAAGTCAATACTACTGTCCTGGCTAATGTTTTTAGTACAGAAACCAGAAGACTTCCATATTTTTGAGTAAGCTAGGAAGGTACAAAGCTTCATGAAATGCTCTTGGGTAAAATTACAGCACAGAGACATTATTTAAGGAAGCTAGCCATAAGTTAAATTCTGGCTTTCTCAAGTCACATGAACATTTCCAAACTTAATAAAGCAGTTTTTTGTTCTTGAAAACTTGGGTTTCAGTTTTCAAGATATTTTTTTAAAGAGTGGAGGATCTACAACTGATAAAAATTCCACTGCTTTTCCCTCTCTCTAGCCAGGCTTGCTTATAACAGATATTTGTACAGATCAGGGAATAATTTTCCCTGCTCCTAACAGATTGTAGTCATTTAAATTCATTCCATTTTGCCTATTTCTCTTATTAAAAATGTCTTCTCAGGACTTCACATTCTATGGGTTTCAAGTCTGTATAGTCATTGGCATCCCTTTCTTTCCCCTAGCTTTTCCATCCTTGTCCTTCAGTTCTATTGGCCTAGTGACTACTACTATTTCTTAATCCAACGGCTCGACTCAGGAAGTAGCAAGTAGACTGGAAAGGTGGCTTTTTGAGTTGGGCCATGAGGATGACTTTCCTGAGCCTCTGTTGTTTCTAATGAGAAATAATCTACCTTAGCCTCATAGTCATGAAAATGTTAAGACTGTGAAATGAAGAACATTGAGAAAACAACAATGTCTATGATTTTAATACAGAGAATTTACTCAAATATGTGATCTATGATCAGGAATGAGTTGACATAGTTGTAAATAGTTATTTTAAAATCAGCTTTTTTATGTGTCTACCTCAGTGAAACATGAACATATATCATATAACATATAACAATGCTACACACTTCAGCCCTCCACCTCTTCTGTCACCTTGGTGTATTAGTTTGACTCTACTCAAAGTTTTGCTCTTGTTTTTAATCCCCCTGAACATATAAACTATTTCCTTTCCTTTTTAATGCCTTATTATTACTATTATTAATAGTAACATTATTATTTTGTTATAAATTGAACCCAAAGTTTCAGGCATCCTAGGGAAGCACTATCTCAATGAATTCCACTCTTAGACCAACACAAATTTCTTAAAGGAAGGAAGTAAACATTCTACTTCTATCCATGTGCAATCCCAGGAACAGTTAAAGTCACAGATAGTAGATAGTTTTCCACCTCCAAAATAAAGTTTCATTGGCCCAGCCTCAAAAACTCAGTGTACCTGCTTACTTGATTGACAATTGAAACATCATCGTTAAGATATTTTTTACCATTTATTTTCAATGAGAAGAAAAGGTTTTATTTCCTCTTTGGTAAAAAATACTTTTAAACATATGAGAAGATCTTTTTTCTCTTGTATTATTTGATTTTGCTCTTGTTTATTTTCATGCTGTTCTCAATCACCTGATAAGCAGAGAAGTAAATATAAAGGGGAAGAGAACTAGAAAACAAGAGTAGGAGCATGGGGGCAGGATGGATTCCATTCCCTATGACTGCAGGCTACTGGTCTACCTCAGGCAAACCACTATAGGCTTCTGTTTATCTTTTCCTTCCTTCCTTCCTTCCTTCCTTCCCTCCTTCCTTCCTTCCTTCCTTCCTTCCTTCCTTTCTTTCTTTCTTTCTTTCTTTCTTTCTTTCTTTCTTTCTTTCTTTCTTTCTTTCTTTCTTTCTTTCTTTCTTTCCAGCAATCTCACTCTGTATCCAACTGTCTTAGAACTCAAGTTGTTATCCAGGTTGACCTTGAACTCATGACTATTCTCCTGCCTTATCCTTTCTAGTTATGGGATTAGAGATACTAGCCACTATGCCTAGCTTGTTTCTCCAGTTTTAATGTTTGGGAAACATGACTTCCATAATCTCTTCTTCCAAAAAGATTTTTCAGTTTGTAGAGTGCTCTCTAAAAAAATTGGGAAATTATCACAGAAACCTTGCTTCTCAGTTGAGTGATCTGGCCTCTCTCACTCCATTGACCATGCCAAACTCCTATTCATCATAAGAGAATAGTCATCCGTAAATGTTGAAAATGTCCCTGATATGGTGTAGCTGATTGACATGGCTACTGGACAAAGCCAGCTTGGGCATGTGCATCAGAAAGCCTGAGCTCACTGAACCCCAGTCCAAAGGAAATGTCTGTTTTATAGGACAAGCAGCAACTCAGTTGTAAGGTGGCGAGAAGGGGAAGCATGCAGCGTCTAGGGAGGAGAATTCTCCTCACAATTAATAGGTGCGGCGAAAGTCCTCAAAGCTGCTGTTAGGTCAGGTCCTAACCTGTTACTGTAGTTTGTCCGTACTTTATTCACATACTTTATCTGTAGTATGTGTTTTGTTTATAATATATACAGGCATTGAGAGATTTTTATCCAATAAACTATCACAATTGGACTTGTAGTGTTGCTAGGAGAAGTAGTTTGGGGTACTGTGAAAGCATTTAAAGAAGATCTTTTGCTTTCTATGGCTTTTGCTTGAAGGACTGGGGGGCTGTTGATTGAGAGAAGTCTGGTGTACCTGGAGCCCAGGGAAAATGAGTAAGATGGATGCTCTAAGAACTCTCAAAGGACTTGAGATGTTGTCCACATGTGGTAGCAATTTATTTCCCCAGTCTACTTCCCAAGATAAATAGGAAAGGCAAGTAGCTCTCAACTTCTATAGTTTATAAATGATTAAAATATGACAGAGGTGTGCAGTGACTTGCCCACGGCCCTGACCCAAATACAGCAAATTCCAAAGTTGTAGAATGTTCTGCTTTCAGCACACTCATTCATCTACTGGTTTTGGAAACATTTATAAATATTTACTATGCAATTGTGCTGTACCACTTAATTCTTAATGTTTTCAGTATATTCCCTTATCAAAGGGACTTGATAAAATCCCTGGTTATTCCTGAATAGCAGGTTCTGAATCATAACCAGTCTGTAAAATTGTTTATACAAACTAATCAGATCATCTTGTGATAACCAGGACCACTGGGTTTTGACAACACCTGTCTCCCTTGACATTGCATTCCCAAGTGTACAAATTAGGCTCTGGGAAGCATGTGATAGCCTCTTCTCTTGGGCTGTGAGGACACATGACTAACACACAGCTCCTGGTCTCATCTCATCAGTGTATCATACTGTGATAAAAACATGCTGAAGCTTTGAGCCTCACAGAGCATTTTGAAGTCAGCTTAGCAAACTTGAGCCAGACTTTTCCCTGATGTTAAGGAAAACACTCATTTCTAAAGGTTCCTGATACTAGAACCACAGTGTTGCTGTTTATTGTTGCTCTGTTTTAGATTTTGGGGTACACCATAGGAAGTGAAAGGCAAGATGAACACCTGATGCTCTGTTCCCTGCTCTAGTGAATTTTCATGAAATATGTCTCCTAGTTCCCCCTTGCTTCTGTTATTACTAAGAAATAGTCCCAAACTGGCCCACTGTCCATGGCTTTCCTGAGAAATCAGAGATATCATGGTCTATGGAATGGAAGTGAGACAGGTACTATTGTGGCTTTGCATGAACTTAAATGTTTAGTTAGAAGCATACAAGGTTGCCCAGTGTCTGACTTTAAAGAAAAATATTTCCATGTGTTAATATGTAGACAAAACCTATGTAAGTCAATCATGGGTTGATGTTATGATTTATTTCACTTATGAGCAAGTTAGAGGAGATACTGATAGAAATGCCTGGTGAACATCTGTCCTGTGGATGAAGGAAGCTTTGCCTGAGTGAGGTTACATCTTTGTCAGCCCTGTACATTCATTCATGCAATGGAAAGCTATTGTGACAAAGTTGGAGGGTTTGTCCTTGAAAATTATGATTAAGATCTTATCTCCTGTATAATATACTTAACTGTTGTCTAGAAGGAAGATTTAGTCAATATAATCTCTCCTTCCTTGCTTTTTAGTTGAGTTCATTTCTTGGTGTGGGTATGTACCACAAGGAAAGTACTAAATCATTCTAGGCCATCACACCAGACTCATAATCCAATAAATACCCCTGGGCAACACTGAGAGTTAACAATGTTAATTTGGGATATTCAACTTGTGCAGAATATATACATCTTCATATTATATATTGAGTTTCTAGTAACAGTTATAATTCTTTATAATGATTCAGATCCCAAATTGTTGAGAAAATCACACACACACACACACACACACACACACACACACACACACACACTTCAGTGCATATTGGTGAACATCTGTGTTCATTTTTCATCATTTCCTGTTTTCCATTCAGAATATTTATGGAAATAAAAACTTAGAGTGACTATTCTAGAATTAAGAATTGCTACATCCCCTAGTAATTTTGGAGTCTTCCTAAGTGTCGGGTCTGCTGCTATTTATATTACCTAATCATTATATCAACCTGACTGTGTGGGTTCTTTATTTCTCTAGTTTGTAGATGAATAAAGTTAAGTTGTACAGAGATTAAATAGCTCCCCAGAATCCAGACGCAGGTCTCGATCTTTCTGACCCTGTATGTACCTCTAACATTGTGATCCCCACCTCCACACCCACAGCAGGATTGGACTCATCCCTCCAGTGCACATGGCACTGGAGTCACTGCTCCTGATTACCCCTCCAGCTCTGGTCCTGACAACCTGATACAGAAACCGCCAGTACCTTTCCTCCTCCATCTCTGAAGTCAGGCTGAGTGTCTCGCTGCTTGGATCCCTTGCTCCTTCAGACTCGCTCTCATCTTCCACTCCCCATTGGCTGCCCATTGCTATTGCAGAAGCTGTAGCATCCCTAGCTCTGAGAAAAGGACAGAGGAGACAGTTCTTTCTAGGCTTCCTTAGTTTACAATACCTTTGCTTTCAGCCCTCAGATAGCAGTTGCCCCATAGTTTCAGAAGGAATCCCAAAAGAGCAGCCATGATCTTTGTATTAGTCACTCCACTATTTCTGTGATGAAATGCCTGACTGAAAGTAACTTGATGGAGGAAGGGCTTCTCCTGTCCTGTAGTTGGAAAAATAACAGTCCATTGTCATGGCAGCAAGAACTTGAGGCTGCCTGCTCATATCCAGGAGACTCAGAAAGCAGAGAGAGATGGATGAAGACCTCTACTCTCTTTGTCCTTTCTCCCTTTTTATTCAGTCCAGGACTCCAGACCATGAAATGATGCCTCCCAGTTTCAGGGAGGATTTTCTACCTCAATTAAGCCTCTCTAGGAAAGTGCTCACAAACATACTCGGTGGTATGTCTCATTGAAGCCCTGGGGATTTTTTAATCTAACCGAGTCAACTATGTAATTAGCCACCACAATTATAAGTGGGGGATGGGGAATGAGGTAACTGTATGTGCAATACAGGAAGGCATAGGCATTCTTCTGGGTTCTGAATCTTCCTGCTATAGCCCAACGTTGGGAACAACTATGCAAATAAACTGGTCAAGCTAAATGAACGACAGTGTGCCTCATGTTTGCCACGTCCTATGTCCTGTGGAGGAGGAGCACACCTGTCAGGAGTTTCTGGAAGTGGCCAGGAAGAGCCGACCTCTCTGACATTCTTTCCCTACTTGCCCTGCCACATGCTTCTGTGTCACTTGTTTTCATCTGAACAGAGCTGACACTTCTTTTTGTAGCTCCCTGTCTATTAGACTTCAGGATCTGCAGGTGTCCTGACAAATCTGTCTTTTATCTACATTGACGTTAACCTCCTCGCCTCCTTTCTTCCATCCAAGCTTGTTAAGCCCTTCTTTTGTGTCACATCTTGCCAAGCACATTGTATCTCTTGAGGTACTAGAGTGGGTATAGAGAATGAGCTCTAACAAAAGATCTAGAAAACATAGGTCTTTGTGTTGTGTTTACACAGAGAAGACACTAAATAAATGCCCACTTGCTTCATAAATGTCCTAGATCCCTGCAGATGAGATCCCAGTCTCTGTACCACTAATGTTCCCGACTTGCAGACCTCAGGTTTTTGCTACCTGTTGCCATAGGGAACTTCCTAGAGGCTGCCCGATTTAGGGGATTCTTATTGATTTACACAAGGAGGGTCTGTGCTGCATGCCATTGTTATTAACGATAGAAGAATTTTGATTTACACAAGGAGGGTCTGTGCTGCATGCCATTGTTATTAACGATAGAAGAATTAGCATGTGATGTAACGAGGTAACCAGGGGGCTGAGTTCTCTTCATTTTTCCAGTAAGAACATCTGAATGGCTTTCCTTATGCCATCCTTGGCTCTCCTGTCCTGTCACCCTGGCAAAGGGCTTTCAAATCACCTTTATGTCTGTGTTGTGTAAGTTATAAAAGTCAGTCTTGTGCTATCTCCCTCTTAGCAGAGTTATGTTTTCTTTTGCTTTTACTATTATTTAATTTTATTAATTTTCTGAGACAAAGTCTCCCTGTCTAGCTCAGGGTGATCTCAGAATTACCAGGGAACCCAAATTGGCCTCAGACACCTGCAATCCTCCTTCTTGTCTCAGCTGCTCAGTGCTAAAGGTCTGAACCACTATGCTTGGCTCATTGTTTTAGATTTTGTTTATTCTATTGGCCTAGAAGTCGTATAATACAGTATCCGGGAAAGGGCAATTTGTGTGACTAGTGAACAAGAAAAATTTCTGGGAGATACAGCATAAGATGCTGTCAAGGACACCCATCTTCCCTTCTAGGATAAAGAGAGACAGGTGCAGAATGGTATTCAAAAGGAGATAAATCTGAGAAAATAAAAATTACATTAGAACAATGGATATAGCTTTCATCAGGCCTCTGCCAAGAAAAGAAACAAATAATATGATCACATCAGTGTTGTCTTGTGTAAGTCACTGAGCTGCAGGGGAAAAAAAATCAAATCACTTCATCTAAACCCCAGCTTATTGTATGGAAGTTTTATTAGAAGGCTGGCTCACCCCTGCCTCTTCTCTGTAGGATAATAACTGTAAATTCCACCCTGTATGTTCACTTCTACATTGCATCTTCAGCTAATAAATACTGCTAATAATATTTGGAAATCAGACTCCCAGGTTGCTAGACTGTAATTGTACTGAGTTTGTGGTGAGCTGAATTTATTTGTTCATAAAGAAGTTAATTGGACAAGTAATTTTTTGAGACATGTCTTTGAAAGTGTGTGTGCTTGTGTGTGTGTGTGTGTGTGTGTGTGTGTGTGTGTGTGTGTGTGTGATGAATGCAGAAAGGAGACTATGAGAGGAGAGAGAGAGAGATCTTAAGAGCAGGGAGAGAGTAATGTGTTTCATAGAATATAAAAGTATAAATGATGCCATTTCACGGGAGATAGGGGATCAGAACAAGGTTCAGGAAAGGACAATTGGGGAAGGGCTGAATAAGGACAAAATACATATGAAAATGCCATAAGGAAACTTATTTCTTTATATGCTAACTTAGAAAGTTTATATAAAAAATAAGTGCCAAAGAGAAAATATTTGCTTGTCTCTTCCATCCTGTTTTCTGGTTGACACATTTTATGTGGAAGAGGTTATAGAGACTGAAGTATCTGTGTGGACCCAGAGAAGCAGACATGGGCTACAAAATCATTCTCTGGAGATGGAAGAGGCCCTGACTGTAGCTCTGCTCACTGAAATCACTGTAGACTGTATATTGACAGAATGGCTTATTTTAATCATCATAATGAGGATATCACATTGAATAGATTACACGGAAATAAAAGGGCCCAAAGAAGCCCATTCATGAACAGCTCATTCCTTGGCCACAAATTATCTGAATGAAAACATTTGTCTCCTCTCTTTTCATTACATATGCAAACACACAATCACAGCTACAAATTTATATGTAGCAAGTGCTCATGGGAATTCTCAATTATTTGCTAGCACTGGATCACAATCTGTGGGTCTTGACCTCTTGGGGGGGGTCACATCAGATATCCCGCATATCAGTTATTTACATTATGATTCCTAACAGTAACCAAGTTACAGTTATGAAGTAGCAATGAAATAATTTTATGTTTGGGGATCACTACAACATGAGGAACTGTATTAAAGTTTCTCAGCATTAGAAGGTTGAAAACCACTGTGCTAGGGCAACCCAGAAAGGTAAGAACTGTTCTCAGTGTGAAGAATGAAAACACCAGCTTCTTTGCACCCTGTGAATTGTACTGAATTAAATCCATGAGGATTTGACAACAGGACAACTGGTTGGCTTGCCAGCTAATTACAGGCTTGTCAATCTCTGTGTGGTCACACATAGATCAATACTGTTCGTGAGCAGGTACCTCTATGCCCATGCTGCGTGCAGGGAATTGAAGAAGGTGAAGCCACAAACACAGATTTCATATGGTATATTTGTACCTGAACAAAGGAGACAGGAAAGACGTGGATAATTTCACAACTGTCTCTGAGGACTCGTATGTGAAACAGACGAGAGGCTGCTGGCTTTTTTGCTAGACTCATCTTTGCTTTGCTTTAATTTGCTCTCCGAATAAAGCACTTCAGAACTGTCCTTTGGGGGGCTGTTACTACGGATTGGTTAGTTACTTTATTGACTGTGCATTAACAGTCTCCGAACCACGTGTTCTGCCTGTTGTCTTACTAAATTATACTTTGCAGCCCAGGCAGATGGTGGTGCCTATTTTAGCCAAATACTTTGTTGTGGTTTTTCTTCTCACAAGCCTGCTGTTTGCTGTGATCATGTCTGTCTTGTATCTTGGTAGTCAACAATAAGAGGTCAAAACGGAGAGTAGGAGAAAAAGAATGTGGGATTTAATTCCATCTATCCATTCGTGCCTTGGCTTGTTCTAAAAGCATTCAGTAGATACTCTCTTTGTTCCAGATGCTGTAATCAAATTTTATTAAAAGTCCTAGATGTTTAGGGGCTGGAGAGATTGTACACTGCATAAAGTGCTTGCCATACAAAGAATAAGACTTGAGTCCAGAAACTTAGCGTTCACCTAAAGCTGACCATGGTGACATAATACTGTAATCCTATCACTGAGGAGGTGGTGACAGGAAGATCTTTGGAGCTCATTGGACAGTCAACCTAGCTGAATAAGTGAGTTCTGGGTTCAATGAGAAACCCTGTCTTAAGAAATAAGGGAGAGTGATTGAGGTAGACACTCAATGTTGCTTACACTCATGAGTGTTTAAACACATGCATAGACACACATATATCATAAACATTAGCTCATATGAACACATGCATATGTACACAATGTGCATGCATCATGTGTATATAATACATCCACAGGTACACATACAAACATGGTCATGCACCACTTATAAACATATATACATGCACATATATACATGAAGATTCACACACACTTGAATATGTGTTTGCATACAGATTCACACACACTTGAATATGCATATATATTACACATACCTAAAGGTGCACATGGACCTGCATCTACATGTAATGTAGATGTACCTTACACAAGCACAGATATACCTCCAGTGTCTTTCCCTTCCCCCAATGAGCAAATTCACTTCACTTGCTTTCCACAAAGATGAACTCTGATCCCTATATTATGGGCGTGGAGAACCATAGGAGAGTCTGAAGTTAATTTAATTACATTTCACCAATATCTTCCCTGTGCTTAACTCCCTGAGGAGCCTTGTAGCAGTCATTTTTTAAGTGAAGATCTCAAGTTTTGGGGAGCTCAGCCTTGACTGGAGAGGAGGAAAGCAGACACAAGCACAGGAGAGACAGAAGAGCAGATTTCAATTTCATCATGGTTTCCATGATATAAATTTCAATTATATCATGTTTTCCACAATAAATCTCCCTCCCAAAACAACAGGGTGCTCCTTGTTTCTAAGGGTATTTAATCTTGTATCTACAGCATCCTGTGGAAGACTGGAGACACTGCCTTCTGAATGAGTTCCCACCGGTATAACTCTCCACTCAGGAGCTTTATGTAATCCCTGTTCCCACACCACAGTCAGAAGCAAGCAAACTCCGTAGTTGTTAAGAGCAACAGTGGGCCTTTACTGAACACGTGCTTTGAGGCAGACATCTAGGTATTCCTGCACTGATGATCTTCTAATTCTCACAGCCTTCTAAGCAGTAGAGCCATGGGAATGCAGCCATACACACAAGGTCTTGAGCTCAGTGAGGTTAAGTGGGTTACCCAAGGTCATGCAGGAAAAGACTT
This sequence comes from Peromyscus leucopus, assembly GCF_004664715.2. Taxonomy (NCBI): domain Eukaryota; kingdom Metazoa; phylum Chordata; class Mammalia; order Rodentia; family Cricetidae; genus Peromyscus; species Peromyscus leucopus. Next base: position 54,343,901 of record NC_051069.1, read on the forward strand.
TGAACCATACCTTTATGCCTTCAAAGTCCATGTGTTAAATACAATGCTAGTGTGAAATTTCAAGAATCTCTTGAAATTTCAAGAATCCTTGGAAATGCCTGTCAAAACCATTGACTAAACTAGAGATTCTCATAAAAGAGGGCAGGTTACACAGAGAGAACTGGGTCTGTCTTGCAAAATGTCTGGTGCTCCCTAACCCCCACCTTCTGATGTTCATGCCTTGGTAGAATACTCTCCTCTGATGTAAGTGATTGATGTTTTTCTTCTAACCACTAGAAAATGGCAAAGGTGACTCTCAGGATTGCAATACAACATTATATAAGACTGTCTTACTAGCAGGTACATTCTAAAGGTGTGTGTGTGTGTGTGTGTGTGTGTGTGTGTGTGTGTGTGTGTGTCTTCACATATGTGTGAGTATGCATGTACATGTTGTGCATGTGTGCCCGTATAGAGGCTGGAGATAGATGCTGATGTCTTCCTTGTTACCTCATTTTTGTCTAATGAGGCACAGTCTCTCACTAAACCTGGAACCTGCCAATTCAGCTTTTCTAGATGACCAGCTTGCCCAGAATATTCCCTTTCTTCATCTCCCAGACACTAGGATTGCAGATGGGCCACTATGCTTACCTCGCTTTTATATGGGGTTCTGGAGAGTTAAACTCTAGTCCGTATGCTTGTGTGGCAAAAACTTTAACCCTATTCTAGACTCTTGGTGGGCTTGAAAAGGTAGGCACCATGTCAAGCATGCTCATATGACAAGGAGGCTGTGGACAGGTGATGACCAGCTGGAAGCTGACATTGACATTTCCACAACCACAAGAAGATTAATTCAGACAACATTCTGGATTATGTTCGAAGCAGCTTCTCACCTACTTAAATCTCCAGATGAGAACACAGCCTGGCTGACATTGTGATTGCATCCCTTTGAGACTTTGAGGCAAAGACTCACTAAGCCATGCGGGAGCTCCTGACCCAAGGGGTCTATGAAATACTAAACACTCTGTTTTCAGCTGTTAAATGTATATTGATGTATCACATAGTAACTAATGCCTGCCCTGTGCCAGAGTTCTGATTCAGTAGATATTATATACAAACCTTTATTTTTACAAGGTCCTCAGCAGTCATAGATGCTACTACTGGTCCAGGGGCCACTCTTTAAGAACTGGCTTTAACTTAGACAACTGTATTTTTCCCTCTTTCTACATATCCACTCTCTGAATCTCCATTTTCTACACAGAAGCCAAAGGGTTTTGAAAAGGAAGGTTTCCGGTTGTTTCTAGATGTTTTCAGCTGTTCTACACAGCTTTAAGATACACTTGTAGATCCTCACCCTAGGGTGTGTTTCCACAGTTGCTGCTACTCATGCCCCCTCTGCCAAACACCCTGCTATGGGCCTCGCTTTGTCCCCCCGTTTCCCTCCTCTGCCCCCAGCCCTCCACTCTTCTTTGCCATGTTTTTCTTCCTCTATTTAGATGAAAGCGTCCTTGTTTTCAGCTCATGTGTCACCTGCTCAGTGAATCCTTCTCTCACCCAAGCTTGTTTGCGGAGACAGTTATACACGTGGTCTCTGTGCTTAAAAACCCATCTGCCTGCGTTTGGATCTCAGCTCCTTTACTCCTTAATGATGGGCAGTGAACAAACACATTCATCTTTTTGTGCCTTTATGTCTCCTACCCTAAAGTGTAATTTCATTTAAGTAGGAAAGTTGGCATCTTCTCCATTGAGATTGAGTGGTGACTGGAAGCTATTTTAGCAGATTAGGAGAACAAAATGCATGAAACACATGAACCCCTACCTAGAGCCCAGACAACTTACCTGGGTGGGGCGTCCTGGTGCCATGCAGATGATCCAACAGTGCAAACCTCTGTTGACAACAGAGACAGCCTCCGGGAAGCCTGTCTCTGGCTCACCACGGATTCATTTCTCATGTTTGGAGTGCAGTCCTCTGCATTTAATCCCTCTAGCACCACCCCTTGCCTTATCTCCTTTGCTCACTGGCTGTGTTGAGAAAATATGGTGAGCCTCTTAGCTGGCCCTTGGCCTGGGATTCAGGTGAACTTGCCACCCGTTGAAGTCTGTGTTTTTCCCATGGACCATAGATGTAGCCCTGCATACTTGTACTTGGGTCAAACATTAGGGCATCTTTGCTTATTGGGATCTTCTTACCTACTTTAAAGTCTGTCCAAAGTCTAACATCTACCAGATGCTAACAGGGTATCACTGAGCCAAACACAATTCTATGAGCTTCTCTCTGAGACCAGGAACTGGGTGTTCAGAACTTGCTACCTCTTTTCAGTGCTGGTAAGATTTCTGGAAAAGACATTATGACACAGGCCTCTACAGAGAACTAGAGAGTAGCCTTCTGACTTTCTTGATTGGAAAAAGAGACACACATTCTGTGGGGATTTTTTTTAAACTTCTGCTCAAGAGCAACAAAGAGACAGCTCTGAATCTGCAAGATTCTCTGGAGACTCTTCCCTTCCTACCCCATTTCATTAACCTTTCTTCTGAGACTCCTTATGAGTGTCTGGGTTTAATTAAGAATTTTAGTGTGCAGTACAGAGGGAGCCCATCTCCCCCCTTGGCTTTCTCCTTCATCTGATTTGGGTTGAGCATATACGTTTTTGGAGAATTAATTATAATTGCATTTGACAAAAGAAATGGCTCTTTTTTAAATGTCTGCATATCCTTAATGCTGGTTTATTTTCAAGCAATAATGATAGCCATCAGTTCCAATGGCCTCTACTCTCTACCTGGTTTTGCATACAGCAATACAATTTCAGTTTCAGAAAGTTGGGGCTGAATGGTCCTTTGTTCTGCACTAAAATATTGCTTCAGAGTTCTGAAGCAGAGCAGAGAGAGGTCTGTTGCTGCAAACTGGACTAAAGCCTCAGCCTTATTTGGGACATAGGATGATTTCTTCGCCCTTGCAGGCTGCCAGCTTACCTTTCATGTTACCCACACCCGAGCAGTGTAAACCATCAGAAGACCTCCTGTGGGACAAGACTTTGTAAACAATGAGGGGCCCCTCATATGCATGGGATTTTATTTCTAATCCAAAGCATTCTATCAAGAATTTCTTCAAAATGTCTTTGGACTATACCAAAAGCATGCAGGTCAACTCTTGTCACAGATGTTTGAAAACACCATGGCTTATCATACTCTTCGTAAATCATTTTTGTATACCTTAACCTGCAAGAACAGGAAAAGGTGATCTTGCAAGGCGATTTAATGTGTGCATTTTATTAAACACAAAAACCTTGAGAGATACTTAAAATTAACTATACTCTTTAGAAGAGAAAATGTAGAGTCAAGGTTTGAATTTTGACTTTTAGAATTCAACATTCCCTTGACCTTACAGGCATAAATCTCTTTGGTGCAGAAGACTGAAAACAGAACAGTGAGGGGCCTTGAGTTTGCCACAGTAAATCACTATTCAAATTCCTTCCATTTTTAACCTTTACCTGTGTTAACAGAGGGAAATGGACTTAGAAAGTACTATCAATGATTCATACTCTCTACAGATCTAAGAGTAATCAAAGAACAAATGTAAAATCATAGTCTGCAAGCTCAGGAATTTCAAAGTAGTAGCTGTCCTATCCTCCCCTTGGTCCAAGGATGCACTGCGACAGGCCAGACATGTTTTATTGCAACTGGACAGATGTTCCTCGCCTCTATTAATGGGTCTCTACTCATTGGAGTGGATGCTATGAAGCATCCCCTGATGAACAGGACAGATTCATTTTCACAACAAAGAATTATACTGTCCAAGTGAAAATAGTTCGAAGTTAAGAGACTTTGCTAGAACCAGAGGCTCCAGGAAGGTTCCTGGAGGGGGTAACATAATAACTGGGGTTTAAAGCATAATTCTACAGGCATAGAAGAAGGGAAGGGGAGGGAAGGGAAGGGGAGGGGAGGGGAGGGGAGGGGAGGCTAGATAACATGGAAGACATTTGAAAAGTTGGATAGGCCTGGAACAGGGCCGTATATGTTTTCTGAGCCTGTAACAGTGCTGTCTACTTAGTGTCTGAGCCTAGAGCAGTGATATATACTTAGTCACTCTGAACTTGGAGTAGACCTGTATAGTAACTTAGCCTGGAACAGTGCTATAGACATAGTCATTCTGAGCCTGGAATAGCGCTGTGAGCTAAGTCCATCAGAGCCTAGAGCAGTGCTGTGTATTTAGTCATTCTGAACCTGGAGCCAGACTGTATTTAGTCATTCTTAGCCTGAATCAAGGCTGTGTATTTAGTCACGCTTAATCTGGATTAGGGCTGTGTATGTCATTATTCTGACCTGGAGTATGGATGTGTGTGTGTGTGTGTGTGTGTGTGTGTGTGTGTGTGTGTGTGTGTTATCTGAATTTGAACTGTATATTTAATCACACTGAGCTTGGGTTGGGATTGTATATGTTATCATTCTGACTTAGAGTTAGGCTTTGTACATGTCCTTAATTCTGAGCTCTTTGGTGCTGCTACGGCCTTCAAGTCCTAGGTATTGGCACTAGAAGAATGTGTGAAGGCCTTTTATTCCAGCAGTGGTTCACATTAAGACTTGAATTGAAAATTCACTTTTCCCAAGGATGATTCTTTTTTCTACCAGCAATTTAAGAGAGTCAGAGACTCCTCTAAAGAGACACAGTAGGGCACAGTTATGCTCAGTTTGCTTCCCTAGGTAGACATCTACAGGCTTTAGCTATCTTCAGATGGTCTTCAGTATGGACTACTCTGGGCTGCATACTTTCCCTGGCATTGTATCCAGAGCTTCTGTGTCTGTCTGTTGTAACTCACATCCACTCTGCAGACATAATTGCCTGGGCAGCATGTGGGATGAGACTCAGGGACTCTGTTCAAGCTTGAAGTGTGTGGATCTCCAGCCAATGTAATTTGTTGGACTTGGGTGCTTCTCTGGAAGCTTATAATTATATATGGGCACATTATCACAGGCACTTGCTTCAATTTGGTTAAATAAACTGTTTAGTGAATTATGTTCACCAGTTTGCTGGCAAACCTTGGTTTGAATCGGCTTTGGTATTTTCTTGTTGTAAAACCTCTGCTGTGACTTCCACAATAACCAGTAAGATTATATTAGAGTTAAAAGATGTGTAGAAGACCCCAAAGAGATGTTTGACATGCCCAATAGACAGTAGATTTTTTTTTTCTTAACTCTATTGTGGGGCTGGTGGGGAAGGCGTGCTGAGTATTTGAATTTAGTCTGGAGAGTTGTAAGGTTTAATCAAATTCACCCTTGTCTTTGGAGTTCATTCCCAGAACTCTTCAGCTGGACCCACCATGACAGGTGGACTGGCCTTTTTTTTGTCACCTAGATCTGTTATCAACCATGGCCATACCCCGTCTGAGATTTGTGATTTCGGATAAGTTGTTTAACTCTCTGGGCTTCACCTGTGATGAAGCAAACAATTCTTGGCACACAGTGATTCTATACAACATTGGTTTCCTAACCCCTGGGACAGTCAGTATCAAGATCTTCTGAGAATTTTCCTACTGACAAACACAAAAGAGGCTAAATAAAAATCAGAGGTGAAATTTGTTTCTGTTTTATTTAGCTTTGTTTTCCTCCAAATTTCTTCTCATTCTCAAACTTAAGGAACTTTCTGTAACTAGAGTTTTCCCGCCTTGCCCACAGTCAGGACAAATCTCTGTCACCCACCAGACCCACAGCCGCTCAGACCCAACCAAGTAAACACAGAGACTTATATTGCTTACAAACTGTATGGCCGTGGCAGGCTTCTTGCTAACTGTTCTTATAGTTTAAATTAATCCATTTCCATAAATCTATACCTTGCCACATGGCTCGTGGCTTACCGGAGTCTTCACATGCTTCTTGTCATGGCAGCGGCTGGCAGTGACTCCCTCTGCCTTCCTGTTCTTTCTTTTCTCCTCTCTGTTAGTCCAGCCTATACTTCCTGCCTAGCCACTGGCCAATCAGTATTTTATTTATTGACCAATCAGAGTAATTTGATATATAGACCATCCCACAGCAGGTTTCAGCTAACTTATAGTTCTCCAAGGTGAAATTTACATCTTTGGTTTCATCTGTTGTAGACAGCTTTGACCCTAGATGAAGTTTCTAGACCCTTCCATTTCCGAGGGTAGCTGCTCACCTCTATTAATAGGTTTGACCTTGGGTAGAGTTCCCAGAATTTCTTCTTTAGCTCCAACATTTCTGCTATGCATTTTGGGATCTGCTTGAATTAGTTCCTAGACATTAGGAAGATGTTTTTCTACGGATACTCAAAGCTCCTTTCTTTTGGCTTTTTGTCACCTCTGAACTGTAGACACCAGCTCCTTACAAGTATTCTGTCTGAAGTCCGAAAGTGCCCATGGCCCAAGTACAGACACCTTAGGAAAGCTTCTTCTCCATCTTCTGTTATATTTTCAGACTCCTATGCTGATAAGATCCCATTAATTCTGAAGATGCTGCCATCTTTGTAAATATCCCAGGTGGTCTTGGAGAGAAACGAGAGTATGCAGGCTGGGGACGATGAGGGGATGAGACTATGGCTCTCTTTGTCTATGGAAAGTCGTCAGCTATGCTGAGTGAAGACTTCCCAAGATGGCTGCTTGTTGGTTACACACACTCCTATCAATAAGCCCTCACTCCTGCTCCATAACTGAGCTCAATAAACTCATTGGTTCCTTGTAGGGAACTACAATAGACTCAAGCTCTAGTTTGTCATTGTGACCTTAGAAGAAAGGGAGAGTAGGTAGACATTGCCTAGTCCCTCTCAGGGAGACACTTCTATTGAAAGTAACCTAAATAGGATTTTGAGGTCTTAGAGGACAGGAGTTATGCAAATAGAGTCTTCATTGAGGCTCCTAGGTGTGCTTTGATGCAGTTATTAAGGAGATAGGGACAAATGTCGCTGAGCAGAGTGTTTCAGTGTCATCTTGGTGTCTTACAAGCATGCACCAGCAGTGAAGAAACCAGGAGGTCAAGCACTGCTGACAAGGGACAAGATCCAGCACTGGTCCAGGGAAGTGCCCTGGTGGAATGAGAAGAAGCTACAACTATACTTCCATTCTCTCACTTCACAGGGACCTTACTAGCACACATGGAGCATGTGACCCATACCTTGCAAAATTTTGTACCTCAGATCTTCAGCTTTCAATCCCACAGAAATGGACCATAGCACCAGACAACCCCAAAGTGTTACTAGTGCAATACATGCTTGCTTGTTTTCAACTAACTGACTCAACAACTGAACATAATTTAGGGGCATCGTGAAAGCTGGTTTAGATCTTGACATCTTTCTTTAAAGTACTCAATGTGGCAAAAAAAAAAATATGCTAATTTGTAAGCAAAAACTCATCCTACCATGCCTTTTCTTCCTTGTGAGTTCATACCTTCATTAAGAATTAATAGCCACTTCTGTTGGGTAACAGAATAGTATCTTTGCTAGCAAATTTTACTTCCCAGGTGCTTTTGTTCAACCTTTCTCCAGTGCACATAGCAGCAACCAGGTGAGGTGGACAGGGTGAGAGTCACTACTCTCCATAAACAAGAGAGATGGCTGAGGCACTTAGAGAGGGTGAAGTGTGCAAGGTCACCCAGCTGATTAGTCCAGAGCTGGGGCTGAGATCCAGGTCTGCTCAGCATGCCTTTCCCCAGTGCCTATTTCAGAGGGATCAGACAGCTGCAACCATTTGCACACAATGGTGTGTTTGCCCAGTGTTGACTGGCTGATTTGGCTGAAAACAATTCAAGAGATTTGTCACTGTGATTCTCATTGCTGCTCTAAAGGGGCTGTGAGCTCATTACCTCCAGTTTGCTGGTGTGCAGAAAAGAAGCAGAAGGAAAACAACTGATCTGCTTGGAAGCTGTTTACTAGGCACCTAGAAAATTTTCAGAGCAGAGATGTTAGCTGTTCAAGCCAGTGAAGAACACCTGTTCTCCTCTCAAAGTCATGGCTGGGAGCAATATGCCTGTAGAATTAAAATAGAGAAGACACCCATCCAGCACCAGTGACTCAACATCCATTAGAAGGTCCAGAGAGAGCAGTGAAACTATGCACACAGTATGATGGGTTTGGATCCATGACCCAGCAGTTTAGCAGAGCTCTTTGTAGTACAAGCCACATGGGCTGGAGATGATTTTGGTCATAAACTTTTAGCTATTCAGATCCAAATCAGCTGGTTTAAATCAGAGTTTCTAAGATGTATCCAAGTTTTGGCTATTTATTTTAGTAATCTGTGAAATCTTCATTAGATGTGGCATTTTTTTCTGGTGGTGATCCATCCAAAAGATGAGTACTGACAAATTTCAGTGCATAAACTCCAGGACTGATGAGTGATTGAATCTGTTGTGGAGATTATGGATGCAAGCATGGGTTAGGATCACTCTGCCAGTGTCTAACTATCCTGTCAGCTGCTTCCCAGACAGAGGGACAGATAATAAAAGACCATGATCTTTTCAGCATATGCAGACTTTTACTTACAAATTCAAGGTTATATAAGAAAAAAATTATAAAAAGACTTAATTATAAAAGAGTCCATCTCACTCCAAATCAGAATAGTTACTGTCAAGGAAGTAAAGAATACTAAATGCTGAACATGGGGGGAAAATGCTCAGAAAATCTTAATTCATATAACTCAGTATAGAAGCCCCGCCCCCCAAACTACTGTAGAGCTGAGCTAGACCACTACTGGGGATTCAAAAGTATCAGAGTTATCACTCCACAGAAATGTCTATACATTCATGTTCACTGCTACATGAGTCCAATAACCAGTTCATGGAACAAGCCTAGGTGTCTGTGAGCAGATTGATCAATAAAGAAAACATTTTCTTTGTACACTGGAAAGATGTATCAAGTTATAAAGAAAAACATAATTATGTCATTTTCAGGGAAAATAGATGGACCTGGAGATCAATATGTTAAGCAAATAAGACAGAAAAAATATTGTATGTGTTTTCTAATATGTGGAAATTATATGTGTGTATGTGTGAACTGTGTGTGTGTGTGTGTGTGTGTGTGTGTGTGTGTGTGTGTGTGTGTGACCTGATAATAGGAGGGACTCATGGGATGGTAGAGGTGCTTATAAAAGAGAATAATAAGTTCAAGGGGAATACAAACAAAGTATGTAAGATACATGTATGAAAACTCATAAGACCCATCATTTGTGCAATAAATGTACAGTATGCAACTGAAAACAAAAGAAAAATATACTCATTAGCAGATATGTTAGTTAGTGAATATGTGGATGAGTATAAAGAGGTATCTTAGACCTTCAGGATCTCGACCTGGACCTCCTACTCTGTTACCTGTTTCTAACCTAAATGCTGTATTTTTATTTCATGTTATAAAATTTCTTCAATGTTGCAGAATATTTCTTTACACTGTGTGAAGATGTGTTATACTGTGATTGATTTAATAAAGTGCTGAATGGCCAATAGCTAGGCAGGAGAGAATAGGTGAGATTTCAGAAGAGAGAGAGAACTCTGGGAAGAAGAGAGTTGGAGATACTCCAAGAGACACAGAACATGTTGGGCATTCAGAAATGGAGAAGAGGTAAAAAGCCACATGGTAGAATGTAGATTAATAGAAGCAGATTAATTTAAGCTTTAAGGGCTAGTGGGACAAGCCTAAGCTAAAGGCCAAGTTTTTATAATCAATAAGAAGTCTCTATGTTGTTATTTGGGGGCCAGTGGTCCAAAGATAATCCGACAAGAAAGCTTGCTATACTTCTCCTATAGCTGCCTTTCTGCCTGGGAATCATATAGGATTCTTGTGATAGAGTTCATGGTCAGCCTCTTGATAAATGTTTTCCTGGGTTTCCCTTGCCAGTGTTTGGGGTATCTTTGTAGACTCCTTGATTGTATCAAGAGGTGAAGATTTGTCTACCACATTCAGCTTTTTCTCTGTGATGGTGCTCAAACACCACAGACACTTGCTAGTTTCCCATCAATTAGAAAGAAGGAACTGTACATGCACCTGCTCACAAAGCACTTTAAGAAGGTGCAAGTTGATGTCATTATAATTCAAGAGTGGCACATGAAGACATGCTCTGCTTCAATTGGAGAGCTCCAGAGATAGCATTAAAGGTAACACTTGATAGGCAGGAGGTGATACAGTTCTGCTTAATGGCTGACACCATGTTCTTCCTACTGCACAGACATTCACACATAACTTAAACATACAGCATCCCGAGGCATTTCCTGCCCTCCTCCTTGGTGGTGGAAGGTGTTTTGTAATGAGCCTGACACCAGTGGGGGAAATCCTGTAGCCTTTGTGTAGGGCTAACTTGAAACTGACAGTCTCAGTCAGGTCTCCACAGAACTGCTCTCTATAGGTACAAGGGAAGCTTCATGTCCTTCTGTATCACACATGTATCACATATCATCCCCCTTTGGCACAGAAACACTTCCCCCTTTTCCCTAGGTACTATAGCCCTTCACCCCAACTCAAAAGGGAGCATGGCTGATTTCTGCTGCACTTTAGGTCTGAGCCCGTTTTTGTCAGATGATGAACCTGTATCACAGGGTTGTTTTCAGAGGAAGATGCAGGTCAAAACTCAGTCTGTTCATTTTCAACACTATCAGCGGGTGCATACCCAAAAAGCTTTTGATGGAAAAATATTTCTGTTTGGTGAATTTTATACAAATACTGAAAACTGTCTTTCTAGCACTTTTACACACATTTCTCAGTTAGTTATCTTAGTGGCCCTGTGGACTAGGTATCCTTTTCCTGTTATCATTCTCATCTCCTGAAGAAGGAAACAGACATGATGAGAAATTTATTGGCTGGCTAAAGGTCACACCACCACTTAACAACAGAGTCAGACCCTGACCTGAGTGTATCTCCAGATTTTATGGCATGACATCATCTGGTAATTATTGAGATACTGCAGCTTAAATTGGTCAGAATCTGTCAGTCAATCACTGTATTAAGGAATTCAGATTGTAAGTACTTTGGGAAAGTCTTACTTATAAGATAGCTGAGAGTTCCTTTCCAAGGTTTTCTGTATCTGTTATAACCCTGTGATTACAGTCAATCTTCAGTATGAAGAGAGAGAGAAGTGTAGGTACATAGGGGATGTGGCGAAGGACAGATCTGCCTCCATCCTCAAAGAATTTGCTGCTTTGTATTTAATTCACTCTTGCTGCCTGACTTGCAAAATGAATTTTTAACTTTACCTTTGGTTATTCATGCCCTTCATTTTCTTAACATCTATATTGTACTTTCCTGTTTATGCTACTATTTTAGCAAACATTCATTGAAGACCTATGTGTCCTTCCTTATGCTAGGTGCTGTTCACATGGAGCTAGTTACTAATGACCTTTGATGCCCAGTTGGAATATTAAAATGGAAATTGATGCATAGTATGGTTAATGGGTACTGGTGGTGCATGAAATTTGCCTTGGAATTCCAGAGGGTGGGATGACCAAGTCTATGCAAAAGAGGCAGAAGAGGAATAGAGAAAATCCCCACGTGGCATGAGCTGACCTGGTTGTTTCATTCAGTTCCTGAGAGGTGCCTTGGCTCCATCCACTTGATTATGTTATACAAAGTCCAACTTTCATTTTGGATATTGCATGGAAACAAGTCACAGACAAAGACAGCATCGTCTCCTCTACATCTGACTTTGCTTTGGCTATCTTCTGTGTCGGTTTGAGTCAGTCTGGGTAGAAACAGTAGTAGTCCTGACTGCTTCCTCAGAAGAGGCCATCCTTTACGTGATTGAGCCTGGATAACCTAAAAACCAGCCAGTCAGTTACCTTGTGTTAGAGGACAGTGCACAAGAACTGTGACTTCTCTCAGCAAAGTGATAGATAGCCTAAAGCCGAAAGAGCCTGCACTGGGCCCTGAGACTGGGAAAACTAACACACGGGCTGAAGGTTTAGTTTGAAATCGCTGGTAGTCAGACTTGGGTTGAACTGAAGTGAGAACGATTCTGTGTTCACTTTCCAGTCGGCACGAGCTAGCAGAGAAAGTACCTGTGCATCTTTGTTGACCAGAGTTAAAAAGCACCATTGACAGGGAAAAGCCAAACTCACTCAAGCTTCTTATTCCTTTACAGATCATTTCCCAAATATTTGTGTTGAGCTGTAAAACATTAGTTTAGGTTGAGTTATGTAATTTAATTTAATTTGGTATCAGTGAAATCCATATTTAATGTGGTGTTATCTATATGGTCTTTTTTTCTTCTAAGAATGAATTTATGTTGTGATTAAAGTACCCGCATTGATTGGGACATAGCTGTTCTAAAATGCTGATGAACGTGATTAGTCTGGTTGTACAAAAACTTCAAAGGCGGAAATATACCACAGTGTTTCAAAATAGAGCCATCTGCTAGCTCTCACACACAAGGCCTAATGTTCACTGTTCCTTATATTTCTCTGTTTCAGTTTTCCTAAAAACACTCCCAGGAAGTTTCCCCCTTATCAGAACAAAGTGGTCAGATGTAATTCTTCTTCAAGCCGAATGTGACAGAACACACATCGGCATTCAGAACTGAGGCTTTTGCAGTGGGTAATAGTGTAATCGGGTTTGCCAGCAGCAGAATGTACAATTCTATTAGAGATGGGAAAAGAAAGGGCCACCTTAATTTACCTCCAGGCCTTAGAGCAATGACTTGAGGTGCCTGGGGCTACCTGTGTAAAGATACTTTAATCATATGGTAAAAACATTTTTAGTCTACTGCCTGCTTTCAGTAAGGGACGGCTCTCCTTAGTTAATAAAGGAAATCCATTCAGCTTATAGCCTGACAATCATAACATGCTATTTTTAATCTTTGTCAACATTAAACCTATGGAAGGCATTTAACAGGTTAAAGAGAGATCACCCCACCCCCTTTACATCCCCCGTGTTCCTAGCAGAAAAATTAGCTGATGACTGTCCTGTGAGATGGATGGGTCATAAGGAAGAAGTACCCTGGAATTGAGGGAAGCCAGACTTTCATCCTGCTACCTTCGGCTAGAAGCTGCTTTCTGTTGTCCTGTACCTCAGGGACCAAATTCATTATAGTAACCATCAAACTAGAAAGTCTTCAGCTGCGGGTATTCCTTGCATCTGCTCTCTGGCTGTATGGGGGATGTGATCTTTAATTAGTTGGGATTGTAAAATATTGTAGGGAATCTCCCAGCACCCTTTGCTTTGTCTTCAGGTCAGCTAATGTAATTGTTTTAATTGTGGCTGAGCTATTGTCTTTGACTAGATTTCCTAGAGTGCCCTTTACCAATGAATGGTAATATGCACTGGGAAATCACGAAGCCTGTGGACAGCTGTAAATAGAAAGACACTAATCGGGTGCCTATTAATAGTGGTGCAGAGTCAGGGCCCTAATGCCATTAACTGTCAGGATTCCTGTATACAAACCGAGTACTATCCAGGAATCCAGCAGTCAGCTGTGCATGGAGTTTATGAATGCATATGAACACATGCACATACAGACTTGCTTCCAGTCTCTCTCCCTCCCTCCTTCGACTTTCCTGTTGAGCTCTTTTCTAATATGGATTTCCATTTTCTGTTCTGTCTATGATGGATTGGGTTCAAGGAAGTGACACGAGCATGCGGTTGCCTTTGAGCCTGTACTTGAGACGCACTGTGTTTTATCTCTCCTCCTGCCTCCTGGCTCGACATCAGTTCCACCAGTGAGTTTTGACATGTGCAAATTAATAATCATTCAGTCCAAATGAGGAGGCTGACCTTTGAGCCCACACGATACACTCAGAAGAAAAGAGGCATCACTCATGAGCTCAGAGACTTTGCAGTTTAGTGAGAGAATCAAGGTACCTCCTCATTATTTCTATTATATGTGTACATATACACACATGTATTATGCATATGTGTATAAATTTGTACCTGTTTCTAATAGAATGACAATTTACAGTCATTCAGTGTAACAACAGTCTGTATCAGCATTGGGTAGACTGCATAAAAGAATGGTTACTTTTGTGAAAGGCTTAATTATAAGTTGTAATGGCCTCTAGTTTGGGAATGGAAACCCAAAGCAAGGTAAGAAAATATTGAAATATAACACAAAGTCTCCCAGTGCGTAAATGCAGGGTGGAGACACAACCTGTCAGCTGGTGACAAGCATTATGATGTTTCTAAGGCTGGGGCAAAGCTGAGGGAGGAGGTAATTTGTTCCCAAGAAGCCTCCATGAATGGTGGTGGACAGATGGAGACTTCCATCTTTGCTGTTTAGTCATAGTCGTAGAATTTGAGGAGTAATATTTGATTATTGGGTTTTAGGAAAATACATAGTTGCAATATGTATATTGCCTTATAAAAACCACTAGCAATTTTACAATAATCATGTAAACATCAAAAATGTCTAATAGTTAAAGCATTGATTACAGACTTGCTAGACACTGAGCATAGTCAACAATGTTTCTCACCATTTTGTGATAGGTGGACTAAGTGTGTCATGTCCTCAAATCTGTGGCTGTTAGGAGGTGATGCCCTCACCTTATAGACTAGGAAAGTGACCCTTCCGCAGGGGACATCACTTCCAAAGGACAAAGGAAAAGCATAGCCTTTCCAACTCCACTTTCATTGTGCCGTGTCTACACCTTGCTGCCCTGGCCTCTGCCTCTTTTGTGCATGCATTTTGTCAAAAGTGGTTTTTTTCTTATTATATACAGGCATCCTATTTTTTTCCATTTTGTCATATTTAATTTTTGAAATCACAAGCCAAGCTGGGGGCATGGCTTAATGGGTGAAAAGTACTTTCCATGCAAGTGTGGGGACCTGAGTTCACATCCACACGTCCACCGTTTACACTCACAAAAGTATCATAAAACTGTCACCTGTACATACTCACAAAAGTATCACAAAACTGTCACCGTGCAATGATTCCACATCTTATGAACTGATAGCTACTAATTACTATGAAAATCAATGAATACCACTTGTTTTCGTTCCTGTAAAAATAAAGTGCTCCTTGTCCATCTGCTGGACTCAGTTTTCGTGGACATAAAAGGACTTGCTTCCAACTCCTTTGAGATGGTACTCTGCCGTGGCATCACCTCATTGTGGCAAAGGTTACAGTGAAGGAGAGGGACAGTATATGAATCACATTATCCAAATGAATTACCGCTGTCATCTGAACTCCAAGAGATACGCTGTTCCAAATGGGAGTCCTAAGTGACTTGTACTTGTCCATTGGAGGTTGTGAATTATTATGTAATGGGAGCTAAATCGTTGTAGTTTTTCATTTTAGAACAGTTGTGGCTGTCGGATCCAGATCACTCTCCAAAGACAAGTTGGGCCATGGAAAACAGAGTGCGAGCCAGCGGGCTGCACCAATTCCCAGAGGAGCCAGGCTTCTTGGGAGGTCGGTGTGCACTGAGCAGTGGGGCAGCACAGACTTGCTTCTGGGATTATTTTTTTCCACTCATGGTTTTTGGATGATTCCCAGATGTCACTATGCCCGTCTATTTAACTAGCCTTTGAAACCTCTCTGGTCATGCTTGCTACTGCAGCTTGATGGGCAGAAACAGAGAATACGGTGTTTCTGGGGCCTTTGGTTGTGAACAACCGTTAGTTAGGGCTTTAATATTGTCTCTCTGCAGGAATGTACACAAATGGCCAATTAAGACCACTCATTAAAATAAAGTATTTTTATAGCTGATTCGAAAATCCTGTGTCGGCTATGTCTTTGAAGCAGTTAATTGTTATGAATAAATATATTTCAGGTTTGCCTGCCTTCCTCACCATCCTTGCTGTACAACGTGGTCATAGTAGGTTTTATGATCTTCCTGACAAGGTTATACGGTCCTCACCTGCTGGTGTGGTCTCTGGCAAAGCACTACTGTGCAGGGCGGTGGTTCAGGAATGTTTCTTTTCCATTGTCTGTGCTTTGTGCTAAGCACAAGGAAGATAGAAGATGAGTCAGACACTGTTCCCCTTTCGGGAACTGAGAGGGGGACCGACAGGAAGAAAACTGCAGGATTGTGCACTAAATGCCATGAAACTGTAAATATAATTACAGCAGGAAAAGTAGAGGTCACATCTGCTTGAGGACCTGTTTACTAATTTCACAAAGCAGAATGTTCAATTTGTGAATTAAGAAGAAAGAGAGATTATTTGCATGCATGAGCCCATGTGCGTTTGTGCGTGCATTTGTGTGTGTGTGTGTGTGTGTGTGTGTGTGTGTGTGTGTGTGTTAAGGGAGGGTTACTCCAGTTGATTGTGACGTGGTAGCATAGGGAGAAGAATTCAGAAATTTTATTGTACATGGAGGGAGGCAATCCTCCTTTCAAGGGACCCTAAAGCTATTGCACCAATCTAGTCAGACCCAGGCCAGATTTTCTAGGTAACAACTGGGCTCTTAGGCCATGGCTGGAAGACTGCCACCAACTGGTTCTTCCTCTGTGATGGTCCTTGAGTCACCTTGTCACAAATGGAGCAGCCCTTATACTTGATCCATGACTTGGGGGTCTATATGCATTTCTGACTGTGGCCTGTAGGCATGCGACGGAGGCCTGTTGGAGGACCACAGGCCAAACGTGGTGTTTTGCTACTTGTATGTACCACAAGACTATCCAGAGTGTCTCTGTAGCAGAGTGAGCTCACAGGTCTACTACATCTGCTGTGTTTGTGTGGGCGATGCACAGCCTGCGCCAACCAGTGAGGAACTGAGGTTTTCTTAGCTGGGCCCCCTACTATTTTAATTAAATCATGTTTTTAACAGCTCATTCTGTCTCTGCTCTCCTGGGCTTTCTAGGTGCACTCTTTTGCTTTACAGCTTATTGCCACATGTTGGACACCATTAATGGATATGACAAAGGATGATAATTCTCTGTTAGGTTCTTCCTGCATGGCAGGAGCCACAGGGCCTCTGGAGAGAGAAACAGCACACACATACTCAAGCCTAATTTATTGTTTGGATACTATATGCAGTATCTGTCAGGTGCTCTGTAGGTGTGGGATTCGTGCTGAGTAAGGTAGACAGGGTCTGATATGCCCTAGGCCACAGCCCCAGCAGGCTAGTAGAGGATAGCCACTAACTCCATTATTAAGGCTGTGAATAAACCTACTCCTCAGAAAGAAAGGGCCCTACTTCCATGGCTGCTGAACATACATAAGATTTCGAGCCAGCAGGTGGTCTGAACCCATCCCAAAAAGCCCCCTGTGTTATGTATGTGCTGGGGAGATGACTCATTTGGGAAAGTGCTTGCTTCCCAAACAAGAAGGCCTAAGTTCAGTCCCCAGCACTTGTGGAAAAAAGCAGAGTATGGTGGTACAGGCAGTGCCATCTAATCAGCAAGATCAAGGTCCCAGTGAGACAGACCATTTCAAAAGCCAAGACAGTTCCCGAGGAATGACACCTGATGTTGAAACATGTGTATGTATTCCCACATATAATTATGTACACACACACACACACACACACACACACACACACACACACACTTCACATCCAGTCACACACACTCACATATACCCTGTCCTGCGTGACCTATGTCCTTCTGTCTTCTGAGCTGTCCTCTGAGACTCCAGGATTACTTGGGTATCCTCTGGTCATGTCACACCCACTCTTGGCCTCCCTGTAGCAATCTTATGTAGTTCCTGGAACTTTCCTGTGCTTATTTATGAGCTGAGGTGGGTACAAGGAGAAAATGTAGATGTAGCAGCAGCTGCAAGAACCCTAGACCCTTATTTCTAGAAACTCACCCCGGTTTTTCTGCGGCTCTAGCTCATTAAGGAATACACAGTTAACCTAGAGCTATGCATGTGGGGTAGAGGGCCCCAGCTTCAGAAGCATCTTGTACTATGTCCCTGGATGCCAGAGTCTGTCTAGGACTGTGCACACACTGATTGTTTCGAGGATCAGAACCCTTCAACTGTGTCAGCCAGGGCTTCTGCAGGAAGAATACCAACATGAAGTCAGGACAATTTACATAATCTTGTATTTTCACAGTATTGTTGTCACTTTCAAAAATCATAAAATAGAAGTTTCTGATTTTATTCATATTATTTACTTTGCATTATGGGTAGTTCCTAAATAAATGTCTTCATAAAGGGAAAAAAATCAACATGACTTTTCATATCTGCCTTGTAAATACAAGATAATTTCCTCACAAATCTCAGTCATTTCATAAAAGACCTCACTAACCTGCATTGTTATTTAAATAGCTTATGATCATGAGGTAATTTAAGTATAGAAATATTTTAAGAGATTAAATTCTCTTGCATGTGGCCAAAGTCAGGATGGTAACCAAGTGTCCTAAGATAGTCTTCTTTTTCTCCCCTGTCCTTTTTCCTTCCCATTCAAAGCCAGAATCTAGGTACTTAACAAATACACAAGCTGCCCTCAGAGTTCCATTATAGGGACCATAGAATTCCTTTGTCTCCTTGTTACAGCTTAGTCTAGCACTGCAGTTATCTGGGTCTCCTCAGTGCCTCTGGCACTGTCCATAGCCCAAGTGGGCACATTTCATCTCAATTAGGAACAGCAGAAGAATGTAAGGCAGGGGAGTGTCAGAGGTCACAGCCGTTTAATAGGATGAAATTCAAATGAAAATTGGAAAACAATCAAAGAAATCTATACATGATGAGAACTGGCGAAACTCAATTAGGAAAAACCATAGACTTTCCCCCTTTGGGGACTTGGTTTTTATGCTGCCGTAGTGGCCTATTTGGTGATAAATAAATAGGGAAGCAAAGGGCTTATTGTTTCTATTGTAAAGAAAAGTAAGTTGATTATCACTGTCATTCACACATTCTAACGCCTTTGTATATGTGCACTGCCCGTGATCTGATAACCAAAGCTGATTATCGAAGTATGACATTGTCTATGATTTGCCATCATTGCTCAAAGAAAAAAAGTAATTTGGCAAGATTCAACGTGGATAAATGAAACAAAGCAGAACTTTTACAGAATAGTTTTCCCATGTAAGCTTCAGCAAGTGTGTCATAATAGATGTAGCTGGGCTTTTGATGTCACAGCTTATAAATGGGGAGAAACGGTACAAAACTCAAGACCTGGTCCATCTTATTTTGTTGGATGTTGCATTTTCATTGCCTAGAATGTGTTTGATCTGGGAAATAAACCCAGCCCTTTATTTATTTGGAAAGTAGTCTCTGTGTGGTGTGTGCAGCTATTTACAGGACCTAGGTTTCTTTGGTAAGCATCAAATCACCATGCAAGTCAAGAGGCATTCTCTGGGGAAAGAGCATATGTGGTGTCTGCTTTCATTATGTTACTGGGCATTTATTTAAGGTTGTTACTTCTGCTACTCCTTCTAAGATCCTAAGTGTACAATTTGAATCTGCAAGCTTTGCTTGCAGGTTTCTTATCTGAAAAGAGAAACATCTAGAAGTCTCCTAAAAAGAGTAATGGTGGCACTTTTGTTATCTGCAGCTCAGGAGTCCACACCAGAGCAGCTACTGAATTCATTCCTGTTTAGAGAACCTTTTGAAAAAAAGAAAAAAAAAAGCCTTTTCTAAAAATCCTGGAATTCCCAGACTACATACTAGGAGAACCCAGCTTATCCTTAGAGAGTTGAAGACCTGTAGCAAATAGGTCTAAACATTGGATGAAGGTACAGCTAACATCTGACAGCACATCCCATTAAGACATTCTCAATTCAAGACCCAAAGGTCATGTTCTGACATTTCATTTAAAATCTCCATATTTTTCAACCCTGAAGAATTTGGGCTGTGAACATATTTTGACTTAATTAAAGTTATACCTCTAGCAAACTAGCAAACTTACCAGCATCATCTCTGCCTTTTGTCCTACCATAACTGGGACATTTTTGTGACTGAGCTAAATTATTAAAATTTAGAAAGGAATGATTCAAAGGCAGGAAAGATGCCTCTGTGCCTGAGTGCTTACTGCTCTTGCAGAAGACATGGGTTCAGCTCCCAGCACCTACCTCAGGCAGTTCACAACCACCTGTAACTCCAGTAACTTCAGGGGATCTGAAGCCCTCTGGCCTGCATGGGCACTTGCACATAAAAGCTCATGCAAGTACACACACATACACATAAATAAAAGAAATAATTATATTTTAAAATTAAAAGAATGACTTAAACATTCTGACTGGTGAATTCAATAGTTATTATCCAGGAGACAAATTATAGTATATTTTAATTTTTGTTTTCTTCCTAATAAATATTATTCATTGTATAAAGATGAAGATTTCTGATAGCAGTCTCCCGAGAACACCCACTGCTGATACACACTTTCTGGAAGATAACAGGTCAAGCACAGTTAGCAATGTGTATGCTGGACTAGAGAGATGACTTGGAAAACTACTTTCTTTTCTTCTCTAACACTGTGCACAAATGCTGCATATAGTAATATGTGCTTATAATCCAAGCACTGGGGTAAAAAAGGCAGATTTGTTTCGGACTTGCTGGCCAGCTTGCCTAGACAAACTGGAAATCCCAGGCAAATGAGAAATTCTGTCTCAAAAGAAAAAAAAAAAAAGTAGATAGCACCTGGAGAACAACCCCAAGGTGAATATGTGGCCTCCATGTGCACACATCCCATATGTACAAATGCTTACATCCACGTGAATGAACAAGTACACAGACACGTACATCACACAAAACACATGTCTTTGCCTCATAAATTCAGTACTTAAGAAATTATTTTAGATAAGAATAGAAAAATATATAGGTAGAAGCTTTCTTTTTTCTGAGCATGAGTTTTATTATATAAAAAAAGTTCTTACATAAAGAATGGGATCTCGTTAATCTCATATTATGCATATGGTGATCTCTGTCTCTGACATAGATCACTGTGACAAACTGTGATAAATAACTTGGGAGCTGAGGCTGCAATATCAACTGCCTCACTTCTTTTGAATATTCCCTCTATCCTGAGGGGCACTCATCATTGGCTATTCCAACCTGTGTCTGTTTAGATGCTCTCTCCCTTCCCAGTGCAATACTTAATAGTTGTTTTTTACTAGGTCTACAGGTCAAATTGTATGCCAAGTTAGACAAAAGGCCAGTTTTGAATGAAGGAACTAGGAGTTAGGATTGCTGGGGAACCAGCTCCTGAGGCTTTTCCAGTAGCCTTTTGTAGCTTAAGGGTTTAATGAGCCCCACATCTTCTAAGAGCATCCTAACTAATTTTGAGATGTCCTAAGCTGGGACCTGGTTTCCCATCGTGGTAACTGTGACTCAGTCCTATCCTTGTGATAAAATTCTGTTGCTTGGCTGTTGGGATGATGGCCATGATGTGACATAAGAAAGTATAGTGTTGTCTTTTTGGTGTCTCTGGCTGTTATTTGATTTTCTGTTTGGCTTTCATTTCAACTATGAAATAAGAAAGCCAGAAGAAAGTAGCTTAGGCAATTTTTTTTCACCTAATTTAAAATGATTGCCCATGAGCCTCTCTCAGAGTGGTCCCGGGTTTATTTAGAGCCCTCAATAGAGTCCTTGAGGGTGATGAAGCTCATTTAGAAAGTGTATTGATATGGCTTCTTCCCTGACTGTTGCAGAATAGCTGTGACATTTGATTCTTCGGGAAAACAGTATGGTGCAGGCTTAGATCTTTGCAGGTAAAACATTTTCCATTCTAACAGACAAGAACATTTGAAGGGTCTATTTCATTCCTGTAAATGAGTAGATAAAATAATTTACCTGAGAAGAGTATTTGTTTTGTATGAAATCAATTCAGCGCGTCACATCAAATAGAGATTGGCTTGCAAGATGGGGCTCATTTTATCTCTCAAAAGACTGTCTTCTCACTCTTCCATCTTCTCAGTGAGGTGTGTGTGCATGTGCGTGCGTGTGTGTGTGTGTGTGTGTGTGTGTGTGTGTGTGTGTGTGTGTGTGTGTGTGGCCAACTGTCTGCGAATCTTCTTCAATATGCCCAGACTATTTGTGCTGCCCTCCCGAATTCTGGGTGACTCACTTACCTGCCTCCCCTTGCCTGAGCCATCATTGCTCTGTGTTTTTTCCCTAGGAGTCATCACTGCTGCTGACATTCTTGATCGAGAGACAACGGGGTCATACTGGCTGACAGTGTATGCCACAGACAGGGGTGTGGTCCCTCTCTATTCCACCATTGAGGTCTACATAGAAGTTGAAGATGTGAATGACAATGCCCCCCTGACCTCGGAACCCATCTATTATCCTGTTGTCATGGAAAACTCTCCCAAGGATGTGTCTGTCATTCAGATACAAGCCGAAGACCCTGACTCTGGTTCCAATGAAAGACTGACCTATAGGATTACAAGTGGAAACCCACAGAACTTTTTTGCCATAAATATCAAAACAGGTAAGTGCTTGCTTGGCTGAATTGAAATTGGCTGTCCACTTTTAAATGTGTTGTCTGGCCTTGTGTTGCTGGCTTTCCTATTTTATTGTCTATGGAACAGAGTCTTCTTTTCTGGGGGTAGTTTTTGCCCAAGTAGGTGTTTCTTCTGTCTACTTAGAGCGTTTCAATCTCACCTGACACTGAGGTGAACTGATGTAGTAATAATCAGAAACAGCACAGACAGCAAGCTGCAGGCTTGCTCCAATCATTGTAAAACATGGTCCAGGACCTCTCAGATGGTCAGCTGCCTCTTCTCTTTCTCCAGAGCAGCAGCCTGTTGCTGGGTTCATTATGTGAGCTAGCATTGTGAGGCCTCTACTTCTAGGTCCTTCTGCCTTGCTTGGCCTCACTCCAGCTTGTTGTAAAGGAAGCTCTCAAAGGCTTAGCTCTAAGTTCAGAAGTTTCCCTCCCTACATTTTCCATCAATGAAGTGCCAGTGTTCCAAAGAACTTCCCTTGTCTGTATCTGAAGCTTTACACAAAAGTAGGCACAATTTAATTTCCGACCTTTTGCTGAAAAGGTTTCTAAAGGCTATAAAAAGAGTTGAATTTGTTAAGTGTATGTTAGAAAGCAGTACTGATCAGGACAGTGTGGACTTGGGCTGAATGTGTCCTGACCAGGTTGCCCACTAGAACATGGCTTTGTGGTGAAGTCAACCTCGGCATGTTACTGCTCTCCTATACTGTGCCACTGTTAGATTTGAACAGAGACCTCAAGCCCTCAGGGAGAATGTGATGGTTGGAGATTTAATTAATTGAAATTTAGAATAACGGAATTCTTTCATGTTTCTCTGGGAAGGTGAATTGACATTGGTCAGTGTTGGGTTTGGTTGACGTGTGTTGGTGTAGATAGACTTTCCTCAGGAACACTAATGGAATTGGTCATTATTTGCCTTTATTTGTTAAAGGAGAAATATACAATGGACATTATGTCCTTTATAGATATCAAGTTCCAATTCACAAACCTAGAAGGGAGAAGGGTTTTTTGTTGTTGTTGTTGTTGTTTTTTTTTTTTTTTTTTTTTAATAAACCTAGTTCTGAGTCAATCAGTCAACTTTTAGTCATATTTCAATGCTCTTAAAAGTATTTGATCAGAGCTGGGCGGTGGTGGCGCATGCCTTTAATCCCAGCACTCGGGAAGCAGAGGCAGGCAGATCTCTGTGAGTTCGAGGCCAGCCTGGACTACCAAGTGAGTCCCAGGAAAGGCGCAAAGCTACACAGAGAAACCCTGTCTCGAAAAACAAAACAACAACAACAAAAAAAAGTATTTGATCAGGACTTGAACTCTGTCTCATTATAAATGAAAGGTAGTGATCTGCCAGCAGTGTCTGGCCGAGGTATACTTATGCTAGAAGGAGAAGACACAGATAAAGGAGCCTAGCCGAGCATCTGAGGCACACCCAGCACAAACAGTCACCATATACCTGAGAACTAAGTCCTTGTTCAGTGCCAAGAAGACCTTCTGGTCCACTTCTGTGCTGTAGCATAGGACTATAAAATGTGAAGAGAGAGAAATGAATGCAGATACTTTACAGATTTAACAGGGGGAAGGTAGAGGGAAGGAGAAGAGAGAGGGGAGGAGAAGGGAGAGGGGAGGAGAAGGGAGAGGGGAGGAGAAGGGTGAGGGGAGGAGAAGGGAGAGGGGAGGAGAGGGAGAGGGGAGGAGAGGGAGAGGGGAGGAGAAGGAGAGGGGAGGAGAAGGGAGAGGGGAGGAGAAGGGTGAGGGGAGAGAAGTGGAGGGAATGAGTGAGGAGGGGAGGGGAGAAGGAGAGGGAGGACTAGATGACACGGTGTGCACGCTGGGAGGAGGAGGGAGAGGGGGTAGGCCACGGCAGGGAGAGGGGTGCCGTCTGTCCAGGAGTAGGTGAGACGGGAGAATAGAAAGCAGAGGGATGAGGGGGAGGAGCAGGTGCGTGAATCGGGTGGCGGAGAAGGGAGAGGGGACGGAGACAGCGTGCAAGTGGCAGCCCAATAGAGCTAGGGAGATGGGGAGGAAGATGTGTGAGACCTTCTCCCCGGGACGCCGACTGTATTCCCGGGGAAAAGTCAACAGGCAATGGTCAAGTTTAAGTAAAGTTTGTGTGTGAAACATTTGATGAGGCCGCAGCACACTCTAACATTAAATGCTTTGATCCTGCGCCCCGTCTTCCCTTCTTTGATGCCTGTCACCATTTCCAGGTTTCATACAGAAGAAGATCCTGCATCACCCTCCTGCTTTTAGGTTAAAGGACTCTACAGAGGGACAAGTTCAGCTGCTGCTGGCCTTTGCTTAGAGCTGAAAAAGACAAATACCTCTTATGAGCAGACCTCTAGGTTTTTCTGGCCATCCATCTTAGCCTAACGGGTTCCACGCCAGTGAGAGACCTTGTCTCAAAAATAACATAGACATTGTTGCTAAAGAATTACACTCAAGGTTATCCTCTGGCCTCCACATATACATGGCCACATGTGTGTATATGCACATAACACACATATACACACATGTGTACCCAACCATATACACACACACACTCTTGAAAGTGGAATGACTATCACAGATAATGTGTCTGATGTGAAGAACTTAGAGTAGACCTTTTGCACACTGTCTTTTATGCACATGAATTTTCAGAAAGCCCTACATTATCATAATGTGGCTTACATTGCATAATAAGAGCCTTAATTGTATGCATAATATCTCTGTCTTTGCTAGAGATTTTTTAAAACTGTGCCCAGAATGACATTTTCATCTAACTTGTCTAATTGTCTCCAAGAAATGCACAGCATGCCTTGGTTTTCAGACACAATATAAGAAAACAATATATCTTATTTATTCATTATTAAGATCATGGCACCTATTTCTTTTTATCACAAAATCCAATAAATAAGATCATAAGCTTAAGATATGTTTTGAGCTTTTGAGGGGCCAGAAGTAATATGAAAGTAACAGAACAGTTAACACTTGTGACCCAGTGGCAGAAACAACACTTAACTGAAGTACAGGAGCTTTAGTGAATATGGGTTTGGCAAGAGAGATTGGTCAGGGAGGGATTGCTTTATGTTTAGAATCCTATCTTTAAAATACTTGCCGTGGACTTCATAAATGTGAAACTCTATGAACCACCCTAGAGAACATGAAGTAAATCAGTCAGTCCAGGTGATACCAGCTTTCGGTGCTTGGGCAAGTTACTGATCCCCTCTGAAATTTAGTTTTCATGAGTGTGATGGTTAGCTTTGCCAAATTGGTGCAGACAAGCATCATCTGGGGAAAGAGTCTCCATGAAGGATTGTCACCATTGAGTTGGCCTATAGGCATGTGTGTAGAGGACTGACTTAACTAGGTTAATTGATGTGGAAATACTCTGCCCACTATGGGTGGCACCATTCCCTAGCAATCCTGTACTGTGTAAGAATGGAGAAATTGAACTGAGCAAATGCTAGCAAGCGAGCATGTGTGTATTCATTTCTTTTTTCTCTCGACTGTAGGTATAATGTTAGCAAAGGTCTCAAGCTCCTCCTACTGTGAGTTGGAACTGTGTACTACAATAAACTCATTCTCCTTTAAGTTGCTTTGTGTAAGGGTGTTTTATCACAGCAACAGTAATGAAACTAGAACAATGAGTAATGATTGCAGCAAGGAATTCAGGAGTCCCATGAGGACTTACCACACTGCCTAGCACAGCAAAGTCCCATGATAAATGACGATGCCCTGTCTGCTTTATGCTAATGGCAGGAATATGCTTTAATGTTTCTAAGCCTAGGTTTCTTATCTGGAAAGTGAACACAACTTTGCTTACAGCACAGTTATTACTCATGGACAATGGAAGTCACAGGGCAAGTGGAGGATGCCAGTAAAATGCAGAACTCTGTAAGAAATGTGTGTTATTATGACTACATCTCTTTTTTTATGTGGGGGTGGGGTGGGGTGCATAGGTGTCTGTGTATATAGATGTTGTGTGGATGGGAGGTCATATCTGTATATAGACATATGGAAATCAGAGGCCAATCTAAAAAAAAAAACACAATTGTTATTCTTCAGATACTGTTCATCTCGGTTTTGTTATTTGCTCATTTGTTTGGTTTCTTTCTTTTTTCTTCCTTCCTTCCTTCCTTCCTTCCTTCCTTCCTTCCTCCTTTCCTTCTGTCTTTGATCAGCAAGCCCCAGGCATACATCTGTCTCTCCCACCTCAGGGCTGGTATTACAAGCCCATGCTCTCTTGCTCAGTTTTTTATGTGAGTGCTGGGGATCAAACCCAGGTCCTCTTAGGCTTGCACAGCAAGCATTTTGCTGACTGAGCTATTTCTCCAGGTTGTACTTTTTTCTTTCATTTTTGTAGCACTGGGGGGTCAACCTCACTGAAACTTGTAAGCTCCTTGTTTAGGGTGTTGCTCTTGTTGTGGGGAGAATCTGATGGACTCCCTAATAGCAGCTTTAATTTTCAGAATTTCTTCCATCTTTAGAAAGTCATTGGTGTGAAATTGTGGCAAAAACATTGATGCAATATTTTTCAACACTGAAGCAGGGGATATAGGTAACCAGTATGTTTACCAAAGATTTGTACTCTGAGTTTTTAAAACTGGAATGTTGTTGATTCTAGTAAACTAACCCTTTGTTCTCTCTGTGGTAGAGATGAAATTTAAAGAGTTTTGCCTTGTTCTGGAAATGTGTTACATGATAAATAAAGATGAAAATGATTAATGTAATTGTGAATTGTGCCAATGTTCTAGGTCTACAGCCTACAGCACCTAATGGATGTCACTGACCCTGAGATAGAGAGATTTCTTTGCTGAGCCAAAAGGTCCATTTGAGTTTTCCCCTACCAGATTTGGAGCCATGTAAAATAAGTGGGCTGTGGGCTTTCTTCAAGTACTTCTTGTAGGTTAGGCAGAAAAAGAAAAGCTGTCAAGTTGGAAAGTCTTCTTTGGCCAATACCCTGCACTAGCTGCAGACAGAGCAGGTGAGGTCACTCCAATGCAGCTCCTTGCTGGGGCTGCACAAGTGTGATGAACAAGAAGCTGTACAATGTTCAGAATCAAGTGAAGAGGAACTGTTCTTCCTTCCAGGACTTGCAGAGAGATGCAAACTGACCAGTCTCTGCTCATCCCCACAAAACTAGGGAGAAATGGTGGGAAGTTTCTCCATAGCTTCAGAACATTTGCTTTATTTCTGTCTAGTGTGTTACTCTAGTTCAGCAGGCTAGCATTTGCTAGAGCTCTCACTATGCATTAGACATGATTATTGCTCTGTCTGTGCTCCTCATTAGACTAACAACTGTGTAGACTACGAGCAGACTGCATCTGGGTGCCACTGTCTCATAAGAGTGACTCTTGAAGGGACTTTGCCTCACTTGACCGGTGTGTAGCACTCGGACTTTCCATTCAGTTTTATGAAGTGCATTTTTGGTACGGCTGTTTACCTGAATCTGATATTGGTGGATAGGGACATAAAAGAAGATGATTTCTGAACTAAGGAGATTTAGTCTCATGAGAAGATAGATCATCATACCTCATACAAGTCAACTGTGTAAGAAACTTGCATAAAATATGAACTACTGAACTCTGTAGATGAACTCTGTAGATGATGTAGATGAACAGGGTAGCTGGTATCAGGGCAAGCAGGCAGCTAGGGGAGTCTGGCAGCCCTGAGTGTCCAGAGGAATGGGCTGGTCCACAGAGGCAGAGTTCTGATCACCACCCAGAGAATATAAAATGGTTCAGTTAACCTCCAAAGCCAGTCCAGAGATATTTCAGCTACTCCAAGATGCACGCTCTTATTATTGAGGGGATTGCAAAAAGATTTACAAATGTTATGCAAGATCATAACCTCCAGATAGTTGCACTTCTTTTGCTTGGGAATTTGATGGTTGTTATGGTTCAGAGAGTCTTAAGAGTTCCTATTAAGAGTTCCTTTGAGAAGTCTGCCTCTTAAGTGATTGTTTAGAGGGGTAACGTACAGAAGACTGGAGGTTTTGTCTTTCTTCCCTCTGATAAACACAGGCTCAGGCATGGCATCCATTGTGTTGATAGCATGTGTCTATGAAACAGGTCCTTGCTTAATGCTGCTCTTCCCATGGATCCTTATTAGGACTTGGGATATCTTAGTTACCTTCTGCAGTTGCTATGTCTGCCTCTGATCTCTGACCATTGATCTGCTCATGGGCCTATTGTTTTACCTACATGTAAATGGTAGTTTAGGCTTAGCATCTTGGGATAAATCTGAGCACAATATACTTTATCTGCACACACACACACACACACACACACACACACACACACACACACACACAAATCCCCAAATCATTTGAGAAAGAGGAGTCTTCAAAATTGTGTCTTCCATGGGAATGCCTCAAGTTCTACCTGACTATTGCTTCTTTGGCATGTAGACATGTAGATATCTAATATCAAAATATTGGATGGCCCGAGTTTTTTCAATCAGCTGTGAATAATAGCCTCTTGCCTTTGGGTATATAGTCTAAGAGATAACAGGTAACTCTCACCATTAATAAGAGAGTTAACTGAGGAACCCAAGCCATGCATCAACTTGATAATCACCAGGTGATCTTATTAGCTAAGGCGTCCTGTGGAGAAGCCTGGTAATTTGTGTTTCTGACAAATTCCCAGCAGAGACTGAAGTCCCCCTGAGGAGCTTGATGTGTAGTCTCTAGACTTCATTGACGAAAGGGAGGTGGCTAGGCCTGAGATAGTGCTACAGAACAGGCAGCCAGCTTTGTAAATTACCCCAACTCTCTCATCTTACTGTGCTGTGGTTTTGAGAATCAACTGTAAATTCCAAGTCCCTTCTCCACCCATTCCCTACCAACCCTCATACCCTTCTTCTCTTTCCGGTTTTATGAATTGGGTAAAAATAAAAATCATGTCCCTTTAATTGTCAGTGTGAGTAAAACACCACAAAGTCTCATTTACAACGCTGGACAGTATAAGATATTTGGATACACTTGTTAATTTATAATTTTAATTGTATTGAAAATAGTTTTCACACAATATATTCTGATGATGGCGTCCCATCCCACAACTCATCCCAGATACTTCCCGCCCACCCAATTCTACATCCCTTCTATGTATTATTTCTAAAACATGGAACAAAGCAGAATTGGTAAAACGGAGCTTAGACCTACTTTAATAAAGAAGCAATCATATCCAATTTCAGTAAAGTGCTTGAATACTTAATTGTCAAGGAAACACTACCTCACAAGATAGGAGTATTAAAAAATAATTTGCTCTCCAAAGTAAGTTAAGCCCTGTGCTTCTGCACAGCGCCATTTGGGGGTAATCTGCTTAGAACACCCCATGCTCCATTTGGGGGTAATCTGCTTACAACACCATCTCTTCCAGGAAATCAGACGGAAACTGCCCGTACAATTACAGAGGTCTCAAGGGGAAAATAAAAAGCAAGGTGAGGGACAGAGCAAAGGAC
Source organism: Peromyscus leucopus (assembly GCF_004664715.2). NCBI lineage: Eukaryota > Metazoa > Chordata > Mammalia > Rodentia > Cricetidae > Peromyscus > Peromyscus leucopus. The sequence goes on from NC_051069.1 coordinate 54,373,558, forward strand.
GGTGCTATTCCTCATTCTTGCTTTCTTGCACTGCCTTCATAGCAAATGGTAACTTCTCCCAAACCAGTAAGGATGGCCTGAACGACACTTTGATATTCATAAGACCTAGGCACAAAGTAGACAATGTGGCAAATGAGTATGGATGGAACAGTAAATCACCCTTACTCCTTCATTCAGCCATGAAAGAAGGCCTTGTCATATAGAATCTTAAATTGTATTCATTTAGTCTAACAAGTTCAGGAGAACAAATGGAGCTCATGCAGATTTATTATTTAAGTATTATTTAAATTCAGAGATGACCTTTGCATCCATGTCAATGTGTTCTAGATGAACAAGGACAACAGGAAAATTTCTGTGCTGTCCTTATGTCCTGAGGAGGATGGGTAATCCCCTCTGGACCAACTCACAACTGCAAGCTGGGATCATAGCGCCTCTGGGATACTGAGGAATGGTCAGAGTGGCCATGGCCAAAGGACAATATGCTCCCTCCTACTGTGGGCACTGGCTGTACCTTGTAGGGCCAGCTCTATCACGATACATATCTTTAAAGTCCATTTCAGAATTTCTCAGCCCAAATACTTCTAGCATGTTAACTCAGATTGTATTGTTCTGTTGGGAGATCTCATACACTTTAAAGTATCTAGCAAGTTTGTGGCCTCTACTACAACCTTAGTACATATATCTCCTAGCTGCTGCAATGAAGACCTCTCCAGACTATATCAATTGTCCCTTACAGACAGAAATGCCCTTTCTGAAAACCACTGAAGTGCTGTGGAGCCCTTCACAGGACCTTGTTTGCAAAGTATTCATACTAAATAAATGACAGGGCAGAATAATTTAAAAACAGTGAAACAAAGCATATATATGAAGCATATGTAAGTGCATATTATTACTAATAGTACATGGGAGCAGTTGGATGGAGGAAATGGAGGGAAAACGATGTAATTATATTTTATTCAAAATGAAAAGTAAAATATAAAAGGAGGAAATGCAAAGTTACCTCTTGTCCCTTTTTAATTCTAGTTTTCTCGTATTTTAAAGGCCCTGTGAACACTTGATATCAACTCTATTAGAAGTAAAGGGGACCCCACGATAACAAAACTTCAAACATAATAATGTGTATAAAGTTATTGGCTCCTTAGTATTTGAAGAGGATTTAGCTGGCGACCAAACGCTCATCCAAGTCTGTTTTGAGCAGCTTTCTTCAGAAAACAGCATGAAGAGATTATTGGAGAGTTTTAGGCTTGAAATACTTTGTAGCTCCAAATCCTGTCCCTGCTTAAGGTCAGCCTTCTGATGAATAAACACAGTGTGACTTCAGTCCTGCAGTAGAGTGGAATGAAGCAGGAGTGTATCACCCTTTCAACCTCGGGGAGGTAGTCAGCAGCTCAGGCTCTAGAAACTTCTGGTGTCTGCAGCAAGCATGCCATGCTATGTGTACAAGCCCCCAGGGAACTGAGGGGGGTTCCTGGGTGCTGAGATTGGGTTCTGGCATGTCATTGGATTATGAAGACTTAGGCTGAGTGGAGTGGAAAACTGTACAACCATCAACAGCAGGGAAGTATTTGACCCCCAAATAGATACAAACTCAAAAAAAAAAAAAAAAAAAAAAAAAACAAACCAACCAGGGTGTCAGTTTGAAAATGGCAAGTGTTTTATGTCACCTACAAGAAATAGCTTTGGATTTTGAGTAAGAGTAAATAGGATTACTTGGGAAAGGATTTTTGAAGTGCTGTTTATTTATAATTACATCACAGGATGGGGAGCTTTGATGAGAGGAAGGGGGTTGTGCAATCAGAAGCTACGTGATTAAAGCTTGCAGCGATGGTACTGCATCTCTGACTGTCAATGGAGGGTCAGAGGCAGCCTGAGATGCAGTATGCTGGTCGCCCCTGAGGCTGGTCTGAGCCCTGTTGCCTGGGCCTCCATTCAGGCTCAGCTGCTCTGGAAAGCTATGAGAAATTACTGAAGATTATTTGGGAAGGTGATGGAGTCACATAAATAAAGTAGATGATAGAGATGTATTTATGAGTAAAAAGAAGACTGATTAAGGTCATAAATTTCTCTTTTATTTCTTGTATCTGGGTGTTATTTGCAGAGCAGTAATTTACTGTGTTGGTTTATTACTGTCTTCTGTTCTGAGGGAAACCTTGAATTTTAATTGAAACCACTGCCTGCCTCCCTGTATCTCTGGGTATTGGATGCCATTGTGAAAGTCTCCCAGATGCTTCTAGCGCCAGGCTATTGCGTTTCAGTAGTCCCTCATTTAGCATCTGCCAGAACACTGGGAAGGGACAAGGGTTCCTGCTTGTAGGTGATTGGCCCAAAGTCCCTCAGTAGTCAGCCTTATGAACATTACACAAGATGGAATTTAAAGCAATCAATTGCCAATGTAGTCCTTCTTCTCTGGATAGAAAGTTAGGAACTTCAACTTTTGTCCTAGTTTTTAGCTAGATATGTGTGTTAGTGGTTTGAGTGGACACATGTGTGTGTGTGACTAAGCATAACTGTTTTGATTTTTCTAGAGCTTTATCTGTTGATGATGCTATCCTATGTCTTAGACATGTTTGCCTTGGGTCATGAGGTTGTATGGAAGTCGTTGTTGACTGTTTTTTGGTACTTTGTAAATCAAGATCTCATCTATTTTTACTCACTTGTCATCTGTCAGGCTCACATTATCTGGAAATACCCCTATAAATGAGCCCTGAATGTTACACATGGGCAGTTAGTGTAAGATAAGTTGAGATTTCCTTATAGACTAGAGAACATCAAGGCTACTTTGGCCTTCATGCCACTTTTTCTTTTCTTTGGGTCTTGTGGTTGTCATCTTTGAGTGACTTTGTTCTTAGCATCTTGAAAGTTTTATGAAGAGTTCAAGTGTTTTAAAAATCTATACATTCTGTTCACATTGAGGTAGATTAATTTAGGAAAGCATGTAAATAACAAAATTTCAAACCACTCTGTGGTGAGCCCTGACTGCTGTCTTATTAATTGATAGAAAAATGACATCATCTTAACTTTGCATAGTCAGTTAGGCTCCATGATAAACCTGAACACAGAATATGCCACCGAGAATGTGTTCACGAGGATAAACACTTGGGTCAAACATCTTCACATTCGAATCCAGCTGCATCACTTGTAGCTTCATTTCTGCAGCTGCTATAAAATACCATGACAGCAAAGCACCTTAGGGAGAAGGGTGTCTATTTGGCAGACAATTCCAAGTTACGGTCCACCATTTCAGAGAAGTTAAGCTGGGCACTGAAGCACCTAGTCACATCATATCCACAGTCAAAAGTGGAAAGAAATGCATGTAGCCAATGCTGCTTGCTGGCATGCTTGCTGGCATTCTTCACTCTTGCACAGTTCAGGGGTTAGCCTAGGGGATAGTACTGTCCATAACAGCCTGGCTCTTCCTACATCAATTGCCGAGAAAAGAAATTCCCCACAGGCCAATTAGATCTAGACAGTTCCTCAATTTAGATCCTTTCCCCTAGGTGATTCTAGGTTATGGCAAGTTGACATTTAAAACTATCCAGCACAGAACTTGGCAATATGATGTTGGGCAGATTGCTTAACCTTTCTGGGCTTCAGTTTCCTCTGAGAAACTGCAAATGATCTTAATAGCACATTGGTTTGCTATTAAGATTAAATAGTTTAACGTATGTAAAGTACTAGAAGGAACACTTGGCACATAGCATACTCTCAATAAATGTTACATATTAAACAAATCTGCACATGCAGTTTGTTTCCGCTAACTGACATTCACAGTACATGATTAAGGCCTTAGACGTTTGTGTTTGCAAACTAGGACTGAATGTAACACTTTCCTCAAGGTTCACTAAGTTCACTGTATGATTAAGACTGCCAGCAATGCTGGCTCCTATCTGTCATCACTTGAGTTGTGTCTGCCAAGTGGACAGTGAAGAAACAAAAGATGCAGACTCTCAGAAACCTATCTGCCTATCCAAGGTTGTTCTGCTTTTTACTCATTTATTCCTATGATGCCTTGCAAACACACTGATGGGAGCAATGGGTTTTCTGAATTTCAATCCAGCCTCTGCCATTTGGTTGCTTTGACCACAAAAGGAGGGCTCATTTCGTTCCTGTCAGCTTCAGAATTGTCACTTGTAAATGAGAATTGGAGCAAGGATCAAACCTGCCAAACCCTAACCCTAGGTTGCTGCTTCATTTCCTGTGCAGACATTAATAATCATTGGTAACAACCTCTCATGGTCTGCTCATGCTGGCATGAACAGGCATCACTAAGCAATGGCAGCATTATCTTATCATCTAACCATACTGGCACCAATTACTACAAAACACTGGTGGGAGCAGATGTTAGGGATAGAGCTACTTACCACTGATGATGCTAATAATAACTCTACCTAGGACTGTCCTAAGTCTTAAGTGACAGTGACATTGGAGAGAATACAGTGAGAGAAAAAAGTAGACTCAGGTTTTGAAGAGCCAAAGAAGCAATAAGAGTAAGAATTGCATTGACTATGCAGTGGGAAGGAATGCCTGAAGGAGGGCCCCTCCCTGTGAGCTGCAGCTTACAGCAGCATCTCTGCTGCTCCTTTGCTAACCTCCAGTCCTTTCTCCCTTGTTGCAGTTACATTGAGGTAGAGGCTTGGACCATGGCTTTTTCTTCCAGAAATTTGTTGCTAGGCTTCAGAAATGATATCTGGCTATAGTGGAATGTAGTTGCAAATCTGAGTGCCTACCATTGACATACAGACAGATGAATGGACTGCCCATAGCAGACTTGGTCCCAAAGAACGCAATGGCAAGTCTAGAAGTTACCAGAAGTCATCTGTGTTCTGCCCAATTAATCTGTTGGTACTAATGCACAGCTTACCATTGAAGTTTGAAATGGGTTCTCTTTATATAACTGATAGGACCATAACTGTCTGTTACTGTGGAAACCACATCGGGAGTGAGGCTGCTGCCTGCCTGTTACTGAGAGGTGTTAAAGAGGAGGAAATGCCTGTACCTTTATATGTACTGATCTAGAAAAAAAAAAAAACAGTGGAAGGTGTCTGCCTGTACACACTCTTGACAAGACTCTCCATCTATATCACTTGGAATCACTACTCATTTTTACAATAAAATTCTGCATGTACTTTTACAATAAAATTCTGCATGTACTGACTAACATCATCTTAATTGTGTGCTTCAACAAAGGCTTAGATCTCTTTAACAGTTATTAGATAAAAATGTGCTGATTTAAGTTTTATCCACAGTATTCTGTCTTAGTTAGGGTTTACTATTGTGATGGAAGGCCATGGCAAAATGCAACTTGGGGAAGAAAGGGTTTATTTCACCCACAGTTCCATGTAACACTTCATTATCAAAAGCAGGAAGTCAAGCAGGGCAGGAATCTGGGGGCAAAAGCTGATGGAGGCCATGGAGGAATGATACTTACTAACTTGCTCTCTATGGCTTGCTCAGCTTCCTTCCTTCCTTCCTTCCTTCCTTCCTTCCTTCCTTCCTTCCTTCCTTCCTTCCTTCCTCTCTCTCTCTCTGTCTTCCTTCCTTTCTCTCTCTCTCTTTCTTTCTTTTTTATTTAATAAATTTTTTTATTCATTTTACATACCAACCACAGATCCCCCTCTCATCTCTTCTCTGACTCCTCTCAACCCCATCCCCTCCTCCAAAAGGGTAAACCTGCCTTTCTTATAGAACCCAGACCAGCCCAGGGATGGAATCACTCTCAATGTACTAGGCCCTCCCCCACAATCACTTACACCTGGGCCCTCCCCATTAATCACTTACACCTGTATCTTATAAAGGCATTTTCTCAATTGAGGTTCCCTTCTTTCAGATAACTCTAGCTTTTGTCAAGTTGACATAAAACTAGCCATCACATGTTCCATAAAAAACTCCACAAATATTCTGTTAAAAATTAATTATTTTAGTTTATTTGAATCTGCTTAACTATAGTATGTTGAACAAGATGTGCATGAAAACTACCTATCTTCTCAGACATATATCCTGAAAAATCTACCTATGAAGGAAGAGTTCTCCAGCCACATGGAAATGGACTAGCTTCTTAACTCCCTTAAGGCTCAAATTCCCCATGAGTATAATTATGGCAGTAAATGAGTTATTGCTAATATTCAATAGTTTAGTCAATTTTATGAAGTGTCTAGCTTGGCACTTACATGTGAAGTATTTACAAATAGTAATGATTATAGTGAATTAAATGGATTCAAAATTCTTCACTTCAGAAATTTTACTTAAAATGAATCCTGCTTTGATGATTGATGGCAAGCAGTATGAGAAGCCTTGAAAGTCTTGTATGTCTACTATACATTCATGTTTTATGAGTGCATACTACACATCGGGAACTGTGATAGGCACAGGATAGAAGGCAAGAAGGAATAAAATAATAAGCTTACCCTTCAAGAGCTCATCCATCAGAATTGCTTTGCCACCAATTGACATCATTGCTCCAGTCACCCAGTTTAGAATGCAGCAATTCATATTAAGGGCTTTATGTGAGAGCTATATTTCTAATAGTGATAAATTCTCAGTATATTAATTGATGGTTTTAGGCAGAAAAACCTCTGAGAACATGAATGAGGCGAAGCAAAACAAGTTCATCACATTGAAAACAGGTTATTACATGGGGAAAATGGAGAGCCTTTCCAGTGCACTGTTTCAAACACGCTGGCATCACATGCTTTGTCCAAGTGGGATGGATCCAATTTTCCCTCCCACCACTTAAGCAAATTTCTCATCTCTGTAAAATCTGCTGTTTTTTAAAGACATACTTCATCTCAGCTATGTACATCCTAAATAGTCCATTTTTTACTTAGTTAAATTGTTTTCTGTCATGGTGAGAAATGCTTTCTTCTGAAGAAATGATGTTTGGGTCCGGGAAATAGGGACATTTATTAAAATAGTGTATTAGGAAACTAGCTGTGGATATATTTTTTACAATTTTAGTTAGTATTTAAGAACTTTTAGTGCCCAGTGAAATTACTTTTACTGTGAAACAGCCTCTGTTAACAGGAGTCTCTGAATTCTCACTTTTGTACATAATTAAAAATCATTGGAAATTTATTTCTTGCCTATATATGTTGAGAAATGTCAGGGATGTTTAAGTGGATCTCTGCCGAGGCTTTGCTGGGTCGTAGCATCCAGTTAATGATGTAAATCAGTTGGTGCTTTTTCCCTACTCTAACTTAATGAGCCTTTATTGACTTGAGATTCTATGCAAGGAAAGAACACAAGGAAACCAGGGGCTTCTCAGATTATGTTCTCAAGGCAAAATCACTGCAATCAAGCAAAAAGAAGCCTGATTTCAAGGTGAATTCTGAGCTTGTTATCGAAATTTGTCTTGGATCTGTGATCATGTCTTCTTTCTCTTAAGCACAAGAAGTGATGTGTATTAACAGACAGTTTTCCCAGATGATGGATCTGAAGCCATGGTGTGTCTGCACAAACAAACGGACCATCATTCTGGACCACTCTCTAAACTCTGTCAAATGTGTCCTTCAATTTTTCACCAAGTCTCTTGAACCAACCCACAGTGACATAAGACCCATGCTTGGGAGGTCCCATGACCTGTTGCTTGCTCCATGTACTTCCTGAACAAAGGCCCTTGCATTTTCATTTTGCACTGAGCCCTGCAATAGCTCTATGCAGTAGCCCATTCTGCATGTCTGATTTTCATTTAGCCTAGCCTGATGCTGTAACTCCTGGAGTCCTACCTTGAGCTCTGCTTACTGGCACTCTCTTCCAAGTTCAGCTCTTTCAGGATTCTGCCTTCTAACCTGCTCTTTTTCATCTGTGGTAACATCATATAAATTAGACTTAGGATAGTAAGCAGGCTAGGATATGAAAGGTGACCTTGAAGAACCTCCAAGAGGCAAATCTACCATGTTAGCAGCCATGCTCTGCAATGGTTAGGTCTGGAATCCCAGGCCAGTGTCTTCCCCAAGGATGACTGAACATAGCCTCTGTAGACAAATCCAATGGAAGAACATAGTCCCCATTTGTGTCCATGGAAAGAAAATTGTCATACCCAAATCATTTTAAGGGATGATAGTTCTTTTATTGAGACTTTTGTTTTCTATATCTTAGAGGTTGCACATTTCCCAGTGACCTCTTAGACTTACTAAAGTCCAATAATTTCTATGTCTGTCTTCCAACTGTTCTCAAAAACTTGAAGAGCCCTTGCTTGGAACAGTCTTGCCCTCAAATGGAAATCTTTATGGCCCAGACTCTGGTCACTAAGCTACTGATATAGTTTCTAACAATTGTTTCTCAATGTGCACAGCCTTCTACCAGCTCCATGAAAGATAAAAGATTCTCTCTATTGCAGTTTTTATTTTTATTTTAGTGGATATTTCTAGTTCCTGAATGACAACCAAAGAAATCAGATAGGAAGCAAGGCCAATTGTTTAACTGTTATTTCTTTGGCTAGTCATAGGGTGAAAAAATATGTTGGCCACAAAGAAATAAGATTCTTAAGAACAGAGAGGAGGTGACTTATTTGGTAGAGTATTTGCCTAGAATGCAAAAAGCCCTGGATTTCATACCAGTACCACATAAAGCAGGCACCATGGAGCAATGCCTGTAACCCCAGCCTTTTGGGAGGTAGGGCAGGAGGATCAGAAATTTGAATCATGCTAAGCAGCTGGAGACCAGCCTAGTCTGCCTGAGAAATTTAGTTGATGGTGAACACATGTAATCCCAGCACTCTGGAGGCAGAGACAGGCAGATCTCTGTGAGCTCAAGTGCAGTCTTGTTTCATAGTGTGTGCTTGGCTACTCAGAACTACTGAAACCCTATCTCAACAAACAAATAAAACAACACAAACAAACAAATACTTATTAAGAGTAGGGAATTTTATCCCCTTTTAGATGCAATTTTTATTTGGTTTTAAGGGTCTCTTTATTCATAGATAAGCAAACCAATGATGAATTGTCAGAACTGCCTTCAGGACCATAATTGGGAATGAAGTTCAGCAACAAACTATTTTGACAGCAAACAGAAGTCCCATAAATCACCTGTTCTATTGGCAAACTTGCATCTTCCAGTTTAAAGGGTTTTTCAGGTTGAAACCATTGAGGGCAAAGACTGTGTCAATATAAAATGGGCAGCATCAATGTCCCCATCGTTTACAAACTTTCAATTGGTGGAGAATGGAGTTGCTAAATGCATGTCACCCCACAAGGCATAAGAAAAAGTCTGAACATGTGTCAAATAAAGATCAATGTTTGTCCTGGAGAATCAAGTTTCCAAAGACGTTATCAGCTTCAGAAGTCTCTGCAGACAGGGGCCAAGGATGATCAGAGCAGAAGGCACAGCTCAGCAATCCCTTCTGCCTTCACTCACCGGGTCTATACAATGACAAACAAAAGCCTTGCCAGGTTGTTTTTTGGGGGAATGTGACAAACACAGGCTATCTGCTTCTCGGGTTTGCTACTAAATTGAGACTGTTCACTGTTCTGAGGCAGGTTCCTTTGGATGTCATTGTGTCCCTACAATAAACTTTATATATATATGAGTGTTTTGCTTGCATGGATATCTGGTCACCATGGACATGCTATGGCCATGGATGCAAGAAGAGGGCATCTAATCCCCTGGAACTGGAGTTACAAATGGTTGTGAGCTACCATGTTGGTGCTGGGATTCAAATCTGAGTCCTCTGGAAGAGCAGCCAGCTCTCTTAACTACTGGACCATCTTGTCAGCCCCCAGGAGTATTTATTTACCCATTTATTCATTCTTTGTTCAACATTAAGTATTGTTTATTGCACATTAATAGTTGCCAGGCACGTGTGGTAGGCATTGATAACATAAGCGACTGATTTTAGCCCGCAAGAGTACAACTTCCCACATTTCAGGTGCTCCATGACAATGCTGAATGAATGGATGGATAGACACAGGCTTTGGGTTTTCTGTATCACTCGCATCAAACCTGAGGTTCTACATTCCTCTTTGTAGCAAGTGGTCACTTGGCCTTATTGAAATCCAATGGGGGCTGAAATTCTCCTGGCTGATTTTGCTTATGTTTACATTTGATATTTGCAATGTTTTTGTTTCTTTGTTTGTTTTGAAATCGAGTTTCTCAATGTAGCCCCAGCTGCCCTAGAACTTCCTATGTAAACCAGGGTAGCTTCAAACTCAAACTCACAGAGATCTGCCTTCCTCTGCCTCTTAAGTGCTGGGACTAAAGGTGTGTGCCACCATGCCTGGCCTTTTGAAGTGTTTTCAAAATGTCATCTCTGGATTCCTCTGCCTCTGAGGAACTGAAAAGATCTTTTTTATTGACACAGTATTCAGGCCATCAGGATATGCACAGTGGCTGGTGCTTTCACACCTATCCAGAGAGGAAGATTAAGAAATTGGTAGTCTCACTTTTAGTCGGTTTATTCTCCGTTACCAAAGTGCTTTGTGAGTCCCATCAGTGCTGGATTTTAACACTGACTCTTATGGCCAATGGCTTTGACCTGGTTAAAACAATATCACAGTGCCATTGTCCCCTGTGATACGATCCCTCTTCTATATTTGATTTTAAAGTGATTTAATACATAGGGGTAAAGGTAGGTAAATAGTGTGAAATGCTTTTACTTTCATATACAAGAGAAATACAGGAGTTGGCCTTTGTTAGCAGAAATTCTAATTGTGATTGTAATTTATACCTGCTTCATAGTGCTGGACCTCTTATGTAGTCTGTCTGTGGCGGACTTAGAAAATCCTGCTCTCCAAGTCTCCTAGTGCTGCATGGGGAGCTCTCCAGTAAGAATCCTTGTCTCAGAGTCAGGAGATGCTTGTCTAAGTGTCATAACCACCCTGCTTAGGCCTGTCATTGTTTACCAGAGGTCAACCATTATATTGGCACTTTAAGTAAGTGGTGGGTGATGGAATACGTGCAGACAGATGTCTGTCAACCTTACCATGAGCAAATTTGAACACAGTGAGTCATGCTTATGGTTCTGTCTGTCATAAATAAGTAAACTAGCCAGAGTTTTCTGGCCTTTAGTAAGGTGATTGCATTATTCTGCTTAATTGGTACATTAAAGATTAATTTAGCAATAATATATGAAAACAAATTCCATATCAGCTACTGGAGTAGGTGCTGAACATATGAAAGTACAGGATACCTCATTCCCCGTGATGTGGGGGTCTGTCTCTCGAAGCATTTCCCTATCACTGCTGTGGTTTGTGTGGTGTTTAATCTCATTTTTATTGATCTGTATGGAACAATGCTTCCTTCCTCTCTACAGCTTTTATTTCCTCTACACTCCGAGTTCCTCATCAAGCCAGAACTGTAAACTAAGACTTTTGTGCTGTGGCTCAGTGAGATAGCTCAGCAGGTAAAGGCACTTCTTCCCAAGCTGAACAGCCTGAGCTCCGTCTCCTGGACCCAAGGGGTAGTAGGAGAGGACTAGCTCCTTTACTTTGTCTTCCAACAACGTCTGGACACTAGAGATCTAGTCTCTGTGACTCTGGTAGTCAGAGCTCTTACTGCAAAGCCCAACACAACTGTCTGGGACTGAGTCCCTGTTGGCTTTTAAAGTAGTGTGTTTGGGGGACAATTTGGCTAATTTGATTGGATTAAGGAACACATATCACTAGTAAGCATCATCATTCCCCTCTCTCTGCTCCCAGACCCACCGAGCTTTGCACATGCAGACTCCTCTCACACTGTGGACTGGAGCTGTGTGGACAGGAGCTGCTCCTGCGGCCTTGGCTTCCCTGCTAAGGGCTCAGTCTCCTACCCATGAGTGAAAAACCATTTCTTCCCAAAGTCGCTTCTTCATAGGTCACAAATAATGAGAAAAGTAACTAATACACTCCTGCTAAAGGATGTTGATACAGAAAAACTCCTTTCCCAACTAAATGAAGAACTTCCAGTTTGTTCTGGCTGCCAATCAAAAGTATACTGGGACAAAAACCCTGACCCTCACCTCCTGCATTTCTGAACCTGAGGAGCAAATCTCACTCAAAGGCCAAGCTTTCACCAGAGCTGTCTCAGCCAAGGCACATAGAGCCCTGTCACTAGCCCGGTTATTTAATGTATATTTGTTGAATAGGTTTAGAAAACAGATAAATTAACACAGAATCAATTGCTTAATAGTAGTTCTCAAAGGTAACTAGCAATAGACTCCAAATGTGTCCTTTGTCCAGAAACTGCTGACCTAGCATGTTGGGATTTGTCTGGACAACCACCTGGACAGCTCCTTCCCCCATTCAGACAATGCTGCACCCCAGAACCGGGCTCTTCTGGCTGCACTGTCCCTAGCAATCACATGAGATCCTAACTAAGCATTTCTAATGTGAGACATTCCCTCCTGGAACAACTTTGTCATTTGCTTCTTGCTTCTCTTGTTCGATTTTTCTCCGTACGTTGTTTATCATAACTTTTCCCTGTGGTTGGAGATAACAGATTTCTGCTTTTAATTCAAGAAATGCCGTCTGCTGTAATGTTTTACAACATGATACTTCCCCAGATCCAAGGGAGAGGATGCTGCCTGGTGGCGTTTTTCTGCGTGTGCTGAAACACAGACGTGAGTGCCCTGGAAGTGCAGAGCAGGAAGCCCCTGCCCCTCCATCTCTGCCAGGGCTTGGAGCAAATGTAAAGGACTTTTTTTTTTTTTTCATTGTAATTTAAATTCAGAAGGAGCCTATTTGTATGGTAATCATAAGCTAAGGAAAACAGTGTTACATTCCTCTCTGGGATTTGTTTTCTGACATCTTCACATTCTCTAGTACTTTAACCTGCATATTACAGGCAGTTCTGACTCCATATTTTAACAAGAGAACAGTGCCCAGGGGATTAATCCACAGTGACAACTGGGAAGGGAGAGGTTGAAGCTGTAATTAATGTTGCCCTCATATTATAGGCTGGAGTTTTCTGGTCTTCACCAAAATATGCTCACCGTATCTTTTCACCATTACAGCAAAACAATTGTGTGTGGCGAAGCATGAATGGCACTCTCCTTCTTTGAGAGAGTCAGTTTCCAACATGGGGATACAAATCACATTCTTGTTGTTTGAATCTATTATTCAACAGGACTGATGGTTTTGTATTTGGAGAAGTCCAATTTTCTTTCTGCCAGCAAAAACAGGAAGGGCCTCCCTCCCTGGCTGTTCGCCCAACTCCCAACTCACTCTGAGCAGAAGAAAGGTCAAGGGTTACAGGCTTCTCCTCCAGTCTACATGATGACAGTGTTCTTGTCTTCAGAGGGGCAATCCCAAGGCTTGGAGTCTCACCTTCAGTCACACACGGACTCTTGTTTGTTTGATCACAAGCTCAATTAGATTAATTCTGCCCGTGATTCCATTTGAGAAAGTGGATTTATCTTATACTCAAGGTCTCTTTGGGTCAAAGATCCTATGTTCAGATGCCTGCCCTGGCACAGGTGACATTTGGGGATGAGATGTGGCCAAGCAGAACCACATCTTTTTTTTTTTTTTTTTTTTTTTTTTTAAAAGCAGCCAATGGCTGGATTTGTTTGTCTCAAAAAAACTTTACTGGAAATCAGTAAAAGGGGCCCAGTAGACCAGTCCACCAGGCTAAGGAGGCAGCCTTCATTTAATCCCAATGAAGATCATGTCCTAAGTATTTCACTTACATGGCTGGTGTTCTTTCTTTGATACCTGATAGAAGGTTTCATGTTCACATGAACTTCTGATAGGTCTGCGCATCAGTTGACCTCAAAAAAAAAAGCAGTCTTCATGCAATCTAAGCAAAAGATGCTTGTGGCTCTAACACTCAGAGGTGTGGGATCAAAGAAATGGGAAGACATCATCTCTGCCAGGATAAAGTGGAGAGGAGTTTTAGACTCCAACTAAGGAACTGTTGGTAAGACCAACTGCTGCGCTACTGGTGACAGATGTTCAAACCTGAAAAGTCAGTTTCAAGTTAGAGTTCTTCCAGACCTCAGAGAGAAAGAAGGCAACATCATGGGATGGAGGAGGCCCTACCTACCCCACGCCCCACTCAAGTCCTCTTCTTATGACCATGTGCTATCTGCCTTAGCTCACTTGTGAAGCTCTGCTCTCTCCCATACAGATTCATGGTTGACCAACCATCATCCTCATGTGTTAGGAATGTCTGGCCTGCTAACAAGGCAAAATGGACCTGACAAGACCAGAGAGAATCAGGCCAGGTTGTCATTTGAGCAGGAGTCCAGCATCTCAGGAGCCAGAGCTTGGTTTAGAATCAGGGCTTAGGTGGTATATGTAGGGCCCATGGAGGAGATACATCTACTAAGTCTTCTGGGCTCCTGACCCTTGGGAAGATGCATGACTTGGAGCCTTTCTGCCCTGCATGGGAAAAGCAGTTTCTTTGGTGGCTGTAAAAAAGGGGACAGAGCAGGTTAAATCTATTGATTTGTACAATATTTGTTCTAGATGAGATCTTAGAGGGATGCTAGTATTTCTAAGGCCTCAGTTTATAAATAAGAATTTTGTCCAGGCACTGGTGGCCTACACCTTTAATCCTAGCACTTGGGAGGCAGAGCCAGGCAGATCTCTACAAGTTCAAGGCCAGCATGATCTACACAGCTAGTTCCAGGACAGCCAATGCTACACAGAGAAATCCATTCTCGAAAAAGACAAAACAAAACTAACAAACAAAAAGGAGAATTCAGGATCACTAAACCCAGCACATCTTCCAAAGAGACACGTGTGTTGGGTCAGAAATACCCGAACTTACTGTTTAGTCCTGTTGCTTCTCTCTTGCCGATGTGTTACATGGGCACCCAGAGCCTCCTTTGTTTCTCTGGAGTCCTCAGTGGGTAGACTTTATTGTCACATCACAAAAATATTTTATTGTCATATCCCCACCCATCACAAAACTGAATTTGAGCCCTCTGGGTCCTGGGCCATTCTTTTCCAGGGAATGTGGGCTCCCGTGAATCTCTGAGCAAACTTTCTTAGTGTTGTTCTGCTTAAATACAAGGACATTCTTGCATTGCCTTTGCAGTTCTCAATCTTTCTTTCTATTTCCCATGATAAAAAGAACAACACCATGAGCAGAATGAATCTGCTTAAACGTGGAAAAGCTCCTGTCTATTGTGGAAGCTGATAGTAATGATCTTTTCAATTTTAAGGTCCTTAGAACAATTTCAAAGCTCTGTATAATTTTTAAGATTAGTTTGTGTAAAAGACTTGGACTCTAGATGCTTGGCTAGGTTTCCCTGGAAACCTCCAAGACAATTTGCATGACTCACCTCAGTTCTTTGGAAAGAAGGCCCCAGAGGGAAGGGAAGAAGAAAGGAGGGACATTCTCCTTACATAGAGGACGCTGTCTTCAATACCATTTAAACCAAAGCTTTCCTCTAGTCAAGGACTAGTTGGCCTGCAAGTTGGAATTTTGGAGGAAAGCAGAAGTTGGTCTTGGTAGTTTTTGTTGGCCAACAGTGCTGACCACTGAGCTGTGCACTGAGCCCATGGTCTCTTCTATTTCATGTGCCCAGCCATTTGTTTAAAATGGAAGTCTGGAGAATGAGCACACCCAGCTCATAGTGCTGAATATATGGTGCTATGCCAGTGTCAGCCTCGGAACCTGACTTAGACCTATATGCAGAGGACTTCTAAGTGGCTAAAAAATGTCACACTATCCCTTTGGTGGACAGTGAGATCTGTTATCAGATGCCCACTTTCTCAGACTTGTGTTCTTATTTGTCCCTATCTGCTAGGACATTTCATTTATGACAAGCAGCACCCTATACTTAAGGTTGCAATCTAGAGCTCTAGTTGCTTATTAGGATATTTCAAAGCTGGGACTGAGGGTACGGCTCAGTGGTAAAGTGCCTGCAGCGCTAACATGAGGACCTGAGTTCAGCATCCCAGCACCCCTGTCAAAAAGCTGGGTACATTTGCACATATCTGTAACCCTACTGCCAAGGGAGCTTAATCCAGCAGATCCCCAGAGCTCACTGTTCAAGACAGTCAAGCCAATTATTTAACACTGTTCAATGTCAGCCCCAGTGAGAATGCCAAGAGATAAGATAAGATAGTAATCAAGCAAGACACTAACTCTGACTTCTGTCCTGCACATACATGCACACACATGCAAACACACATGTACTCACAGAGAGACAGAAACACATATAATGCACACATAAAAATACCTGCTCTGTTTAGACTAAAATACCTGCTCTGTTTAGACTAAAATACCTGCTCTGTTTAGACTATCTCAAAGCAAAGATCTGGCTTGCACTGTCTTCTTTAATAACAGAGCCTTGTAGACTCAGTGTCAGAGCTGAGGTGGCAGTGGAGGAAGACTGTAGAAGTGTTAGGTGAAGGTGCAGGACAAGGAGGTGGAGAACCAAGCACTCCTTAGTACCTCTTGGAAGTGCACACAGCATCCACTTTTTATTTTCAAAATCACACCTGAGGTGTGAACAATGGTGTCATTATTCCTAAAGGATCACAGAAGAAAATGGTTCAGGAACCTAACTAGTTAGAGACCCTCAGCTGAACTGCCATGGTTAGAACCCAATACTAAGTTCATTGATCCCAGATCATGCGGTGTCGGCTAACACATACCATGGAGAGAATTATGCATGACAGACAGTTGTAGCTTTTTAAAATACACCTTAACTAGAATATAATTATATCACTTCTACTCTTCCTTCTCCTCCTTCTACCCACCATGTGCCCTTCCTCTTAACCCTTGCTTGCCTCCCGTCTCAAACCGATGGTCTCATTTTCCTTGATTATTATTGTTGCACACAGATAGACAGATAGAGATGTACAAACACATAAATACAACCTGCTGAGTCTGTTTTTGTCATTTGTGTGTATATTTTTTCAGGACTGATCGTTTTGCATTGGCTAACCAATCAGGGTCTCATCCCTGGGTGAGGCTAATTCTCTCTCTCTCTCAGCAGTTGCCTGTAGTTCATAGGACAGACCATTTTTAAAGTAATAAGGCTCCGGCTCACATAGGCACTGTCACTGCTTGTCTTTCTATCAGGCAAGAAGAGTGAGTAACTTCACTGTACATAAAGATGCTGGGGCTCAGAGAGTTTCAGACATGGGGCCAGACAGAGGTTTATAAAGACAAGTCGGCACCAACGCTCTGGTGTCCTGCAGTTTCTAGAGTACTGAAAAACTACCCAGGAAAGAGGAAAGCCTTCGAAAACCGAGAGCCTCCCTTTGTTTAAGACCACTTCATTAGGGACTCACAGATTATGCGAATGAAGCAGTAAAGCAACATGAAGATGTCTGCATTTAAATTCTCCAAACAAAAAGGGGTCATTTTTCAAGTTGAATGGGCTACTGTGAAATGCCTTGCCACCTAGCTTAAACAGAGACTACCTGCCAAGAGAGAAGAGCCAGGAAGCTGCTGGCTGTGAACGTCCAATAATTAGAAGGGATAATTATTAGATTTATTTTATTATTTATATCTCAGTAGAAATAGCCATCTGCCAATTTAAGTATAATTTGGGGTTGAAGAATGAGTGTCCTTTCCAGAGAACATGTGGTGTGGTTTCCTTCCTAAGCTTCTCCCTTGCGCCCTGTCTGCCCCAGGCAATGATGACCACTGCAAGTACTGACCTGTCTCTCCCTGCTGCCCAGAGTCCCATCTATGCAGAGTCCCCACTGAGACAGAAATTCACAAACAATAGGTGGCCCTTGCCAGCAATTGAAGCACAGCAGTCCTGGCCCTTGGCAGCAGTTGGCAGAAATTGGCAGCCTATTTCCCCAGTTCCCTGCCAAGAGAAAGCCGGGCCTCAGAGTTACCTTGTTCCTTTCACCTAGTGGTCATGCTTCTCTCTTTAAAAGAACAAAACAAAAGAGAAAACTCCCTGCACGTGTGTGTGTGTGTGTGTGTGTGTGTACATGAGCATGCACGTGGATGCACTCTTTACCATTTTCAGACTGAAGTCTTCTGGCACAACTACATGTGAGTCTCAGTATGTGCCAAGCAGCATGGTACTATTAAAATCCATTCCTTCCTTGGGAGAGTAGGGCTAGGATATTGCTTTTGACCACATTGGTGTCACAGCTGAAATGTTCAGGATAGTTTGTATGATCAGTGTCCCAGCACACTATGTTTGCATGTGTTGGATAAAAGATACATTTGACTATTTTTCCTTTCAATATAAGCACAAAATCAAAATGACTCAGAACTCAGGTGATCCCCACTTTTCAGAAAAGGAAACCATTGACATGCACAATGTTTAATTGACACAATAAAGTCATTAGCCTGGTTTGATACACTTAATATTCATGCCACAGGGTGTGGTGGCATCAAAGGAATAGTGCTAACTTTATACATGATTGTGTGTGTGTTTATGTGTATGTACATGTACCTGCATAGTCACAAGGAGGTCAGAGGTCAATGTAAAGGGTCTTGCTCAATCACTCTGAACTTTAGTTTTTGAGACAGGATCTCTCACTGAACCTGGAGTTCACCAAGCCAGCTGGTTTGATTGAGAGCCAGGCTATGGATCCTCCAGGATCTGCAGCCTCCCTAATACTAGAACTGAGCTCTTCTATGAGTGATGTCTATCAAAACTCAGGGCCTCATGCTTGTATGCATGTGGAACATACAGCAACATATACCTAGATGCTGTTGAGTAAAGTATGATCGTCAGTGGGTCAGTGGTAGTTAGTTTAGCAGTTATGAAAAGGAGAGCCACATTAGTCTGAAAAGACCAGTGAAGAGCTAACACTTGAGTCCACCCCATCTATTTATTTTTTCACAGAAATGGAATGAATTCTTACCTCTAGTGCCAGCACTGTCTAGACACCCTGGATAATTCAGTAAAGTGCCCTTTGGAGTAGAGGTCAAATGGCACACAGAGGTAACTGGGAGTAATGCTGTAATGTGACAGGAAGATTAGGGAAGCATCCATGAAAACTCAGTTCACAGGATCTAAAGCCAGACACAAGAGTTCTAGAGAATGGATGTATAAGGAAAAGAATACCACATCTTCCTCAAGGTTACAAGACTCGTGGCTGAGGTCTAGACAGTAAAACAAGTTAATATGATAAACACACAAATTTTGCTTATCAAAATTTTGAGACAGACACACAGGACCCTTACGAAATGAAGACTTTGTGCATTCTTTGTGCATTTGTTTGTTTGTGTTGATAGAGCCAGGTCAGCTGTGTAAAGAACACCTGGACTCACAAGAATATGATCCAACTGCAGGAAATTGGGGAAGACTTGGAAAGTTCTTAGATCCTGTTTGGCCCTGGGTCTCTCAGTGTGTAGGACACAGCATCTTCAACAAGAGAGCATCCACAAGGATGGGAGGGAGAAGGCAAAAAGGTGACCTGCTTAGGTTTTATGACCTTCCCACTTGCACTACTTTCTCAATGTCCAGGGTACTGTGTGTGTGTGTGTGTGTGTGTGTGTGTGTGTGTGTGTGTGTGTGTACACATATGCACATATGATAGAAATGTATAAGAAGGTGTGTTCTAAGAGAAGCTCATAGGAAGAGGAGGACAGAGCAGCCTGTCTGAGGAAGAATCACAAGAGAGCTGTCTTGAAAAGCACTTTACCTGCAATATCTGTCCTAATTCTCATCACAGTGTTCATTTGGTTAGCAAGATATTAACTCAGGTTAAGGATCTTGCCAAAGGCCACAAAGGTAGCAGGAGAAGATCAGGAGTCTAACTTGGATCTCTAGAATGTAGGGCTTCCTTGCAGGAGTCTGTTCCTGCCTTCCTCTTCACAATCAGTGGTGGAGAACTTAGGTTAAAATATAAAGCATGGCTTCAGTGAAACCAGAGTATGTAGGACCCTGAGTGAATTTAAAAGACATTGTCTTTGGCCCCAGCTGCAAAGTGCCCTGTCAGATACCTGTTGGTCCCTTTGTGCACTCCCAGACCTGTCTGTCCTGGGAGCATCTGAACATCCCAGTTAATTTCGTCCTTGTTTCCCAAGACACACTCAAGCTTCAAAGGCCCACTTTTCTGTGAACTAATACTTGTGTCTGCCCTTCTTACAGCTGGACTACCACTTGCTTGGACTTTAGGCTCTTAACCCAGGAATTGCCCCTACTTCATTCTTTGAATATGACTCCGTTTCTAGACTCACCTTCTGAGATCTGGGTGAACTTGAAACTCAAAATGCTTATACCTGTCAACACATGATATTCTGACTTTTTGGTGTGAATATGTGTTGTACTAGGGATTGAACCTGAGGCCTTATGCATAACAGACAAGCAATCTACCACTAAACTGTATCTCCAACTGATCTCTGTTTTCTTGAATTGTACTTTCTATGGCTGGCTAAGCCCCAAGGCTTTATGCACATTTGTGTGTGTGTGTGTGTGTGTGTGTGTGTGTGTGTGTGTGTGTGTGTGTTGATACTATTTGTGCATACACACACATCTATGAACTATATGCCTGTGTGTTTGTTTCAAGAGTTTCTTATCAGCAAGCTGTTCTTTAGCATCTCTGTAAAGTCTGGATGGATAAACACACTCTTCTTAAGCCCTGAAGTCTAACCTCCCATAGTTTACAATGAGTGCAGCTATTGCACACAGAGGAAGCAACTCAGAAATCTCTCTTCCTTTATGGTTCTCTGTACCTTACAATTCTCACGGAAACCATTTCTTACTGAAATAACTGTACTTGGTCATATCATTACAAGAGACGAGCTTGTTGTTTTGACAGTGGAACACCCTTAGACTAAAATCTTAAATTGCTTATCTAGCCACGATGTGCTGCTGCTGTTCATAATGTACTTTGGGAACTGACTGCTCAAATTTCAAGGTTTTCTTTTTTTACCTCTATCAAGTAAAAAGTGACAATTCAGTGATGAATAAAGGAAGCCTGCCTGCCTGTTTGCTGAGGCAAATGATATTTTATCTTAGGGTAAGCTTCCTGCTTTTGGTATGCTCAAAGAAATTAATTTGACTGTTTATGATGTTATTTAATTTTCAATAATCATTCAAGCATATATAACCACAGACATCTATGTAGTAGGCAGATGGATCAGCAAGTATGCATGTAATTAGAAATAACCCTTGAAATACAAAAGTAGATTTTAATATTCAGCATCTGAGAAATTGCTAGCATTACAAATTACCCATGCTCTCTGTAGGTAGTGATGTAAAAATTTAAATATAAGAATTCAGATGAAAATTTCAACCACCTCAGCATCAGGCAATTACTGAATTACAGTAGCAAATTACAAAAACCAACTGGATACATATTTTTTCTGCTTCCCCTCCCCCCTCTGACACACACACACACACACACACACCAATGGGAATTAAACAGAGCATCTTGTTCACAGTAGACAAGTGTTCTTCTGTTGTGCTGTGCCCCTACCACATTCTTTCTTTAACACAAAATGTGATGTATTTATGTAACTAATTATAACTTTAATTTAAATTTTTAATCAAAATTTAAGAATGTGATTATCCCTTTTTATAACAAGAGTACCACACTCAAATGGAGAAACAGACCTGAAGATAACTCACATTTAAGATTACTAGGGAGGAGAAAACATAATCTGTATTCTATTTTAACATCAGAGATAAGGTTCATACTCACAATTTTCAATAGACATAGGGGTGTGCTTCGTTCCCAGTGGGGAATGGAGACAAGGCCTACAGAATCACATGAAGAAATGCATTTGTGTCACAATTCCTGCGTTCCCTGGGAGGAGTATCATTAGCTTAGCAACCACACTCTGGGGCAAGACCCCTTCCCAGGAGTGGCTTAGCTGGCCAAGACAGAACAGAGTCCATGGGTTGTTTTGCTTTGTTTTCCTTTGTTCAACTTTTTTTTTTTCATTTTGTTTGGGTGTATTTTCATCTTATTGTTTTTATTTATTATCATTATTATTTTGTTTGTCTGTTTTATTTTCTGGTTTTATTTTTTTGAGTGAGACAGAGAACCTGAGAACCTGGAGTTGAGTATGTAGGCAGGAGCTGAAGGAGTGGGAGGAGGAGAAGAATGTTATCAAAATATGTTATATGAACAAAAAGAGGATTTTTAAAAATAAAATTCTTTTTAAAAGATTCCTGAGTTCCGATGAAGTCACAGCCTGCTGTTTGTAAAATGAATAACTTTAAGCAAAAGCCCTAATCTTAACGGATTTATTGATGTTTTTTGCAATGGATATTGTTGTTTTAAAGACATTTAACATTGTCCCTGATACTATAACGTACTTTAAATAATTTACTAAAGAAATCAAAGAGTAATTGGAAGTTTGCAGGTATATAGAGGATGTAAGACACTAAGATAAAAAGAAATAGATGGTGAGAAAAAGAAAAACTAAACAACTTCGGTGTCTTTCCAAGTTTCCTAAAAGCACCCTTGGTTTCCAGGGTGCACTACCCGCTCTGATGGTGCTGTAAGAGTTAACAGTCCGGCTGTGCTTTTCCAACTGCAAGCATCACTGTTATTCACACCAGTGGTTAGGTTCTGTTTCTAAATTACAAATGCTTGTGAGCTTCCTGCCTTGTGCCATAGGCCTGTGAGTACAAAGATAAACAAGATAGGGATTTAGCTTCAGGGAACTTGGAGTCTAGAACTTTCTAGAAAACTGCTTCTTATAGAAAAAAAGTAAGTCCCAGCTGGGGCATGCTGACACCAGGCTCTGTCAGTCACCACACATCTGCTTGGCTTTCAAATGTGAAAATGTGGCTTTTGTGCATAAAAGCCAGAGACTCTGTGCAATATAATATAGCATGTGAGGGCTTTTGCCATACCAGGGGCAGAATTAGATGGTGGGGGCACCGTGGACATCGATCCCAGACCCTTCCATGCCTTGCTCATTTAGGGATGCCAAGTTCGAAAGGAAATAAATGGTAGCATCACAGGTCTATTACAAATCCCTCACTAAAGTGGACCTGGTCTGAGAGGGAAGTAACCACTGGCTTAGTCGAAGAGGTCAATGCTTTACTGCAGCCACAGCTAACTCCAGTGCTGGTTTCAGATCCCCCTGCCTCTAAACACAATAGAAAAGCCCAGGAATCCATCTCATGCACACCTGTGCATGTATCAGGAATTGTAAGCACCACTGACAATTTAGCCAGCTGTGGAACAGGAAAACATGCTTCTTTGGGTTATGGTAAAAAAATAATCTTATGCAACTTTTCATTGCAAATAGCTTGAACCACATGCCATAAACTTAGCCCTCACTGGAAATGGAGGCAATGGGTGTCTGTCTGTGTATGGCTTCCTGTTCTGATAATTTGGGGATAACAGTTTGTGCACCTTTAGCTCCTGGACCAAGTCTGCCTTTTCTTTATGACTTGTATTGGTTTGTTCATTTGAGCGTGTCTAGGCCACCTCTGGTCAGTTCCTTGCAGCTAACTCCCAGGCTGAGCTGAGCAGAGACTGTCCCCTTATCACAGCCTCTTTGTGTCTTGTGTCTGAGCTGAAAGGGAAAGCAATGGCCCGTGCTGACTAATCCTGGCAGCCACACTTCCCCTCTGGATGGGCCAGGCACAGCTCTGCTCTGTCATTGGCAGAGTCAGCAGAATTCACAGAATCCTTCTGAGAAGCTATGGTGTTTATGTTCTCAATCAAAGGCACACAAACACTTGTAAATTACAATTCTCACCCCTGGCTCTGCATTTCCTCATTTCTTTCTGCAGCCTATTTAGTTAAGAGGGAATACTTTGTGTGTGCATGCTGATTATACTATCAGCTTATGACCAGGGAAGCTAAACATCAACTCAGAGAGCCCGTCTGCTCATTTGGAGAAAAAAAAAAATGATAATGATTGATAGTCCTGTGGCTAACTCAGCCAAGCACGTAGTGTTTAGTTCAACACTTGGAATACAATAGGCACTCGAGAAATGTTCATTGTGATTACATTGTTTTTATGGGTCTCCATAGCTCAGCTCACTGCAGAGGAAGACTGCACCTTTTCTCCAACCCCTTTTAGGTAGAAGTTCTTTTCCTGTTCTGCTTAATACAGTGCAAGAAGACCCAGGTAATTTATATCCAGTCTCACGCCCTGCATTCCCTCCATTCTTTAAGCTTTTATCTAAGCCTCCCAGATGTCTTCCACGAGCCATGTGCTGTGCTCATGGTTTTCCATTGTCTTCTCTCCCCTGCCCTCACCATTATCTCAGGACCTACAGTGCCTGTGAGGAAGATAACTCAAAGTTCATCATTTCCATCTAAAGCATCCTCACTACACCTCAGCTTATCGCCAGGGCAAAGCTTGCACACTTTCATCATGACACATCCCTGAAACACAGTTCTCTCAGCCCTTTGGTCTGCTTTCCTTGTCAGAACGCTAAAAACCAGGGTGGCTTATTCATTCACTCGTGTCCTCATTCTCTTTCTAAAATTGGGTGCTCAGACTCCATGCTGCTCCAGGTGCTTTCCAAGGTGCTGGGCGGAGACAAAGAGCCAGACAATCATTTTGCAAACACACCAAGTTTCCCACCCAGTTCACTGCGCTGTCACTCTGGGTAAGCACAGCTGATGGTTAGTTTGCTATTTTCAGGCTGTCAAGCCCCAGTAAAGACAGGAAAAAAGCCACAGAATTGCTAGCCAGCCTCACTGAAAGGTATTCCTTCAAACGTCACTCACACCCAACATGTAACTTCTTCGGCTCTCCCCTGAGCTCCTGACAGTGTCTGTACCCTGACTCAATGGTGAGTATCCCATAATACCTGCTAAAACTGAATCTATTCCTTTCTCATTCAACCCTAGCTCAGTCTCTAGCTGCTGCATGGCCTGTCCATTTCTCCATATTTCTTTGCCCTCTTTGATTTTCCTCTGTGCTGCCTATAATATTCTTTCCAGTTTTGATTACAAGCTTTTCTACTTTCCTGAGCCTTCCTTCCTTCATCTTCACTTTCTGTGGGAAGCTTGGGCCCAGGTTTTCCTGGAAATGCCAATACACTGTCTTACACGAATTCCCTAGATTTCCGTTTAGCTGTTCACTCCTTTTGTTGTAATTACTACCCTGTGGTGGGGTGCAAGCGGAGGGATCTGGGGTGTATCTGTCTCGAAGACTCTCTTTTGTCTGTACATCTCATTGTGCCAGGCCCATGGCCTGAAACTCAGCACCAGCACTTTGCCTGGAGCACTTAAGCTGGAATTAGCATGACTTCTCTCAAGATCCACAGCTCCTGCGCTGCTTTCCCTAATAGAACAGGAAGGCGTTGGTCAGTTCCACACAAGCTATAGTGTCAAAGGCCCTGTGTGAATAGGCCTTGATGCAGGTACAGCCTGCAGATCTTTGCACTGGGGAGACTTTGGAAACCTCCATATTTCTTCCTGGGCAGCACAAGGGTGGCGAAGTGTGCACACTAAGGCTGTCCTGCCCCGAAACAGGAAAACTAGAATTAGCAGTGCCTGGGAGTATCCTGAAATCTTTGTCTCATTTACGAGGAACCTCAAAAGACTCTGCATTTAGTAATACATTTAGCAGCTCATCCACAGCTCCTGAGGGCAGACTGCTTGGGCAGAAGATGTGCCAGGCACCTTTGACAAATGTGCTTAGGCATGCAGGCTCTGCCCTAGATTTTATGAGCCTTATTCTGGAGTGGCTTCCTCCATTTGGCTGGGTAAATGTCTCCTGCTATCACATTCAGCCATTTGCCTCCAGCTTGTAAGAAATGCTTAGCGATGTGAATCATTCCACCACGTACTCACATGCTATCGAGGGCCTGGGCTCCGACAGCAGGGGCAGTGAGAGTTTGCAGGGCTCAGATTCCAGGGAGAGGATGCTATTTTCTATCCTCCTAGACTAGACCCTTGGCTATCAGTGTGCTTCTTCCAGAGAACATAATTACAAGCTATTGATAGGGATTTACTTCAATAACTCCAGAAAAATGTTTATTTAGATAAGAGGGAATTTTTCTTTCTGGAAGATAAGCTCTCCCTAACCAGCATTAAATTACCTTTCAAATAGTCTCTCAGAAGCCCAAATGTAGATGTGACATGCAATACTCCCATGTGCAAGCATGGAATGCATGCTTGCATGCACCTAGGTTGTTGAGTGCTCAAAACCTGCATTTGTAGGTTGAGAGCTATTTCTAGTGGGAGATGAGCCTGTCCAATTTATCTCTGGCACAGGGCAAGCCCTGTTTGTCGCTGGCATGGAACAGGCTTAGCTCGTCTGGTGCAGTCTCTGGTTATCACACTGCTCAGCAGGGGTAATTTGTTTTGTTTTATTTCAGTCCCAAAAGGTAATTAATAACACAGGGGCGAAATGGTTTGTGTGCTGTTTTTATGTTTGGATTATCCAGCGAAGCATTTTTTTCAGGAGCCTTTCCAAATGGCTGCTGTGTACCTGGCCGGGAAACCGTAAGACCGAGAGAAGACCTTGGAAATCTTCCAGGGGTCCAATCCTCACCTTTATGCACCCCCGAGTCCAATTCAGTGTGGGTCAAGGAGGCTTTTAGAGGGTATTCATATCAATGAACAGCCTCTGGTGCATAGTAACACAAGGACAGAATACGTTCCTGCTTCTGTGGGTAATTTAAAGAAATATTTTGTAACATTATCACCTCTAAGCTTTTCTCAATTTTCCCCACACATCTTGGTCTTGACAGTAGGCAGTAGAGCCCCATTGTCCTCACAGTTCAGAGGGGAGGAAGCTGAGATGCCCAGTGTCATAGTGTCATTTAAAACCACCTTTCTGTTTCTATGCAGTGTCTCCCAGCACTAAAATTCCCATCTCTGCTCTCGACCTACCCCTGCTCTCCAGGGCTCAACCCCATAGGGTTGCATCTGACACAGCACCTGCTCCTCCGTCAGAGACAGCTGACATTTTGCACCCATCTATGGTTGCCAGGGGACAGTGCTGGTCACTGACACAGGCCACCCAAGAATCTAATACAAGTTGGAAACATGCTGCTTTTCATTTTAATTTGTTTACTTTGCACAACTGTTACTTAAGTTTTTGTTTCCAAAAGCGGCAAACCAAGGCTTAGAATTTGTACCTTTCCAAAAATCAGTTGGTGTGACTAGAATCCAAGCCTGTGTAGCAGAATCCCACTGTGAGTGTTACTGATTTCATTTGTGTCTCTGTATGTGTTCACCAGCAACCACAGCATCCAGATCATTGTTAGGGGCTTTTTTATTCTTTGTTTTGTTGGGGAAGGGAGTTTGTAATATTTATATTGATTTGTAATTCACACTCCATACACATTTCTCACAACCCCCAGCACAACCAATTTTAGAGGACTGGTATTAGCTTTGAGCAGAAACCTGTGCCTGTTTGCCATTACTCTTCGGACCCTGCACCCCTGCAGTGAACAAGCATACATCCGTCCAGTCTCTGTGATTCTCCCTGCACTGGGTGCTTCACTACTGTGGAGTCACGCACCTCTAAGTCCTTCCTATGCGTGTCTTTCACTTAGCCAGGTCTTCAGAGTCCCTGTGTTACAGCATCCCTCAACCTTCATTTTTCTTTATTTTACACACATGTATACTGCTGGCACAGCTCCTTGCTGGTTCATCCATCAGGATGGATATTCCAGTGTTTTTATTATTTTTTTTAACATCTAAGCATGAAGTTGTGTGTAATAGATACTTCTGCTTCTCTTGAGAATGGACTCAGGAGTTGCATTACTATGGCCCAGAGTGAGTCTTCATTGAATTCTTTGTGGACCCGCCCCACTATTTTCCCAGGTGACTGTTCTACTTTATGTTCCAACTAGTGTGGGAGAGTCAGTGTTCCCGCATGTTCCCCTAAACTTTCTATCTCTGTTCTTGGCAGCATGGTGGAGGAGTGCTGTGATATCGTGGTCTGATCTCTGTGTGATCAGTGGCTCTAGATATTGGATGTCTTCTCAGGTGTTTCTTGGCTATTTGTTTATTTATTTATTTATTTTGAAACAGTCCATTGTAAATCTTTTGTCCAGTTTTAAACTGGGTCCCTTTTCTTTCGGAGGAGTATAAGAATTCTATATACAGTCTAGATACAAGTATCAGATATATAATTTACTAACATTTAGGTTTCCCTTCACTTTCCCTATTGAGAAGAAAATACATGAGAGGACAACTTGAAGATTTATTTGGGTCACAGTGTTGGAGCCTGGGGCAGCATCTCATAGAAGCAGGAGCCTGGAGGGGCGTGGTCCTTGGCCAGACAAGGAGCAGAGGAAGTGACAGTAGACTAGAAATACTGGTCAGCATGTGGTATTATCCATTGGTCATTGTGTCAGTGAATTGTGTACGTAAGTGTCCATGTTTACTCTGTTTCTTTTTTATTACTCTACTGTATCACATATCAACCACACAAAGCTACTTCTATGGAAATATTAGAGAATGTTGGTTTTTTATAAGACCACTTCTGCAGACTTGGGAAATTTTTCTGCAGGAAAACTTTTTGTATTTTGAAGATTTTAAGATAAGCTTTTAGCAAAAGGAACAACATCTGCCAACATGCTATTTATCATATCACTTACTTTTTGACAAAATATTTAAAGGGTTACTTAAGCCTGGATAGGGAGCACTTACTGTGGAAGAACGTGTTAGTTCAGTTCCTTACCAGCCTATATGAGACACTTGCAATGTCTCCAGATTTCACCAGTGTTTCTACCATTTCCTGCCCCCTGGTGTACACCGGTGGCTGACGCTTTTATAGCTGTTCTTTCACATTGCCAGTCACTTAGATCTATGTTTTGTGTGTGTATGTGTTCAGGAGTGTGTGTGTGTGTGTGTGTGTGTGTGTGTGTGTGTCTGTCTGTCTGTCTGTCTGTCTGTCTGTGTCTGTGTGTGCATGTGTCTGCCCCAAATGGCTCCTTTGTGACAATTTATTTATCTAATGTAGCAGTAATGTTCTGAGAGCACTTTGAAGATTAGTGTCACTTAAATAAGAAAAGTCATTAATTTTTTTTCATAACTTTAAATTTTCCACTAAAGTGATAATTAAAGGTATTTTAGATTACCAAGATATTACCCACTCTATAAAATTCTGTCTTACCCTTCAAACTTTAAATAAGGTTCTTCTTTAATTTTCATTTCAAATTGACATCAAGTGTTTGATAACATGAAACAGGACATCAGGCTGACAAGATGGCTTCTCAAGTAAAGGCAAGGTTGCTGCCAGGGTTGACAGCCTGAGTTTGCTCCTCAAACCCCACGTGATGGAAGGAACCAGTTCCTGTAAGCTGTCTTTTGACCTCCACACTTAGGCCCTGACATGTATGTCCATGTGCATATATGCACTCTCTCTCTCTCTCCCTCCCTCCCTCTCTTACACACACACACACACACACACACACACACACACACACACACACACACACTAACAAATATAATTTTAAAATAAAGAAAAGCAGTAAGTGGAAACAGCTGTTGTGCCCTGGAAGAAAGAGGATGTGGGTGTTAATTTTAATAGTGTCTGTATTTATTCACTAAACTGGGTAACTAAATACCTGCTCAGGATGCTAACTGCCCTCTACCTCTTTGTCCTGTTTCATAGCTGTCCCCACCTACTGGCCAGCAGTATTCTCTGAGCCATTCCTGACACTACGGAGCTCTGATAGTCTCTCTGGAGCCAGCCCATTACTAGCTAACATTAAGTTGCATACATAGGAACCAGCACTTGGATACTCAAATTCAAATATGAGGTGTCTATGTGTCCATGTCCTGTTCAAGGCAGCGCTCTCTACTGTACAGAACACGAAAATTGCCTTAAGTGCCCTATGCTGGCTGGCTCTCCTTTTGTATCTTTCTTGTTTTCCAGAGTAACTCATGTATAGAAGACATTGCTCATGTGCTACCAGTTGCTCTGATACAGATAATTCAGCTTTATTGAGCTTCAGTCTTTTACCTAAAACATAGATACAGTGTCTGTATTAGTTAAGGTCCTCTAGAGTAACACCACTTATAGAATGAATTTCTCTCTCATATACATAAAGGGGATTTATTAGAATGACTTACAGGCTGTGTGGTCCCGATAATCAAACAATGGCTACCTATGAATGGAAGGTCCAATGATCCAAGAATACAGCAGTTGCTCAGTCCATGATGCTGGATGACTCAGCTAGTCTTTAGTATATGCCAGGATCCTGAAGAAGTAGACTCTAATGCCAGTGGAGAAATGGATTTGTTACTGAGAGTAAGAGCAAACAGGCAAAGAGGGAGAGCTTCCTTCTCCCATGTTGTTATATAGGCTTCCAGCAAAAGGTGTGGCCCAGATTAGATCTAGATGAAAGCACTGGATTAAAGGCATGTCTTCCTGCCTCAAAGATCTGGATTAAAGGCTTATCCTCCCATCTCAAAGATCTAAATTAAAATTAGGTCTTCCCATTTCAAATGATTTAATTAAGAAAAACATCCCTCACAGGGTATGCGCAGTCATTTAGATTTTAGTTAATTCCAGATGGAGTTAAGTTGACAACCAAGAATAGCCATCACAGTATCTTATAGTGTGGATTAGCCAGGGTTAACCAATAGCTTCTAATTGGCTGATGGAAACGAGGGAGGCTCAGGGTGTAATTTAGCCCCAATCAGAATGCTTGTGAACAGGAGAGTGAAAAATGGGGAGACGGGATGTGGGTAATTATGATGTAATCCCAAGAGTCATGAACTCTGATGTTCATGGGCAGAAGATAGTAGATATTCTGGAGAGAGAGAGAGAGAGAGAGAGAGAGAGAGAGAGAGAGAGAGAGAGAGAGAATGAATAAATTTACCCTTCCTCTACCTATCTTATCTTCCCATCTAGTCTCTCATAGGATTGCATGATATCTACCCATACTGGAATGAAGAGGATCCTCTTTACTCAGTCCACTGATTCAAGTGCCAATTGTTTCTAGGAACACCTTTATAGATAGACACAGGCAGAAACAATATTTACCTCCTATCTGGACATCCCTTTGCCATTAAATACATCATCTTCATGGTGTTAAGTGCATCTGAAGGGGTTTTATAACTGGCCTTGGTATGTAACTTAACCCAAGAAACTGCTATAGAAAGAGATTCTGTACCCAGTGTCTCTGCTTCTTCCATACAAAGGTTCTTTTCTCTCAGCCCAATGTCATCTGAGAGTAATTGCTCAGAAAATACTTTCTAATTAGTTTCTGGGCAGCTACTTAAGTCTCCAAATAGAACAAGAATCATCTGTACCTGATATGGATTGCATACACACAACAGCAAGCATGTATGAGGGAAGGCTTGTAAGAAACTATGAGTTTCTAAAGAGTGTGGGCTTCCAGCCTTTGTGTGGGCATTACTATGAATAATTCATTTTTGAACAGGAACCACATCTAACCCAGTGTTTTGTGTTTGGTTGAAAATAGATTGATGTAAACCAACTTCGGAAAGTCAAAGGTTGTCCAAATACATCACTGTTACTACTGAAGTCTTTCTTACAGTGAAACAAGTACCTCAGTCACATCAGGAGTGTGGCTCATCTATGTGATCTCAGCACCAGGCAGCTGAAACAGGAGGATCTCAAGTTCAAGGCCAGCTTGGGCTCTGCAGTGAATTTAGGCTAGTCTTTACTACAACAGGAGACATATTCACAAAACAAATAACCTCTTGGTGCCTTTAAGAAACAGGTGTAAAGAAAGGTGGAGATCACGAAAATTATTCTTAGCTCTAATCTTCAGAGCATTCTATAAAACCTTGTCTGGAATTGACTCCACTCCACCAATCCAAAAATATTTGTGCAATGCCTTCTAAACAATGTGGGTACCAAGAGCACTGTAATGAGCGCATCAGCATCCTCCTTCACACAAATCAAACTGTCAGCAGTGAGTCAACAGACTGAAGATGATAAAGTGCATTTTGCTATTTCTTTTAAAATTCTACATTTATTTCAAGCACCTGCAAGACAAGAATTTGAAATGTATTCATATTTAACACAAAGATGACCTTGGACACAGTCCTTTTATCAATGAGTTTGATAAACCAGCAGGGGCAGTGTCCAGAATGTCCTAAAAGCATAACCAAACACTAGAGAAAGGGACTATTGGTCAAAATTTAGTATAATGCACATGCCTTATGCTAAACAAGCAAAAAAGTCATTTGTGTATGACCCATGATCAGTGGAATTAGCTGTAGCAGCAGAAAGTACCAAATGTGTGTCCCTGTGAGGCCAAGTGTGTAAAGCTGTAAAAAAATGACAGGCTAAGCTTAGAATGTTGTGATTGTACAGATTTTAACATGGTCCTCCAGAGTCTTGAATGCCTCTCTAATCACACAGGGTGGAGCCTGTACTCTTTATTGGGGCATGAAAGAGCTCCAGGCTGTGCTCAGCCTGTCCTTCTAGTCTTGGAAACCCTTTTGTTATGTGTTATGCCTGGAATGTCACCCTCACATTGCTTGCTTGACAGTTCCCAACTCATCCTTCAGAACTCTGCTGGAAGATCATCCCCCCTATCCCCCTGTGAAGTCATTCTGGAAGTTTCCAGACAGGTGCTCACACTGTGCTCTGACCTCTTGGAGCATTTTCCAGTGGATATCTGTCAATGCTCAGGGCACCGGATTTTAATCATCTGTGCTCCTCCACTTCCAGCACTGTGCAGGGACACAGGGACACGGGAACAGAAAGACACGACTCCATCCTCATGAAAATGAAAACCATTTACTTTGGGGGAACATTCTAGATAGAACTTGTCAGAGATTAAAAAGACTCCTCCAATATTTGTACCCCATCAATTGCCATATGATTGAAGTTCATGGTGCAAGTTTCTAAGACATCTGTGCAAGTAACGTCAACATAATGTCAATAACATGCAATGGGTGAGTGTCAGTCAAACTTGCATAGCCCCTCCTTTGCTGCACAATATATCTTCACCTCGTCTTATGTACCTCTCCAGGCCTCAGTTTCCCTTTCTGCAAGCTGAAGATATTAAGCATACTTTTCATAATATCATTACAGGTGGAATAATGTGATAATGTCAGGGAAACTTCTAGAACATTCTATGAATGCTAGCTACTTATGATTCAAATTCAAAATCTATGTGATTGCACAAATGTGTGTATAAACTCCATTAAAAGAGAGATGACATATCAGATCACTTATTTTGAGTAAACATGATACAGTGGATGGGGGCGGGCGGAGATGTCAACCAAAAGGAAGAATAAAGGAAACTGGAAGTTGCCCCAGTTTTTACCAGTGAAACCTGTATATTTTGGAGCTTTTTACTGTCCTTGTGGAAAATTTAGCAGAAACACTATTGGGCACATAATTGTAGTTCTTATCATTGTCCCCAAGAGAGATGGTCAAATTTGCTATAAAGTCTATTGAATTCATGAGAATTTTAGTGGTCACTTCTTGGCATGGTTAAGGTCCTCCCCATTTAATTTTCTCATTTTGCATATTTAATAAGGCCAGAATATTCTCTGCCTTCATTAGGAACCTAGTGTGTGTGGTGGGAATTGCAAGCCCTTCCTGTCTCAGTGGCTTGTCGTATAATTGTTTGGGAAAGTGATTTCCAGCAGGTCATGCCATCACAGCTATGACTCTGAATGCTGTATCTCATCACAGGCCTCCTTGTCTGCCTCCTGGTGTGTGGCTGCTGCCTTTTGTCTGACGCTATGGGTTCACTTAATGTATATAACAGCAATCTCCAATATTTACTGTTTCAAATGGCGATGAGAATGGTGGCCAGTGTTCACTGGACTATGGTTTAGACATCACATAGCCAAGTCCAGCAACGGTTGTTGAGCAAAACAAAGTGAATATGCAGCTACCCAGAAGTGTGCAAAACTGCAAAGTGAGTACACAACCACTGGGACATGTACAGAATAAAACTGACCCAACACTACTCTAGCCTGTTTTTTAAGGGTGTATCTCAGCTCCCACTATCTAAAATTAGTAGATGCCCACGGCACACCTGGAGACAGACATGGTCTCTGGTTATCCCTATGTCTGCACCGAGGTAAATTTGGTATGTACCATGTGCTCATTAGCAGTCCAGCAAAGGCAGGGAATCTCATCACAGGGCTGTATTTTCATTAGTGACTGCCTGGACAAATTCTCATGAAGTATAATTATAAAAGATATTTTAAAAATACAAAAAATAATAGACTGGAGTAGAATGTCCCCTGATGCCCACCATCCAGCCTCCACAATCATTGGTTGGCCATTTCTGTCATCTATGATGCTAATCTTCCTTCTGTCCATCAGTTTTAAAGACAATGTACTGAACTGATTTTGACATGTTTGTGCAGATATTTGGTAAGTGAAAAAAAAAAACCAACAACAATACAGTATTAGTTGATATTGTCAACCTTCAAGGGGTTGTGCTAAGAGCAAGCCCTGTGAGGTAGTGTGAACAACTGCCTGAAAGAGGCAAGGCTCTTTTCTATTTGCTCTGTTTTGAGCACATGGAACTATT
Organism: Peromyscus leucopus; assembly: GCF_004664715.2. Classification (NCBI taxonomy): domain Eukaryota; kingdom Metazoa; phylum Chordata; class Mammalia; order Rodentia; family Cricetidae; genus Peromyscus; species Peromyscus leucopus. Next base: position 54,407,774 of record NC_051069.1, read on the forward strand.
CCATATCAGAATAAATTATGAGCAGGGTATAATTTCAGTGTGTCAAAGTGTGGATGCTTGTGTATTCATTCATTGTACACTGATTATGCATGAGAGAAACTCTCCTCCAAGCACTTACTCTGAGCATGAAATGCTTGCCATCTAATAAGACTTCAACTAAAATTGCTTATCAATTCCCATTTCATAATGATTCTATTCCAGGAACTGTTCTTGGGACCAAGATTTAAAACATAAGACCGAATAGACTTATTAGTATCAACTCCAGCTAGATACACTAAGACCATTTGGATTCCTGCTAGGCGACCCTAGATATGAAGAAAAATAAGGGAAGAGAGGATTAAAGACTAAGATCACAGGGAAGGAATCTGGATGAAGAAGCCAGCAGGAGAGGAGGATGAGGGAGACTCCTGGAGGATTCCTTAAGGGTGAACTACCCTTTTCAAATCTGTGCAGCTCAGTGCTGGGGCAGGGGTAGCTAGGAAAACAAACAGTGGGCTCCTTCAGGGGTCTGAGAATCAACAAGGGTGGACCTGGTCAGCAGGCTCCTTCCTGCTCTGGCAGAGTTATATCCCCAGTGTTTTCATTTGGTGATGATACCACCATCTAGTAACACCACACTCCTCTACAGATTTGACTAACGATGAAGATGAATTTGATGAAATGTCACCTTCGAACTAAGTTTGAATAGAGGATTCAGTAGTAAGTTTGGTCCGGTGTCTGTACAGGAGCTGGTAGGACAAGTATAGCTGTTCTTGCTCTCTGCTTCTCAGCGGGTTCTTAGCGCTTTATTGCCGTCCTTGGGTTTCTTCTTATCCCAAGTCTTCCTGTGTGCTCCCTCCTCATTTCAATCCCCCTCTGCACTTGATTCGCACCTTACTCTAGGCTGACTCTGCAAGAAGACTCAGGATTGTGGCATTCCTGCAAACCTTTCTAAAGACATCTGAAATGTTGTGCCTGCCACATATCTGGGGAGAGAAAAAGAGCTTAAAATCTTACCCTTAAACGAACATTTGGCTTTTGCAGCTCCACTGTCTGCCTGATCCTTGATTCTTCTGTTCATTTCAGTGGTGTGATATCCCTGGTGTGACTGGACATTTCTGTGAGCACAGCCTCTACACTTGTGGAGGTCCACCCTCAGTGTACCTCATGCTGAAATACTGTCCCCCCCCAACACACTTGAGTATAACTAAAGCTGTGCTATCTTACTGAGGTCCCTCATTTTAAAGATACCATTTAAGTAACAATGTCCATGACTTTTGTGGGTAATGTTTATGACCCAAAGCTGATGTGCTCTGAAATGAGCTTCAGAAATGATGCTGTCAGCATCCCAGTGAGGAAAATGCAATGGAAAATGCCCTGCAGAGAGTCAGGCATCTTCTCTCCTGTGCACTGAGGTCAAGGGATATTTAAAAGACACACTGTGGTCTGTGCTCCTGGATCAGGTTATTAACATCTGACCACAGCTTTGTTTAATTCCTGTCAACACTGTGATCTTAATGATGCAGTTAAATGAGAGGCAGCATGGGGTGGTGCATCTTTACAACCACTTGCATGTAAGAAAAGGAATAGGAATTAGAAGTGTTCCAGGAACGGAAGAATTGAAATGAATTTATGTGGGGGTACCTCCACCTAGTTAACTGGTAATTGAGGTAGCTAATTGCTGAATGGGTGAGTTGTCCTTGTTCAGCCTGTTTTGTTGCCATGACAACAGAGCCTTTTATCTTTCCTAACATATACTGAATGTTCAGTACTTACAATTTAAGGATTTTATTTCTTCATGAGTTAACTGCAAAGCATGTGGTATCTTGCTAACCAAATTAGAGAAACAAGCCCTGTGAAGATGACACTTAGAATTTACTTGAAAAGGAGAGGGGACAGTATTACAAATAGGCCCATCAAAAGCTGACAGATGCTATGTTAGATTTTTTTAAAGACTGAAGCCACTTTATCTTCTAGCTTCTATTCCATTTTCTTTCATTTTCTCTACCTTTTCCTGGAGCTCATCTGTGTTAATTTAGTAAATAGGTTAGGGTACCTGTTCAGGTGCTCAGTGCACAAAGATTTCAAAGAATGCCCCTGTTTTTATAAGCTGAGGATCAGTGAGAAAACCTCAGTAGGTGATGGTGGCCTTAGGTCACAAACGCTCATGCCAGTGGCTTCAGAAGGACTCTGAAGGATTCACTCTGTTCCTGCTTTCTGTCTCCCCTGGGCCTGGTGTGATGCAGAATAAAGAAAGCATCCCAGGGGAACTTGGCTTCTTTCCAGCAGGCACTTGCCATGTTCCTGCAAACATCCTTCTGTCCTGTCAAGCAGGGATACAACACAGCTACACAGTGCTTCTACGAATCTTAGGCCATGTCCTAAACTCCATCATCAAGAAAGCTATTTCATTTGGAAATAGGGTTTCCAAGTGTTCGGATGTAATTAAGTTTAAGGCTCTTAAAATGATGTCACCCTGGAATAATGTGAGCTTGAATCAAGCGATGCTTCTGAGTCAGAAGACCTGGCGGCACAGAAAACAGGCACAGAAAGATGAAGGCAGACATTAGAGCCACAAAGCCTCAAGCGAATGATATCACAGACTGCCAGCAAATGCCAGATAACTCAAGCTTGAACCAGATTCTACCCCAGATCCTCTTCCCCACCAACCTTGCTGGTATCTTGATTTTGGACCTACTAGTCTTGGAGCTCTGAGGATAAATGCCTGTGTTTTTTCAGCTACCCAGTTTGTGGTTATTTTCTATGACAGCCCAAGAAACTAATACACTGGTCAATTGAAAAACTAATAAAGGAAATTGAAATTACCTACAATAAAGTTCTTCCATTTGGCCACAGTGTGAAACTGGCACATTCCTCTCAAGGCAGGCTTAATAAAAGAGCAAATCTTTATCTCCACAAGGCAGGCATGTATCAACCATCCCCAGGGCCTGGAGAGAAGAGAGCTTTGATTTATGTCTCCATGCTGGTTGGAAATGGCGTAGTAGTGAGTAAGGTTGGCTGTCGAGTGCTGTACCACACACCTGTGTTGAAGTGCTATGCTCCTCCAGGGCCAAAGTTAACCAGGAATGTCTGAGATAACACCTAATCAACAGAACCAAGGAAATAAAGACCCCACCCCAAAACCCGGATTCTCATAGGAAGCATACAGGTAATCATGAAGTGTGTGCATGGTACAAACCAGCAATGTAGTACCTTCCTGACCATGGTGCCCTCTTCTCAGGTCACACATTGGGTTCCATCCTTGGATCTTAGCAGTAGCTCAGGTGGGGTCAGACTTGAGCCCCAAATTTTCTAGGCTGTATGCCTTGAGCCTGGCCTGAGTTTAGCCAGATCTTGTTTCTTTATTGATGAACTGGGAGATAATGAATGTCAGCCCAGGAAACTTTGTTACCTAGTCTCCACAGTGTGGGAAAAACAGTTCGATGTTCCATAACAGTTGGTTTGTTTTATTCGAATACAGCCTGTAAATTGTGAAGCAGGTATTTCTTTCCACTTAATTGAATGGGTTTGAAGTTGAGCGAGATGATATCAAGCTTCTAGTGAATGCTGTCTCGCACGCACCTATGTGTTTCATGCTCTTTGCTATTTCTGGCATTGATGGCTACAACCTGTAGTGATTTACTGCATGCTGTACATGGTGCTAAGCTTTCAGCATACATTCTTGACTTTATGTCATGGTTATCTTATGATGGGTTAGCAGATTAAAACAAAACCAAACCACAGGCATTACTCCCCAGGATCCTCCCATAATGAGAAAGAGCAGTTCAAGAGTGTCAGTGGGTCTCATTCAGGCCAGATGTCCTCAGAGCCCAAAAGCGCACCGGGCTGTCTGTATGCCCTGTGGCTTGATTTCTAAAACACTGCTAGGTCAGAATTTCACCTTTGTCTAGATTTTCTCATTTATTGGCTGTAGGGCTAATGTGTGTGTTCTTCTCTTTCATGATTTTGGGAGGACTACATTCAAAATTAAGGGAGATGTATAGATGACTTCAGCTCATATAGGCAAACACATCCTATATCCACACCCTGGACTCAATGGACACGTTGCCCCTCTGGATTCTTGCATAACTAATGGCCCACCCCAACTGGGTATCTCCTGACTCTCGGGGAATTCATGCAGCTAAGGTGACAATGGGAAGAAAAATACATTTTCTATGAATCTGAATTAGATGTCCCCAATGAACAGATTTACATCCAAACACCACGGTGTATAAAATCTCTCACGCTTGCAACTGAAATAAGTGTAAGATATGTGTGTTCTCTCTACGGACCTCTTGAGCCAATTGTTTTGGGAGTGCTGGAGAGTGTAGGACAGGCCAGTCCTTCACCAGTAATAACAATTCTGTTTCCTCCTCAGTCTGTGAAATGGGTGGATGGGGCTTACTTCACAAACTTGTCGCTATGATTCAATGACAAGGGCACATGTGATTCTATATTCAGAACTTAGAAGTGGTGTGAATTTATAACCAACATGGATGAATTTTGTTGCATCTCTAACTTTTCACCTTCTTTCTTGATGTAGTGGCTGTCTTTAATTTTTAATGCTCTAAATAAATTATAAGACAGAAGAAGAAGGAAGGGCTACAAGGATGTTTGGGAATGTTTTCTGTTTTGTTTTGTTTTGTGTTTTTGACACAAAACAGGAATAGAAACTTGAAACTTGGATTATTGGGAAGATATTTAAAATAGTTGACATTCCCCCTTTAGGTTACACTCAAATAATACCACATTTAGAATGAGATTTATATGCTAATGACTTTGGTATGCTATGTAATGAATTCAAAGTTGGGCGTTTAGAAATATGCTCTGATCCAAGTACAGCCTAGTTAGATGCAGGTCACTGCTCAGACATAGGACTGGGTTCTGTAACTTATGCAAATTGAAGAGCAGGTCTAAGGGAGAGCAGGGGTCTGGGGAGAGGGTTAGCAGCTGTGGTGCAGAGCTGCGTGTTTCCTGTGAATCAGTCCCCAAAGCTAATTCCTGAAGAATATTTAGTTACTTGATTTGGTTTAAATTACTTGTGGGTCTCGACTTTAATGTGACCTGGCCTGTGTCATTAAAGAACATTTTGTGGTGGGATCTCTGGGACAGATTATAAACAGGTGGGTTGCATCACAAGTAAATTCATAAATCTGTAGCCCACGAGGAGTGATTATTTCCCTGTGCTGTAGGCTGAGTGCTCCTTTGCAAGCAGGAGACACCTGCTTCTGCTATTTCAGTTAGTATAGTCATGGAAACACTCTCTGTTCCTGGGGACAGTGGACTCAGAGTCTAGCCTCTGTGATGAAATGCCAAAGGTTACAGAGTTGGGCAAGCTTTCTAAATTTGCACATTCTATAATGCCCCCACTGAAAGCAACAGTAACTTCCAGGCAAACATTATTTCCATTGACATTTTGTCGTATACAGAAGGGAGAGAAGCAGAACTAGTCCACATTTCCTATTCATAACCAATGAATGACTTTCTTTATGGAAGTGGGAGGGGTGGGGGAAAGGAGTCCAGGAAGATGAGAAGCGGGGGCTGACCTTCTTTAACTTAGATCTTGCATTTGGTAACAAAAAGAAAGAAGCAGTACATTGGTTGTATTGAAACTTTAAATTTTGCCACAAAGGGAAGCTACCTGGGAAGAAATTAATATAGTAGAGTTGAGTTTCTTGAAGACAGGTGCCTAGAGCACAGAAACACACCAGACATTCCAAAAGTCAAAAGTAGACCTGTTGCTATTAGACACTTCCTGTTCATTGATATGTAGAAACCTATTCCCTTCAGTCATGACTTGTGGGGGGAAAGAGATCAGATGGTGGGGGACATTGGACTAAACATGGAGGCATGTAGTGTGTGTGTAGTAAATCAGTGGAGCTTTCTGATGTCCCTATAGCATCCATCGTATACTGGGATCCCCAGGACTAATATGTGAACTCAAATTAAATGTTGTACTTGAACATTATCTGCAAGCAAACTACTGGCCTAAAAAAATGCCAAAATAGTTCCCACAAATTAGCAATTTGAATTTTGAATGTTAAGGATTAAGTAATTCTGACCAACACTGACTAGACTATTCCTAGGATTTCTTCACCAACAGGGTCTGATAAAAAGTCATGGCAGTATCTGTTTTTCTTACTAAGGTGGTAAACATGATGGATGATTTGAAGTGTTACAGACCATGCTGACCATGCATTTAAGTTCTGGGATTTGAAGGTGACTTGCTCATTGAGGGTGATCCTCAGAACCCAGTTCAGAGACACCTCCCTTAAAAATTATTATTATTATTATTATTATTATTATTATTATTAATATTATTATTATTTGTGTGCATGTGTGAGTGAACATGCATGAAAATGTATGCCACGTGTATGGGTACCCAGAAGAGGATGTCAGATCCCCTGTAGCTGGAGTTACTGATGGTTATGAGCCACCCAGTGTGGATGTGGAAAACTAAACCTGGACCCTCTGGAATAGCAGCAAGTGCTCTTAACTGCTGAGCTTTCTCCTCAGACCCCAGAATCACTCCTGTCAGTAGGTGGCTCACCCTGTGAGTCACCTGTTGTCCTAGTGACCAGTCACCAAACAAAAGTCTAGGGAGTAAAGGTGACGTTGGCAGTCAGCTTGGCTAAGAGTGCTCACTGAATCCTTGACTGGACCAACGGGGGCTGCACAGATCGCAGTGTTGCTCACACTCAGTTCTATGGCAGACGTTTCCTATCTCGATAATGGACTACAATTTTGGGGAGTTATTGCTTGGTACCCTCTCCCAGCTGCATTAGCAGCGGAGCTGGGTGGGAGAAGCATCTTGTTCCAGCTGGCTTCTTCAGTCCAGCTCACCTTAATCATGCAATCTTCCCAGACTTCTCTTCCCCTGTTTATAAAATGGGGAGTAATAAAACCTCCCATCTCTCAGGGATGAGTGTTTTAAGGACATGTTAGATCACTTATGAAAGAATCTTTATGTTCTTCAGAATAAAAGTACATGGCAAAGTTACATTTTTACCATAACTGTCTAATATATCATAAAGCCAATGCTGAGAAGATAATTAAGTGTGTGGCTTTGACAGAAGAGTAAAAGGAATGAAAATAAAAATAGCTATCTTGGTGAGTGGGATGTATTATTACCTTATAAGGACATTTCTGAGCCTGCTTCACTAAGACAGCTCTTTATTAAACATAAGATGAGTATCTATAGAGCCACGGTGCTGTAGGTTGAAGTACAGATTACATGAGTAGTTAAATTTGTGACATAAAAGACTGCTAGTCTGTTCTCATTAAACTCTCATGCCAAGATCCAACAGAAATGAAACATTTGCTAAAGACTAGGAATGGATCCATGGAAAAGATTAAAGAGTTAGGAGACAGAACCTGCTTGGGAAAGGTTGGAGGGGTAAAATAAAGTCGAAGATAAGTCTGAAGAATGAGAGAAATATGAGCAGCAGATGGTGACCAGAGGACAGAATGAAAGAAATTGGTCTAAATTATGACCAGTGGCTTATACGGAACACCCAGGGGAGCCCCCAGCGCTCCTGAGGTTGTGAGCAACTGGAATGTGCTATTGATAGAATTTATGGAATCTCTTTTTTTTTCTAGAGATATATTCAATAATAGGCCACCTTTCCATTTCAGCAAATTGCTGCAGGCTGCGGATAAAAGGGAACATTCTATCATAGATTGTGGTTATGCCCTAAGATAATTAAATTTGGAGACATAGTACTTCACTGAGGGAAGTGTGTCACTGGAAAAGGCGCCATATTTCAAGATTCCAATCAAACAGTACTGGACACGCTAAGTAAAAACCTGTGTTCTATTTTAAAGGGGAAAAATGCACAGTTGCCATTTTCTTCTTGCATTCTGATGACCTTAGCTTAGACATCAGGAAGTCTATCTATGAAGAGTTTCTGTTTGACAAATCAGTGGGTGTGCATGACAGTGTTAGCCTCACCAAGGGGACACCTCAGGTCCTTAAAAGGCAATGGGAATTTGATTGTCTTCTTTAAAAGTTATCAAACATCTATTTGAAAGCTAGGAATTGTATAGTTTCTGAGTATCACAAGATAATTATTATGTATTCTTTAAAGGCCCAAGGTGGGTGAATAAAAGTAGACACAGACCGGAACACTACGGAAGCACGATTACTCAAGTACACCATGGACAGCAACTGCCCGAACTGCTTTAGTCATGCAAAACCTCTGGGGTCATGATCTGATTTCTGTTGAGTTAGCATACAGCAGCACATCAGGATGAACAGTAGCTCACACAATCCCTTACAGGAGATCTTACTTTTCTTCTTCACTGTGGTTACATTCTTCTCATCACCCCCAGGTATCTGCACCTACACACCTCTGCATATTCCAGCTCAAGGTAATACCCAGCGTCTTGTTTGGTCCAGTGACACGATAGTGATTTCTGCATCTCCTCTATGTAGGAAATGGTTGTCCCATCACTAGCTGTGCCTCTCAGCATCCTCCTTTTTGACTTATAGCTTCCCCACTCCTGTCCTGAACCTCTGGTTGGAAGGATATTTTAGCATGCACACACCGCTAGGGCTTCGCTTTGAATTTAGTCCCTAAGAGAATTTTCTGTCCTGCCCTTTATTTTCTTTTTCAATCATCAGCCCTTTCAAAGCATCACACTGGACTTCTCTAGAAAGCCTCCTGACCTTGCACATACAGAATACATGCAGACCATCTGTTCCACTGTCTTTACCTGTCTGTCCCTTAAGTTTGCCTCCATATCTATGAATGTTCCTGCCCCTCCTACTTTTGCTATTGTGGTTTGTGCTGCCTGAATTTTTGCCCCAGCTCTCTCCACTGAGCCTGCTTGTCTGCTAGAATACTGCAGCTTCTCTTGGCAAACTTCAGAAACCCCCGCTCAAATCCCAGGGCTATAATTCAGGGACCTATGGGCTTCTGCGTTGACTTCTTTATACAGCTCAAACCCATGCTTGTTTGGGGTTCCTAATACCTGGCTTGTTTGCACATACATGGGTTCAGCCCCTCTGACCAATCTGCCCCATCATCACTCCTGCTGGATAGGACTGACCCTTTCCTCCATTTCAGCTCTTCTAGCCAGTGGCTCTGGACTCTGCCTACCCTACACCCCCCACACTCACTACAGCACAGATGCAAACACAGACACTCACTTTTCACCATCCAGGGGAGCCTGCCAGGCATTTAAAGCTCTGCTACCCTCTTTTCATAGGGAGAAATCACAGGGCTCTGTGTATCTAGCAAGTCAGCCTCCTGTGCCAGTATCCAATGTACTCTATAGCCTGCATCACCTGTCTAGGCAGAGGAGCTATAGTCAATGAGCTTTTCCACTATATCTTCTCAAACAGCTCTTTCTTGCTGTAAGTCTTGTTGACTCTAAAAGACAACAGGCCCATCTTTCTCCCCTCTGGGCTCCTGCTGCCCTGAGATGGTACCTGAGAGCTCTCTCCTCTATTACTCTTATTATCAATAGTAATTCCTTTCCATTGCAATTGAGTATCTACTTATTTCCCCTACGTGTTTTGGTGCAGCAATCAAAGCCTCCTAACTTCTCCCCATTTGCACCCATGTAGTATCTATACTTTGCCTCGAATGGATTATTGCCATTTCATTGCTTTAGGAATGAGCATCTCATATTATCAGCTGGCTTAGAAAGCCATTCAAGGGAGAGATGATGCCATGTCACCTCCTCAGAACACTGTGCCCACACACAAGTCTGTATATCTGAAGGTGTATTGTAAATACACACACCACCATAGATAAAGTTTGATGATAGATGTTTTATGCAAATTTATTTAACCTGCATGACTACAGTTAGTAGTTTACCATCAGAAGAGCACCTTGGCTGGATTGGGGCCAGGAATGCAGCAGAAATCATATCACACAACAGATCTCACACAAGAGACTTATTGGAGGTGGGAGGGGGGCACCAAAAAACCATCTCTGCCTTGGAGTGGGGACAAAAGAGAGAGAGAGAGACAGAGAGATAGAGTCAGAGAGACAGAGCAAGAGAGCACGCCATGCTGGCGGGCCTTTTAAAGGGTACTCGTGTTTCATTTAGCTACTGGTGATGATGTGGCTGCTGGCGCTGAGCTGTCGAAGGCTGGCTGGTGGCTGACCTGGTTCTGGAATGTGGGTAGTTCTTAACAACTACAGAAACCACATCAGTATGCTATGATGGCTCCTGCCTATAGCCTCATCACTCAGGAAGCTACATAGTAACTATCAGGTCAGCAGGGACCACAGAGTGAGACCTTGTCCAAAAACAATAATCAGGGGTTGGATTGATGGCTCACCCCTTAACCGCATTGGCTGCTCTTCCAGAGGACACAGGTTTGGTTATCAGCACCCACATGGTAGCTCACAACCATCTGTAATTCCAGTTCCACGTGATCTGATGCATTCTCATGGCCTCTGCAGGTATCTGGCACAAAAATGGTAAAATAAAATAAATAAATCTATGAAAATAACAATTAAAAAAAGAGGAAATCTTGGAGCTATAACATGAATGTTACAAATGACCTACCCTGCAATAGCTCAAAAATTATATCCTGAAAGCAATTTATTATAGATTTAATAATGAAATTTAGATGAATGTCCTGTATTTTTAAGTTGGTAATTATACATTTCCAAGAGGAAGGCATATATGCCATCCAGTGTTTCATAAATGAGGAAATGAGAGCTCAGAAGCCTTGAGTAGTTTGTCAAGAGCAGCACTTGAAAGGGGTTGTTTGTTGGTCTGAGAAGCCATGCAATCTCGAAGGCTCTCCCAGCTTAGTGACTAATGACATATACTCCACGACATCACATCCTTTCAGGGATGCTATCTTCTGCTTTAAAGAGATCATCGCATAACCTGTGGCTCATCGCCGTGTCTCCTGCTGCTGACCCTAGACACGCGTTCCACGAGGCAGAACTCTGTTACTTAACATACACACAGGCCTCTGCTGGACATGAAAGCAACGTCCAAAACCAGCTGCAGGAGCTGTGGGAGACAGTGGAGATAACCATGCTGTGCTTGATAAAGTGCCCTCTAAACCCCATTAGGTAGTTGTTTTGTTCTTTGCTTAACACATTTTCTTGCAAATACTGGTTTCCCTTATCAGACTGTTACTACATTCAAATTATATTAGCGCTTTTAATAATTTCCCCCCAAACACCACCCATCTTTTATGATCACATTACATTAAACTCAATTTAGACTCTCTTGTGTAATTGTCACTACACAGACCTTTCCCCCAAACAGAAAGGACTCAGAGATGCTTCCCTTGAACAGACATTCTCTGCCCTACAGACACAAAAGCCCAGGGGAGGGTCAGAGCATTGCAGGCAGCTCTTTCCTTTGTCCCTGCTTCCTTTCTGTGTGGGAAGCCCAGAATGTGGCAGAATGCTTCTCAGGTGCTGTCCCAGGGAAGCGGGACTTCTGGAGGGAGCTGGAAACATGGACCCTCTAGGAAAAACTGAGATTTTGCCTCATTTATGACTATCATAAGGTAGTTTTCACCTGATCCATCTCAGCCTGTAGAAACCTGGTTTTTAAAATTAAGGTATCCATTCAGCATAACCTAGGTTCCACCAATCCTGGGAGTCTTAGGAGTGAGGTGTGGTGGCATCTGTTGCTATGATAAGCACCCAGTCAGATGGGTTATTTATCGGCCCAGGTAGAAAGTCACAGCATCCGACCAACCAACATGTCTGCCCTTTGTCCAGCAGATCCTGCAGCAGAGTCTCCCATCAGAGTGTGTAGAATACTGAAGGATTTGGAACCAGACCCAGCTAGGATAGAGGCAGAGGTGGGCAGTCATGTCCTGCTGGAAAATGTCTCCACCTGGACAAAAGATCCAACCCACTAACAATCCCACCATCAGAAACTCCCATCACCTTTGTGAACCATATTATATTGATACAGAAATGTTGGGTTGGAGTGTTTTTGACAACAACAGAGCCTTTGTTAGGGGACAAGGGTCCTTGAAACTAGATAGACACCAAAGCTGCCCTGAGACTAGAGCTTTCGGGTTCTTGTCTTGTGAATTTAAGGAGTGAAATGGGCCACAGGGGGTAGATTTTAGATAGTTTGTTGTAGATTCTTAGGTGGGAAGTTAAGAAAGGAAGTGGGAAGAGAAAGGGGAAGCAAGAGAGAGGCTTCCACATAGTAGACAGGTTCCAGGAGAGAGGGTGCCATGGATCTGCTAGTCTGGGACTTTTTAAAGGAGATGTGCTGGTAGGTCCTGATGTCCCGGCCAGGTGTCCAGGTGTCCCTCTTTCGATGGTCATGTGTGTTTCGATGGAGCCTTCAGGAGATAACAGACAGGAGCTGTAATTGTCGCTGGTATTCTGTCATCCAGCAAGGATGTTCTCTAACTGTGGCTTTGGGGTCCCTGGCATGTCTGACCAATTTTTGTTCCTGTTCACATCACTATGGCTAGTAAATGTCCCTGTTAAAATGAGAATCGGCAGGGTATTGGCTGCCAGGTGACTTCTTACCTGTTTGCCTCCCATTCTGAGCCTTCCTTCCTTCTTGGGTCTTCTCTGCCAATAATTCTCTTGTTGGTTTTTTGTCTAGAGACTTTCTCACTTTTTCAGTCAGCCTCTAATGTGCTCAAAGGACCTCTAATGCCCGTGGGGCTCAGGCCACCCCTCTTTTGCTGTTGTTAATGCAATAGAGAAAATGCTGTTTGAGACATTGTCTCTAAAGCTGGAATTTCTCCCAGGCTGCCCATGGTCGACAGACATGTGCTCCCTTCCATGCTGGGGAGGGAGTATGGGGAGAGGGAATCTTATTCTACTTGGCTGCAAAATATGGATCCAAACAGTTCACTGAAATATGGATGCAAAGCACAACACTCTCCTCAAGGATATGAGAATTTGCTCTTGAACCAAACACCAATGAAGTGGCCCTCAGGTCAAAAAGAAAGAAGGAAGGAAGGAAGGAAGGAAGGAAGGAAGGAAGGAAGGAAAGAAGGAAGGAAGGAAGGAAGGAAGAAGAAAGGCAGGCTTGTTCCACTGTGGAAATGGTTTCATGAAATGTTTATTGTTATATAACAAAAAGCCATAAATCAGGATTTTTTTTTAATGCATTGGTAGAAATGTCAGGTAAATGCATGTTCTAGTTTCATATCTATTGCTGTGATAAGACTCCCTGAGGAAAGGAACTTAAGGGGAGAAAAGGTTTATTTCAGCTTTCAATTCCAGGCTACAGCCCATCATTGTGGATAAGTCAAAGCAGGAGCTTGAAGCAGATACTCACCTCACAGTCCAGAGCAGAGAGGGAGTGAGCACATGTGTATTGCATGCTCAGCTTACTTTTTTACTCCTATGCAGACCAAGGCCCAGACCCAGACAACCATGCTGCCCAACTCCAGCCTAGGTCCTTGCACATGAATAAGGTAGCCCAAAACGCCCCCCAGACATGCCCACAGGCCAGCCTGGTCTGGACAACCCCTCCTTGAGATTGGCTTTCCAGAGGCAGGCTGGTTTCTGTGATTTCAAGGCTAGCCTGGTCTACACAGCAAGTTCTAGACAGCCAAGACTACATAGAGAGACCATGTCTCAACAAACAGAAAGTTTATTTATGGGCTAAAGAGATGGCTCAGCAGTTAAGAGCAGTGGATACTTGTCCAGAGGACCCAGGTTCAATTCCCAACACTCACAGGGTGGCTCATAACCACCTGTTAATTCCAGTTCCAGAGCCTCTGATGCCCTCTTCTGGCCTCTGTGTGTAGCAGGCAAGCATGTGGTGCACAGAAATATATGCAAGCCAAACACCCAGATACATTAAAAAAACAATCTTTAAAAAAAAGAAAGGAGACTCTCTTCCCAGGTTGTGCTTGGTTGTTGTTATCAAGTTGACAAAATAATGTATGACTCTTACAGTGAATGGGAAATCTTTGACACAGTCCTCACATGCTATTTAATGACATTCTTGGGTTTTGGTGGGTAGAATCTAGGAGTTCTCTAACATCATACATTCTAAAAGCCATTACCTGATGGTCACAAGGTTGTTAGGTCAGACAGAGAGAAGAGTAATTGATTGATTGGCTATTGAGAGGAATAAAGATGGTCCTAGATAATTTGGTTCTGGGCCTGAGACCTCTCCAGAAACCACATCCTTGTCTTACCTTCAACACACACATGTCTTTCTTCTGGGAACAACAATTCACTAAAATCAGAAACAGAAAAAAAAGCAACAGGAATTTTAGGGGAGGAGCTCCAGCTTTGGAGGCTTCCATAGCCTTTACTCCATTCCCTGTCCCTGAGTGGTACAAAGCAGAGAACGGAGGAAATGTGTTTGACGTAACCACGCTGTGAGGAACAGATACAGTGAGTCTTCAGGGCTCTGACAAGGACCTGAGCTTCCTGTTTAAACAGTAAGAATGGGAGCAAGAGCAAGACATCAGCACAGTTACTTACGCACGTGCTCTTGCCCATCACTGGCTTAGCTCGGGTCCAGCAATGTTGGCTGAGGAGGGTATCACCATCATCATGGCTTGAGGGACCAAGCTGGTTCCTAAGAGACAGTCACATTTACTCCAGGGTTCAGCACCGTGTTCCAGGATAGTTCCCTCATCGGGAAGATGGTCCGCCCTCCTAGGCTTTCCTCTTTCTGGGATCATCCAAGGTAACTGCAAATTTGCCCCAAGGCAACTTTCATAAACTTTGGTTCTTTCTTTTTCTACAAAGCTGTTTAAAACATAGCCACCTTTCTGTATTTCTAAGATTAGTGGGGCGTGACTTGGCTACTTCTGAATCTGTAATGTCCATTACTGTTGTGTGTATGACAAATATCTGATGTACCTTTTTTCCAGTCCCATCCAAGCCTTCCCAGAGCATAATGGCTCTACCTTGGTGGCCACATAAGTAGTAGTAGCTTTTGGATTCCTCAAAGTTTCCTTTGTGTTTTGTTTTAGAAAGGTCTCATGAAGCCCACTATGTCCTCTAACTTGCTTCATAATTAAGAATGAGCTTAGCTCCTGATCCTCTTGCCTCCATTCTCTGAGTGAGTGCTGGAACTAAGCTTGGTCACAATGCCTGTTGTCATTCTTTGTATTTGTAATCATTCACAAGAACTCATTCAACTGTGATTCAGAAAGTTTGTTAAAGTGAGTTTTATGGTACAGAATGCCTTGTGAGTTAACATGTAGGCACACACATATGCTTCTACAGAGAGAAGAAATACATCTGCAAGCTTTTCTCCACCTTTTCTTTTTGGCTACCTTAGTACAATATATTTGTGAAATGCTATGTTCAAGAACATGAGGCAGATCTGAGTGGAGGTCTTCTGCAGACTACTGACAGGACAAAGGGACTGATGGAGAAGAGGTGGAGAATAGAGCTAATCTAGTTTTTCTTCATCTCTGGTCCTCACAGAGGTCTGCCTGATAAAAATTTATAAATTACAGCATTTCTTTGGGGAAAACCTTCATTTTTTTAAACACATGGAAGAGCATTTTCAGAGATCAGGAAAAACGAATCAAAAATACTTATTGGGAAATCAAGTTATTATCTCAGCTGGAGGGCAGAATGTTGCCTTGACCTGCGATCTGAATAGTCTGTGGATTTACTCAGGTTATTTGAGGCAGAGATTCATAATTTTAAATGATATCCCTTTTGTATTTATGTAAAAGCTTGAATTTAAGAAATGTTAACTCCCCCCAAATACCATTTCTACTCTGCAGGGAGAGGGGGAAGACAAGGATGATAATGACAGTTCTTGGCAGTGATGTTGTTGAGAGAGTAATATTCTTAAACCCCGATAGCTAGGAAAACCCACATTCTGTGGTAGATTGTGTGGACAGTCCACAGAAAAGAGGGATGGGCAATAGGAAGGAGTAGGGCTCGCATGCTCACCCGTGTTCTGTGTTTTAAACAGAAGTGACTGTAAACCTAATTTTCACTTGCCTGTGATACTTGAAGATTTGTTTTGCCTTATTTTGTTGTTTAGTTTCAAAGTAGTAAGTCAGTATAAAATGATTTTAATTTAGACAGTTGAATTTTCAACACATTTATCTATTTTTTATAACAAGTTCTGTTATTTTGAAGTTTTTCATTAGTATACACAGTATTCGGATTTAATATGAGCTTTCAAACAAAACTGCAAATTTGTCACTGCTGATTCTCTTCCCAAATTTTCCCCATGCCATTCCCCCGTGTACACTCCCATCCCATTCCCCCGTGTACACTCCCATGCCGTTCCCCCATGTACACTCCCATGCCATCCCCCCGTGTACACTCCCATCCCATTCCCCCGTGTACACTCCCATCCCATTCCCCCGTGTACACTCCCATGCCGTTCCCCGTGTACACTCCATCCCATTCCCCCGTGTACACTCCATCCCATCCCCCCGTGTACACTCCCATCCCATTCCCCCGTGTACACTCCCATCCATCCCCGTGTACACTCCCATGCGTTCCCCGTGTACACTCCCATCCCATCCCGTGTACACCCATTCATCCCCGTGTACACTCCCATCCCATCCCCGTGTACACTCCATGTCTTCCCCGTGTACACTCCCATCCGTCCCCGTGTACACTCCCATGCTGTTCCCCGTGTACACTCCCATGTCGTTCCCGTGTACACTCCATCCCATTCCCCGTGTATACTCCCATGTCGTTCCCCGTGTACACTCCCATGCTGTTCCCCGTGTACACTCCCATGCTGTCCCCGTGTACACTCCCATGTCGTTCCCCGTGTACACTCCCATCCCTTCCCCGTGTACACTCCCATCCATTCCCCCGTGTACACTCCCATGTCTGTCATTCCCCCGTGTACACTCCCATCCCATGCCATTCCCCCCGTGTACACTCCCATCCCATTCCCCCGTGTACACTCCCATCCCATTCCCCCGTGTACACTCCCATCCCCCCGTACACCCCATCCCCCCCCCCCCCCCCCGTGTACACTCCCATCCCATTCCCCCGTGTACACTCCCATCCCATTCCCCCGTGTACACTCCCATGCCATCCCCCGTGTACACTCCCATGCCGTTCCCCCGTGTACACTCCCATCCCATTCCCCCGTGTACACTCCCATGCCGTTCCCCCGTGTACACTCCCATGCCGTTCCCCCGTGTACACTCCCATGTCGTTCCCCCGTGTACACTCCCATGTCGTTCCCCCGTGTACACTCCCATGCTGTTCCCCCGTGTACACTCCCATCCCGTTCCCCCGTGTACACTCCCATGTCGTTCCCCGTGTACACTCCCATCCCATTCCCCCGTGTATACTCCCATGCCATCCCCCGTGTACACTCCCATGCTGTTCCCCCGTGTACACTCCCATCCCATTCCCCCGTGTACACTCCCATGCCATCCCCCCGTGTACACTCCCATGCCATCCCCCCGTGTACACTCCCATGCCATCCCCAGGTTTAGTACCCCAAATGTCCTGCTGTCCCACTCTTTCTCAACACCTTTCTCTCCTTTTATGGTCTCCTCCATTTCCACACTCTACACTCCCATTCACTCCACTTATGTACATACTTAAAACATTAAAAATATATGAGGAAGAACATGTGATTTTTGTCTTTCTGAGGTTGGCTCTCCTCAACTAATAAAATGTCTGAGAATTTTATTTTTTTCTTTACAGCTGAATTTTTAGTATAAATGCCTAGGTTCCAACAGCCCAACAGGCCAGGCTCAGCCCTCTGTCCCTGTCACACCAATTAAAGGGATGGGTAGCAGTAGAAAGCAGAACAGGAGTTTACTCAGTGTGGCTAAATTAGAATGAAGAACACATAAAGGGTACAGTAACCCCAAGGAGGGACTGAGGCAAGGGGCAAGAGGTGCTAACATTTAACCGGTCCAGGATAAGGTGTGCTTTCTCCAGTCATTGTCCCTACTCTGGTCCTACAAAGTGGTCCAGAACAATCCTATTGCATCCTCTCTTGTGGGAAGTCTGGTTCCCACATGATACCGCTCCTGCTCCAAGGCAAACCTGGCCCTCTAGACAATGGGGGACAATAACCCTCATCTGGACTGAGGTCTGTCCTAGGAGTTTTCACTCTTCCTGGAATGGGATGTGTCTACAGGTTTAGGACAGTGACTTCCATCTTGTGGAGGATGAGGCAGGTTAGATGGACATTCCTTGAATGACTGGCTTTCCAACCTGCAAAGGTAAACTGGTTACCCAAAGTTAAGGAGGTGGACATGAAAATTCAGAGTGGCCATGATCTTACCCTGGTCTTAGTTGCCAGGTGGGTCCCAGTGAGGAGTCAGTGCTTTCTAGCAAAAGGACTTATTCCATCTGCAGTTTTCTCTGCTGCTCTAAGATATCTTAAAGTAAAAAAAAAAAAAAAAAAAAAAATTGAATAAGTTCATCAATCTCTTAAATGGGTATATCACCAAACATCTCTCTTGTAAGCACTACCTTAGGGAGACAATTATAAACTACTATAGACAAGCAGTAACAGTTGTTTGTTTCTAGAGAACCAGGTGTTATTCTAACTGTGTTGTGTATAGGGACACATCGATCTTTATAGCAGGCCTGCATGATAGTCCATAATCCTGCTTTAAAAAATGAGAAACAAAGACAGAGATAGATAAAGTTAATTGGTCAAACTTTCACAGCTAGGAAGCAGGCAGCTTCCAGATTAAACTCAGGACAGTGATACCGTAGCCCTCCGCTCACGGCCATGGCACTGCCACCTCCGCCTCCTCTCCTCCCCCTCTCCCTTCCCACCCTTCTTTTACTCCATTGACTACACCATGCTTATTGGTATCAAAGTAAGTATATTATCTGTCCCTTCTCTTTCCTGATTTTTTCTATCTCCCTTCCTTTTCTTCTTTCGTCCCTTCCTTCCTCCATTCTTTCCTTTCTTTCTCTAGCCTCCCTTTATATTTCAGAAGAAGCAAACATGGCCTGGTGAAGTGGCGGAGGTTGTTAGAATTGAGCCACTCAAGGAAGGTTCACGTACTGAAGTCACTGTTCATGCTTGAAGGAATACAGACAAGGTGGAAACCTAGAGGAAGGAGCTAAATGGAAAGACCATGGAGAAGTGCTGCTAACTGGCTTGCCCCCATGGATTTCTTAGTTTGCTTTTTTATAGAACCCAAGACCACCTGCCCTGGTGTGGCCTAATCCGCAATGGACTGGAACCTCTAAAATTAATCACTAATTAAGAAAATGCCTTACAGGCCTGCCTGTCCCCCAGGCCCTCTGCTCTAATGACCCTAGCTTGTGTCAAGTTGACATACAAATAGCCAGCACACCAATATAATTCCCGGCAGCATTCCAAATAGTTTTGCTTATATCATAGATAAGTGTAACTCTCATCTCTCATCAAAGAATTTCCTTTTGAAGCAGACAGAAGCCATCAATATACAGAGGACAACTGGCCATGTGGTGCCCATTCCCAAAAGATGCATTTACAATACAACCCCTATACCTAAGACTCAGTAATTATCATAGAAAAGGGAGTGGAAAGATTGTCAGAGCCACAGGATTAGGATGTCGGCTGCAAGATTGTGTCACATGGGGCAGTGCACCCATGAAGTCTTAAGAGCATGGCTTTCTGAACAAGACCTGCAAATGACAGCACCAAGTGACATTCTAATATGGACAGAGGAAATATCATAAAGCCCCACACATAGATGAAGAGTTAGAGGTAATAAATGGCTGCTAAGAGAGGGAGAATCAGCCTCCTGATTGGTTATCCAATCCCAAGTGGTCATCCCTAAACACATATACACAGGAGCAATACTTAATAGACTAGTAGGTTGTATTAATATATACATAAGTATACGTACATTACATTAACAATTAAAGAAGAGGTCCTGACCTTAAGAGGGCATGTGGAGGGACATGGGAGGAGTTGGATGGGAAAGAGGATGGGATAACCTAAAAGTTTTCAATAAAAATTAATTTAAAACAGATGAGTAGTAGTAAAGAGCTAAGAGAAGAGATTTAATAAATGTGGTCACACTGCAAAAGATAGAGAGAGGAGTCCAGTGACCCGAAGTCTATCTTTGGGTTAATGACAGATGCTTTAAGCCCAAGCAGAGAAAAGAC
This sequence comes from Peromyscus leucopus, assembly GCF_004664715.2. Taxonomy (NCBI): domain Eukaryota; kingdom Metazoa; phylum Chordata; class Mammalia; order Rodentia; family Cricetidae; genus Peromyscus; species Peromyscus leucopus. Next base: position 54,427,756 of record NC_051069.1, read on the forward strand.
TGAGGCAGAAGCAAGAGGTATTCGTGATGCATGGACAAGGCCCTTCCACAGCTGTCTCTGCTCTTTGATTCTACGAGGAGATCTGAAAGGTGGTTTTTATAGCTGTCATCTTCCAAGGGGGCTAATCTGACTCCTGGGAGTTGGTCTGACCCACATTGAAGCTTAGCCATTATAGATAAGTGTCCTCATACTGCAATGGGTTTTCTCCTGTGATAGTTGGCTGTTTCTAGAATCTAAGGTGGGCTTCAGGTTTAGGACAATGGTTTATCTTTGTGCCCTCACCCTTGAAGTAGGGGAGGATGGGTTAAGCAATCAAACGCTCCTGGGTAATTAAGGAGACTGGAGACTCAAGCATAGGGCTGAACTGAAGTGAGGGCAAACATGCCAGGCTTTCATTCAGCTTTTAGTTCCCTTATAGCCCATGGAGAAGTCTGTGCTTCTTAGAAAATTTAGCCCTGAAATGTCTCTTATACTTAGATCCCATGCTGGAGTCCTCAGAATATGAGGCCATGAGGGTCAAGGGACTGAAGACAGTCTTCTTGAACGAGAAGACTGAGCACACTCAGTGCCACGTGTGACCACACTCTCTGAACATAATGGCTATCACTAGGACAAACACACATTTGAAGTGTCTAAGGAGAATACATAAAGGTTTATATGTGAGTCCATGTTAATTTTCCATCTCCTACAACTTTTACAAAAGCTTGAAAATAAATAACAACTGAAATATTTAACAATGATGACCAAGATGGAAGCTATCTTGTTCTAGTTCTTTTTTTCAATAAATTCAAATTTGGGGAATTTGACCAGGTTTCCAGAATCAGAGATTATAAAACTCTACTAATTATGTATTTAAATGAGTCTCTGTTAATTGCAAGTAATGAGCCTGAATACTGGCAATCTTTTCATACCTTCCCTTTGGGGAGTGTACTCTGATTCACTGAATACATTGCTTTTAAGAAATGGGCTGTGTTTCAGCCACCAATTTTCCTGGATTGCTTTTGTTAAATCGAAGAAGAGAGGTTTTTAGAACATGGGCCCCAGGTAATTATACGGAAAGAGAGAGGTTTTAGAACACAGGTCCCTGGTAATTAAGGGAAAGGTTTCTTTACCTTGGAATGATTTCAGATGTGAAGGACATGGAGGCAACGGTGTGCATAGCAACACAGCGCATTTCCCTGAGCCCATCTGGGTGTGTGCGCGGCAGCGAGCAGCTTCATCCCCCCTGGCTTTTCTTCCCTTTTCCCTACTTGTTTTCAGAAACTAGGCCAATACTGACATGAGATTTTCTAAGGATTTTTAAATTTTGCATTAAATAAGGCATGGTTTTGTAATTCTCTAAAACTCAAATGAAGTCAATGATGATTTGGGATCCTCTGGACAGGTATATTGATCTGTAGGAAGTCGTGTGTCGAATTTGGTAAAAGTGCTTCTTGGTATAATTCCATTAGAGCTGATCCCATGCAGCATCTCATTATTTATTTACTTATTTTCTTCCTTCCTTTCTTCCTTCCTTCCTTCTTTACTTTTTTTTTTCTTTAGGAATAGACCTAAAATTGGAGCAAAAAATCATTCCTATCTCCTGTAAGCTTTTCTTCTGACTTTACCTAAAGCCAGATCAGAGCAGGGGAGGGATTTGCTCCTTTGCATTTTTTCTCTCTGCTGTGAAACTGAAGCAGGGTTGGTTGGTAGCTCTGTCTGTTGCTCAAAACCTCGTCAAATTGCTCACCTCCAGTATGCCTCCCACCATCCACTCTCAGGGGGTGAACTGATGGATTAGAGGGTCCCCAAGCTCTGACCTTCCCAGGCAGGTTCCTGCAGGAGACATGCGTCTTTTCACTCACAGTTTTTTTCCATGCACCTGCAGACTAATTTTGGAGTAGTAGCATTTCCAGTGCCTTGCTCGATATTCCTTTTCTATGTCATGTTGGCAGGACTCACACATTTTTCATTTGTTTTCTTGCAATAAGATGCTGTTCCAGGGCAGAGATGAAATGTTTTCTTTTTCCAGTAACTTGCAAGTGTGCTACATCCATTAAGTCCAGTTACACACTTAACAGAATGGTCTATGGTTATTGGCAGTGACCTCACTGATAAATCACAGTCTGACCCTCTTGACGACTTCCTCCTGACTTTACTTCCTGAGGGATTAGCTCCAGCATTGCTTGTTCAGTTGGGGGTGACGGGGTTAGGGACAATTCTGCACTGGAGCAGTCTCCACTCCACCCACATCAATTAACAAAACACTGCATGGGGAAATGACAGAGCCGCAGACCTTATTCCGACCATGGCGGGTAACTGAGACCAGTTGATGGAATGAGAAAGGAAGCAGTCCAGTCACTCTCAGACAGCTGCCAGGTGTGTTTGTGAGAGGAGTAGTAGCCCCAGGTTGACACATAAGCCATTAAGACATATCATACTCCTGGAAACTATGGCTAAGCACAGCCTGTGTGTGCTCTGAATGTAGATAAGAAGGTGAACTGTAGCTACCCTCTCATAGTTGGGAAGATTTATATTAGGGAACTAATGATGAGTTATTTTAATTAAGGTAAAATTAGGCTATCAGTACAAAAACACTCCTGAAGTTTAGAAGCCTTTCTTTCTCTTTACTACGGTGGGTGTGAAACATCCAGGACATTAGCCAGCTCTATTCCATGCAACAAAACACAGACTGAGATTTTCCATGTTCTGACCGCACCAGCTCCTTGGACATTATCACTATCTCCATAAGTGATGCTGAGTCATAGGCATGTTCATTTCTGTCTTCCAGAAGAGGAAATGACAGTAGTATAGGACATTCAGATCATCTTTTCCATTGAAAGTGCTCAAGGTTGCCTTCTGCTGGCTTGGAGGAGCCACACCCAGCTGTGGAGAAGGCTGGGGGTGTTTGTAGCTTCCCACTGCATGGCCATGGCTTCTCACTACTGTGAACAGGAAGCAGAAATACTTGGTGAGCAAGCCTCCTGTGCAGGTGCACTGACTGTGGCCCTTCCCCTTGGCCAGCGCTTGAGCATTTGAGAGCATGCATTCAATATTGGTTGCACAAGTAGCTCTCAAGTACAAAGAACAGTTTGTGATTTCTAGTCTGGGCCGAGCACTAACACTTACAGAGACCAAATTCTCCTTTTTTTAAATTTCTACATATCAGCCACAGATTCCCTTGTTCTCCCCCCCCTCCCCTTTCCCCCAGCCCACCTCCCATTCCCATCTCCTGCAGGGCAAAGCCTCCCCCGAGGACTGAGATCAACCTGGTAGACTCAGTCCAGGCAGGTCCAGTCCCTTCCTCCCAGACTGAGCCAAGTGTCCCTGCATAAGTCCCAGGTTTCAAACAGCCAACTCATGCACTGAGCACAGAACCCATTCCCATTGCCTGGATGCCTCCCAAACAGATCAAGCTAATCAACTGTCTCACCTATTCAGAGGGCCTGATCCAGTTGGGGGCCCCTCAGCCATTGGTTCATAGATCATGTGTTTCCATTCATTTGGCTATTTGTCCCTGTGCCTTATCCAACCTTGGTCTCAACAATTCTCCTTTTAATGTAATCATACCTCCTACTTAAGCCTAAACTTGTTCTGTATGTAGCTCAGCAAAGTAGACATGTTGTGTTTGGTTTACCTGAGTGAACTTTTCTTCCTGATGACTTTGGATTCTCTCTCTCTCTCTCTCTCTCTCTCTCTCTCTCTCTCTCTCTCTCTCTCTCTCTCTGTCCTCTCTTTGTAAACAACATTCCTTCTCAGATCTCAATTACAGAGATATGACACGTCTAAGTGAGGCCTAATTGAGGCCATTCATATTGTGAAGCTGCTGTCTGCTTCTATATCAAATACCGTTTGTCATAAGACAATGTTTAAATACAGGAAATCAATCTTGCACCAAAGCAACCACATGGAACACCAGCTCACTACATCAAAGCAATATCAATGGATGTCTGGAAGTTCATGTTTGGCCCAAACTGATTAAATTAAATCCCAGTACATTTTAAGTTGGAAAAAAATCTCACCTTTCTATACATTCTTACTTTTTTTTCAGTTCTCTTGCCTTTTGGTCTCATTTAATACCATTCCAATAAATGTTGTGTGAGAATTTCCTTTGATTCAGCGTTTATGTATAATTGAAATGCTTATAGCTCGTAAGTAGTATGACCAATATGTAAGTAGTATATAGTAGAGAATGGGGGTGAGACAGTGGTATTAGTCACCTTTCTGTCACTACAATGAAATAGTGGAAGCTACTGGCTTATAAAGATAAAAGATTTGTTTTGACTTCTTAATGGTCCTGGTTAGTTTGTCAGATTGACAAAGCCGAGACATAAGAAGAGAGCCTCAACTGAGAAAATGTCTAGATCAGATTGGCCTGTGGGTATGTCTGTGAGGGATTGTCTTGATTGTTAATTTGGTGTAGGAGGGCCAAGCCCACGGTGGGTGGCACCATCCCTAGCCAGGTGGTCCTGAACTGTATATGAAGTTTAGATGATTCTAAGCCTACCTGTGAGCCAACTCGCAAACAACATCCATCATGGTACCTGCTGTACTTCTTTGGCTGTGAAGTGAGTTCCTTGGTAGGAAGCAATGCTTTGTGGAAAAGCATGCAGGAATAGCCTTTAAGTTCCTGTCTTGACTTCTTTGAGGGATACTCTATAATTTGGAATCATAAGCTGCAATAAGCCCCTCCTCCCCTAAGTTGTTTTGGTCACAATATTTTATCACAGCAACATAAATGAAATTAGAGCTATGATTTCTGGAAGTTCCTTTTTAAGATCAGGGGACACCACTGTTTTAGGCATCTGGGGAAAAGGCAGCTCATATAGCAAGGACAGGTGGAAGAACAGTTGTCACCTGTGAACCAGGAACAGAGAGAAGAGGAAAGGACTGAAGACCTGTGGTCTTCCTCAAGGGCATGCCTCCAATGACCTAGGCACCTCCCAGGAGGAAGGCCCTGTCTTCTAGGGACTCTACCTCCCCCAAAAGCTATTCCCAGGAATGAGTCTCTAGCACATAAACCTTTAGGGGACATTCAATATCCAAAACAAGAAGCCTGACAAAAGCTACTTGGGACAGAAAAGATTTGGACTTGACCTTTATGATGTAGATTGTAGCATGTGGTAAGAAAGCTGTCCTGACAGATACACTGTGACACAAGGATGGAAGACTTTCCCTAAGAACTGTCCTAAGGGAGAAAGCTGAAGTGAATTGAGGAAACCCACACCAATGGTTAGAAGCCATTTAGTAGATGATTGAAAAGAATGTGAGAAGTTACCTGGTAGAAGTGACCAGGCTTTCAAAGGTATAGCATTTCATAAAACCAAATTTATATTTTATTAGTTACTGCTGCTGCTGCACAAACTTAAACATAGCCGACTGAATGTGGAAACTGAAGAGAGGACCTGAAAGCACAGAGATGATGTATTCTAGAACTCAGCCTTGACACAGTCTTGCGCAGCTCAGTTAGGTGCCCCTGTGTCAGTGTGCCAGAGTTTGTGGCCTGTTCACTCTATACTGGGCAGAGTTTGCTCATGCAGAGACAGAAGCAAAGGAGAAATATGTTACAGACAACGGATGTGTTTTGCCTGCCCCCCACGGTCTCCTTTTTGTCTATCAACCCTGTATCTCAGTTCAGGAAGAAATTGCATGAGCTAGGATTCCAACACAGGGCCTCATCTAGACTCAGTTGATGACCAGAGAGAAGGTGGTGTAGAAACTACAGTGTCAACAGCCCAGACCCATTTCCACTTCTGTAGAGATAAACTAAAGTTAAGTCCAATTATTTTGAGCTCTTTGTGTGTTCTCAATCAAATACAAAAGAGCTAATGGCCTTGAAGGTTTATGGTCATTCTCCAAAATGCTAATTTAGATGCATAACCCTTTGAAAGATTTCTATGGCCAAGCCTAATGGAAATTTACCTGCCCTTGGAACAAAGCAATAAAATGCATTTAGAATGCTTTTGATTGTGTTCTGCATTGTAGATGTGGCTTCTGTTCTCTCAGATCCTCCTCTTAGGCTGAAGTTTAATGTCCTTCTCCTCCAAACAGGACTGAGGGGACAGTCCATCCTTGCTCATAGAACAGGCACTTCCTGCTGATGGGTATCTCCACAAAAGGTTGCTTCCTCGAGAGCAGAACTAACATACTGTAACTGAGAGAGAAATATTCAGGGAGAGGTGAGTGGAGAAGTATTAAGGAGCACTGAATGAGTTTATGCATTCCTATCAGTTCAGAGAGCACATGAGTTTCATACAAGCAAACACATGTAAAGACAAAACAGCAGCTAGAACAATCATGCTAATTAGTTTTTTTTTTCAAGACAGGGTTTCTCTGTATAGTTTTGGTGCCTGTCCTGGATCTCACTCTGTAGACCAGGCTGGCCTCGAACCCACAGAGATCCACTTGGCTCTGCCTCCCGAATGCTGGGATTAAAGGCATGCGCCGCCACCACCTGGCTAATTAGCTCATTTTTAATCTCAGAATTTCCACTATAATGTTGTATTTTCAGGAAGACTTCTCTATGTCTAATGCAGTTTCACAATAGCAGAGACATGTAGGAATACCAGCTCCATCCTAAACTGTGAAACTACTGTTTGTTTTACAAAACTCATGACAGGAGCTTAAAATATCTCCACTCCCCCACAAAGCACAGAACTGTATCACTAGCTGTAGTCAGAATATGAGCACCCTGCTTCTGACATATGAGCTGTTGCAAGGGAAAAATGAACATTTCCTGTGTCTAGATCTGTGGAACACCTTGTCCTAATAGCTAAGCTGAAAATGTTCTCTCCTCTCTTAAGGTTTTAGTAATATAAATAAGGCTGCCCCATTAGTGTGTGGTTAAGGAGAATGAATCACTTCCAAATTCATGTAGGCACTAAATTATTTTTAGACAATAACATTTATTTTTGAAGTGTGAATCATTTTTAATACTAATTAAAACAGCTATACTAGAGAACATTATGAGACAAATGCATTTAACATGTTTATGATAGTATAGAGCTGTATTCTTTAAGCACTGTGCATATTTAACTTGGCTTGTTTCTATTGAATTTGCTGTTTTAGTTTTGATAGAATATGTATAGTGTAAGATTTATCATCTCCACCATTTTAAGCACACACTTCAATAATATCAAGTGCACTCTCATGGCCATACCATCTCAGAATTCGTGATACAGAATGGAACCATTATACCTATGAGAGAACTCTCCCTTATAACCACTCTGTCCCTGACAACCACTCTGTCTCCAGGAACTTGAATTTAACTATTATAAGTACCTCTTACTTATAACTAGAGTAACATGGTATTTGTTTATTCATGAGCTGCTTATTTTACTTAGAATGATATGCTGGGTTCAATGGCACAGATGTTTCTGAATCCCTTTTCTTGAAAGGCTGACCAGCATCCCAACAACACTGGGCTGTGTGTTGTCTCTCCATCTTTAAAAGGTCCCTTGTGTTGCTTGTGTTGGGCTACAGTGGATAACACTGCTTTTTATCATCTATGAAAACCGTTGAGTCTTTTTTTTTTTTAATTTCCCCCCTGATTTTTACATAAAAAAGAAGTTTCTGGGTCAGAGTTAATTTTATTGAGGAATCCCAAACTGCCCCCATTTCCTATCCCCACAATCAGTGTTCCACATGTTCACCAGAACTTGTTTTCTTTTTGTTTTGAATAGTTGGGTGGTGGAGCACCACCCTGAGGTAAAGACTCTGAGCTGGGATCCAAAGTCTCTAGAATCTTTTCTACACAGTCAGTTCTCGGATCCACGATGACCTAGTAGTATCAGCAACAATCAGGTGCTTCTGAATCTTTCAGTTCCTAGAAAGGCAATTTCCCTTTGGTCCAGGGCCTCTAGAACTGGTTCAAGATATAGTATCATATGTGTCAAGGATTCGCATGAATGCAGTAACATAGTCTCAGCTGCATTTACTAATCTCTTGTGGAAACACATGCCAGGACTTCAGGGACTCTACTCCATGGGAAGCCAGAGATGCTACAGAAGTGGAGGCACGTTGACCATGTATGGTCAAGTTTTCTTATAAAGCATCATGTCAGCCACATGTGTTACCAATTCTAGATTATGATATCAGGAGCACATGACCCTACTCTACATTAACCTTACATACCCTTAACGACAGGAAAAGCTGGGACCCCTCCTCCCTATGCTTAGCTCTCCATATTTAAGCAATGGCAAGCACCATGGTGGGAATTTGGCACCAGGTCCAGAAAGAATCTCAAGTCAGAATAGAAGTCTAGGGCAGATGAGCAGCATGTGGAACATGTGGATTCCACTTGTTAGATGTACACTGCTTCATACAAAAGATTCAACATGATCTCCCCTGCTCTCCAGGGCTTCCAAACCATGAAATGATATCCATTTTCATCTCTGTGTGTAACGTCCACTACTGTCTTAGTCACACAATCATTTAGAGTCAGCCAACCAGATTTCTGTTGTGCACATCATTTTAGTTCTCTGTCAATGGTTTAAAAAAAAGCAAGTTAGCGTCTGAAATTCCAGCTTTGAATATCTGCTGATACTTATGGATGCTTCATAGTGAGATGGTCCTGAGTGAAGGATGTCCTGTATCTGATAGGACCGCAGGTTGCTTTACCATAAGTTCTAGTCCCAACTCTCTTGATATCTGCTGTTAAAATACACATTACACTTTAGAATGTTTTCTATTTTGCTTCAAAATGGGTGTAAGGTAGGATTGCCTATGGAAAAAAAATGGAGTAGAATTAGTATAAAGTACAGTGCAGGGCTAAAGAAAGCACATAGAGTAAAGTACATATTCCCATGTATCATTCCTTTACAGCCAGGGATAAGAATTTCATTGATTTTCATATATATGTATCCATGTTAATCCTGTTGCTCCTCATGTCTCTGGCCTTGTTGTTCTAGGTATGATGAAAGTCTCTTTTTGTAGGAATAATAGATGTGCTGAGATGGGAACTCCTCAACTGAATCTGACTTTGGTAGCCCATGACTTCAGAAGAGAGTAATAGAGATTCAGTTGCTCATATTTCAGGAACCCATATCTCCATCAAGGCTCCTCTAAAGAGCCCTCTACTCCCCAACCCATGTGTCCTCTTGACGTCACTTTAGAATGCTTTTGTGAGGAGACTGCAATCAGATGAACTGGGTACAAGGATGTGGGCGGCTAACCAAAATGTTCCACTTAGTTCCTGATAGTCTTTCAACCGGCTGTGGTTATAATGGGAGAGAAATGCATTCTATCCACAGCACAAATTGCTTTTCTTTCTGAACATAATGGTAGTACTTCCTGACCCAGGATTTCTTCAGTTGTTTACTTTGGTCTTTCTTTTACTGGGGTATGAACTAAGTACAAAAGAAACAGGACCTTTCTTGAAGGAAATAATCACCAAGTGTTTTACAGAGGCGAGCTCATTCCCACATCTTCTTCCAAGGCACATGAGACTCTCCTCATTAGGAAACACTAAGAGTTCACTGATGGCATATGAGCCATCAGACAATGTATTTACATATGACCCGTTCAAGCATCACTTGGTCTTGTGCCCCTGTAGGAAGACACTACTGTTCCACACGCAGCATCAGCCAGGCTTTCTTGCTTGCTTCTGTACCCTGCTATCAGGATCTCACACGGTACCTTCCCCTGCATTGTAAGCCTACAGCAAGAGAGAGTGCTGGGTAATGTCTCTCTCGAGAAGATTCTAATGTGGAGGCTTGGGCAAGGGAGAGGTAACCAAGAGCTCAGTAGTGCTTATGGAAGTGGTTTACAGATCATCCTTAATTTCCAACTCACAGAGGATCAAAAGATAAACATCAACTTTAAAATAATTACACTATATGTGAATGCTTTACTTTTTAAGAATTTTAGTGGAGATTGAAACCATTTTGGGTAGATTCACTGTGAGATCTTCCGCATCAAGCAATCTAAGAACTATGACATCATCAAATCCCGTCTTCTACAGGAAATTGACAGCTTCAGAAGTACTATAGTCAGGGTTCACAGAAGTAGGAGCACCGTGTTTGGGGAAGAGAATCTAGAGACTTACCACAAAGCTGTCTTTACGGCGTTTGCACAGTTCTTTGTTTACATTATATGTAACTTCAGTGCATGTCATGGACTGATGGAGGTTCTGGGTACCATGCTTTCATGAGGCCCTCTGCAAGACTGACTGAAGTCATTGTGCTCCAGTGTTCCAGGCCACCAACTATTTCTTCTCTAATGAGAAAAAACCATAATTTTACTGACATAATCATGTTGTTGTGTAACTTTTCCTGAATAGATGAACAAAAATTTGTTCTTCCCAGATGGGACATTGCTGACAGACCAAAAGAATGATGGTAGTTGGTACCCAAGTCAGCTTGTTGAACATATAAATTCTGGGGGGCTGGTCACAGGAACATGGATGAACTTGGGCAGCTGTGTCACTGGAAAGCCCCACTCGAGCATGGTCAATGATACATGAAAGTTGCATCACCTGAGTTTCCTGCACTGGTTTCAGGCAGACCCACCCACTGAAGAGCCTCTCCTCTGTGGCAACTGTTTACTGCTTATGTGACTTCAGAGAAGTTCTAGAGTTCTTGCACCTTCCTTTTAAGTTTTGTGAGCCTTTGCCATTCTGTGCACACTAGCTGTACTTACAGAGCAAGAGAGTGCGCTGTGGATACAGTAAGAAAGTGCATGTTCCTGTATTAGACCCGATTTTGTGCTCTTTTGTATCCAAGGAGAACAAGCAACTTTTTTCATATTCAAGTTTGTATAAAAGCTCTGACTACAACCTACACCAGGCTTCTATTCTGGCAAACAGCAGCGTGTCCCAGTAGCCCCAGATGCTGGCCACATGGCTCATTGAGGCCAGTTAAGTTCTGACAGTCTTGACATCAATGACTACATCATATTCCCCCTCCTGTGGCTTCCACCATGAATTATGAAGGTTTCACAAATTTTGTTTCTCATGCCCTTGAATTACCAACAGTCATGAATATTCCCTTTCTTCACTTTCTAATTCAACTCTTTCCTAGTCTCTGTGCTTATTCCACACTTCACAAATTTATTTACCCCATACTCTGAATATTATTTCTCTCTACACATGTCTTATTGTATCTTACCACACCTTGGTACATAGTTTGCAAATTTTTATCGTAAGTTAGCACAGTATTTATCGTGACAGAATAAACCAAACCATTTATCAGTCATGGTTAGATTAGAAATGACTCTAGAAGTTTTTCACAGTTTTTAGTTGCCTCAATTTGATTTGGTTTGGTTTGGTTTGCTGATATGGTTTTGCTGTATTGTTTATGGTGAAGTCTGTCTTATGGGCTCAGACAATCCCCTTGTCTAAGCCTAGCTAGTAGCTCACATTATAGGCACACCTTACCATACACTGCTAAGATACTTTTTTTTATTAAAAAAAAAAAAGAAGCTACAGTTTAATTATAGGTGAATGCTTGTCATATTTACCAATTTTTTTCTAACAGATTTTTAGTATGGACTTACATTTATAAGCATTTTGTGAGTCCTATTATAAGTTCACTGCATATCAATGTTCTTTTTTATTTTTAGGTTTTTTTACTTATTTTTTTTCCATTTTACATACTAACCACAATAACCCCTCCCTCTCCTTCTCCTGCTTCCCTCCACCTTCCTGCCCCCCATCCAGTCCTCAGAGGGGGTAGGGCCTCCCTTGGGGAGTCAACATAGTCTGACATACCAATTGAGGCAGGACCAAGCCCCTCCCCCTCTGCATCAAGGCTGAGCAAGGTATCCTGTCATAGGGAATGAGCTCCAAAAAGCCAGTTCATGTACCAGGGATAATTGGGAAAGGCCTGCAGGATAATGTTTGAAATAGTAAAAAAAAAAATTAAATGCATGAAAAACCCATAGAAATACAAATGGTCTTATTCATTTAAAAAAATCTGTATTATATTTTAAATTTCTTAGAAGAATAATCTTTACAGGATATCCTTCTCTTTGATGCTTATAGTTGAAAAATAAGGTTGGAATCCATATGAAGAAACTGATGGGGATTAGGAAATAATATACATATGAACCTGTGCTATGAAGATTCCCTAGCCTTTTTTATTTAAAAATGGTTTTCCTAGGTCATCTACATAGTCAGGTTTACTTTCACACAAAACATTAAAGTTTCCACAGGGTTCTGAAGGCACCATGTAAGCTTTCCAGAACACTGTAGAGGAGAGAGTGTGGATATTCTCTTCTGCTTCCTTTCCCTTTCTAACTGACCCTGATGAAAAACAAAGTTCTTTACTCCTAAAAACCTTTACAAGAGCCGATCTCAGGGCTGAGCAAGGTCATTGGTGAAAGTTCCCAGGCCAGCTTCCAGCAGAAAATAAACACTCACTATCCTTTCCTGTCACCCCAAAGCGTTGATAGCCCCTCCCCCCATGCCATTACCTGCACTCCACACCACTCCTTCTAGCTACAGAGGAGCCTCTGACCCCCCTGGGCTGTGTGGGAGCTAGAGCTCGGAGTTCTCTCATATCTCTAGATCTCCGCGCTGGATGTAACTACCAGGGAGGAGATGTCTTTTTAGAGCAGTCTCAAACTCCTCATAAGAAACATCAATAGAAGATCAGATCTTCCACCCCCAGCCCCATAATTATCCCAGATAAATATCAAATCAAATTCTGGTTCCTTAGCAACTGAATTAGAGAGATGAAAAATTACCTTCTAAGAACATATTTCTATTATCAAGAGTTGTGAGCCCAGCTCTGTGCTAAGCCAACAAGAATATCTCATTTACTCCATCTCACCATGGAGGCAGTACCACTCATGCAAATGAGAAGTCTAGACACTAGTCCTGTAGCTTTAGCCATTTACACATTAGGTAAATAGTTTTTATTTATATGCTGGAATTCAAAGCCAGAGCCTTTTGTGTGCTAAGCACAGGCCTTACTTCTGAGCTAGCCACCCATCATGAAGAACTAGATTTGATTGAAAAGTTTCCAAGATACATAATTCTGACTGAACAGGGGGTCACCCGTGACCGTGCTGGGCCTCGCCAACTTGCCTTTCCTGACGCTGTACACAGTTAAAGTAGGTCATTGGCCATTTTCTGTGTATCCATCTGTGCTGCTTGACTTTATGGTTCTACCTTTTCCTTTTTATAGATGTTCTCTTGACCCCTTTCTCTTACCAGTCACTTCTTGTCAGCCAATTTAATCAGTTCTATGTCTGCATGCAATTATTCCTCTGCAACCCACAATTGTGAATTAGGAAGCTGACCAATCACACTTGCTAAAATTGTGCCTAAATAAGCCCACTGGACTCTCTTGCGAGTTAAATGCTTAAACTCTTGATCACCCCTGACTCTAGCTGCATTTGTGATGGCCAAGGTTGCTGTCGTCAAGAAAGTTAAAACATTGATGGGGACTTAATAAAACAGAAAAAAAAATGCTTATGGTAAAGTACTACTTCTGAAAGTATGCCTGTTAGCAACTGGATTAGGTAGAACTGTTAGAGAAGGCATCATAACGTAAGAACAACTTAGGGTAAATCTCAAAGAACTACTTGAACCTGCGGAGTCACTAAATCCTCTCTAACTCGTTCAGTGACTGTTGAGTATTATGTACAAGAATTACTGTAAGTATAGGAGCCAAACAAGGAGTCGGCTTCAATAGAACACACATTAAAGTGAATGTGGATGCACCATGGGCAAGTAAGTCAGTAAGAAAGGAGACCCTTTCAGAGAATTAAAAGTACTAGAGAAAATAAGCTAGAAAATAATATCAAGTCAGGCATCGCTGCTCACACTTTTCATCCCAGCATTTCAGAGACTGAGGCAAGAAGGTTACTGTGAGTTGGAGGCCATTCTGGGCTGCAGAATAAAGCTTTGTCTCAAAACAAAAAAAAAAAATAAGGAAATAAAGGAAGGAAGAAGGGAAGAGGGAGGGAGGGGAAGAGAGAGAAAGAAAAAGAGGGAAGGAAAGAAAAGAAATTGGAGCGAAGAGGACAGAAGACAGAGAAAGAGAGCGATAAGGAAAGTGATAGGCCAACTGGGCAGTGTTATCATAGTTTAGAAAAGATGCTGGGAGCTATCAGCAAGTTGGAGGTTTCAGTTGAAACCCAACTGATCTGAAAAATGGAGGTGGGGAGAAGTGTTCTGGGAGAGGATAGATCAATGAGAAAGTCTGGAGACTGGAGCTAGCTTACTAATTTCAAGAACCAGAATGAAGGATTCAGGAGGAAGATGGACATGCCATTAGAGAAGTAGAGAGGGGGAGAAGTGGAAGTTTAGATTCTAAGAAGGCACAGAAAGCTCTGAAGTGATGTGATACTAAGTGATACTGGGTATTCTTAAAAGACCACCTGACTGCTTGCTATAAGAAGAAAGTATGGACAAGGCAGGTGTGGGTGTGGAAATAAAGACAGACCAAGACAGTCTATGCAGCCACCTTCAAATAAAAAGGTGAAGAGTAGCAGGTATGTGTGTGTCTGTGTGTGCATGAGTGTGTCTGTGTGTGAGTGTGCATGTGTTTGTGCACAAGTGCATGCACATGTTAGAGCAGATGACCTAATGAGCAACAAGGCAATGGGGAAAGACATCAAATTGTAGAGATGACCAACTGTGTGCAGTGTTAGAATAGACTTTATTACACAGAATATTAATTTCTATAGCCAGAGGATCATTTGTTTGTGCAAAAAAGTTAGGGTTTCAGCCACACCATTATTTCTAATGATTGCCACTAAAAATCCACATTTCAGTGTGGCTAGTCCTGATTTATAAGTGGTTAAGTGCTTTAAATTCCGTGGCCCTCCCGTGCACCTGGGGCTTTGGGAGCCTGAAGCTTCCAGACAGGTCTTCATAACATGTATGCATCTGTTTCTGCTTCTGTAGAATAAGAAGTACTGACGTACACTGGATTCACACTGTAAGGCATCTTCTATAGTGTTATATCTACTACCTTATTTCATTTATACATCTTTTCCTTGTTATCTCAGTTTTACTGAGGGGGGAACACATATAAATTGACTGATTATCTTGTTCAAGGTGACAGGCAATGAATGGTGGTGTCAGGACTTGAACTAGGGAAGTTTGGTTTCCAAGTCCACATGATTAACCACCTTGGCTTCTAAGATATGATGGCACATTCCTGTTATCCAATAGTTTTCAACCTTTCTAATGCTGCAACCCTTTAATGCAGTTCCTCATGCTGTGGTGACCCCCACTATAAAATTATTTTGTTACTACTTCATAACTGTAATTTTGCTACTATTATGAATCATGCAAATATCTGATATGTGACCCCCAAGGGAGTCACAACCCACAGGTTGAAAACTGCTGCCAGCATTTGGGGCATGGAGGCAGGAAATTTGGGAGTTTAAGGCCAACCTGAGCAGCATAGTGAGTTCCAGGTCAGCATAGGTTAGATGAGACCTTATCTCTTAAAAAGAAAAATATTACTATGATAAGACCCTCTTGGTGAAAACACCACAAATTTCGGTAACAGGACACAAGGAAATGAAGCTGGTACTAACATATAAGTTTCTCTGTTGGCTAGACTTCATAGTACTGAAAGGTGATATGTAGTCCGCTGAGGGGAAAATTTATCAACAATCTTACCCAACTGTGAACCCTACAAACTGTATCCAGTCTGGCAAGATCTATCCACAGGTGGAATAATAACATGAACATTGTACAGGCAACCAACCACTTTTTAATTGGATTTAAGGCCCAATCCACAGAGCCGTTGTACTCATGCACTCATGAACTCACAACAACTGTAATTGCCTGCAAAAGATCGAACTGGAACTAGTCAACATTCCAGCACAGATGTGAGAGGAGCTCTTGAGCCCCCACCCCCAGCTGAGCAGGTAGTGGATTGGGAGGGAAAGTCAGTGTTCATTTGGAGTGTAGCTCCTGGTGAGCTGGCCACGCTCCAATGGATGGCCCATATTTATGTGCGTATACACAGCATTGACTCGACTCAGTAAGTTCAAAAGTAAAGGGAAGGGAGGGAGGGAGGGAGGAGGGAGGGAGGGAGGGAGGGAGGGAGGGAGGGAGGGAGGGAGGGAGGGAAGAGAGAAGAAAGAAAAGAGAGAGAAGGGGAGAGGGAGAGAGAGGGGGGAGAGGGAGAGGGAGAGAAAGGGGGGAGAGGGAGAGGGAGAGGACATGAAGTTGAAGTTGAGGAGATAAGAAAATGAGAAGTGTTGGAGATTAGGAATGAAGGTTTATATGATGAAGGTACATTGTATACCTGTACAGAACTCTTGAAAGAATAAAAATACTATGTTATAAAAGAAAAAAAATCAAAGACAAAAAGCAGCAGCAGACAAACAAGCTGTATTCCCTCCTTACTTGATGCTGTGTTCTAACCAGACACTTTCAGAATATAGGCAGGACTAGAGCATACTGAAAACTATGGATGCTCAGATGAGCAGCCCCCTCAGGTTCTGATCCAGCTAATTTTCTTTATCACTGAACAGCTCTTATGCTCCACTACAGTTCCCAAGTAGTTCCTTTTTGAGATGTAGTTGGTAGATGTTCATTCTTGGGAATACTCCAAACAATGATGTAAGTAGAGCAAACTTTCCAAGCCACTGAACAAAGAAGTCAGAAGACCCAGGTTGCCTAATTCCTATTCCATTTATTGTTTCCCTTGTCAGTTATCAGTCCCAAAATAAAATCTACCCTACTAGCAGCTTATACTTGCTTTTTGACTATTATTTTAGGGTCCTGTCTATGCCGAACATTCGTTTGGAAAAGACTTTCTTACTTTCAGTATGTGCCCTGTGAAGGAAGGTGATGATAAGTCATATTTTTTTCAAGCTATACTAATCAGAATAAATGGGTAAGAGTCCTGTAGGGATGATGTATGTTTTCTCAGTAATTCCTGGACCTTGGTAAGCTTCACTGTGCCTCTAAGTCATTAGTGAGAGCTTCAGACTTTTGAAGCTCCTTGGGCTTGCAGGTTGAGCCCTGTGAGGGCTGATCCTACCATGTGCTGCTCCGGGGGCACCGTTTCTAGGACCATGTATTCTACAGTGGCCTTGACTTTCTTTGCATATGAAATAGTTAACAAATAAGCCAAAATCCTGGACACTCAAGAACAAGAAGCAGGAAGTGTGAGATTCTCAAGACGGACTGTTCAGTCATATCGATGCTATTGTACTTTCATTACATTCCCTAGATAGAATTGCACCTCAATCTCAGCAAGGGCCTGGAGTCTCGACATTTCTACATTTCTCAGGAGCATACATGACACATGAGGTCATTAGATACTTGGCTATGTGTCCATGTCTTCCTGTCACAGCCTCTCGGGCATCCAATCTGCCCCATTCATTTCTCCAGAGGGGCAGCCTCTTGACAGTCTGCCTCCTCCAGTAGCAGTTTTCTAGAGCAAACAGTAGAAGATGTTTTAATGCTGTTTTATAAAGCAAATGTTAATATATGAGGACTAATTTGCTGGGTAGAGGTTGTTTTCCTTCACTTTTATTAAAAATTTGTACTCAGGGAATGCAGAAAGACCTTATAAACTTAATGATATTTAATTAGTCTTTAAAAACTTCTATATCTATAGTGGCAAGCTGGGAGCTCTAAAGAAATAGTGCTCTAGGAATAGTCTTTTCTCAGGCAACAAGTCGGCAGCCCACCCTGGGAACCCTCCAGTCTGACCACAGTCCTTCCCCCAGCTCCAATCCCATGGTATTTGACGAGGGCCGATGATAGCAAGCAGACTTGACTTCCTCTCCTGAATTTCTTATGTTAACACTAGTATACATGTACCCTTCATCCCCTCCCTCTGCTCCCAGCAGGGAACCTCATGAAGGCTGTTCACCCCTCCTCATCCTTTCCAGTGTATGGCCCATTCTGTCCTGAGCCAGACATCCTGTGCTATGTTCTCTCATGGAGGATGCAAAGGATTTGAGTTTAAATGAATCCTGTTTGTAGGAGGGCTCTGCTAGATATCAGCAAGCACCCATGAGCTGTAACTGTTTGAACTTGGTCTTCTTCAACTATGGATGTAATGCTTCCTGTGCTGTGTCTACAGGGATGTAAATGAGATCCAGATGCAAGTCTCTAACTGCAGTAGTGTCCTGACACAGGTACTGTGGTCCGTGTATGAAGCTCAAACTGACCACATCTTTGTTCTGCCTCCCTTATCACTGACTGTCATCACAAGGACCTTCCTATCCTGCCCCTGAATCTGCTCCCTCCTTCATTCCAGGCTGTGTGTGAACTTTGTTATTTTGATTCCTACCAAATGCCTCATCACAAACAGGAAGGACTTGGCAAACACTGATACCTGCCCCATCCACAAGCATCCCCATCCTCTCACTAGGGACAGAGATTGACAGGACCATTGTCAGAGGGAGAAATTGAGAAGACTTTTATGAGTGATCACCTAGCTAAGATATTTGAGTGGGAAGAGCAGTGTTGCCCTAAAGATACTTAACAGACACTGTTGAATAAGGCAGACATATTCCAACCAATAAATGAGGTAGTATCAGGTATATGAGGTGGCATCATGTGAGAAATGAATCTTAAAATAAATACAAACATCATGGTATAATGAAGATAATGAAAATGTTACAGGAGAAAGAAAGGAGGAGGAGATAATCCTATATGGTTTGTAAATTCTCCTTTGCAAAAACAAAAACCCAAAAACCAAATGATATAATAATTGAAACAAATTAAATATTACCTTATATATTTTGCAACTCTCAAAATCAAAGCTGATCAAAATTAACTTCAATGTGATGTAACTAAATAGCTATGATTGTCACACACCTGTAATGGCAGCACTCAGGAGGTTGAGTCAGGAGGATTTCACAGCCTGGAATATATAGGCAGACTGTCACAAAATCATGGCCTAGAGTACACAGGCAGACTTCATAAAACTTCAAAATAATAAAAAAAGAAAAGACTAGCTAAGCTTGCCCTCTAGCACAAATGAGAAAACAAATCTGGGAAGAGCTGACATGCTTCCTAGTCCTCTCCTGAGAGTGGCAGAGTCTAGACCCCTGCTGAGACTTTCTGCAGCTGTCTACTCAGGTGAGAGACAAACCTGTGATACTCTCCAAATAGGTGCCTTCCACACAAGAGTTCTCAATGGGAATCAAGGCAGGGAGACATGGACAGTGGATACAGAATGCCGTCCTTGACCCAAGACCTCACGCTCTCTCCTCATTCACAAGCTGAGTGAGTTAGTGGTGTGATATTGTTCCCCCTCAGTCAACCCTCAACAACTGGTGGCAAAAGTCCAGTCCTTATTCCCTATTGTCCTTGCTCCTCTGTAGTCCAGAAAGCACCACTGTGTTCTCTCAGGCAGAGGCCCAAGAGACTTCTATTGCAATGTCTTTTGGTCACAATTCTGGCCCAAGAGTTTACTAAAGTATCTAATCTCTCAATCCATCCATCCATCCATCCATCCATCCATCCATCCATCCATCCATCCATCTACCTATCTTCCATATATCTCCATTCTTTATTTTAATTATGAGGCAAACATTCTATTCTATTCCATTCTGTTCTTGTTTAGGAAAAAAACCACATAATCATTTCTAGACTACTTGGGCTGCAAGCATGCTCTGTTTTCCTGAAGGAGCATGCAGCATGCAACACCTTCTGCGGGAATGGATCATTGTTTATGTAAGGTATCTGGTGTCCACCATCCCCAGCCCCTGGGCACTTACTGGGAGGCAGACAGGAAGGAAGGATGCTCAGCTTTGCTGGTTAAACCCTACTGCCACTTCCTTCTAACTCACTAATGAGCAGACTCTTCACTTGTGAGATGGTAATGGCAGTAATGAATGTACTTTCATCCCTTGAGAGCTGTGTCTGTCAGTCATTCTGCTGACTCTTTGCATGGCTTAGCCTCACCTCAGCACCAGTCGCTGGGTGTGCTATTATTAAATCACATCTTAGAGCTGAAGAAACTTGAGCTTGAACATGCTGAATTTGTTTGCTCATGGTGCTCAGTTAGAAACTGAAAATGAACTTAGCTTTCTCACTCTGTCTGAATTCCATGTCTGAATCCCAAACCTGTGTTCTGGCACTACATCTATGGCCCCTATGTTAATTTCTTACATTAGTCTCACAGGAAAACCTCTGTCCAGCTGCAACAGCAAAGGGGTGGGACATAGGTTGCTGCAGTAAGCCTGACATTTCAGACTGCAGGTGAGTGTCAGTCACTTACTGAATCTCCCTCTCCCCTTTCAAGCCAGCTCACTGTGAGTAACACGGAAGTCACAGACGCAGGGAGCTCTCACGCAGGACTTCTCTCTTCATGTCTGTTCTCTTGATTGAAAGTCTTCACTTGGAAATCTGGAATTCAATTAGTATTTTTGTTAGATTTGAATTCTTTGTAATGCTGGGACATTTTGTTGATGATTAATGAACAATTGTTAGATTTTTCCTGGTGACATAACTCATCTCGTGCTATTTCACATTCTGGCTCAGCACTCTGGCAGGTGAAGTAGCATGGTGGATGCATGAGCCTGAGGGAGGACAAGTGGCTTCCCCAAAGGCATGCATCTTGCTGACAGTGTCATCCATTAGATTAACGAAACATGGTAGCACTTATATCCATCCCTTACCTTCTAGAGGCATTTGATTAATAAGAGAATATCCCACGTCTTTAGGGGACTTTATCTGCTTTCCCCTGTGAAGTTAGCTCTTCAGCAAGTGTTTAGGAATTTCTTGCATATGCAAAGGGATAATTATTGTTTTACTGTTCAGTTTTAAGACAAATTAACCAAGTAGAACTATATTTTAAACATGCATTTAAGAATAAGGTAAACAATTCAAATGTTAGGCATCCTGTGAAAGCCATGTGCCTGTATTTCCTGCACTTACCACAATTATCTCATCCCACGAGTTATATTATTTAGTCAGAACAAATGAAAGTGCAACATCTACTTTTCCCACTGACTTATTTTTAGGTCCACTCTCTACATGCCTTTAATATTGCTGGTTCCTCTCTACCCAATTTCCTTTGCTCTGGTAAGATATTGGGGCATCATCTCTCAAATCTGAGATACGTAGGCACAAAAATAGAATATCTGCCAGTTTGAACCCTCTTTTTTAAGACTAAAAATAATTGAATAGTATAAATATTGTGGCATCCAACATTGTGGTTGGGGTTTTAAGTGTGTTCAGGAAATTAAAAGCTAGGATCCCCACAGGAAGGGAGAGATAATGATATAAGAGTGTACTGAATTGCACACCTCTGTGAAGGAACTGTGAAGAAATACCAGTTCCCTGACCTCAGAATCTTCAAACATTAATGCATTTTACTTCTATTCCTGGCAAGTTGTTTGAGGCAGTATTACACACACAGGCCCTGATGGGTTTTATATTACCAGGATATTGATACTTGCCGACGCTCAGTTAATTTACTTTTCATTTCCAGCTCCTTATGGAATGATATGCGGGTAGCTGTTACTTTTCAATCGTGTGTTCACGCTTTCATATTGCAATTACTCAGCTTTTAATAAAAAACTAAATGGAAAAATCATGCTTGAGTGTGAAATATGTGAATTTGTAGATTCCATATTTTCTGCCTCCTTCTTCTCTTTGCATTAGACTTCAGAACATCTCCAGCCCGACTGTTCCCTGACAGCATACAGGAACAGGGTAGAATGGGTTAGCTGTCTCCATGGTAGGATGTGGGGTAAAACAGGTTAGCTGTCTCCATGGAAGGATGTGGGGTAGAACAAGTTAGCTGTCTTCATGGAAGGACGTGGGTCAGAATGGGTTAGCTGTCTCCATGGTAGAATGTGAGCTAGAATGGGTTAGCTGTTCCATGGTAGGATGTAGGCTAGAATAGATTAGCTGTCTCCATGGTAGGATTTGTATAATTATGCATGGGAGAATCAAAGAATTGATAAAACCTGATAGACCATGTTGGTTGTGAATTCACAAGTTCAGCAATAGTAAAATAAATTCCTTCCATCTCGACACTGCAGGATTTTGCTCCAGGGTCAACTCCAAGGTACGGTGAGGTCACTTGGTATTCTGGGAGCTTGAGAATGCTCTCAATATTTTCTGTTTGTAAGAGTTTGCTGGGCAGACTTGCAAAAGGAAGTATCACCGTGGCCCAGAAAAAAAAAAAAAAAAAAAAAAAAGCATTATCCCCAGGAGAAAGGGAGCAAGCCTTTAGGTCTGTTTTTGTGGCCATGGAAATGCTTGGGTAGGAGCTTTATGTCCACTTGGCATTAACAAGAAAAGTCCTTCCTTTCTTTCTGATCATCAAGAATGATGGTTAAGCAATGATTATGGTTGTTTTGTTCTCTGAAGTCTAATGAGCTAAACCTTTTTCTCCATAAATTTCTATATTACTCCATTGTAGAAATGAACTTTCAAGTTATTTCTTGATAATGTCAAATTGTTTATAGAGGTTTACAAGGGGAATAGGAGAATTTTGTGTACTGATCGACATGATTATAAGTTAAAAACTGCTTGGGATTTACAGGAAATTATACGTGTGTGTGTGTGTGTGTGTGTGTGTGTGTGTGTGTGTGTGTGTGTGTAGTCAAAGCACACATTACTTTCCTTTTGGTATATTGATATTTTGTATGTAAGTATGTGGGTAGGTGTGCTTATGTGAGTGAGTGTGTGTGCAGTCTAAGAACACACTATTAGTATGTTGACACTGTCTGTTTTGTGTGTGTGTGTATGGATAAGAATGTGTATGAGTGTGTGTGTTTGTGTGTGTGTGTGTGTGTGTGAGAAGAGAAAGAGAGAGAGAGAGAGAGAGAGAGAGAGAGAGAGAGAGAGAGAGAGAGAAGTCTAAATGCACACTTTCCTATTGGTATAAGGATATTGTATGTGAGAGAGCGAGTGTGTTTGTGTATGTGTGTATGTGAAGTCTAAGCACATACATTCCTATTGATGTGTTGATATTATTTCAATTACTCTACAAATTGGCCCAGGAGGTGTATCATTTGTTATCATTGTACAGCTCCAGACACTGGATAATTGACACTGAGCTACTTGAAATTGGCAGACTAAAGCTGCCTTTCCTTGTTAGTAAGAAAAATGAGAATTTATTTATTAAGTTTGGACCTTAGTCAATAATTCTAGAAAAAAAAATCCCAATCAGGCTTCTCATTTTTTTAAATGAAAACTACATGTAGCCTTTTAGAACATATTTTTATGGAATTTTTTCCATTTGATATAAACTTGAATAAGTTGAGATTAAGGTAAATTAACTTTGATTGAGGTGATATTTGAATTTGTACTGTGTGAAGAACCTGCTTCAAATTAAATAAATAAAATAAACTAGTAAAAATAAATAAATAAGAAAGGCTATTTCTGTTTCCACTTCAGCAAGTGGCACAATATCTCCTTGAGCATCTAGTCTGTGGGCAACTGTTTGTCAGGTGCATTTATCTTTCTTTTTGACTGAGACAAAGATTAACCCCAGGACCTTGCACACACTAGGTCAGCACACTGCCACGGAACCACAAGCTCTTCTAAAAGGCTTTGTCGTTCATAGTTTACATACTAGTGAGACTTCGTAGAGTGATTCTAATGAGTGCCAGAGGTCTTGAGACAAGTTTGAGTCATCTCCTAAATGGCTTCAATAACATTTATCCTATGATATTTTTTTTTAGACAAGGGTTTTTAAAATCGCTTTTTTTCCCAATGTATTCTGAAATTTGATCTCTTGTGTAATTCAGATGAGTATTTAGGCCTATCCAGTTTAGAGGTTTTAACATCTAAAAACAAAATATGCCTTGAAAGTCAGAGGCTCCAGATGTATGTACGTATGTATGTATGTATGCATGTATGTATGTATGCATGTGTCTCTCTTTCCCTCCCTCCCTCATTCCTTCCCTTGCTCCTCTTCTTTTCCACTCCCTCTCACCCCACCATCTTTCACTACCCCTCCCCCTCTCTAGTCTCACTTCAGTATCTTGTCCTCAAGGATCTTTGGCAGCTCAGGTCAGCGTGGGTTCCCTCCTCTATACAGCAAAGTGTCTTGCAGATCTTTATGGCACTTTCCATAACTGTACTACATAGTCAGATGTTCCATTGTGATTTGTCCTTCTTACTCCCACTGGCTTCGCAGGATACTAGCCAGCAGTGCCTGGCACACAGTGGGTGCTTTGCTGTTTTCTAAATGAGCAAAGACTAGATGCAGCCTCCCACCTCTGCCTCCATAAGAGGAGATCCTTCTGACAGAAACATTTAAATCAGCATTGATAGAAAATACTTTCAAATCCAAGATTAAGAAGTAAACCAAACTTGTTTCCCTGACCTTGATTCATTTATATGTCCTTTTCTGATGATATTTTTGTTTATGTCTTTGATCATTTCAATATTTCTTTTTCTTAGTTCAGGGGGAAACAAGCAAAAGCCAAACAAGATTATTGAGTGATTCCTTTCTAGATACTCTGGTAATTTAGGAGTAATTGAGGGAAGGAAGGGAATGATCAACTTACAATGGTCTTATCAGAGGTTAATCAGAAAGTTCTGTGATTGTGGGCAAAAGAATTGAATGTCTGTATACCATGGGGCTGGATGCCTGCACACCTCAGGGGCTGGATGCCTACACACCTCAGGGGCTGAATACCTGCACACCTCAGGGGCTGGATACCTGCACACCTCAGGGGCTGGATGCCTGCACACCTCAGGGGCTGGATACCTGCACACCTCAGGGGCTGGATGCCTGCACATCTCAGGAGCTGGAGGCTTACTTACACACCTCAGGGCTGGATGCCTGCACACCTTAGGGGTTGAATGCTTACTTACACATTTCAGGGGCTGGATGCCTGCACATCTCAGGGGCTGAATGCTTACTTACACATCTCAGAGGCTGGATACCTTCACACCTCAGAGGCTGGATACCTGCACACCTCAGGGGCTGGATGCTTACTTACACATCTCAGGGGCTGGATGCCTGCACACCTCAGGGGCTGGAGACCTGCACACCTCAGGAGCTGAATGCTTACTTACACATCTCAGGGGCTGGATGCTTGCACACCTCAGGGGCTGGATACCTGCACACCTCAGGGGCTGGATGCCTGCACACCTCAGGGGCTGGATGCCTGAAGGCCTTAGAAGTAGAGGAGGGCTGTCGGCTGAGACTAAGGTAACCTTGGTCACATATTGGCTCTCACTATGACATTTAACGAGTGTAACCTTCATCTTTCTTCATCTTCAAAATGGAAAAAAAAAATAGGGAGGAGGATATGATTTTACAAGATAATAAAAAATACTGAACTAACACATTACTAAGCATATTGGACAACTTTAGTAATACTCATTATTTTGTTGTGGTTTTGCATTTTCAGTTAATAGAGAAATGCCATCTCCAGATTTTCCTTCCCTTTTGATATCGATAGTGTTTTCCATACAAGACCTTTTCCACGTATGCCAGTCCTTTCTCCGCTTTGTTACGAAGCAATCATAGAAATGACAATTGGCTCCTTTCTCAATACTCCTGCCCGTGCCCCACTTGTCGAACTGATACAGAGAAGCACCTCATCTAAGAAGACAAGAAGTGATTGGCTCCCTAATGAATCTTTGTCAGTTAAAAAAAGGAAAACCTGAGAAACTTGGAGGCTGCCATGGGCCTTGCGCCCCATTTCATTGGGGGTAAACAGAGTGGAGAACTGTAACAAGAAAGGACAGGAGGTTCTGTAATCGGAACGTGGCCAGCATTTGATACAAGCCTGCCAGCCCTTCCATAGGAGAGTGGGGATGTTTTGTGAGCACGGAAGAGCCTGAACACACCCAAGTTCTGGTCCCACCATGGAGACCAAGCTACACTGCACTGTAACCCCCAACAAGAGTGGACCAAAGGTGGACCTAAGGGCGGGTGTGGAGTGTATAGAAGAGAGGGCAAGAAGCCTTTCTGGAGAGAGAAGCATTGCAGAGACCTGGAAATGAAGGTGTAGTTTTCACAGGTGCAGACAGAACCCTCAAAAAACCAACTGCAACAGACAAAATGGGATGTATGAGGGCATCAGACAGGAAGTGTGGGAGACAGTAGATTTGAAAATTACATCAGTACACGCAGGCTCACCAACTGCCATCTCTTAGTTAACCGCGGCCTCTCTTCTCTCCCTGTCTTTGGGGATTATTCCTCTAACCCACATTCCAGCCTGTGTGAAATTTGAACCTAATAACTCTCCTCACTGGAGTATCAACTACTAAGAAGCTGCTCATTTCTATTCTGTGACATAAGCAACAGAACATGTTCCATTTGCTTCCTAACTTCTTTTTAATGTAAAATTCAACGTTTATATACATGGAATTTCTAACCACTGGCACAAACAATTTTAGAACATGGTTATGACCCCGAAACAAAACCTTGTCACCATGATAATTCACTCCCTGTTTTTATTTTGTTTTGGGTTTTGGCGAGGTTCTCATTCATTGGTAAGCAGATAACTACTTTCTGCTTCTACATAATCACCTGCTTTGAGTTTTTTTAAAGATTGATTTATTTTAATTTTATGGATAGAATGTTTACCTGCATGTGCATTAGTGTACCACATATATCCGTTCAGTGCTTGCAGAACTGAGAAGAGGATAATAGATCTCCTGGAACTAGAGTTATAATGGTTGTAAACCTCCATATGGGTGCTGGGAACCGAACCCTGAAACTCTACAAGGGCTCTTAACTGCTGAGTCATCTCTATATGCCATAATCTGAGCTTTGTATACAGTATGTCTGTCTTCTTTAACTCATGTTCAGAAGGCCTTCCATTTCACAGTGTGTAACAGTATTCCACTTCTTTCCTTGCAGAATAATATTGTATTATATCAATAAGTCATATTTATTTATCTTTTTATTGGTTGATGAAGGTTTAAGTTGTCTTCACATTTTTGTGACATTGCTTATTTGAACATCTATATATGAGGTTTTAATATAGATACATTTTTCTTCTTTTAAGGACATACCTAGAGATAGAATTGCAACAACTTGTGATTACTCCGTGTGAATAGTCTGAGTAATTGCTGGAGCATTTTCCAGAACTGCTACACTAGCTAACATTACTACCAGCAGTGTATGAGGGTTCCTGTCTTCCCACATCCTTACCGACACTGATACCGGTTATTATCTCTTTGTTTTGATGATAGCCACTCTACTGAGTCTGAGGTCATATTTTTTTGTGAATTAGATACGTATTTCCTCTCTGACTAATAATGCTAAGAATCCTTTAATAAACTGAATTGGTTTATTCTATTGTATTCCAAGCTTTTGCCCATTTTTAACTGGGCTGGTTGTCATTTTATTAATGGGTTCTAAGAGTTCTCTAAGTATCCTTCATGCAAGTCTTTTCCTGGGTATCTAACTTGCAAATGTTTTCTCCTGGTGTATAGGTGTGTTTTCCACTTCCTTGATGCTATTCTTGGAAGAACAAAATTAGTGAAAATTTTTCAAGAAACCAAATTTTCTTTTTCTTTCTATGACATGTGCTTTTCTGCATTTATCCAAAGTCTTTGCCTAATCCCATGACTGGAAGGTTTAATCCTATATTTTTACCTATAAATTATACAGAGTTAGTGCTTACATTGAAGTCTCTGACTCAGTTTGAATCTTTTATTTTCATTTCCTGTGAACGGAGACCCTTCATGATTTTCATTTGGACATTGGTTTGTTCCAGTGCCATGGGAAACCTTTCAGATTGTTCTATTTCCCACAGCATGGTTGATCTTGACATCTTTCCTGATGTCTGTTCATCTTGAATGTAAAGCTGGAGTAGAGCACTTGTGTAGCATGCACAAACCTTGAGATCCAGCCAACATGGTGTTGTATGCCTATAATGGCAACACCCACTGGGATCATGGAGGCAGGAGTTTCGGAAGTTCAAGGTCATCCTCAGTTACCTAGTGAGTTTGAGGCCAGCCTGGGCTATATGAGACTATATCTCAAAACTGTCTAACTCAACAAATAAATAAACAATCTAACATTATTTAGTAATATTCAAGAATCTGTTTCCCTGAAATATAAAGGCTAGATGCTATCCCCAAACCTGTATGGGGAATCTTTGCAACTTTGTAATCATTTTTAAAATTAGAAAGTGACACACTGAACTTTGTTCTCTTTTTTCATGACTGTTGTGATACTTTGTTCTTTGAATGTCTACAAAAACTTTAGAATTAGTTTGTTAACTTCTAGAACAAAACAAAAGCACCTGGTAGGATTTTGGTGTGCAGTGTTTAATCTTTAGAATAGTTTATGAAGTACAGCCATTTCTTTCCTTCAGTACTAGAGATGGAATCCAGGACCTTGCACAACCTAAGCACGCACTCGACCACTGGGCCACAGCCCAGCCTGCAGTATTCCATCCGAACAATATTTGGTCTTGTGATTCATGAACATTAGACATGTTTCCACTGATCATTGTAAATTTTCTTTGAACATTATTTTGTAACTTTTAGTGTACAAGTCTTATATGCATTTACTTTAATTCCTAAGGTTTCAATGCTGGGGATGTTGATATAAATTTAAGTGCTTTTTAAATTTCATTTTTAGATTGTTCATTATAAGTGCATATAAATACAACTGATGTGTTCTATGCCCTGAACCTTTGTTTAATCTACTTTTTTAGTTTTAATTGTGCCTGGTGTGTGTGTGTGTGTGTGTGTTTGTGTGTGTGTGTGTGTGTGTGTATGTGTATGTTCCTTAGTATTTTTGACATATGAGATCAGGATCATCAGTAGCTTTCCATTCATCTTTTCCACCTTCATGTCTTTTATTTTCCTCTTGTGGTTAGAACCTCCAATACTAATTTCACCAATAGCAGCAAACATCCTATCCTCCTATTCTTGTCTTAGGAACAATAATTCAGTTTTTTAATCACTGAGCACTATGCTAACTGCAGGTTTCCTGTATGTATCTTATTTCACAGTAACTGAGTCTCTGCCTGTGTCTAATCTCTTAAGTATTTAAGACCATTCTTTGAGTAGTTGGACAAGTTCATGTCATAAGAATAATGTTAAACTTGTAGGTATGTACAATAAAGCTAATCCCTGTGAGGGATCTTATTGTTTCTCGTGTAATGGTCTGTGGAATCACGGTATTCCAAAACTCTGGAATGCAGTTTTAAAATTTGGACTTGGACATAGTAAATCCATGTTCAAGCTGAGGAATCTGCATGTTAATGGTCCACATTGTTCTAGTGAATGGAGGTTTCGATGCACAGTGTGGACCTCGTTAAGTAGAAACTCCATGTACAGAAGAATTCTTGACCTCATCATTATTAGATTTTAGTTAAATTTATCCAGCACCTTAAATATTTTGGTAGAGCATAATTCTTTCAGTTACTGAGATTAATACAATTAATTAATACTTTTACTGACATAGTCATTTTGTGTTAAATATTCATTATTGATCAAAGACAATGTTCCTAATCATCCAGTAGTGAGATATTCTTCATAATCAGTTAAGTACATACACAGCAAGTGTCCACATGAGCATTCAGAGATCATTGCTGGGTAAGGGTAGACTGTAAATCCATCATTGCCACCTCCTCAGCCTTGACTCCTGGGGAGCTTCCAAGGTTTTCCCTTTTGTTAAGAAACAGGCATGCTGTGTGTTTATATATCAATCTGTTAGCTGAAGCATTACATATTAGACTTTGTGCCTGACTTGCTTTCACCAGATTTTAGGAAGTACTGAAAAATCAGCTCAAAGGAGAGGCAAGAGGCTTTCTATGGTAAAGGCACATGGAGTTCTTATCTGAGCTCTGGTCATTTCATAGCAGAGGCACAAAAGTTAATAAAAAGGAATTTAAATATTCTGCCTGAAACAGCATTCTTCCCTGAGACTCCCTGCAACACACTTGGCTGCAGAGCTACAACAAGCATTCTTTTCTGTGGGGATGAGCTTCGAGAAGAGTTATGGCCCAGTTCCTGGGTGGTTCTGTGACAATATATCAGTCACTGACCTTAAGACCCCCAGAGAGGCCTCCCAGCAAGTTGGATTCCAAGTCCCTCTCATAATGAGGTTGACCCAAGTGCTGCCTTTGAAGGTCTTCTCTCATGAAATCCACAATATTCAGCTCTATACTATCTTACAAGCTTAGGAAACAACAACAATAACAAAAATGCATGCAAAAATTTCTGTCATGCCAACTCCCCAGAACTACACAAGCAAGTGAATCTGAATTAAATGCAGAAAAGATTTGTTTCCCCCAATGACCTGAGACCTGGCCAGAGATGGTGCCTTGTCTTATTCCATTTAGCATCCACCTTCTCCCAGGCCCACCCCTTCCAGCACTTTAATTGCTGGTCAGCACAGTGGCGCTTATCCTAAACATGTGCTGTTGAAGTGACTTAGAGGTTAGTTGAAGACCTGTTCTTAAATAAGATGGGTTAGCATAGGATAAGCCAACTCATTATTTTTTGGTGTGTGTACCAAAAAAAATGGAAAGTATGCCATATTATGTGGTAGGCAAGCAAGATAATTCACTTCTCACTGCATTAGAAAGAGTAATAAATTGTGGAGTAAAGATTATATATTGTGATTGCTTTTAAAATTACAGCATATGGAAGTACTGCCTGCTTTTAAGTATGAAAACTTTTCACCCCTCACAATAGATATTTATGAACTCTTTGCTGTGAGCTGATTACTATGCTAGATACTAAAACAGCCAAGGCTCCAAAGACAAACAAGGCATGGGTCACTCCCAAGAAACTCACAGGCAAGAGGCTATTACAGCAAGATTCAGTGAATCTTGATAGAGCCATGCACATTACTATGGAGGCAATCCAGGCAGAGAATAAAGCCCTTCTAGGATAAGTAAAAGTTTCCCAGAAAGACTCCTAAAGAGAAAGACAGCTATCTGCAGCTGTGAGGTGCTGTGTCCAGTGAAGGCCAAAGGTAATGTTATCATGGTCCAAAATGAAGCAGAACGGTGCAGAAATGAAGTGATACCAGCACTTGGGAAGTGGATGCATGAGGATCAAGAGTTCGAGGTTAGCCTCAACTACATGATAAGCTACATAACAACAAAGAAAAAACTAGAGAAAGAAAGTAAGATGGGAGAGGAAATAGATGGAAGGAGAGAAGGAAATTTAGAATTACTGACATTGTTAGAATTAAGCAACCAGTTGAAGCTGGGGGCATGAAGAAAAAGATCTAGAAGTTGACTAAGTTACATCTTGATGGAGGGTGGCATACTGACTAAAGCCACTTCACATCACCTTGATGCCAGTAGACCTACCCTGAATATGTGGAAATAGATCAGCAATGTAGACTTGTTAGTAACCATGAGAATTCAATCAGCAAAAGTTTTTGTAAAAAATATTTATTTATATTATATGTACATATGTGTTCCTGGTTGTATGTATGTTCATCATATATGTACAGTGTGTAAAGATACAGAAAGAGGGCATCAGATCCCCTGAGTGTGTGTATGTCCATCATATATGTACAGTGTGTAAAGATACAGGAAGAGGGCATCAGATGCCCTAGAACTAGAGTTACAAGTAGTTGTGAGCCACAGTGTAGGTGCTAGAATCTGAACCTGGGACCCCTAGAAGAGCAGCAAATGTTTTTAACCACTGGATCATCTCTCAAGGCCTCCATAATTTCTTGTAGTAATGAAGTGAGAGACAGCAACCTGAGCAAAGTCAAAAGATGAGACAGAATTCAATTTAGCCAGGGCTAAAACAAAAACAGCCACCAACCAGGTGGCTTAAACAGCAGTTATCATCCCATGATCTTAGAGGACATAAATCTGCAATGAGTGGTCCAGCCAGGTTGAGTCTTTCTAAGTGGAACTTGCTCAAGACGTCTTGGGTGGTAAGAAGCCACATTTACCCCTGTGCCTCTTCATATCAACACCCCTTTGTCTTTTGTCTATATCCCAAATTCCTGCTTTTGCAAGAATATTTCTTATTAGATTAAAGCTAACGTTCTTAACTTTGATTTGATAATGTAGAGAGAACCCTTCTCCAAACAGGATACAGTGTGACACTTAAGAGTAGTGCTGGATGATTGCTTGAGACAGAATGCAAGAGGGGATTAGGTAGATGGAGACTGAACTGGATCCAAGCTGTCTTCTCCATCCTGCATTTCTTTCGATAAAATGGCATCACAGCCTATGGGCTGCCTGCTTCTGTGAGTTTTAGATTATGTACCTGAGGCACCTTAGTGTGATCCTCTTGCTTTGTAGTTAAAGTATTCTGACTGTACCTCAGGGAGTGGGGTTGTAGAGAAACTCCAGGCTGCCCAACTCGTATATAGGCTGTCAGATCCCATAGCATCAAAGTCATTCTGTTTGGATGACAATAATCTGTGTTTCAACTACCCCTCCCTAAGACTAGCTGTCATTGCTAAAAAAGACACCTGAGGCCAGCATAGCCAGCCTATGAAAGCTCCTTCCAATCATGTTGTCAGCTGGAGCCCCCAATGAAACTTAGACCACTTAGACCAATGATTCAGACTGCAGAGATGCTGCTGTCAAAGTTAGCAGCTAAACACAGCGTGCTGGCATGCCCTTGGCTCCGTATTTCCCAACGTTGTCATTGACCCTGCTCATTTGGTGCTATACTGGGGGAGCTAAGACAGGTCAATGGGCAGCAACCTGGTCAGTAAATATGTTTCTGTCCTTCAACAATTTTAAAGAAAAATAACATTAGTCAAACCCAAGACACACTTAGCGAACCCCAGGCTGAGAATCTCCTCTTTTGTCACTTTGAATTATTGGGTCCTATTGAAGGCAGAGATGAAGTGTGTGACCCAGACAGGAGAACCACATTGGGCCAGGGGACTTCCTGGCTTTAATTAAAGTACTGAAATTGATGAGTATTGTAAGTGACTTGCCAAATTGCCTGACAAAATGATTTCCACAGATAACTCCTTGTTTTCAGAAAAATGCAAGAAAGTAGCCAAAGCTTTGAAGTGAACCAAACAAATGGCATCTAATGGAGGATTAGCCGGGGATGCCTGAGGTTTGGAAAGAGACCAAGCACTCCTCTGGAAAAGTCCTTTTTTATACTCCCTGGAGAAGCCCCAGAACCTGGCTGCAGATTTATCTCAGCTTGTTTTTTATCCCAATTTAAGTAAGACATTGGAATTATACTGGGCTGAATTATTATGGAGAGTTCATTTTAAAGAAAGACAATTGAGATAATAGTTTTGAAGGCTGGGATTTAATTTGGTAGCTAGGCTTAAATTCTACTTAATCAAAGAATTTGGAGAAAGAACAACTTAAGAATTATTGGTTTAGAGAGATTCAAACATGAATTTAATGCATCAATATTTGCTAAGTAGAAAGACCATAAAAACAAAGAAAGATCATAAAAACAAAAATTTTAGGTAAGAATGAAGTCCCATGTATGTGTTCTTTTAAAAAGAATAAATACAAACAATCCAATGTTCTTCCTGCTAAGTTTGCTGGCACATTTTAGGTATTTGCTCCAGAGCCTTGATATCATACCCCAGAAGATCCCGAGTGTCTCCAAAGTGAACAGGCAGGCGTTCTAAAGCTCTGGGCTGAGGGACAGATGGTCTCTGAAGCCCTCACCCCAGTAACAGCTATCTGATGCAGCGGCACTCACCCCATGACACACAGAGGAAAGGAAAAGGACTGACTTTGAAAAGAAAGCTGTTATGTTGTTGTGATAGGCACTGACTCCCCTACTCTGCAGCTTAATCAGTTGGAAAATCACCTCTCATTAACTGTGGGTAATCTGCCATGGATGTCCTACTTCCTAAAGGAGTTCAGAGGAATGTTCCTGTTGCTTTAGGTTCTTCTGTGATGTGCGCAAAGGTCAGATTAACATTGACAAGTGTCACAGATGAGAGATGATGACCCTTTTGTACAGAGGTTAGGAAGGAAGTCGGAGCCATTTTAGTGGTTCTCCATGAGCAGGTAGGGCTTGTGGCATGGTTCTAGAAGGTTCTGTTGATCAGAGGAATAGAACCCCACATAGGGAGGAATGGCTTCAGGGTGGGCTGTAGAGAGATGGAGAGGGAAGCTGCCTTTTCTGAGGGTCTCTTAACTAGCAAACACTTCACAGAATGGGAGTCTTTTGTTAAAGTGTTCCTTGAGATTTAAATTATGTTAGGCTATCTGACTTAGAACTCTCTTGAAATTTGATGGATGTGGATAGAAAAGGAAAGGATTGGGTACAGAGCTGCTGACTTGGGGAATGATGTCTTTATTCATCATTTGGTGAATAGCACAGATCAGGTCCCGGGTGTCTGAGGTGGAATCAGGGGTGGTGTGAGCACTGAGGGACACAGTGCTTCCAATTTCACTAATGTAACAGGAATTTACTTTTTCAACTTTGTTTTCTTAAACAAGGAGACAAGAGAGCTGGACAGCGTCTCTTGACATTCCCCCTTCTCAAAGAGCTGGTGTTGAAATGGTAGATGCAGCATTGAGCATGCTGTTGATAAGTGGGCTGACAGCATTATAAGGATGAGTTGACATTAATCATGAAAGACTACAGGAACTCACAGCGTGAACAGCTTCATAAGTGAACAAGGCTGTGTGAAGGCCACTGAGCCCCATGAGTAGAGTGCCAGGCTTTGGGCATCTCAACTGTAGCTTGATATGCTCTGAGTGACTTGTTGAAGATCCTTCCTGCTACAGTGAAACTGGATAAACGGGACCAACCTCATTTTGTTATTCTATGGGGTAATTTAGACAGTGGATATCTAAGCCAGAGCAAAGGACCTACCTGTGGTGGGCTGCCAAAGAGAAGTTGTTTACTACCGTACACTGCATGTGTTCACAACTTACATACTGTCATGGTTTGCAAATCATTCCTTAAAATTCACTGTTTAACTACCTCTTAGAATGTAAATTTTATCTTATGTTCACCTGGGGAGCTTGCTATTTCAAATCTTGATTCTCTTCATCGGGAATTTTATGGTGCTAATTATCTACATATAATTTATCTGGTTTATTAAGTTCGGCTTCCGTTCTTTGGTGTTTATTGAAGCGAATCAGGCTTCATATCTTGTTCACTCATATTTGCCCTCTGCTGTGAGCTTTGTGATGTGTGATCACTGGTATCAAGAGCAGTATCTCTCCCTCAGCTCTTGAGAATTAAACTGGAGGAAGCTTTTCTTCCAGCGATTATTCTCGTAGGTTGAATAGTCTTTAAATTGCAATTGACAGAGTGTTAGTCGGATGCTATATTTAGGAGCTATTGTGTACCTGCATCTATTATCTGTGCTTCTCTTTCTTTTCCACAAGGCAGTGTTTCCATGGAAAAAGCACATTTGTTGCTTAGGAGATTGTCCACTCTTCCATTCTTGTTTTTTCATCCATTTAATCCCACACAGGCTTGTAATGTCACTCCCAGTTGCTGTGGAGACTGTTATGATGTCATGTGTGTGCAGCTGATAAAGTGGTGACTTAGCAGCCAGAGATTCTGAAGTGAGACTAATACAAAAGACTTCTGTAGACATGCACATGAGTGCATACACATGCAGGTATGCCCTTGTCCATGTGTACATGTGTCTGCACACAGGCACATACATGCACACACACACATGCACACACACACACACACACACACACACACACACACTCACACACACACTTCAGGAATTCTTTTTGGAAGTGATTCTATCAGAACTCATGAAAAGTGCATCAGGCTTTTTTTTCCTAATATAGTCAAACTTATGCTCTGCTCTCTGGTGGCTTGGCTTCTCAGTCATTCAGGATTAAAATGCTGACAAGATAAAGAAAGATGTACAACCTTTTTACTTAAGATACCACTAAATCTGTAGTGCTCTGGAACAAGGCTAATTAACTTGTAGCTTACATCCAGATCTCTCCTTATCAGCTTATCACTCTTTATTAATCAATGTGCCTAGAAATGAATCAAGACACAGCAGCAAATTCAAAGACTCATAACTAAGCTGGAAATCCCTGTAAAAGGGTAAAGGCCAGGAGAAGTGGCTCAAATGTATTGAATTATTTCTATGTACTAAGTGGTGACCCTCCTGAGGACCTTTGGCCTCTTCTCTCTCTCCCCACACCTTAACCTCCACTGCCCTTCCCCAATGCCAACCCAAGAAAGTGACTGAGTCTCTTCAACCCTTTTCTCACCCTGCACATAATTCTGACTCCTGCCCCATTTCTCTCATTCTATTTTATGCTGTCTTCAAAAACTAACCCATTTCCCCCAAGAACGCAACCCAGCAGAATTACCAGGAAAGCCTGTACAATGCCGAAATTAAGTTTCATGGCCTCAGAGGAATTAGAACGTGGCTCGGACCTCAACTTCTGAACCAGATTCCTGAGCCCTCGGTGGATCCCCAAGAGAGACCCTGGTGTTGTCAGAGCCCTCGGTGGATCCCCAAGAGAGACCCTGGTGTTGTCAGAGCCCTCGGTGGATCCCCAAGAGAGACCCTGGTGTTGTCAGAGCCCTCAGTGGATCCCCAAGAGAGACCCTGGTGTTGTCAGAGCCCTCGGTGGATCCCCAAGAGAGACCCTGGTGTTGTCAGAGCCCTCGGTGGATCCCCAAGAGAGACCCTGGTGTTGTCAGAGCCCTCGGTGGATCCCCAAGAGAGAGCCTGGTGTTGTCAGAGCCCTCAGTGGATCCCCGAGAGACCCTGGTGTTGTCAGAGCCCTCAGTGGATCCCCGAGAGACCCTGGTGTTGTCAGAGTCCCGGTGGGCCCTCATGGTCCAGCTACTGTCCTCATTGCTTTGGATTCCTCTCCTCCCATGCAGTCAGCAGCCCTTCTAGCCTTACACCAGCAAGCATACTTTCACTTGGAGTCACCAGGATCCTCCCTCCCTGCTAACAGAAAAGTATGTCAGTCCACTGTGAAAGACGCTCGTGACTGGCCATGCCCACTTTGGAATTTCCTCCTCCTAGTACCACGGCACACTAGCCTTTCCAGTCGTTCTCCTTGACACTTCTTGCAATCCTTGTGGATTCTGTTTCCCCTCCCTACTCCTTAAAGGTCAGTTTGCCTCAGGCTACCACACTTACCCACCACTGTTGATGGTGCTCATGTGCATCTGACATTTCAATAATCTGAGCTGCAGACCAATGAATTTGCCCACATTCTGAGTATCTGTGTCCTGTATTCTCCAAGGACTCGACTTCTTTAAATCTGAAGCATTCCCTCCTTACTAAATGTAGCAGAGAATGCTTTGTCGCCAGACTCAAACTTGAAGCTGTCTTAGTCTAACTTATCCCTGGCAGTAAACAGTTCTAGAACTTCCAGTTTTCCTCTGAACTTCTCGAATGTGTCTCTTCTTAGTGTCCCACCCTCAGACCACACCATCCCTCAAGATGATTTTCTCCCATAGATCCAGCAGTAGTTTATTTTCTAGGCACCCCTTTTTAGATGGTTGGCTTCATGAGGTTATGGAATCTGGACCTTTTCATTCTGTATTCTCGGCACCTAACAGAATGCCTGGCAGGCTATCAATGGAGTGTGATAAATGAAAGCATGAACTGTCCAGCACACCGCTTCCTTGGAAAGCTTCACTTACAGATAAAACATGAAAAGCAAGGAGCTTTGGGGCCAGAGTGTTTAAAACCTGAATTGCCAAGAAACCAGATTGGTAATGGTATTAAGTGTAGAGCTTTACAATTTATTTCCCTCCTTCTGGTCTTGAGCATGAAACTAGGTCAACTAAATGTTTCCTCAACCTGAGAGAAAGCTGGCCACTTCACTTGAAAGTGACCTTCCTCCCATTTCATTACCACAAGTCCTAACTTGAGACAGATTCACTCAGGCTCCTATAGTCTCCCCTGAGATCTTAAGCTTAGTAGTGTGTGGTAGGTATTGCCAAGGTGACTTGAGTCTTTTCGGTCACCGGGGTCACCATGGCAGCCTGCTCACTGAGTCTTTGATTTCCCTGTTAGATCAGAAAGCAGGGATGCTAATGACAATAAAAGGTCACTGAGAAATTAAAAGCTGGCTTCCCTTTCCCCTTGGTAGACTACGCATTGCGTGATACACTTTATGGCAGCAAGTGCTCAGCCAATCAAGCTGCTGACCTGGGAGAATGGAGATCATCTCTCTGTTTTTGACTCACCAAGCTTCCCTCCCACTCGCCAGGGTGTTTGCTTGTTTTGTTTTTACTTGTTTGGTGTTTCTTTCCTGTTGTTTGTCCCTCTGCTGAATAGCTGTCTTACGTATAAAGAGCATTTAGAGCTTCTTGGGGAAAATATGTCAACTAAATTAGTCACTGCTAGTGTAGCTGTGGGTCACAGGTGACTGTTGAAAGCCTATGTTTATAGGTGCTGTTTTTTCAGATTGTATTCGTAAGTTTCTTTTTTTTCTTTTTTTCTTTTTTTTTTTTTTTGGCTCAAACTTTTTTTTTTTGAAGGAGAAAACCAGAACATCTGTGAGAGTGTAGAATCTAGTTAGCTACATAATCTGCCATGGAGTAAACAGCCATTCTAGCAAGGCCTGGACTTCCACCCTCCATGCTAATGAGGACTAAACATGCTATGGATAATTTAATGCTGTGGATAATATAAAAATCCAGAGGCCCACCGTGTTTTATATCTGTTGCTGCTGTCAGACTGGTAGCCATTTGAGTCCCCTTCTTCCCAGCTCACTTTCATGAAAGGCGCTAATGAGAAGCAAATGGCTCAGAGTCAGGCACGTTAATGTAAAAAGAGCTGTGGCGAGGACAGGAGGACATCAGTCCCCAAACCCAGCTACCAGCAGCCAGCAGTGCCGCATGTCTTCAGGTCTGGCTTTGCAAGCCAGGCAGGCATCGTCCCTCTGTTCTGCAGCATGAGGTCAGATGGAGAGGTTGAGAAGGCAAGCAGCATAAGACCACGCATGCACTAGTGCAGGAAAGCAGCCTCAGACCCAGTCAGGGGGAAGTTCCTTGTGACGCAGGTGCAGTGGCAGCGCCAGGCCATTTCTCCCGGTGTCTCGTGTATTTGTGTCCACTTTTCCCAGCGGAGATGTACTCGGAGCCAATCCTATCAGGCCTCAGGTGAGACAGGAAGCGTCTCTTTGTATCTCCCAGCCTCTGGAGAGCCTGTCCCGAGAGCACATGGAGAAAGAAGGTGGGCCATTCTCTGCACCGCTTCCAAGGAGCATCTCCTGTTCTTTAAGACCCTGCCTCAGTCCTACTCTTCCCTATTGACAATAAGCAGGCGCAGTCTGAGATTCACAGTTGCAGTTCTCATTTGATGAGCACTTCTGTGGTTCTTCACTTTCGGCCATTCTTTAATGCGTTGTCACACTCATGACATGTCAGTTCCCTTGCTTACCGCTGTGACAAAACATCTGACGAAAGCAACTTAAAGCAGAAAGGGTTTACTTTGCCTCACAGTTTCAGGGAAGAGACCGTCATGGTGGAGAAAGCGTGGCACAGAAATGTGAAGTATCCACTTACATTGCATCTGCAGTCAGGAAACTAGAGAGAAAGCAGTACTCAGCTCATTTTCTGTACTCCACTCAGTCCAGGCCCCAGCCATGAAATAAAGCCTTGTTTAGGATGGGTCTTCCTATCTTCATTACCCAATTTAGAAAGTTTCCTATGGACATGTGTTTCCATACAGATTCTAAATTCCAACAAATTGGCAGTCAAGATTCACCATTCTACATGTATGTATACACATGTGCATTCTGGAGATGGGGAGATATACATGTGTGTGTATACTAGAGGTCAATGTCAGATGTGTGTGTGGATTACCCAATACCTTGTTTTTTGAGCCTGGATTTCTCTCTGAACATGGCGCTCACCAACTGGCTAAAGAGGCTAACCAAAGAACTCCAGGGACCCTCCTGCCAACATCCTCCTGGCACTTGGCTTATAGACATATGCTTGGGATCTAACTTATAGACAGTATTGGGGATCTAACTCAGGTCTGATGCTTCTAGGCAAGCACTTTATGAGCTGAGCTATCTCTCCATTCTCAACTAGTTCTTAGTACAGAAGACAGAGCTTTTAATCCTGGACTCAAGTAGGCTCAGACACCTATTTCTTATGCAATGGTTGTTTGTAGAAAATAGTTCATTTGATTATTGTGCTTTTCAGTCAACATAAGGCAGATATGTTGTCAAACAGTGACTTCCTGTCCATTCTTTTACAGACAATATCCTGAGAATTGATCTGATGCCCCTGTGAACTCCACACGTGCTAATGTATCAAGTTGGGGTCAGTAGAATTTGAGAAGTTGACTAAATCCATGGGGAGCCATCCATATCACTGTCCTCTTGCACAGATGACTGGTGTGGGGAAAGAGCAGTGGACTCTGGGCCTAAGGAGGAGAGGCTATTAACTTTCCTTCTGACACACAACACTGACTAGCTGTTCCTATCTTGTTTACCAGGGTGTTTTCCTCCTGCTTGTGAATCTTGGAGGTAAAGGAGATAAGGAATAGAAGACTACTGTGTAGTAAGCAACTACCTCCTTGGCCATAACAGTCCTAGTAAGAGAAGAATAGATTCAGATATTCAGAGAGTCTAACAGCAAAGTCTTAGATGGGTAGCTCTGAAGTACAACCCAGCAGGGTCTGCTGTGACAGTATGTGTACTGTCCATAGTGGACTCCAGCCTATTCACTACTTTGACAACCTAGATTCCTCTTTTATAATCTGTTTCCCAAGACTGGTAGGTAAATTTGTATCACCAAGTTGATTTTCTGTTCGATCTTACTTGACTTTCTCCCAGTGCTAGAGCATAATCAGGGGTTTCCCCAAGTGACCCCTAGCAGCAAGAGGAGCTAGTCAGAATTCTGTGCATAAGATGTCCTCCTATTGCCGGGTGGTGGTGGTGCACGCCTTTAATCCCAGCACTAGGGAGGCAGAGGCAGGCGGATCTTTGTGAGTTCCAGGCCAGCCTGGGCTACCAAGTGAGTTCCAGGAAAGGCGCAAAGCTACACAGAGAAACCCTTTCTCAAAAAACCAAAAAAAAAAAAGTTGTCCTCCTACGTTGACGATCAAGCCACTGTATATTCTCTTTGTTGAGCAGTATATGGACTGAATCCCAGTGTCTCTTCAACCACACACTAAGTCTATAACCCCAATGTGACTGTCTAGCCACACTGAACTTGTAACACCTAGTATGACTACCTTATCACACATTGAGCCTGTAATGGCCACTGTGGCTGTAAATGCTGACGAAGCTCTCAGGAAGGGATTGAGGCTAAGTGGGGTCATTGGAAAGGGTCTGATCCAGTAGGATCATAGGAAGAGAGAGTAGATCTCTAACTCTATCTCTATCAACCCGAACTCTGCCAACTCAAGTCCCAAGAGCATGCCAAGATAAAATCTCTATGAGACCTCGTCTACAGACCAAGAAGAATGTATTCAGAAACCAGACACTGAGCTTCCCTATCCAGAACTGTGAAACTATACATGCATACCATTGGGCTACCCACCTACATTATTTCTTTATGGCAGCCAGAACACTTTACACAAACAGTTCTCCTCCTGTACTGCAGGCCCCAATAGACAGTACTAGTGTGTACTGTCATGAAATACAATCACAAGGTTTTCTTCCTTATTCTTATGACCCTTTCCCAGTGAATATTTGAAAGGCAGTTTTATGCTGCCATTGGTGAAGGGAGAATTTCATAGAGATTCTACTTCTGAATCAGACTCTGCTGCATGCTGTAGTTTTCTGCTAAAACTAATTTAATTGGTAGTACATTCAGATATAATAATAAGCCATATGATGAGGGCATTCTACTTTATTATTAAAATACCAGGAATAACTGTCTAATGAGGACTTCAGCATTATGTTTTAATTATATACAAAGTTAAAGAGTTCTTAGCCTTCAACTCAGGGTATAATTTAAAAAAAATTACTTAAATTAACTTTGAAGCACCTTTCAGACATTTGTTCAACAGTTAAATCCCCCAGAATGCCTGCTGTTTCCCTCTAATCTTTGACATTGTTATCTTCCTAGAAACAGAGTGTGTTTAGCTCAGCCAGCACTTAACAGAGAACAGAAACTGGTTATTCTCGGATCTAACTGCAGTGATTGAAATACAGTCTTTTGTGTTAAGAGTAAAGCATGGGAAGAAAGTGTTCTATCTTATGACAAAGTAAATATTTCCACATGAGATGACTACAGTTGCTTCAGGGAAAACCGTATGAGTCATTAGTTGCTCAGTAACAAAGCCTTGGAATTCCCTGTATTAGCAGCTTCCATTAGGACCATCTATGTATAGAAGACAGGAAGTCTTTCTTTGACTAGTTATAATACCTGGCTATGTAGAAGCAGCTCAGGTCAAGCTATTCCAGAGACTACTCTTTCTATAAATCAGACTTGTCGTTACCATATCCATAATCCAAACTCCAGCTAGAACGCTCCAGAAATTACAATTCAAATCTACCATTTCATCTTCTCTTAAGGACTCACAGCCTTGGGGACGTGTGTGTGTGTGTGTGTGTGTGTGTGTGTGTGTGTGTGTGTGTGTGTGTAGTGGCTTAGGAAGAACTCCACAGATAAGCTCATCACACTGTTGGACAGTGAGGTTTTTGTTTTTGCCTCTCTCAGAAACCTCCTAGGGCACTTACTAGTCTCTGAGAAACAAAGATCCACAATAAGAGAGAAATCAATATGTTGTAAAGGCAATAACAAGGTCTGCAAGATTCCTAACAGCTGTTAGGGTTTCTACTCAGTAGCACAGTGTGAGATTGACTGAAGATTTTGTTGTCCTGGGTAATATTGCAATTGTCCTGTTCAGGCTTCACAGCTTCTCCAGTGTTCTGATGAGAGGTGCAAGCTGGATTGCTGAGAAAAAACATGGCAGCAACCCCGCTGTGTCTTTTCATTGGTGGTCTCAGCCTTTTTAATTTTATTATTGTTACTTGAGCATTTCATACATTCACATAATATGTTCTATTCAAATCCACTCCATTCACTTCTCCCCAACTCTTCACCACCTCACCACTTTTTACTTGTCCTTTCCAACACCCTGTCCCACCAAGTTTCACTGAGTACTGCCTGTATGGCACAGATATAGGACCTGTGTCCTGGAGTATGGGTAGGCTTCGGGAGCCCCACCCCTGGAGAAAACTTTCTCTCTCCAGATAAATGAACATAGTATTAAACTGGCACAAATTATGTTCTCATAATAATACCCACAGAAGAGAGTGCTTCTCAACCCTCATTGGAGAAGTTTCTTTTTGCAGTAAATGGTGATCAATACAGAGCCCTTCAATTGATCAACGTGCAAAGAATAAGAGACTATGGAGTGCCCATCTCTAAATGAGACATCAGTATCAATCCTTTCCATTTAATAACAAGTCTTATATAAATTAAGTCACCTTGCTAGAAATTGCAATATTATCCATGATGTGGGTGCTGGACCCAAGTCCCCATCCTGACTGACCTTTGACAGTCACTACAAACAGCTCATATCTTCTCATAATCATCCCTCTGTCCTCCAATTTGCCTTTGAACAATATTCAAAGACTCACTCACAGACTATAGCAAAGCCTTACTGAGCAAATCAATCAGTATCAGTTACTGTGCTGTGAGAGTTCAGACCTAAGAAAGAAGGGGTACAAAGACACAAAAAGCAAGACATTCCTTATTTGGTTGTCCAATGCTGAGTAGTCATCCCTGAAATCACATACATACCAACAACAGAAACATACTCAGGTTTCTCTCATATATATATTCTCATACATTTATTCATATAGTCTAAGAAAAAGAGGCTATCAACTTGAGAGTAAGGGCACAACAATAGGAGTTGAAAGG
Organism: Peromyscus leucopus; assembly: GCF_004664715.2. NCBI lineage: Eukaryota > Metazoa > Chordata > Mammalia > Rodentia > Cricetidae > Peromyscus > Peromyscus leucopus. Next base: position 54,471,326 of record NC_051069.1, read on the forward strand.
AGGGGAGCTAGGAGGGATAGATGGAGGAAAGGGAGGGTGCAGCATGATGCAATTCTATTTCAGTTGAAAAAATTTCAAAAGAAAGAACACCCTTCCATGAAGCCGCCGGTCTTTAACAAGGAGTTGTCTGTGTTAGAGAGCACATGATAGAAAACCTGTGCCTCACAGGGATTGCCCAACGACAGAGAAATGGGTGAGATCTACGTGAGCAAGCTGGACGTGAGGGGGGTAATGAAGGGTGAGGGTCGTGGGGAAGAGAGCTTAGGGGAGCGGGAGATCCCAGCCAGATCAAGAACAGAGAGGGAGAACAAGAAATAAGAGACCATGATAAATGAAGACCCCATGGGAATAGGAAGAAGCAAAGTGCTAGAGAGGTCCCCAGAAATCCACAAAGATATCTCTACAATAGACTACTGGCAATGGTCGAGAAAAAGCCTGAACTGACCTACTCTGGTGATCCGATGGCCAAACACCCTAACTGTCATGGTAGAACTCTCATCCAATGAGTGATGGGAGCGGATGCAGAGATCCATGGCCAAGCCCTAGGTGGAATTCCAGAAGTCCAATTGGTGAGAAAGAAGAGGGATTGTATGAGTGAGAATTGTTGAGACCATGATTGGAAAAAGCACAGGGACAAATAGCCAACCTAATGAAATACATGAACTATGAACCAATAGCTGAGGAGCCCCTAACTAGGTCAGGCCCTCTGGATAAGTGAGACATTTGATTAACTTGAACTGTTTGGGAGGCCCCCCAGGCATGGGACCAGGGACCTGTCCTTAGTGCATGAGCTGGCTGTTTGGAACCTGGGGCCTATGCTGGGACACTTTGCTCAGCCTGGGTGAAGGGACAAGGGGACTGAACCCGCCTTGACTGAATCTACCAGGCTGAGCTGAATCCCCAGGGAAGTCTGTGGGCTGGAGATGGGAATGGGGGGGGGCTGGGGGGGCACGGGGGCGGGGGGGGGCGGGAGGAGGGAGGACAGGGGAATCTGTGGCTGATATGTAAAATTAAATTAAATTATAAAATAAAAAACCTATGTCTCGTCAAATGATGGTTTTAGAGAAAGCCCTGGACCTCTTCTTTCTCCTCAGAGCCCCAGATCTGATTTAGGCACAGGTAGATGCATTATCCTGCTGACTGGAGAGGAGAAGGCTTAGAAGGAGCTGAGGAGGCCAGGAAACACCAGTTCTGTTTCATGCGACTTATCTCATTAAGGACTAAACAAAGGCTGTTAGTATGCTTCATCTCTTGCTGAAAAGAGTCAGTTAAATTCTCTTGTGTTTGCAATGAGTTGTTATAAAGAATAACAGTGACTGTGGCATATCTCTTCATTAACACTGTTGAAGTCACAAATGATTTTCTGAGCGAAGTGCTGGGTAAGCAGCAACACAAATTTCAATTATACTGAGTTGCAGCTACGATGATAGGAGCATGCAGGGAGTTCTGTGGGCATTCTCTGTCTTTGCTTCTGTGAGCTATGAACCCCTCAGAAAGCCAAAGCTGGGTGACTGTGAATACTGACTCATCCTTCCTTGCCCAGTTTCTGAGTGTTTTCTATAATATAGAAGGGATGCTGACTTCATCATACTCTAAGAAGTGGCACAGTCTTAGGCTTCTATTTTCTAAAATAAATGAATTAGCGGGACAGTAGTGGTGCACATCTTTAATCCCAGCACTCAGGAGGCAGAGCCAAGTGGATCTCTGTGAGTTCGAGACCAGCCTGGTCTACAGAACGAGATCCAGGATAGGCACCAAAACTACACAGAGAAACCACGTCTCAAAAAAAAATTTAAATAAATAAATGAACTAGTGTGTTGGGTACATAGAATTCCTAGAAATAAACTCAATTCTCAGCGAAAGCTATATGTTGTTTGAACATTGTTTTTTTGCCTTGATATTCTGTATTTTCCTTGTCCAGGGACAGATGTCCATTGAGGTTTGGGATGTTCACAGAGCTCATGTGATTTTTAATATATACTACAGGATGGCTTACAGTCACACAGAAACGGGAGCATCATCAACTTGATTTTTGCAACAAACAGACCTCTGTAAGATGGCTTTTGAGCAGATTGAGGGGCGCTCCTTGAACTGGCAGAAAGGATGGCTTTTTACACCTAAAATTTCAGATATGCTAAATAATACGGATAGTGTAGACATGTTTGCCAGCATACACACTATCCTGCACTCAGGTCTTCCCATGATTACCAGACATACCCTTCCCCTAATGCAAAAACATAATCAAGACCTTTCCAGATGATTCCCCTTGGGCATCCTTTATTCCTCATTTCCTATCAACTTGCTTTACCTCTGATCTCATAGATGCAACATCATGGTTGTTGGTTTTATTAGCACCTTTCTGTTAATTCTAAAGGAATTAATTTGTACTGTTCATACATTGGAACTTTCAGAGTCAGTGAGTGAAAACATCGCTAGCTATTGTATTTAAGTCTAAATGAACATCAAGTCAGAAATGCAGTCTATGAACTCTTCTACATGCTTGGACCCTCTGTGGGTTTTCAAATGGATTAAATGCATTAGTATATATTACAGCAAGGATTATCTCCAAAATAATAAAGTACACAAGAAGCCAGAAGATGGACTTAAATTCCTTGAAAGTGAAATTGCAGACAGTTGTGAGCCACTCAATTTGGGAGCTGCAAACTGAGCTCAGGTCCAGAGAGCACTTTAAATCCCCGAGTCACCTCTAGGTCCTTAAACAATTCTTTAGAGAAACCTTGATTTCTGGTACTTTTTTAATGTCTCCTAAAATTTCAATGTTCTTTTAAGGAAGCATAAAATAATTTGATGCTGTTATTAGTAATATTGCAAAATCTCACAGAGGCCATGTTAGTCCGACATAGGCTGTGTCTAACAGAGAATATATAGACCACAAGCAGAGAAATCAGGTTATTGTATTCTCCATGATACTACATTTCTCTGGGTTGATGCATTCATCAATTAGTATAGCACCATGATATATTAATGCTGCTATGTAGAATCACAGACACTGAGGGGTTGTTTTCCAGACTAATCATCCACCCAGCTTCCCCTGACATGTGGATGGGTGCACACATGATGAGCGATGGAGGTAGCAAGAATGATTTCCATTCCTCCTAAGAATCTCAGGCACTTCAGAATACCTGCCATTCCAGAAATTTCTTTAATACTATCTCATTCTTGTTGACCTGTTTCCTCCTTGTCTAAAAACAGTAAAGACCCTGCATTCTCAGAGCTGAGTGCCTCTTTATGTAATGTAGGAAGCTGCAGGTTCTGTAGCTCTTTCCATATACAACTAGACTCTGAAAGTATCAACATCATTACCCACATGTTCTCTTGGAGGTGCCTAAGCCATCTGGCCCGTCCACTCTACTGGGAGCTGTTCAGTGCACAAGCTTTACACTTGGCAACACCTGAGTGCAGAAACAGCTCTGGAGCAGCAATGTCTGTGAGCTGTATATGTTCTTCTGCCAGTGAGGCGATGGATTCATGGGTCTTCAGGGCAACACACCTTGTTATTCTTTCCCTTTAGTACTTAGTTGGTGGGGTTGCAGACAGACTCAGTTGTTGAGAACTGTCCCTTAGTCTTGAGTACTGTGTAGGTTTTACTTCTGCTTAGCTGCTTTTCTGCTTGGTTTTCTGGAATGGAAATCCAATTTACTTAATTCTCTTACGGGAAACCATGGGCGCTGCACTTAGACTCATGAGCTTGGCTCTGATGAGTTCAGTGGACAATGCCAGGTCCAGTTCTCCAATATGTCTTCACATTCCACCTCTGTATCCCTCCTCCTCCTCCTTGGAAGACCCATATCCTCTACCCTCCCTGCATAGATCCTAGTCTTTGTTTTTAACCCTCCCAATTCTGCACAGACTTCACTTCAAAACTGTGATTTAAACAGCCAAACAATAATAACACACACACACACACACACACACACACACACACACACACACACACACAAACACACACACACTACACCACCACCACCTTTTATGCTCTCCCAGTATACTGGGACAGATAAATTGAAGAGGCCTCATCATGATGAGGACACAGAATAATCCCACAATAGATTTCAGGACCTGCCTGCTCCTGGGCTTGATGTACACTGCTGGAGTATACAGCTGCATGCTTCTGAGCTTTGGAACCCAACAGCTGGGGCAGAGGCTGATCAGCCATGCTCATAATGAGGAAGAGGATCAGCTCAGGAGAATCACTTTACTTTGCCCCAAACAGTGTATGCTTTTGTATCTGCAAAAACAAAAGACATAATGGCAGTCCTCAGAGGAGTTCTATATAGATTTGTTAAACAAAGTAATGTGCATCAATGTTTCAGAGTGGGGCCTGAGTCACAGTAAGTGCTCAGTAATTATTAATTATGGCCATCACAGCAGCTACTTATTGTTATTAATAGAGCTAGTTAGGAATTGGAAAGCTTACTCTAAAGGTGTACACATAAAAATAAGAACACAATTCATAAAGGTTTTGGGGGCCATTACCTTAAGCTTCATGTTGCAGAATATTGAGGACACAGTGTCTCTCCTTTGGTTATATGTGTTATTAATTCAGTGAGTACAAACTTGGCCTGGTATTTCATGATTATTCCTGTGATGCCTTGTGTAGTTTTCTCTCTTCTCAATTTATATTTTATTTTTTGAGTATTATTATGTCCCCTAGATGAGGCACAGTTCTTTACTTCAACTCTCCCATCATTCAAGACAATGTGCAGAGCGTTTTAAAATCCTATCATGAAACCTGAGGTGACAATGAAGTTTAGATATCATGTGATAAAACAGATCTTCATTAAACACTGTAATTCCCACTTGTTCCAGATTTATATATCTGTATGAAGACAGATTCATTATAATATATAGAATATCCATTATATAAATATATAATGTTGTGTGTCTGCTACTAATTATATATGTATTATTTTAGCTTCTTAGTGTCCTGTAAATTCTATAAACCACCACAAACTTAATATCTTAACACACTAAAATTGTATTTCAGTCTTCTGGATTAGTCTGAAATCTATAGTTAAGGATGACAATGTTCTCTTAGAAGGACACTTCTTTGCTTTGTCCAGGTTTGGTAGCTGCATATATTCCCTGGCATTGGGCCACAGGAACCTTACTTCTGCTCCTGTCCTTGGCCTTCCCTTCTGTGTACCAAATCTCCCCCTGATTATCTCTTATGATGACCCCTGTCATTAGTTTATAGTCCACACAGGTAATCCAAGATAATTTCATCTCAAGATACTTAGCTCTATTCTCAAAGATCCTCTCTCCAAGCTTACATTCAGAAATTCTGTGGTTAAGATATATGTAGCTCATCTAATATGGAGTTACTATTTAACCTTCCACATACATACATGCAACAGCCATTCTTGTTATCATATATAACTATAAAGACTCAAGCAAACAAAAATAATAAATGTTAACAGTGGAAACTGATGTTCATGTACCATGTAATACTGACATACTGAGCTCTATACTAATGAGACTTGCAAAATCAAGGAGCATGCTCGTAAGATGAACTCTGAAGACTGAGGTCTTAGAAAAGTCCAGCCCGGACTGTGTCCCTGGTCTTCTGTGTAGAGTGGGTCTCATATGTATGACCCTGAACAAGGGTCTGTGAGAAGGATCCTCTGTGACAGAGAACTGATCCAAAGCAACCGTGGTACAGGTAAGGAGACATTCCAGACAGATCTGCCTTGACCCTGAGTCTCATCTTCTTTCCTTTGTCTGCCCTATGGATGCCTGTGGATCCCTAAGAGTCTAATTTAGCAATGCCCTCATGGAGAGTGTGGCCCACTTTCCCCTCTGCTTGTCCGAATGTTGGCAGGGTCATTCAGCATTAGGAAAGAGAGCTGAGGAAGTTGGATATTTTAACCTCTAGTGAAAAAATGAACTATCATCTCAATTATTTTCTGGGTCCCACACAAACATTTGACTGTTACAAAGGCCATTCTGCTAAGTGGATATTAGAAGGTATTTTTAGATTTCATCCTAACCAGAGAGTTGATACTGTATTCAAATAAAGAGGAAATCCTTACAATAATACAGATATTACTACTGTGATTCCTCCCCCCCCCTTTTAATTTATATCTATAAACAAGGAGAGTCAATGAAATTCTGCTGCTTACTAGAGCATTTCTAGAGAGCACCAAGATAAGGATTCTGGAACCTAAAAAGACTATGTTATGGCTACTGTTTCCTTTTGGATTCTTTTGACATGTGGGAGACAAGTAGGTCATCTTCATATTCCTAGTGTGCTAGACACTCCTATGAACTCGTGTGTGTGTGTGTGTGTGTGTGTGTGTGTGTGTGTGTGTGTGTGTACATTTGTGCTTGTGTAAGTCAGAGGTCCACCCTGAGTGTTGTTCCTCAGGAACCAGATACTTTCTTTTCTCGGACCAGATTTACTAGGAAGCCTCTGGTATCTGCCTGTCTCCCCCTGCTCTGCTCTCAAGTTACAAGTACAGACTACTGCACCTAGTTTTTATGTCCATGCTGGGGGTCTAACTTAGGTCCTGGTGCTTGCAAGGCAAACACTTTACCCACTGAGCAACTGCTCCGCCCTGCTGCATGTTGAGAACGCTTATGGACTACCTCCCTTCCTGGCTATACTAGAACAAACCCCTAAACCCAAAAGAACTTCATGGAGAGAGGAACAGAGCTAATTCTTACTTTTAGCCAGGCATTTCACCCGTGGGTTTGGTTATTATAGCTTCCCCATCCTCCTGGCACTCCTTTGCGGTGCTAAAAGGAACAAATGAAACAGAATGCATTGTGTCAGTCTTGGGATTCTTTGCTTGCACTGTGCTTTCAGTTGTTAACCACTTGCAGAGGTGGTTGTCTGTGAGGAAGCCAGGTCCCAGGGATGTTTAGCCATGGGATGGGACTCATGTGGGCTAGACTGAGCCTTGAACCCAGGCCGGTTAACTGAAAATCTGTTCTTTCCCCTGCATAAGGTTCTATAGAAAATGGCCTGGTCCTGCCCCAATCAGTTTTCTCTTTTGGAGTATGGACCTGCAGCCTCAGAAGTACAGAAGCATTCTTTAAAGGCAGGCAGCCTTACTCAGCCAAACAGACTGCTCAGGCAGCCCTGTGGAGGGTTTAAGCTGGCATACAAACTTCTCAGAGGCAGGAGCTCTAGTTTGACAGGGTGAAGAATATCTGCAGAGTGGATCCATTGTGAGGTGACCTTCATGGGAGCCCTCGTCAGGCTTCTTACTCATTGTTTGGCTTTGGACAAGTCCTTTAAGACCATTGTTTCACCTTTCACATCTGTAAGAAGGATAATCTACCTTCCATGCTTGCACCAAGAAAGATCCTGATAAGACACATCATGAACTAAACCAGATATCATGAACATGCTATTACAAGATAAGTAATAATTTGGGATAGTTGGAGACAGCGCCTGGCGTTACTGATTTCCCAGCCTTGATCATGGCTGTAGACACTGGAGCTACCCAAGAAGGCTAACACCCAAGACATGGCTACCACTCAAACCAACAGGTCGGCAGTGTTGCTCTCAGATGACCACAGTAGAGTGGGGAGCAGGGTCTTGTTCTTCCCCTGGCAATGGGAGCAATGACTAGTCACTTCAGATAAGGCACTGACCACCAACGAGAGAAATAATTCTTCCAGACCTAGCTTAAAGAATCAGAGAACTTACTGCGCTCCTTATCAGAAGTATGGATAACTCAGAGTCACCAAAAAGCATACCCAAACTGACTGAGGACTCACAAAGGCTACATCCCTGGGTCTGTCTGCATGAGTTGTAGGCAGCTCAATAGGTCATTCTTCTCTCCTTAGCAGCTCTTGGAACTCAAGAAAACTTAGGAATCATGGTTTCAGGAACTCCTTGAGACTGGTCAGTTTTATTTATTTACCTAGACTTGTAAGTTTCATCTCTTTTTTGAGACCTAACGAGCATCTCTCCTTCTCCTAGGGAAGAAAGGGTTCAATTCAGAAGAAATCACTTGCTGCTGACATCTGCACGTGCAGATTTCTTGCCTCGGTGCCTCACAATAAGTAGATGCCCATTACACTTCAGTGGAAAGATTCAAACTTAGAATACATATCTTCAAGATTTTCTTCATTGTTCTGTGACATCCTTGTCATCACACCAGGCAGGGCAAAGTGCTGACCTTGCAGCCATCCCTGTCATTGCCTAGATGCCTGTACCACTGCTACCAGGGCAGCCCAGGGCCATCTCTGGGCCTGAAGGCTAATGTGTCTTTGTCAGACGGGCCATAGGCCAACTCCGAAGCTGTTTTGACACACAGCATCACTCTGTGGTAAAAGTGTCTCCTGGGACCATATACCCTGTGACTCAGTTCATCAACCTGAATTTCCCTGCTTTCAGATCCCTCCCCTCCTTGGGATCAGTTCATCATGATACTGCACTGTGAGGTGTCAGGCAGGTACTCTCAATATCCTGACCTCTTAACTAGATGTTAGAAATAAGCTAGTTTCTGATGTGCATCACTCTCCATGTTTCAGCTTGCCACAGAAAACATGCATGGCTGCTGATAACTCCCATCCTTGGCTTTATGCCTAAAATAAAATGATTAGCTTCTGAAGCCCCTCTCAAGTGCACATCTCCCTGGAAATAGATTTTGGTGAACTCCCTAATAGGGGTCATACCTGCTTTGATTTGCAGCTTGGAGATGTTGTTACATGCTACTCTCTTGTCCTAAGGCCAAAAACCCCATAAAGATGACATTCCAAGCTTGTTGCATGCTCTGCTAAGTCTCCTTAGCGCATTGCAGACCCAGGTGTTACACTTTGCAGGCGGAGTCAGAAGTTAATTGAAATAGCTACCACAGGACACTGCATGGAAAATCTTTCTCCACCACGCTCCACTGCCTATGTCTCCATGTAGGAATTCTCTCCAAGTATGCAAAGCGAAAAGGAAACATAAAGTCAGAGGACAGGGACTTGCTTTCGATGAGCGCGGCAGTGTGACTAGCGGAGAAGTACTCCATGTTGTCAGCACTTTCTCTAACAGAGTTAGCCATGTTTTTAAAAGTGTATTCTTCAGTATAATCCTGCTGTACTTCACTTCAGTCCATATTAAGAAGTTTTCTGAGTAGATGGCAAAGAATAATTCTTAAAATGTATGAATACCAAATGCAAGATAAAAAACATAATTGCAGTTTAGACTTCAGATTTATTTGAAAAGGGGATAATGATAGTAATTACCCAGTTTGAGTTTTGTGGAAGGCTAATTAGATCCCCAAAGCATTTGTATGCATAAGGAAAACCGTAAATACAAAAGACCATCTGGTCCTTATCAGCTTCCAGCACTAACGCTGTCTGTAATTATTTTTTCTATATTGTTTTGATGTTGACATTTTATGGAGCAATACTTCCTACCCTAGTTAGGGGACAACCTACATTCCTGAAAAACTGGGGGTTACCCCATTTTTGCTAAAAAAAAAAGTTTTAGGGCTCCTTAGGCAAACAAGATGTTGTCTTTTAGTGAAATAGGTAAAGAGGCCTTCCTGCTGCTGATTATACCAGAAATGTGGTGTTTACAAACTCCTCTGACTTATCTGACTTGTCATGTTAATAAATGAATCTTCTGAATGTGCTGATGCATTAAATTTTTTGTTTATTTTGTGTTTCATTTTCTTTTGCTTGTTTAGGTAAAAACTTGCAAAAGTACATGCTGCATTCAGTAGTCACTTTCAGGCAATTTGGGTATCACAAAAGCAATGTTCTTGTTTACACATTCATTTTCTTCCTTGCTCCATCATATATCAGTTTCTCCAGGGCAGGAGGTTTTTTTTTCTCATTCATTTGACTTATCTCCAACTCCTATAGCATTGCCTCTGGACACCTATGATCAAGCATTACACAAGCCATTCCAAAAGGTAGCATCTTCAAGCAACTAACATTGCATTGGATCTAAAACTGGGGAGGGGTAACTCTTGTTCTGTGTGGCACTGACAGAAGCCATGAGTGATGCTTGGCGGCCTGAGGAGTGATTCTAAGAGCTCCGCAGCATCTTTTTCTCACACCCCAAAGCCAGGGCTTAGCTGAACTGTTAGAACACCAGTGTGTGGCTTGCACTTGTGGCTTAGTTTCTCCACAGCGTGGAGACTTGGAGTTCTAAGAGGTCAGGGCAGAACATAGAGTTGTCTGAGAGGATGCACCTGGAGTTGGCACTCCATATTCTGCTGGCATACAAAACTAAGGCTAGTTCTGACTCAGTGAGAAGGTAACTGGATTTCTTCTTGCATGGAGAAGTAGCAAAAAAAAAAAAAAAATTCAGACACTTTCATGTGTCATGTTGTTTAATAAAAGCAAACAATGTCACTGCTGAAACACCCTAAAAACAATATTGAATTAAACAATAATATCAAATTCCAGACACATAACTGTACAAGAGCATGCAGACCGAGAAACCAGCATGATGGATGAGGCACGTATGGAGATTATGCAGAGGGCCCAAGGAAGAGCTTTGAAAATGTGAAGAAAACAGAAGAGAGTTCTCAAAGAAGAACTCAATGCTTAAATGTGTAGTTAAACTTTAAGCTTAAGTGTGGATAATGCATAGAATGTCATGACTAGACACTGTAGGAAGCCACCTACAGAGGCACAGCTGTATTGTCATTTCTATGTGTTTCATATATATCACGTATGTGCCCATGTATGTGTGAATGTGCACAAGAGGACTATGCCAGGTGTCCCAGTCTATCATTCTCCACCTTATTCCCTTGACATGAGGTTCTCACTGAGCTTGGCCCAGGCTGGCGGCCAGCAAGCCCCAGCAGTCCTCTAGTCTCTGTCCTCCAGAAGGTTGGAGATGTGAAATCAGCTCTCATGCTTGCACACAGCATATGCTCTTATCTTCTCGGCCACCTCCCAAACCCCAGCTGTAACTCCTGTGAAATGTCCACTGTGTCCTTCCTCTTAGAATCAGCTGTAGCTGCATTAGGCCTGCTCTGCTGTCTTCTGACAAAACCCAGGAGATCTCTTTTCTGTTTCCCATTGGTTTCCAGGAAGCTCAGACCCAAATTTCAGTCAAGTGTAATTATATACCTCTAATTATATTTGTTATTTTGCCACATATCCTTTTCTTTGATAACAACACTTGAATTCTTTGTTTTGCCTCTTTCCTTGTATGGTCCTTTTGCTTTCATCTACCTCAAACGCTTTATAAAATCAATTGGCAATCATGTGCTAAGCACTTAATGTGCTTAGACTTAGATAAAAGATATATGATTATGACAAAATAAAATAGACTCTTATCCAAAGTGAACAAATAATTTAGCTGAGGACATACTTGCAGAAGCTTATTAAGGACAGCTACAAATCAGAAGATGGACAGCAAAATGAGGTCACTGATAAAAGTAAGAGGAACGAGGTGAGCTGTAGACGCACGGCTGAGTGCTTACCCAAAGCTTAGTCCTAGCTGAAGAGCCCTATGTCAATACGACACGGTGCTTCAAACTGATACAGAATGTACTTGCTCAAGAAGGTAAATATTTCATGGGTATTTTCTTCTAAATTGATCCTTCACACAGGAAATAGAGCAGAGTCGGTAAAATACATCTTACCCTAATAGCACTGAGGTCCCAACAGGAACAGCCACTTCTGGAAGATGTCAGGGCCACACAGATATAGCTCATGCTTCTAATGAGCATAGAGTTCAGATGAGGAGAAGGCACCAGCTTGTTGACAAATTAAAAGTCTATCAGATTAGCTGAGTTTCTTCTAATGTCTCTGGGCCTTCGTCCTCTGAACAAAAAAATACAGGACATGATAAATATTTTGCCTCATGCTTGTCTGAGATTTTGATAGCTCTGTCAAAAACAGGGTTTCCTACTTATGTTGAATGTGTGGGACAGAAAAATCATTAAATAAATGGTTGGCTGTCTACCTTAGTTAACCATTCTATTACTGTGATAAAATACTCTGGTAAAAGCCACTTAAGGGAGAAAGAGTTTGTTGTGGCTCACACACATCTCAAGGTACAGTTCATCTTTGTGGGGAAATCAAAGTAGCAGGAGCCTAAAGCAGCTGGTCTCATAGTACTCATAGAGAAGCAAACAACAATAAATGCCTGCATGCTGCTGCCCAGCTCTCTCTCTGTTTTATACAGACCAGGATCCCATTGCCCAGAGAATGGCTCTGCTTACAGTTAAAGTGATCTTCTCCCGTTAGTTAACACAGTCATGGTAATGCTCCACACATCTCCAGAGGCCCACCTCAGAGGTGATCCCTGATCCTCTCAAGTTGGCAATGCTAATCATCACACCCCCTGTTCCCCCAGCTATGTGTGAATCCTATTATAAAGTGGATATAATGTAGTTCTTCCAGTAGATATGGGTTTTAATAGGTTCCTTTCAACTCCTTAGGGATTGTCTTAAACTGGAACAAAATACCTGACCAAAGCAGCTTACAAATGCATTTGTCTTGGCTCACAGTGTGAGGATATATTCTATTATGTCAGAGAAATGGTGGGGGGTGGGGTGGGGGGTGGGGATCAGGAGCATGAATCTACTGATCACATTGTATCAACAGTCAGGAGGCAGAGAGAGAGAGGAATGCTGACGTTCAGCTCGCCTTCTCCGTCATGGTGTCTGAAAGCCCACTCCATGCGATGGTGCCACACTCACTGGGACCCGTCTCCCCACCTCCATTAACCTAGGATGTCCCTCAAAGACATGCTCAGAAGCTTGTCTTTTAGGTCATTCTAGATCCTGTCAAGTTGACAATCCTCAGAAAATTGATAGTCTGCAGATCACAAAAGTCAGCGGTAGATATTTTCTCTTTGTTCTGAGGCTTCAGCCTGACAACATCATGCTAGCAAAGACAGAGGGGGTCCAACAGTAAAGATGGCAAAGTGCTTCCTGGAGTGCAAATGGCAGATGGAGAAAACAGGAAGGTGGTTACTTACAGAGTAGCTTAGAGCCAAGTATGATGGTTCAGGCAGTGGAGCAGGGTTATCTTGAGCTACATAGTAAGTTCAAAGTCAGTCTGTGGTACATGAAACCCCCATCTAAAAATAAATAAGTATAACTTTAACCACAGACACCACCAGGGTCAGAAAAGGCACTTTCGTAGTCATGTGTGAGTGGTGCCTTTGACCACTCAGACTTGAGACCATGGTAGGTGCTGTTGTATGCTGGACATGGTCTTTAGGATGAATTACTGCCTTTTTCTGCTTCCTGGAAGCTGATAAATCCCATTGATCCCATATGTGGACATAGTTTTTAAATGAAGAGAGTCACCCTCTCATCTCCAGTGACAGGGACAAGGACAGTTCTAATGAATGGGATTACCGAAGCCTGCCCACATCAAGATGGGACAACAATTCAGGGATGCTGTGTGACACAGCCTTTCCTGGAGAGGTGTAACACATACCTCTACTTATCCCAGATATGGATCCCATGACCGTTCAAAGTACAGATACCACCAAAGCCCAATTTGGTGTGTTAGGGTCCATGAGAAGTCCCATAAAAGACCACCAGACATGTATGCAATCAACAAGAGCATTTAATTTCTCGAGAATAAAAATTCCAGCATATAACAGACTATGGGGGGGTCCAGCCCATCGATAGCCTCTCCCAGAGTCTGGGAAGAATCTACAACTGGCTGATAATCTAATCTTTGATGATATCAAATGAATCTATGTACACTAAACTCTTTAGTCCATACACTTTATTCTTCTGAGTCTGTTCTCTCTCTACACAGCTTCTTTTCTGCTCTCATGCTTAGCTCCTCTCTGACCCTTCTTTTCCTGTCCTCTGATAGTCCTAGTAATAACTAAGCTCTTATGCTCTCAACCTCATCTTTGTCCTCCATCCCTCCATCCCCCATCTTTCCTTCCTCTTCTACTCTCCTGATCTGAGTCAAATCCATCTATAATCTTCAAAACCTTTTCCTTGTTGTTTTCTCCTCAGGCTGAGCCACTGTAACTCTAACCTGAAGTCAGGAATTCTGGCCCAGTCTTCACTCACCTGGTTGTGCAAAAACCCTTTTGTTTTGAGCCAATAGCTCTGGAATGCCACTAGGCCTGTGAAAGAAAGGGATGGTCTGAGCTTCATTTGCACAAGAAGCAAAGCTATGCACCTGATGTCTGGTGGTGTCTCCTGAATGGTGTTTACCTTAATTCAGGAGACCAATTGCCATTATGGCCTAGGAGTTATGAATGCACATGAAATTTATAGTAGAAGACAACTGATATATTAAAACCTGAATAACATCAAATGTTCCTTGATTTTTGACTTCTCCAGAAGGATTCCTTGATCCTTCTAGGTATAGCTTTATCATATACAGATGAATTTCTATTTCATATTCTTATGGCCTGCAGCACCAGCATGCTTGGGTCAAATCATCTGACAAAGTGGCAAATGGCAACCCTGAGAGAAGCAAGCAGGCTCCTTTTAAGCAAGATTAGGGGAATTCCAGCTGTGGTTAAGTGTACCCCGAAGTGACTGGATGTAGACCCTTACTGGTACAGGAAATCATTTTATGATTTGGCTCATGACATCTGGTCAGCAACTGTGGTTGCAGTGTCAGGGGTCTGTCTGACTGAAATTAGCAAGAACAGTTCTTTCTTGTGGCCAGGTGGGACCTTGACTGGCTACCAGACTAGACATACTTCCTGAGGGTCTGGTTGATGCCAGACATGAGTCAAAACAAGATGATGGGGTAATATGGGGCAGAGGTCTTAGCAAACTGGCCCCTAGGAAAAACAAACAAACAAAATACTGGCCCTATTAGGGTCAGTCCTGTTATAAGAGGGGTGGCTATTTCAGTGAACCAATGATTTTTACTGAGGATACTTACAGAATTGTGGGTGAAGGGTTACTTACAGGGACAGAAAAGACTCAAAGGCCGCTGCATCACTAAAGCCACCCCAGCAGAGATAACAGTTCACAAAGCTGGGAACCTGGAGCACACTGCACAGCCTGCAGGCAGCTCATTGGGTTGGAGAGAGACCTTTCCAGGTGCCTCTGTTGGTCTAAACCTCTTCCAGGCAGCTCAGCTGGTTTCTGCTTTTTCTAGGCAGCTGGTCGGATCTCAGAGTCTCCTGTGCAGCTTTTCTCCTCTGTCTTCTGTGCAGCTCAGCTTCTTTCTCTCTGAGGAGGACTCTCAGCTTTTATTGCTTATTTTGGCAGGGAGGGGCCTAGAGAATTTGGTCAGTTTCAGGGACTTCTACCTTCCTGTTCAAGGAGCTTCCCACTGGATAGAATATTTTAATCTCAGAGAAAACTGTTTTATAACAAGGGCTGTCCTTTCCAAAGGATCAGCTGGAACAAATTTTGGAATTCAGTTCCTCTTTCTGTTCCATTCTGCTCCCTTTATAGTCCTAGGACCTGCTCAAACATCTTCCTCACCTTGCTCTGTTCCCTGGGAGAGCTGACCATGAGATCTTCGCCAGCTCCAAAAATTATAAAAACTGCTATTTACTTTTTGAGTGAAGGGCACATATGCATAAGACCTAGGGAGACTAGACAGTCCTAGCCTCTCCAGACCTCCCTGGATCCTGAGAAATACCATCAAGCACCACTGCGTACCTTCCTGCAGAGCTGAACCGTGCCTCTTCTGCCAACTTCCATCTGTTTCCTTTGTAGCTCTCTACTGGGTCCCAATGCTTCCATTTGTCTTTATAATTCAGTTTCTTGTACCTGCCCAGTGAAGCATAAATGGTGATATTTGTCTTTCATATTTAGTGCATGGAAAAGCGCCTGGGCTTATAATGAAGTGTGTCTCACTCTGGGTTGTGATGAAGACTGATATTTTGCACTAATTGTACAGAGTATAAGATTCCTGGGTCTATTGATTTCCATTAAAGTTGTGTGGAGTTATAAATCTCAAAATAGAAGTCCAAAACTATAGCCACCCTAGGACAGTGTTTTATGGCAAGCTAGACTCAAGAGAGCTTCATAAAAATCAGCCATTGGTGCTTGTCCTGGGGTCTTATGTCTTAAAGAATCACTTGCCTTTTATCTGAAAATGATTCCCAGCCATCTTTGTGGTGCTGGACTGACTGGATGAACACAGGGCTTTAGAAGATTCTGAAAACTGGCTATCTTCTTCCTTTGCCAGTGTTCTTCCTTCTTCTGATGTTGTAGAGGGCTTGCTTCTCTGTCATGTGTTTCTGTGTGTCTCTCCAGAGCAGCATTGCAGCCATTGCTCTCTTGACTGAATGTTCTACCACACACATGTACATGCATGGCCCTGTAAAGAGGAAAGTGGACACTGTGTCCTCCTAAAGCCTGGCATCAGAGATGCAGACCGCAGCTGGGTAGAAACCACCTATGAAATCATAAAGGAAGTCTTTCTTTATTATTTCTTTAACAACATTTGCTGAGTGTTATATTGTACACCTTCCTTCTCTTTCTCAGGGTTTACTTTCATGGCAAATAGATCGAGAGTAAACCTCATTCTAGAAGCATTACTGGGAGTAGAAGTCTACAGCTCAGTGACAGAGCATATGCTTAGCCTGTGCCATCACAGAAACAAACAAAACTAAACTATATTATAGAGAAGAGCTGCTTCAACAGCTCACCCTCATCCCGCCCCCAGAATGAGCAAGCATCAGAGAAACAGAGACCAGTCTATCCAAAGTTGACTAAACTGTCAGTTCTTACTATTGCAACTAGATGGGGTCTTCTGTTCCTCTCAGGTATTGAAGAGGGCACCCTGGCTACTTATAATGACATAACTCCCAGCAAATTGGGGTCTCCCTGGTACAGACTTTATCCTGGCAAATCCTAGCACCAATTCTTTCATTTATAGTCTCTCTGCATCCTTGCCTGTTTGCAGTCTGTATCATACATTGTCCTTCTCATTTAACATCCAGCTGTTGCTGAGTCTATGTCTATTATTTATTGGCTACACAAGAGTGGTTCATTAGCAGAGATTTTCAAATCAGGCAGCCTGAGCAGTGGACGTGCTGGAATGAATTGGCTCACCAAAAGAATAGCTTGCTGATTTCTTGTGGTGTAAATGTTCCCACCATAGCCAGTTTCAAGGCACCCAAGTGAAAAACTGGACTCTGTGTTGCTGAAGATGAGAGCGTAATGGGTTCCTGTGAGCTGGCACACAAGGATCTTGCCAAGGACTTGCCCTTGGCAGCACTAGAGAACATTTGCCTAAAGTTCTATTTGCCAAGGTAGGGAACCTGCTTTGTTAAACATAGATTTGCAAGGGGGCCATCTTCACCAGTCAGAAAGGGAAAATTAGTTAACTAGGTATTATAGATGTATTAATCTCATCATCAGTCCATCTCTTTCTCTGGAGCCATCATTAGTTCTGATGAGATGTCCAGTATAAACCAACCTCCTCCATGAAGGATTCATTTCTAAGTAGCCCAATGCTAATATCCCTGTTCATTTCTGCATGTCCATCATCCTACTTAACAAGTAAGTGTCATGTGTATACAGTTTTTTTTTTTTCATGAATATGTTGTTCTAGATATTGGGAAGAGAAATACCTGAGCATGACTGCACATCACTCGAGTGGTATATAGGAGAGAGACAGACACTGAATAAAGAACACATAACTGGAAGACGGAGGAGGAAATGATGTAATCTGGAAAACCCTCTTGGTTCTGTAGGTTTTCTCTGGAGGAAACACCTGGCAGTCAATACATCCAGTGTCAGGGCCTGACCATATATGAAGCATGCCTTCTTGACATGTGAGTCCTCACTAGGCAGGAAGTGAAAAGAACCACCATTCTTCTCCTCTCTCTGGAGTTGCATGTGGCCTTGCACTAGTGACCCAGAAGGGAACCTGTCTTTCAGTAAGAGTTAGACACATTTCTTCAGGATAAAACCACACTTCCCTCCTCCCTTCTGTCTTGCCCAGTCAAAGTCAAGGGTGTACAGAGCTGGGGGGGGGGGGCAGATCCCTCTGCAGAAGGAATAGAGGGACCCCTGCACAAGTTAGATATTCAAAACAGTGTGACTTCTAAATATTTAATTTCACTATGCTTTACAACCATAAAACTTACTGCTTTTAAGAATTTATTGAGACGTTTTGAAGAGATAAACTTACACAAAAACCCTAGCTCACATTTTCCAGTAAATTGATCCTGCGCTTATATTTTACTAAAATACTCTTTTCTGCTTGCCAAGAGGAAATTGTGTGTGTGTGTGTGTGTGTGTGTGTGTGTGTGTGTGTGTGTGTGAGAGAGAGAGAGAGAGAGAGAGAGAGAGAGAGACAGAGAGACAGAGAGACAGAGACAGAGAGAAGTAGGAACAGAGACAGGCAGGGAGATACAGAGTCCACGTGTGTTTATGTGTATACACATACATGTTCTTCAGTGTCCAAGTAAAATTGCCCCCTCCACGAAGCCTATTTTAGTCCCTAAACCAACTTGTTGAATCTTTTGTTGTAGTTCTAATGGTGTGTTGTATCTTCCTGACCCCTCCTCTTCTGCCTCTGGCACTACAGCCTGTGAATAAAACTGCTACATTGCCAAATCCCAATCTGAGTGGAAACATAAAAGCTTGGAGTCCAGCCATTGGTCACCTCTTCAGCCCACCTTCCACCAAGATGACACTGTGTATCTGTTAATACTCAGATCAGGTCTCTGTTTTCTAAAAGTATAATAACTTTATTAAAACAGGAATGTGCTCATCCCGAGCGACGTTCCCTGAAGCAGCTGCTGTGTCTGGCAGTAACGAAGCCTTGGCCCCAGGGCCGAAGCCTGCACTGCTGTTGGTCTGTAGGCTGCACTTGGCCCTTTGGTTGTAATTCTTTCCACCTGGGAACCTAACACATCCCATCTTCTCACTGCAAAAATAAGAACCTACTTCCCTTTAATTAAAATATACCCTCCTTCCCCCATTTTACTTAAATTATTATTATCATTATGATCACTATTATTATTAATTTACTGAAGATTGCATTTCAGACTTGAAGCTTGCTAGGTAGGCACTCTACAACCACTAAACTGAATTCCCATCCCCTTTCGCATTTTATTTTTACTGTAAACATTATTTATGTTGCCTCTAAAAGAAGAAAGACTTCACTGGTTCTAGCAAAACAATCCTAACACATGCCACCTCCTGCATCTCGATGTTCCCCCACACATCCCAGGGAGCTATATAATATTTCTCAACTTTCCATCTTTTGTTTAAAATTTGACTACAAACAACTAAATCATCCCATTTTAAACATTTTTTTTCTTTTCTACCCTGAAGCATATTTTCAGATTAGTTTGTAGATCTTTCCTCAAACAGTTGCAGAAATGCATTTCCCTAGCGGGCTCTAGGTATTGCAGCCTTTGGAGTCAGCACCAAGAGGTTAGTTTGTTTGCTTCTGAGTCTCAACCCGCTTCCAAACTGGCTTCCCTTTTCTCACTTTCTGCTTCTTGAAGCCTCAGCTAGAGTGAACATGTTTTTTAAATCAGAGAGACGCGAACTCGGACTATCTATACCAAGATGAGTCCCTGCGATGCTCCAGCTGACACTGCTGCTTTATGTATAGCAATCAGAAGGCTGTTGCCAGCTTAAGAGTGATAGAACTCTTGATTTCTGCATGCCTGCCCCTTACTCCCGAGTAAACATGCCCCTTCTTGCTTTCTCCCATCTCCACAAATGATGGCAGCCTTGCCTAACTCTCCAGTTGGCCATTATGGCCTTCCTCTCCCATTGTGGGCCTCTGTCACAGGCTCAACCCAGCCATTGCTACTGTGTCTGCTTCCTCTGCTCTGCCCCTTTTAAACTGTTCTAGTTTTATTTTGTTCTGTTTTTAACCTGTGCTTCTATCATCCTTGCTCAAACCTCAACCCAACTGAGATGGTTAATTTTGATTTCCCAATTGGTTGGATTAAGTAACATCCAGGGGACTGGTGATGGAGACTCTAGATACAGATCAAGGGGGCTCTATCCATGGATTGATCCTGAGATGGATGCAAAGGACGAAAGCATTATTAAGTGGTGCTGAAAATTGGGGGCGCGAAGCCTTGTTAGAGGAAGCATCTCATTGGTTTGAGTATCCTTGGAGATATATATCAATGATCAGTGTCCTGTGAGACTTGTCAGGCTGTCTTCTCCTCCCTGCATCATGTTGTATTGTAGGGTCTCTATTGCCTGTTCTCAATGACTCTCCATTTATTCCCATCTCAAGGCATGCACAGCCTCCTCCATCTACAGAGACCTCTCATGTGAGCTTCTTATTGTTCAGGTCTCAGCTCAAATGACCTCCTTAGTAATAACTTCAAACCTTTCTTACTAAAATAATCATTGCGCGCGCGCGCGCACGCACGCATGCTCGCATGCAAGGCACTTCTCTTGCTGCAGCCTCTTCCTGGCATTTATCACTGTTGATAATGAATGCGTGAATGAGAGGATTTATTTCACTCTTCTCTGCAGAATTCAATCTCTTGCAGGGTAGAAACAGGAATTTTTTTAAGCTCCGTGTCCTCAGCACCTGGCATGGATTCTGGAACTCAGTAGACGGTCAGGTAATGTTGGATAAAAAGACTAATGGAATGAGAGCAGAAGCCTCTGGTCTGCTGCCTCATGCTGTGAGGATAGGGCTTAATTCTTCTCACTTGCCTCTGGAGTTTGTTGTCAGGACAAAGTATAATAATTATACAAAACTCTTAGTAAAATAAAGTAGACATCTGTCATCATGTGTTTATTTTTTCTCATTGTCTCATCTGCCTGCTTCAGAAACTTAGGGCTCAGCTCAAATACAGCCCTCAGTAGATTTTCCTAGCCCTCCAGGCTGGAATTACTCTCCCCTGACTCTTGCTTGCCCTAAACCAGGCTCTTATTCTCTGTATCTTATGTTCAACATTATGCTGTGCCCCTCAATGTTCTGAGAATTGTAATGGGTGCAATGTATTTATTTACTTGGGGCTATGGTAAGTTGATTATCATTAATCCAATCCCACTTCCCTCTCCGTTTCTAGCCTGCCTTTGCATGCTGTGTGTATGCTCTGACACTGATCTATAGTCCCAGTTTTAGCATTCCTAATTTAAATATCAGGAATCTTCAATTCTTTGAGTGTCAATATGTTACTTGAAAAGTGTCATGTTTTGGAACAGTATGAACTTCAAGTTTGGGGCTAAGTGATACTGTATGAATAAGGAATATTTAATTATTGCTCAATCTTCAAAACTCACAAATCTGAAATTCTCTGGTCTCAAGCATTTCAGATAACCAGAGGCTTCTGGGGGGCTTCAGCTCTGGAACCTCATCTTGCCCTGCATGATACTGTACAGTTTCTCCTCATTGCACAAATAATCAGTGAATGAATGAGAGAAACATCCTGTCTGGACCCTGAGCTACTAGATATCCTGGACCCTTCCCATCTGTTACTGCCTATCACCCAGACACCTACTGATGGGGCTGTGAGATGCGTAGACTCTGCCTGGCTTACAAGCAGAGTTACATAATCCTCCACATTTTGGATTTATGAACCACTGAGGCAGGGTTGCCTAACCTGCCATTGACTCCACCAATTAATTGGCTTTGGCCTGTAACAAGTGTTGACACTGGTAACATTAATCGCTTGTTCATTTTGTGGGTAGAAATGAAATTCTGTGGAGTTTGATGGTATGACCAAGTTTCCTTGAAATCTCCTTTATCCTGGCTCTAGGATATAAATAGTGAACTATTGCTGATTTCTATTCTTTACTAAAATTCCCTTGGTGCTTCTCAGCAGATCTGGAGCTCAGAAGGGAGTCCTTGCTCTCCTCTAGACCCATGAGTCTCACAGGAGTAGGGACCTTCTTTTCTACTTCATTTTTTGCACCTACATGTATTAATTTACTTCCCAGCATTTCTTTCACTAACCTGGGCTGTTCATCTCATATAACCAGTTTCTTAATGTAATGAGACAACCAAACCACCAGACACTTCCATGAAATTTCCACAGCAATGGCAGAGACCACCATTAGTTCTGCTATTTTTGCTATTCTAGTAATGGATTCTCAAGTTTAAATCTACTTTCTAATTCAAAGCAACTGTAATTTTGCTAATTACTTTAAATGGTTTCCGTATTAAAAATACTTAGCATTAATGGCATTCTTTGAACTCTAAAGAGTGAGTTATGTTCATTAATTAGCCAATTAATGCTACATCCTAGTGTGGAGGACTCTATCAGCTCAGATACCGTCTTCTAGGTGGAGAAACTCACAGTGACTCAGACATGATTCTTGAAGTTCAATTCTTTATCATTTATT
The DNA here is from genome assembly GCF_004664715.2 of Peromyscus leucopus. Lineage (NCBI taxonomy): Eukaryota > Metazoa > Chordata > Mammalia > Rodentia > Cricetidae > Peromyscus > Peromyscus leucopus. The sequence continues at coordinate 54,493,498 of NC_051069.1, forward strand.
TTTCTGCCCCTTATCTCTTGTTCAATGAAACAAATTGTCTTTTCAATAAATACTTGAACTAAAGATTGCTTTGAGGGGAAGAAGAGGGGAATGTGGAGAGGAAAGAGAGAAGTGGAGTAGTGGTATGTGTTGAGCATTATAGTGGTGTCATAAAAAATAAAAACTGAATGGATAACCAGCATCAGGAACTAAGATAGAGGAGACTGCATTTATGTGTTCTGTTGAGTGAAAGGTTTGGTTGAACAAAGGTCTATCTCATTGCTAAGGTTCTTTCCCATCTTCTGTCTAATGTGGCTGTTTTCCATTGACATGGCCAAGACCCCCCATCCCTGGGATGGTGGGGCTGAACTACTGCTGCGATGAATGGTTGGCATGCTTCAGATACACTTCCTGCAGAGCATGCAGGCATCTTCCCAGCAAACTACAGTTAGCTTTTGCTGAGTAGATGACTTTAATTTTTCATGTTTCCTTGGTAACATTTTTCTGGCAGAAATTCCGTTGACAGGGTTTAATGATTCATTGTACCATGCACACAGAAAGGAAGGAGATGTCGCGAAACATGAGGCAATCCGGCTTATGCAGGACTGTTAAATACAAGAGTCCAAATGAAGACCCTTCACGGAATGTTGAAAGGAAAGGCGCTCATGTTTACAAACGGCAGTGGGAAGTTGAAGTGTGTTGTGGAATTCCCATGTCTTCTCCAAAATGCATACAGCTTTTTGCCATTCAAATAGCCGTATTTATCAGTTTTCAGAGAACATAAAGATTAAAGGGGATGAAAATACTTTGCAATGTTATATTAACGAAGAACTCAAATGGCAAGAGTAAATTGATGATAAAATAGTAGAAGACAGACTCAAATTTAGCATATAGAACCAAGGCCCCATTAGAGCCAATAAATCCATTACAGATCACATGGTATTTTCAGTTGTCAGACAATATCTGAATTTGAGGTTCAATTCTATGGTAGACCACTGTTGTCCAATGGAAATGCAAGAGGACACACGTGATTTTTCACAATTTTACTGGTCACATTAAGAAGGCGAAAATAAGGCAAAATCAATTCTAATATCTTTAACACAATATACAAAATATTATAATTGAAATATTCAGTAAATATAAAGTTAATAGTGTATTGCATTTTTCAAATTGTTTTTAAAATCCAACATGCATTTATACTAACAATAGATTTTAAGTTGAACACTAAGCTGTCATCAAAAATAATTCATTTGCATTTAAATTTCATAAAATTTATAGTTGAAAGGTCAAATTAACAAATCCAAGTTGTTAAATGTTCTGAAAATTAAATCAAATATCAGTTTTAAAAGTTAAGATTGAGCTGTTTAAAAGTGAGTTAACTTAAAAGTCAGCTTCTCTGGTCTACTGCTCCCAATCTGTGTCTTCCATAGCCACTTGGAGGCACCGGGTGCCATGCTGATGGCCCATGTCTCCGCACAGAGATACAGTGGAGTCCCCAGGAAGCAGAGTCCCACACAGAAATGATGGGCAGGGAAGGAAGACTGCTTGGGCTTATCCCAGAGCATAGAGGAGATAGAGAATGATGATATGATAACGTCCTACCAGTTCAACTTTTCAAAACCAATGTCCAAGTATTTTTCTGTTCTTACCTTGATGTCTTCCTAATTCAAAAGGAAAAAAAATGAAAAAGCCTGGCCTTTTTAGTTTTTTAGTCTTTTGATTAGTTACTGCTTTCTAAAGTTCTTCAAGAGTAGGCATGTTTACACAACTCAAGGACCCATTTCCTTTTCTGAATAGATGAACTTCCTTTTGGAAAGACAGCTGGCTCAGTATGCTTCAGCAACTAGGCCTAAGCCTTGTTAAATGAGCTGTAAGTACCCTGTGTGCAGAGAGTCTAAAGGCAGCTATTGTCTCAGTGCCTTGACCACTGTCCTGGACATCACCGTCACCACCATCACTAGCCTCCTCCTCATCATCACCGTCTTTCCCACCTTCAGCACCACCACTGCCCTCATTCCTCTAGGACCCTATTGCTCCGTTCTGCCTTCAATACCCAGCTTCAGGCTCCTGTCTGAGAAGAAGGAAATTCATATGGTAGATGACTGTACCATTTGCCAACCTATGTAGATTGTGAAGAAAAGAAAAAAAATGAAAATGCATTTTCACATAATCTCCACAGCTTGTTCACCATTCTCTTCTAACAGTTGAAAACACAACTCTAAAACTGACAAAGGTTGACTAGCTTGCCCTGGATCAAACGGCAGAGCTTAGGTATGAATCCATGGGAACTGAAGCCTGTTGGAGAACAGGGCTCAGAGGATACAAGCACACTGCAAATCTGCACTGTGGTGACTGTAATGGACGCTAAGCACCGACAGACAGAATATGATGCTTTCATTGGCCCAGAAAAGACATGGGAAAATTTCCTTCCTGTCTGCAAATTATAAATTCATGAAATTCAAGGTTGGGGATTTAGCTCCATGGTAGAGCACTTGCCTAGCAAGTGCAAGGCGTGGGTTTGGTCCTCAGCTCTGAAAAAAAAAAAAAAAAAAAAAAGACAAATACATAAAATTCTACTTTCACCTTCTCTTCTGAGAATGCTCACACGCATTACCCTATGACTTTCCCCGCTCTTCTTCGTGGTTATCTTCATTTTGTAGATGACAGAACAGGAAGTTTCAGACAGAAAAAAAAATAGGTGCTGGAATAAGAGAACTTATTTCTTGGGAAGTAATATAAGAGAGCCACTGCCCAGGCTAAGACCCCTGCTGTCAATCATGGAGTGTAGTAGGAAGGAAGTAGGAGGCTGGTGCTAGAAAATGATCCTGTTTTTACCGGTGAAGAGTGCTGGTGTTGGTGATAAAGACTCATTGCAGGGATCTGCTGTCAGGGAGATGTGAGGAACAGCTGCACAGAGCAGCTGAGGAAATTCAGCCTGGATCTCTGCACATGTGCACAGCAAGCTGGGGACACACTGCTGTTAGGCAGTCACTCTTGAAAGAACGTTAGGAAGGTACTAAGGTGGAAATATGGTTAACATCAGCCAAGGTTTAGAGCTCCTTCTTGGAATTTTTCCATTAGCCATGTGTTATTCCAGGGCTCACGGAAAAGAACTGAGAACAGAAGTAAGGAAGAATTAGTGTCTCCATCATGCACATGTCTTGGTATCGTTTTTCCTCTTGAGCTGATGAACTATGGGGAGTTTTGCATAGGAGGAGCACAATGGGAACCCATTTGGCGGACTGTTTTAACAACTAACCTCAATGTAAATTACTGATTTAAACCACACACACATTTTTCCTGGACAGGGGATGAGCAATAGGGAGTTTATAGAGGTATATTATGGGCAAGAAAGAGATGTGCTCCAAAATTGACATTAGAGTTCTCAAGGTGGATAAAGATACTCAGAGTATGTCAGGTGTTTTTTTTTTTTTTTTTTTTTTTTTTTTTTTTACAATATTCTATAAATGCCAAGGGCTGGGATAAGTGTGCAGTTCCTCAGAGACAGGCTGGGTGAGAAGATAAACAAGTTCAGAGCAGAGGTCTGCCTAGAAAAATGTTCAAATGCAATAACCAGTCCTACAATGAGGAACAACCATGCCTAATCTAGGCTGCTCTTCCTAATGAGATCTCACTATTAAACATGATGGAGTGGTAGCTCGTAGTGGTACCTCTAGTTAGTTATTATAATTAATTTAAGAACTCATGAGAGCCTAAGAGGAAAATTCTGTGTGTCTCTCATTCCTTGATTTCAATTGTGCCTTAAAATGTTGATGTAGCTATTCCTTACACTAAGAATCAGGGCTTAGAGAAAAAGGAACCTCAGTTGTCTGTCACTGACCCTATGAACTGAAAGACTTTTATTAGATATAGCCATCAATCAAAATCTCCTAAAGAGACAGAACATAAAATATTTCTCATCATAGATCATGTCTTAAGCAGCAACAGCTGTCTTCACAGTGGGAGTGTTTCAAAGTCTGACCTTAATGGCTCTAAAAGTTATGTCAACAGACTTAGTAAAAATGATCTTTAAAAAAATATTATCCTGAGGGAACTGAGGATGTAGCTCAGTTTGTAGAGAGCTTACCTAGGATGCATGAAGCCCTGGGTATGATCCCCAGCACCATGTAAACTACATGTGGTAATACATGTCTGTAATCTCATCACTTGGGAAATAAAGGAAACAGGTCATCTTTGGTCAAATAGCATATTTAAGGCCATCCTGCGTCAAAAATATTATTTTATCTCTCTCCACATGTGTGTGTTTGTGTGTCTCAATAGTTCATCATTTAAATTCTTTATTATTAAGCACAAATAGTTACAGGGTTGAGCATCAGAAGCCCAGTAAATGATATTGTAAGTGCCTTGGAACCCCATAAAAGACTGTAGTTGAGCTGGGACACAAGTAACCAAGGGAAATAAGGGACCACGCCTAGGGAGGGCTCAGCAGTGAGCTGTTCAGACACTGGTTGTCTATTTTGAAGCCCAAAACACTATTTCAGAAATATTCACAGAAAGATTTGATAAAACGTAATTCCATGGTGGCAGAAACACGTGTGGTCCTCTGAACCATGGGTGCAGTATTGTTCTGCAGCTCTGAGAGAAGATGTTCTTTCCAGATGTGATGAAGCCTTGAGTGAATTCAATCCCAAGATCCATGTCCTGCCTCTGAGGACCATCCCCAACACACACATCGGACTTGTGGACATGGCTTCCCACATGGGTTGGAAAGCATCATGAATGGACATTAATGTGTGTGACAGACAGTGTTTCTCTGATCTTAGCTTTTCTGCCAAAGCATGTTGACACATGTCCTCTTAAATAAATGCACTTTCTCATTTCCACTGATCTGTTTAGAAGCAGCAATACATTTTTTTTTTGTGGGGGAGAACCCATTTGTCCTTAGAATTTAAAAACCAACTGTTTCAGAAGGATCTGGAAAGAGGAGAAAGGCCTTTTATAAATTATCAATAAATCAGCATCTAACTTTTTCCTAAAATAAACTGCAGCTATTTATATAATCCAGGTGGAGACCATGAAGAAGGAATTATAGGACAGAATGATACAAAGGATCTTTGTTTTTGAAAGCAGATGTAAGATGCATGCCATATATATCTGCCAGTATGGGTGACTGTTATACAGAAAAGTGACTCTCTTGAAACCCAAGTGCATGATTCATGTTTTCCCCCTACCTCTCTGTTTATATACCCATTGTTGTGCTTGGAATTATTGAGATGACATTAGCATGCCAGGCCAGGACACATACATCACACCCGTTAATACTGGTGCTCCCCTCAAGCTGCTGCTGCAGTGCTGAGCAGAGTGAGAGCATCTTAACAAGAGGCATTGTCACTCTCCTCAGTACAGCAGGAACTAGGGGCACATTTGGAGGTGAGGAGCATCTCTCCAGTCATTTCTGTAATCCTAATTTGGGGAAGTGAAACAGTTTACAAAATGGTGCCCTGGGCTCGGAAGTCCATTCCTTCTTGACTGTAGCTGGAGATAGGTTATTCCCTTGCACAATATTGAATTGTTGAAAACTGAGGTCACATGTTTTCCTGTAAGATGTGATGTTCTGTTTTTGATGAGTTCATAAACTTCAAAACATCACAATGAAACTGTTATGGTAATGTGTTTCCCTCATCTTGCTCTGCCACAGACATCCTGATGCTTTGGGCTAGGCAGCAAGGGTCCTGACAAGGAGACAAGGCAGACAGTGAGTGGGGAGGAACAGGGCGCTCTAATCTCCGCGTCTTTGTCAGCCCACTAAAGTCATTTGTCATGTTTCATCACATCATCTCAAGCTTTCTGTCTCCACTGGGACCTGGCCGATCAGCCCTGAAGCTTTTAGCTGTTGATGTGATAGGAAGGCCCTGTGCTCCCAGGAGGAGAGCAGAGTATGCTGTATGTGCTAAGCCCAAGGAGTCATTTCCACTCAGCACCTCTTTATTTAGCATATCCTATGGGCACGCTTCCAATAAAGTCCTACTCCAAAGCAGGAAAGTGGTTTGTTAAGCCTGTGAGAAGATAGGCTAGAGGAAAAAGGATTGCTCACCAAAGCTGTGAACCCACCAAAGCCTAGAGGGACAAGAGATTTTGTGTACCACTGAACCAGTTGGAGACCACCTTAAGGCTATACTGACATTTGGGGTTGAAATTGATACAATTCAGATTATAATCTATGAAGTAAATATAGAAAAGGAAATTCTAAAGCTGGGAAAATAATGAATTCCAGGGGACATATTTGGGGTACACTGAGTAAATAGTTTTCTTGAGCATCAAGGTTGAGCGAGATAAGGATAAAAAGGGTTTAGGAATAGGTCATAAAAGTTTTAACAATGAAGACAAAAAGTTCACACTGATTCGATAGAGAGAGGAGACCCAACTACAGATTAGTAAATAGGAAGTGACATGAGAACATAGTTTAAGAAAAAACAGGAAGTGACAGAATCCAAAGTAGTAATAGGAAGTAGCATAATCAGAATCACAGGAGAAAGCAGGAAGTAACAGAGTAACAGTTTAGTAGAGAACAGGAAGTTACACAGTTACAGGCAGGAACAGGAAGTCACATAGTCATAGGAGAGAGGAGGAAGTGGCATAGTGTGATCTAAAAGGAGATTAGAGCTCCTGAGGGTCTGCCAGGTGAGTCCACCCCTCTGCCTCCTGCTGGCTCTCCTATGCCCAAAACTAATCATCATTCCATCTGAATTTTGCATTTTGCATGTAAAATGTACACCCATGCTCCAAAAAGCGCTACCATCTAGACTTACCCTTTCCTTTGAGAAATGGTACATCAGCCTACTCAATTGTTCATCTAAAGAACTATATATAGAAAGTAAAATAAAAATGAAAATCTTACCATCCTCAAGTACTCTGTCTCCTACCTCCCAGAAGAAACCAGTCATAACCAGCCTCCCATCTGTGAGTCTGCTCAGTTCCTCTTACTCATCCCATCCCACTGGCTTAAGGCAGGTCCACACCAGCAAACCCAGCTAATTGTTTTCTTCCCATTCAGACTTTCATGCAGCTGCTCATTATGGGTGGAAAATAAAGTTAAGTCACGTAGCTTGGTACTTCTAAGATGAGCCTCCATTGCCAATGAAGAAAATCTATAGAGTGTTCATGGAAGAGTCTTCATGGTTTGTTCTCCTCTACTCTTTCTCTTTTAATGCCCCCTTCACAATACTCGTCCAATACATGTTCATGTCAGGACTTCTGCTTTCCAAGTGTGCATTCTTGTTCTCACCTCCACATAAAAATGTGTAGTCAGACCAGAACTCGGAAAAGTCGGTTGAACTTGGGATTGACTGGGAGGCCAAAGATTTAAAAGCAGAAGATTCTCTCAAGACACAAGTTGTGTGATAATAGTGTGTTTTGTGTGTGTGAATGAGAATTTGTAAATGTTGAATTCTAGGCTTCGACAATCATTGTCAGTGCAGATTAAGCTGCAAGTATTTATGCTTTAAAACTTAAATTATAAAGCTAGTTACGTCTTTCTAACAACTAGTTTTAATGTTTATGAGCATATTTTACCTACATTACCTTTTCAGGATGTTGAGAAAGATGCATCATAAGCACAGGCTGGAGGCTGGGCTGGGCTAGATGGTTTTGAGGAAGAGGTCTTGGTGGACTCTTTCATAGAGCAAAGGGAAGCAATGCCTTCTGGGAAATGAGCTAAGTTTTAATCTAGTCTTTAAGATTAGAAGTCAAAAACAAAAATATTAAGGAAAGGAAAACCTAATTGATCTTTGAAGTATTGTTATGTGGAATTGAGTGGGACTTTTGAGGCCTTTCTTCCAGAAAACAAGGACTTGGTTGTCAGGCCTATATTAGGCCTAAACCTTGGTGCCATGTAGTTGTACTTAAATCATTTCAATGGAAAGTGTCTTAGTGATTGGAACTTCTAGTGCAGTTTGGAGTTCTTCCATTTGAAAAATGTGATATTTGCATGGGATTGTTTGAATCTTGTTTTCTAGTCCCTCCCCATCACCACCCTCATAGTCTGAAGGTAGATTTTTCTCTTGATAAAGGAACAAAAAAAGGTGAACATCTTGTTTGTAAATAGGTATCTAGTAACTAGTGGTAAACTTGAAATGGTAGAATTCTTTAAAGCCTAATTCTAGATAGCCTTAAGAAAATGTATCTTAATTATTTTGAACCTGTATTCACCTTGTTTTTTTCAAATATCTTAAGTTATATTTTCTTTTTCAGAGCTGCTTCTTATTTGGGGCTACTTTTTTTTTAATTGAGGCGTAATTCATAAAAGGGTATATTGTTTTGATGAGACTTTTTACAACTGTGGCTGGATGTCTTTCTTTAGTCTTCCAAGAAGGGCCATTTTACTTTTTTAGAGTTACTTTTAAAAGTCATGAGGTCAACAACTTGGACTACTATGCATGTAAGTGCTAATGCAAATTAAAGCCCAAGTTGACCTCCAGCAGCAGTTCATTCTATGTTGACAGTGAGAGAACACTTTGTCTGTTAGGATACTGTTACTCGTGGACTGAAATGCTGAAGAAACCCCTCCTCCTATTTTGTTTTTTTGCAAAAATCAAGGTATATTCTAGGGTTTCCTGGTTGACCTCAAACAGATAAACTGAGATGATAGTCTTAGTTCAGAAATGATCTAAATGTAGATTTACAGTCTATGTGTACAGCTGGCTAAGTGAGATCGCTTTCACAGTTCTACATGTATCCCATCGGCTCCCCATTAGTCACTGAACTCTTAAAACTGGTATTGTAACATTATCACAATGTTTTGCGCCAATTTTATAAACTTTACAGTGCAATATGTGTTCCTTTTCTGAGGCAAATCAAAGGTATATTTCTCAAGGTTCTGCTGCTATCAGCAGCGTTGATGGAGGATTTTTTATACATTTGTAATAGATAGAAATAAACCAGAAAAAAAGAAGAAAAAAAAAGTGGTGGAGGAAAAGGTGAACACTGCAAGAATACTCAAAAGGGCTGAGAGTTGCAAACACCAAAATTGGCTTTGCATAGTAAATGGAATAGAACAGCTCTGAACTATAGCTTACTTTTCCTGGTTTGGTCTGACAGAATGATTGAATGCTTTGTACAAAAATCAGAGCCTTAAAAACAAGGATTTGGTGAGATTGTAAAATGATGTGCCACTTTGGCAAAACAGTTTGGTGGTTGGTCAAAATGCAAAACATTGTTACTCTGTTACTCAACAATTCTACCCTTAGGAATATAACCTCAAACTACTGAAAATGTGCACCTATGAAACATGTACATGAAGGTTTACAGCAGTGTGTTGCTAATAGTAAAAAAGTTAAAACAACTCAAATAGCTATCAAATACTGGAGAGAAATAAAATGTGGCTTATTCATACAATAGAATATTATTAAGACATAAAAATGAATGAGGAACTGACAGATTAAATGACTTTGGTGAACCTTCATAATTTCATTTGTAGATCTTTCCATTTCTAATTTATAAATACATTTGGGGTTATAAATTATAAATGTACTGCCTCCTGTCAACATTGTATACTTCTATTTGATGATTTCTGTGTCAAACATTATATATGTCAAGCAAATATATATACATAATATATATATATTAACTGTGAATGAATAGAACAAAATAAATTGCCTGTGATGGAAAAAAAAAAATGTGTAGTCAGTGTAGCAAGTCCTTTTCCTGCTTGGCCAGCTCCTACCCATCCTTTAGGACCCAAGTTGATTCTTTCTTTTTTTTATTTATGAATTTTTTTATTAAGAAATTTTTATTCATTTTACATACCATCCTCTCTTACATACAGATCCCCCTCTTCCCTCATCCTTCTCACCCCCCAGTTTTCCATCCCAACCCACCCTCTATTCTCTCCAAAAGAGTAAAGCTTCCCATGGGGAGTCAGCAGAGCCTGGTACATTCAGGTGAGGCAGGTCCAAACCCCTCCCCCTGCCTCACGGCTGTGCAAGGTGTCCCACCACAGACAATGGGCTCCAAAAAGCCTGCTATGCACCAGGGATGGATCCTGATCCTACTGCCAGGGGCCTCTTAAGCAGACCAAGCTACACAACTGTCTCGATTATGCAGAGGGCCGAGTCCAGTCCCATGGAGGCTCCACAGCTATTGGTCTAAAGATCATGAGTTCCCACTAACTTGGTTCAGTTGTCTTTGTAGGTTTCCCCATCATGATCTTGATGTCCCTTGCTCATAGAATCCCTCTTCCCTCTCTTCCACTGGACTCTTGGGACTCGGCCTCATGCTTGGTTGTGGATCTCTGCATCTGCTTCCATCACTTACTGGATGAAGGCTCTATGATGACAGTTGGGGTATTTGCCAATCTGATTACCAGGGTAAGCTAGCTCTGGCAACCTCTTCACTATTGCTAGTAGTCTAAGCTGGGTGGGGGGTCATCCTTATGGATCCCTGGGAACTTCCCTGGCACCAGGTTTCTCCGTATCCCCATGATATCTCCCTCTATCAAGATATCTTCTTAATTGCTTTCCCACTCCTTCCCTATTCCAGCTCTACTATCCCATTCCCTTATGTTCTAATCCCAGGGTGATCCATGCGTCCCTCTTTGGGTCCTTCTTGTTAGCTAGCTTTTCTGGAGCTGTGGGTTGTAGTCTGGTTATCCTTTGCTTTACATCTAGTATCCACTTATGAGTGAATACATACCATGTTTATCTTTCTGAGTCTGGGTTATCTCACTCAGGATGATATTTTTTTAGTTTCATCTATTTGCTTACAAATTTCATGCTGTCATTGTTTTTCTCTGTTGAGTAGTACTCCACTGTGTATATGTACCACATTTTCTTTATCCATTCTTCGGTTGAGGAGCATCTAGGTTGTTTCCAGTTTCTAGCTATTATGAATAATGCTGCTATGAACATAGTTGATCATCTGTCCTTGTGGTATGATTGAGCATTCCTTGGGTATATGCCCTAGAGTGGTGTCATTGGGTCTTAAGGTAGATTGATTCCAAGTTTTCTGAGAAACTGCCATACTGATTTCCAAAGTAGCTGTATAAGTTCACACTCCCACCAACAGTGGAGAAGTGTTCCCCTTGCTCCACATCCTCTCAGACATAAGTTGTCATCAGTGTTTTTTATCTTAGCCATTCTGACAGGTGTAAGATGGTATCTCAAAGTCATTTTGATTTGCATTTCTCTGATGACTAAGGATGTTGAGCAGTTCCTTAAATGTCTTTCAGCCATTTGAGCTTCTTCTGTTGAGAATTCTCTGTTTAGCTCTGTAGTCCATTTTTTAATTGGATTGTTTGGTATTGTGATGTCTAATGATCTCACACTCTATGCTCTATGCTTTAATTCATAAAACATAGAGTTACATTGAATTTGTTGGATTGTAACATGACACTTTAGCAAATGGACTTTCATATCAGGCTATGATCTGCTTAAAGATAGTGACAATCTGATTGATCTTGTTCTTCTGTCACTCTGCATGAAGAGACAATTCAATTTCTGTAGATCAAGGGAAGGACATGGATGATAATAGAATCTTGGTGTGAGAATAACTATTAGCATGCCATTTCTTTACCTAGGTCTTAGATCACCATTAAGTTTATTTTGTCTTCTTCTAGGAAATCAGTTAATAACAATAAAACATCTAGGGCAATGTCTGTGCATGGCCAATGTGCTGTCCCTACCCACATAACACATTTTAAATGAGCATTTACATTCATAAAGAATAATGATTACCAGTGTAGCTTAGGAATAAAGACATAAAATATGCAATAAATTTGTTATGTTCGTTTGAGAATTTACATCCCAGAATTTTAAACATTGTATTAACTTGTGATACTTTAGGAAGACATCGTCCCTATATAATGTACTAAAATATGAGATTCTTCATTTGATTGCTTTTCAAGTGGATGCCTTCTATTTGGTTTTTATTTCCCATCCCTTTCTTGATCTTATATTCCCCAAAAGGACAGGTGGGTTATATTTGTTTTTCATTTTGTTTATAATATTAGATTTCATACAAAAGTAATCATTTGGCCATATGTTTAGCAAGAAATTTTTACTCTAAAACTCCTCAGCAAGGATTTACACTGGTCTCATTTGTCATTGTGTCAGGTGAAATGTTGATTCATGCTCAACTCCTGTGAGGTCTTGTTAAGTCATTTTTATCCAACTCTATTACTTAACCAAAGTTATTTTAATACTGAGAGATTGGAAAGGTTAGAAGGACCTCTGTTTGCCTCAGAAATGCATGGTGTTTCTTCAGGCCTGCCTGCCAATGCATGCTGTCCTTCACTCTGGGTTCAGCAGCCTCCTCATCTGACCTCACATCGTGTCCAGGGTTCACTTGCCAGTGAGGAAAGGTGGAGCAAATGCCTCTCACAATAAGATGTTGTTGAACACAAAAGAATGAGTCCAGTGAAAACTAGAGATTTTTGAACATTTAACAGGTATCAACTGTGGCTAGCTCATTAGCTCCTGATAGCAAGGGTTCTTTTTCTAATTCATAAAAAGGAAAAGGAGAAATGAAAACAAGAAAGTGCTCAAAAGGAAAGGCAAGTGGTGATAATGGCTGATCTTCTCTCTACCTATGTTGTTCTCCACCAAAAGTTCCTCCAGAATGTCTGAAACTTCTTGAAATTCACTTGTCAAGAACAAGATGCTGCTTCCAGTCCTGGTCACGAAACCCCTAAGAACTAATGCCAAAAGCTGTGTTCAGTAACCTGGACTGATCATGGTTTATGGTCAGCTCTGCATTCCAGCAGAAAAACAGTCTCTACACATGTGCCCTCTTGTCTGACTTGATGGGGATCCCATTCTCTGTACTCCATTAGGCCCCCTTAAGCCTGTTTCCACTCTTTATGTAATAAGAATGATGGCAGGTTCATGACGGTGATGAAGATATCACCCAGATCCCCTAATTTGGTCTTTTATTTGACTTAGAAGTTATGCTCATTTTGAGCTTTTATTGCCTCCCTCCAGTTTGGCACTGTGTTCAAATCTCCTGTCTCAATTGATACAAATTTTACATTACCTGTTGACAACATGCAATAATCAACAGCCCATTGAGAACTGGAAATTCTGTGAAGTAGAGGTTGAACCTGAGAGGAGTCACAGTAAAGAAAGCAGCTGTTAGATGACATCATTTATAAAGCTTTTTGACAAGGGCCAGATGACACCTGATAGGTTAGTGGATCCCAATTTTATTTCCAATCGAAAGTTAAGGATGCAATCAAACGGCTAAAATATAGTCTAAAGGGGAGTTTTGCTGGTGGTAATCCTGCCAAAGTAGCAATCAGAGTGGCCCCACTTTTGGAGGGAGGGGTAGGAAAGCCAGAAGAAAGGAGTGGTGAGCCGTAAGCCAGCCTTTACCGCTCATTGCAGCAGTTAGAAAGAAAGGCAGAGATCATGAAAACAGGGACACCCAAATGTGGCTCTGATCCCATCTTCTCACATTACATTGGTGGAATCAGTCACGTAACCACACCAGTGCAAGAGAGACTGGGAAACGGAGTCCAGATGTGTGCCCAGGAAAAATGATAATCTGTTAAGGTGAACATGTGACTAGCAGAAGACTTGGACCAAGAGAGCTGGGCTGTGGCTCCCGCTGCACTCACTTGTAAGATGAAGGAGGTCGTGACTAGTTTCCTACTCCTAACTCACATTGGTGACACCAATTTGGCATTTGCTACATCACACACAGCTAACTCTCAGAAGAATTTCCTGAACCTTAAAGAAACTTTCAGAACTAGTAAGATAGGGGATACATTACTTTGTGTGCCATGTTCACAGATCTGGGGTGACAGAAAAAAAGTGGATCTCTGGGCCTTTCTAACCAGCCAGCCTAGCCTACATGGCAAATTCCAGGCCAGACCAGTGAGAAACCTAGTTCAAAAAGAAAATTGGGCAAGTCTGAGGAATGACACCAGAGGTTGTCATTTGGTCTCCATGCATACACATTCACCACACACACATGTGCACCGACACACATACATACACATACAAACACACATGTGAAAGCCTACCTGTGGCCTCTGTACTGTCCTCATGGTATAGTGTGAGGTTACTTTTTTTTCTCCTTAGCCTCCTTTCTCATTTCCTACTTTACCCCAGCAAGCTTGTAAACAAATACAACATAAACAAAACCCAAAGGAATACCACTGCACCACCAGCCTCATCCCCTCCAAGGAAATTCAGAACCTGAGCCAAATAGCCACAGAGTGGTATTCCCACTGAACCTCTGGGATGCAAAAGTGGGAAGAGATGACATTTGAGACTTCAGTGAATAGCCATGAAGAGGATCCAGTGCTGATGAACTACCTGAAGAGTGCTGGATCTGGCTGGGGCAGTGATGTCATCCCTAGTAAGAAGTAGCAGCCCTTCCTTTCTCTCTTTGCCCTCCCTCTGGAGGGCCCAGTGTTCTGAAATGACTGAAAACAGTGAAGTGTCCCTGGGGTTAACTGCCGCTTTCACTCACTCTTCTCATGTGCTGCGGCCTTTCCCACAGAAATGTCATTGGCTTGAGGTGATTTCTCCCACACACACACACACTTTTTATTCTACTGTGCAGCAAATGTCAGGCTCTCATATAAAAGTAGGTTGCAGGCAACTTTTGCCACAGAAGCCTTTTCATTGGCAACATGATGATGTGTGAGCTTTTCTTTTGCAAAGAGGTGTGGACCTGTCTCAGGAAAGGGCAGAGGCCAGGAGCCTGACCCTAGTTTCCCCTTAGGAAAAACCAGATGAGGTAGCCCCAGGTCTGTTGTGCTTTTTAATCTCTTCTGCTTCTGGAGCAAGCATCTTCATGGCTGAGTGACAGGACGAGAAGGTTCTAAGAACTTGTGGAGTCCTTACATGGTGATGTTAGACAGATTCTTTCCAGTTTGTCAATCCAATTCAGCAAAAATCAATCACTTTCCATCACAGAGTATTAGATACTTTTCTTGTTGCTGTGTTCAACTAGTCCACATGAAGCAACCTGCAGTTGCCTTGGCTCACAGTTCAAAGGGATACCAACTCTCACAGAGGAAGTCAGGAGGCAGCTCCTTACAATGCATCTGAGTCAAGAAACGGGGTGAGAGGAATGATATCACTGAGCTTACTTTCTGTTTCCCATCCAGTCTCAGACCCCAGCCCATAGGATAGGGCCACTCACATGTAGGCTGTGTTTTCTCTTCTCAATTAGTATAATCTAGAAACTTTCTAACAGACTGTGAAGAAGCTTCTCCAAGATGATTTCTAGACCCCAGAAAGCTGACAATCAATATTGACCATCATAACCAGGAAGGAATCTTTTTCAAAATGGGGTTTCTCAGCACCCCTGTGTTCTCTATGCATAAGGTAGAAGGCATAAAGAATAACCAGGTCCTCACCACAGGAGACTGAAGAAGGCAGAAAGAGCCTGAGCAGGTCTCTCTTTCCAGGGATCTTAGTAACTGTGAGACACATTGGCCCCAAGCTGCATCAGAGCCTTCTTGTAGAAACAGATTGCTGGAAATAATGTGAGATTCACACTCACACAATGTAGGTTTGAGTCTGGGCTCTACTGCCTAAAGCTGTGTGATTCTTGTCAAATTATTTAACTTTTTAAAACCTTGCTCTCTGCTACATGTAAAACAAGGAAAATGGCCAATCGGATAAAATAACCCATGCCCTCCACAATCACATGCCAGTGTCCTCAGCATACAGCCCCACTCCTTGTTACCCAGACAAGCCTGTGGTGGTTGTATCCATGATTTTCTGTTTTTTTTTTAATTTTTTTTATTCTTTAAAATACACTCACGATGTTCATTAATTACACTCATGATATTAATCACATTTGTGGTATTCATAGATTACATTCGCAGTATTCATTCAACTTTATATATATATATATATATAAAATTTTAAATGCTGAATGTCATTTATTGAAGGGGGTAGGAGGTCTTAAATACAGGCTTACAGCACAATTGGAGAACCCTGGAAGGGCAGAAGTTCGCTACTGATGTTTTACAATCTTTCATCTAAGCTGTTAACGCCCATTATTTCGGATACACAGACAAGGAACTTCCCTTAAGCATTCAGGAGGGTGGAACCTGGCTGGGAATTAGCATAGGTAGGATATCAAGGTCAAGGTCAGCAAGCAAGGCAAGTTACCCAAAACAGGGGCCAAGGACTTACAGGTCCCCCTTTTATTAAAAAAAAAATGAGCTTCTGACTTGGGTTGCTTGGGACGTCAGCAGGTCACCTTACCCATCATGGAGATGCCTGCCCAGGCCACACAGGTGCTCTGTCTTAGGTTGGTGAGCGCTCCCCAGGCATTACCCATCTCTGAATACTTATTATCATACAGACTCAATCATGTGTGAGCTGCAGAATTAACTGCTGCCAAAGATCTCAAAGTGGCACTGGGCTTGCAATCTGTGTGTTCGACACAGAAAAGACCAACAGAGGTCCTAAATGATTTTTTTAATACACAGATTTAATGCACCATTAATACACCAGTCTCATGTTACACTATCAACTTACCAATCATCTTTCCCTCTGTGCTTATCCAGCTATGCTATGGCTCACATGAGAAAAACAGCCATTTTCCCACTGTGGGTTAGGACAAAATAGGTTAACTATTTTATTGTAAGTCAATGAGACTTACTTATGTTGTTAGAAGAATATGCTTTTGAAAAAGGTAACCATGGTTTCCAACTCCATACCAAACACTTTCTAACTGCAAGCCATTGGAAGAATCCTTTAATGTTGAAATCCCTGTACCTCATCCATGATATGGAAATCTTCACATGAAGCTCTAAATAAGAGTGTATGGATATGTGAGAGCATGTTACTCAGTCTGTTAGTTCTGTAAATAAGCAATATCTCCATGAGCTGGGGTAATAGATAGCTCATCTGTTAAAGCACATGCCACCCAAGCATGAGAACTGAGTTTGATCCCCAGAATCACTGTAAAAATGCTGGCCATGGTGGTATGTACTTATAATCCCAGCACTAGGGAAGTGGAACCAAATAATTCCAGAGGCTTGCCAGCCTGCCTAGCCTACTCTGTGGATAGCTCCTGGGGAATGACAGCCAAAGTTGACCTCTGGACTCTGTGGGCATGCATACCTGCAAACATATGTGCACCCACATTCATACACACCCAAAGAATTAACAGTGCTTAGCAAAAGAAGTAGCACTGATAGCAGTAGGGAAATGGATCAGATCCAAGACCCAATTCTACCACCTCAGAAGAGCCTTTCCCTTCTCTGTCTGTGATGTATAGGTCAGAGCAAAGACATGATTTTTCTCAAGAGGCAGCCGCTTTAGCTATGAGGCCCTACAAGAACCATTGCTGTTCTCCATGCTCTAAGGACCCTGGTGAGTGCTGCCCTGAGTGTCCCTTCCCACTGGCTGATAACTTAGCTTCCCTTTTGTCAGCATGCTTTTGAGACATAGGCAGGCTGTCATTTATTTTTTTATGATAAGGATATTTCATTCCTTTTGTGTTGAAATAGCTGCTTTCCATTCTGGAAAATTCCTTTAAATGGCCTTTGCAATTCACAAGTTTCTGATAACTCCAAGCCAATCAGCACCAACACCAGGGACTTTCCCTGCCCTATTAGAACAAATCACCCTGGGGATGTTTCTAGAAAGGAATCTGCAACCACATTCCCTGTTTCTTTCTTTATTAACAAAATACAGCAACTAGCATCCTTCTAACGGATTCTCAAATTACCTCTGGGAGGAAGCACTTTATTAATGAGCTGCACCGCCTTGTTTGGGGAGATGAGTTGTGTTGACATATCAGGTTTCTTTTGAACTGGCTTGCAGAGTGCCTGGGAATTGGGGCCAGACAATGTTTCATGCCACAAGTTTCCTAAATTTTACTGTAGCAAAGCAGGAGCTGGATTATTTACACTGCGATAACATCTGCAGAGGAGACAGATTGGATTTCAAAAGAGAAAGAGCATTTTATAAATGGGTCACACCTGCATCAGGAAAACGAGACAGGTTAGCATGGGCACACTGTCTGGACACAAAAACACTCAGTGTCTAGCCAGGGCTTACTCAGAGGATGGGAAGAAGGTTCAGGAAGCCACTGAGCCCCATGCTGATAATCAGTCATGTCACTCCTTCCTTCAAAAACACTTAAATAGCTTTCCATGGCTGTAAAAAATAAATGTAGAACGAGAGCCTAAGGCTGCTGTTCAAAGACTGGACAAGGTCTTCCACCTCAGAGTATAGGAACACCCTGTGGCTCAGGCTTCTGAAGCTTCAAAGATTCACTGGGCTCTTTCCTGCCTTGGCTGTTAGCTCATGCTGCTCACTCTAGTGGCTCTGTCCTCAGCTCACTGTTACTACAAGCTGGCCTCTGTCCAGGGCGTCCTCCTGCCACACACTGACTACCATCCCAGTGGCTCCTCTTCCTCAGCTTTCCCAGTTGTGTTCTTTGTCGGAGCTCATCTTGTTTACCCTGGACACTGTCATGTAAGTCCTTCCTCCATGGATGCTTCACTGTTCTTTATTCCAAGCACCTACTCCCATTTTTCACTCCAGCATGCATTCAGCATGTTTTCATTCCATGTATGTATCCAGCATGGGCTTTCCTACTAGACTGTAAATTCCAGGAGGTCAAGGACAAGCTCAGATTGGTTCTTCATCTTATCTTCTTTCTATCTGAGTAAAGTACTTAGCTAGTAATGGGGCTTATAGTCAGCTTATGAGGCAAACTAATGAGTGAATGAGGTTCTGGTATGTTTCACTGCTAAGCTCAAATAACATATGAGAGGTATCATCACATCCTAGACAGACCCATCTAGTTACAAGTCACAGGGCTTGCACTCAGATGTCATGTCATTGGAAAGACCCTTTAAGTCAGACCGTGAACCCACTTTAAGGAAGAAAATCTAACAGGAGCATCCTAGAAGGTGTGGTCTCTGCAATGTTTCCAGACATTGGAACTGGGAGGCAGATACGGCTGGAGCCTTTGCTGTTAGCTTTACATAGTTGTCACTGGTGATGCAAAGTGCCTGGTGATAGGCATTCCTGGCAGAAGGAGAGTGGATATCAATCCCAATAAAATGTGAAAACCTTACCCAGCATGATTGTTCCATCTCTTTGTCTTTTGGTAATCCAATGAGCTCAAGGCCAATGAGAGACCTGGGTTCAAAGAATAAGATGGATGACATCCTGGGGATTAACACGTGTGATTGTCCTCTTAAATCTTCATGCATGTTCATAGCATAATGCATACGCATGCTTTTCAAAAGGGAAGAGAGATGCTTCCTAGGAGTGTCAGCTGATAGGCACCAGGTGCGGAGAAGGAGGAGCCACACACTCTCTTCTACATCAGTTTGCAGTTGGTTTGGCATCTTGTTATTCAGACAATGTTAAGTGTTCAGGGGTGGTACACACTTCTTCATGTGTTGGACTGCCTAGTTTTTTTCTTAGCTATGACATGGTTACTTTCCACACTAGTCTGGTTTCTAGACTTCCAGTCAAAAACAGGGACATGGTCCTGAACCAGAAGACTGGTTGGAAAACAAATGAGTTCAGAGACTTTCCCTGACTTTCCCTCATCCGTGTTTGCTGAGACATATACATCCTCTGTCCCAGACATGGAGCTGAGAGGACCTGATGTGGAAACCACGAGGGATGAGAAAGCCTGGAGGTCGAATTCTATGGTGCAGATGCCTGAAAAGTCTGAGAGCTCCTGGCTTTGAACAAGGAGCTAAAGGAAGGCAAGTTTATGTGGTAGCCACTGAGAAGCACGTGATAACTGGTGAGATGACAAGCTGGGAGATGGCACTGTGGAGCCGCCCCTCGTGAAGCAGCGCGAGGATGATCAGGACCATGGACCTGAGTGCGTGTTGAGATGGTCTGCACTTGCTGTGCTGGGAGAGTTTTTGCTCACTTGTGTCTCTATAACCCTGGAGATAGTAGGCCATTTTTATTTTTTTTTTTTTTTTTTTTTTTTTTTTTTTTTTTTTTCTGATTGCACTCAGAACTCTGTGTGTGGTTAAATGCCACACCACTCCTTTTTTCTTTGTTTACTTCTTCTCTTTGATTAACTTTATTTCACATGTACATGACATATTCAGATTGCTGTCCCTGCTCCCTCTCACTTCCCTCCATCAACAGACTCCCATTCCTGTTCCTTTCCCAGAATCATGACTTTCCTTGTGTTGTGATCCATTTCATCTATCAAGAGCCCCTGAGTGGCCATTGTGCTGGAACTGTGCACGTGTGTGTGTGTGTGTGTGTGTGTGTGTGTGTGTGTGTGTGTGTGTATGTGTGTGTGTGTGTGTGTGGCAGGAGTTGTCATTAGCTGGGTGCACACTTGAAGTAGCGACTTTCCCTTCTTCGTTATTTTGCTTTATAATATAAATGTTACAAATATGTAGGAAAATATACATAATTAAGGTTTTGGAAAGAGCAAGATATGCGAAGCATGTTTATTAAGATATCTTTATGATTTTAAGATATCTAGGAGAATAGGGAGTAGGGAATGAGTATAATCAAAATATATTATGTATATATATGAAATTCTGAAAGGATAAATAAAAAATACTTTTAAAATGTCTTTATAATGTGGGTGTTCTTTGATGACTAGGAACTGTTAGCTTTTAATTCATAGTTGTCCTTCTAAAACAGGCCTTTCCCTGACTTATTCTTCTCATCATTTTAATTGGAGAAGAATGCCTGTTACTCTCATAATTTGAAAAGGTGCCCAGAGGATACAGCTTCGGTAGTTGAGAAAACTTAATTCTCAGGCAGGAAGCATGAGTGCCGTTCTCTTAGTGGTCCTCAAGAGACATTTACCATCCCTATGTTTTATTAAGAGGCCAAATGAGCAGCAAGGAAAGACTCACAGTTCAGGAGACTCTTAACTGTGCAATCGGAGGAAGGGGAAACATTTCCTAAATGCAAAACTAACTCTTAAAGAGATTTTCTCTTTGCGACTGTTTAGCTGGGAACTTCTCAGCATTGAAAGACCTGAAGTCCATCCCAATAGCACTTAAACTTAGAACACGGTGGGTAGCAATTAGGAGAAATTTAAAGCATACCCAGGAGGCTCAGAAAGTAAATATTTCTCTGGGCAGATGTGTTATAGCTGAACCAACTGGGTGTTTTTCTGACTGCAGTGAATCAGAGAGATAACAGTCTTTATTGCCTGTAGATGTAGTCTGTGATTTCAAAATACAAGTGGTGCTAAATGTTCCCAACAGAGGCTCACGCTCTCGCAGTTTGCTAAGCATGCCATTGCTGCTGCCAGGCTATAATCATGTTGTCTCCAGTTGTTTGTCCAATTCTAAGTAATAAGGTTGCCATCACCCTCCATTTGAGGTGTGTTTACCTTACCAGAATTTGGGTCAAATTGAACTTTAATTTCACTCGATCGTATTTTCTGCTAAGCGCCATTCTGAGAGCAGTGAATCACAAGATTCATTTCCTTCGATATTCTTGTTTAAAAGTTTTGCCAGGCAAGGAAAATCAGTATCCCCTGTTACACTGATTGGATAATTTGGGGTGATTATTCCATCCTCTTACTTAGCAGAAAGTTGTAAAGAGGATAGTGCCTCTTGGGAGCTCTGGTCTTGACTGAGTTCATCCTTAGACTATTGACAGGGACAACATTTAGTGAGATTCTGCAAATGGGTAACTGCCAGGGTGGAGATGGCAGGGTACCAACCCAGAACACTGAATGCTTACAAACCAGCACCCAGCAAATGCTATGGTGGTTTAAGAGGACTAGAGTTACCTTTGCTGTGATTGAATACGTCTACCCAAGATAAAGATTACTCCAAAAGAGATCTGGATTATGTTTTAATCTAGCTGAGGCCCACTGCAGGCAAGTATTCACAGGTGCACCTCCCCTGAAATGCTAGGTGATTTAAATGCTTTATCATAATTTAGTATTGATCATGTTAGATTCTTGTTATCTCTCACCTGACTGTTGAGGAAAGAGAATCCAGTGCCATGTGGAAAACAAATATCTGTCTTATTCTGCTGCTCAAATGTATCTGAGGTCTGTGTGACTGCCCAGAAGTCTTAGATACTCAGAGACATGAAATAGCAATCATGTCCCCCAGGAAAACTTCCAGGAGATGTTAGGATCTCAAACATCTCACCTCGAAGTTTTAGGATGTTGTCTTAGTTATTTTTCTTTTACCATGTCAAAAATACCACAACCAAGGCAACTTACAAAAGAAAGCATTTAATTGGGGTCTCACAGTTCCAGAGGGTTGGAACCAGTGACCATCCTGACAGGCAGCATCACAGCAGGCAGACATACATGGCACTGTGTCAGCAGCTGAGAAAGTGTCTGTTCACAGGCACAAAGCAGAGACAGGGGAGGGGAGAGAGGGAAGGAGGGGAGGAGTGAGATAAGGGAACAGGGGAGGAGAAAGAGGGGAGGGGGGAAGGGGAGGGGCACAGGGGGAAGAATGGGGCAGGGGAGGAGGAAGAGGAGAGAGGGAAGGATGGGGACAGGGAAGGGGGAGGAAGGGAGAGAGATGGAGATAGGAGGAGAGAACTAGGAATAGAATGGCCTTTTGAAACCTCAAAGACTGACCCCAGTAACACATCCCCTCCAACAAGGCCACACCTCCTAATCTTTCCCACACAGTTCCACCCTCTGGGAACCAAGTAATCAAACATTAGAGCCTATGGAGGCCATTCTTATTTCAACCACCACAAGTTTTGATACATCTTTGTCAAGGGCATCAACAAAAATTAGATGAAAAGTAAGCTGCATTTTTAAATAGGTACAGTGAGAAGTGGGTCTTAGTTGAAGTGGGGCTCTCCTATTGCAGAGTGATGGAGAAGTTATTGACGCACATGCTTTTTAATTAGCATCTTTGTGTTGAAGCCTGAGAGCAATGACTATTCCATTACGTTCTCTTGCTCCACTTTAAAGCTTCCTTTCTTATGGTCTCTCTCCTACTGTCATGTCTCTCTCTTACACATGTGTGTGTACATTCGTGTGGGAGTTAGTGGGGGTGATTTGGCATATGAGAGACAATGGGTGACATTTCACTTTCTGAGTCTGGCTTATTTTGCTTCTCCAATTCCATCTTCTCCAATTCTGTTTTCCAGCAAACAGGATCATTTCATTCTGTGTAACAGACTGTAACTCCATTATGTATATATACCACAATTTCGTTATCCATTTATCTACTGATGGACATCCGGGCTTATCCACATCTTGGCTCCTGTGAGTAGTGCAGTGATAGGCCTGTGCAGGCACATCTGTGATGCTTACAGAGTCCTTTGGGCACATGTGCAGGAGTGCAATCGGTGAATCAAACAGTTGCTTTGTTTTCACTGTCATGAGGAACACCCATACTGGTTCCAGTAATGGCCGCACCAGTTACACTCCCACCAGCCAGGATAAGGATTCCCCTTTTCTCACATCCTTGCCAACAGTTGATGTGTGTTTCCACTTTTCTGTTTGTGTTGCTGTTGTTTTCTTGATGACAGCCATTCTGACTGGGGTGAGACAGAATCAGTAAGAGAGACTTTAATTGCTGTTTTCTTGTTGCAGAAATCAATGCTTTCTTTATGAAATAAAACTTCTCCTCCAACCTCTAAACTTGTGTTTTATGTACACCTGGGTGTTAGCACCATGCAAAGGAAAGCTAGGATGAAGAGGCAGCTGAGTTACGAGCATCTGAGAAACAAACATCTCTGATCTGGGTCCTTTCTCAAGAGGCTAAGGACTCGGCGGAGGGTCCAGAATGATGCTGTTATAGTAGTTACATCACGTCTGATGCAGGTGCAGCCAGGAGGATGGTCAGTCTTGCTCTCCAGATGCCGAAACCTCCTTACCATCTTCTGCTATGGTTTTTACTTCCCAAAGCCACAATTCCTTTATCTGAAAGGAGAAGAAGGTAGAAGAAAATCAACAGCCACAAACAGCTACTCATTTACACAAGATGCAGAGCACGCATGAGCAAAATGGAGTACACTGAGGCTTCCTCAGAGGAAGAGAAAGCTGCTGCTGCTGAAGACTGCTAGAGACTAAAAACCTCTCAGCCTTAAATCTAGACTATTGAACCAAGAGACTCCGGGTATCTAACCTCTCTTGCTGACCTGTTTTGTGTGCTGGTGGAATATGTATTCATTTTCCTGGAATTCACTGGCCATGGAGGTCTGACCATAAAGCATTGTTGTAGTAACAAACTTCTAAGTACCTTTTCCTGATAATTAGCCCTTCAAGTCCCTACATCTTTGTTAAAGTATAGATTGCTGTTACAAAATTTTCTGAAAGTATTCCAGATGCCAATTAACTAATAATGTGGTTGTTTGTCATTTCTGTCTGGGTAGCCACGTAAGAGTATGAAAGGTCAACATTCGAGAAGTGCAAGGAGCACACCGGATACTTGACATGGTGCAGATGGTGCTCCATGTCTTACTGTCTTCTGTGCTCCCTGCAGGCTTGAGGGCAGATTTAGCCAGTCTCATTCCATGGGTGAAAAGCTGAAACGCAGAAGTAGAGTCCTTTGCTCACAGTTGCTTAGCTGAGAGGCATTAGGCTTGGAGCTGAACTGGACATTCTCCACTCCACTATTCTATCTTTTAGGTTTTCTCCCTGATAGGATCCAGAAGACTCAGTCGTAGACTCAAAACCAACAAATTAAGTAAACAAATTTATGGCAATTATTGAAATATAATGACAGGAAGATTCCAGCAGCGCTTGTGGTTTTTCACAGAGATGTTCATTCTTTTACACAAGAGTCATTTATGAAGACCTGAGCATACGCCACAGTCCTTATTGGTACCAAGGTTGTAAATGTGTCAGTACTAGGTATTGAATTCAGACCTTACAGGTTAGGTGCACAGTGCAGGCTTTTCACAGCGCATGCTCCCAAGGAGGCCAGGAGAATGGTGATAGTCAGTGGCATGTACACCAACAGGGTACTTTTAGTTCCACAGGTCAGAAGAAAGAAAATGAGCCTGGGACACTTCAGGGGAGGGACAAGAGAGGAGAGTAACATTTGAACTAATTTTTTTAAAGAAGAGCCTAGCTATTGAGACAGCTGTGTAGACCAGAGAAGGCGAGAGACATTGGAAGGGAAGGCCAAATGCAACGACTTAAGGAATTAAGATGAACGGGAATAGGATTTATGTGGTGATAGCACAAGAAGCGTGTAGACTCTGGTGATAAATAATAATGCACTGAATTCTTTGGGATTTATTTTGAGTATAAAGACTGCATTCAAAAGAAAGTATCTACCAGGGGTGGAGCTGGAGAAAGACACAGCTCAAGGGAGAGAAGTTCCTCTGAAGGAAATCCTGGAATCCAGAAGATGAAGTCTCAGCAGAACCCTTCAGAAGTACCTGAATCCCTTCAGGTCCCAGTGAAGGGATCCTAAAACATCCCAGTGTTGCAAGATGAAAGTTCTCCCACATCTGTAGCTGTTGCTTCCCGAAGCAGTACCAGGGCAGAGGGAGTGAGAGATGCCCCAGCCTACCAGGAGCCAAAACTCAAGGGCAGAGTCTTATTATCTGGACACACTCAGAAGTTAGTGAAAGAAAGAGCAGGAATGGGCACTCAGATGGAAAACCAGATGTACAGTTTCAGATGTTTGGGTTTGTTGATGAAGTAATTTTCTAGAAATAATAGAGGACAGAATTAAAAGGAAGAAAGTCTTGTGTCCTCATGACTACCAATAAAGCTGTCACAGTGGAATTTCAAAATCTTGTCAGTCGACCTAACTTCAGGCCTCTGGGAAGTGAGTTGATCCTGTTAGCACTCAAACCTCTCACCTGCTGACTGCCATAGTCTTAGTAGTCTGTTAATAGTCATTCAGAATTATTTTGAGATAAATGAAATTGAATATGCATGTAGAGAATGTTCAGAAGATGTCATTTGATGCCAGCTGCCCTAAGAAGCAGCTTTGGAGAGGTTTTGAAAATGTGAAAGTACATGAGTAAAGACAAAAGGAAATTCTAAAGCAACTCTGAAGGTCTCTGAGCAGGATCCTTACCTATGTGAGCTGAGTATTGTACCTGGGATTCCTCAATTGCAAACCAACATGGATGTCCAGGTACAGCTTCAAACACTGTCACCAGCATTGAGCATTGAGCATAGGCTCAGCTTCCAGATGTGGTCTGCAGCTAAGCTCAGCCAAGCAGCTCTGCTTGCACAAGACTTTATACCGTATCTGATACTAGAACTCTCACTGCTGAACTCACAAGAGTCTTTGAGCACATCAGGATGACTCGTCTCTACAGATGCTTTCCATCTGAGGTCATGAGGACAGAGGATGGGGAGGGAGGCAGAGGGGAGGGAGGGACTTCCTTCATGGTAATGGACTGGCTTTCTCCCACTGCCCCACCTATGGTTTGGTTGGGACCAGTTGTTTGGTTTTAATGTTGGCAGTCTTAGTCTATTTATTTTCAGTTCATTCTCAATAGCACGTAAGAAACAATTTCAAGGTTTATCCTAAGATCTCCTGGAGCAATATGGGGACAGTTTTGCAGATCCTTCACCTCTGTCCCTTTTCTTCTCCATTAGAGTGTAGCTAAAGCTGCTTTACCTCCTTGGCTAATGGCATCTGACAAACCCTTCTTTGTCCTCTTTATATAACTGCCTGCATTCACTATGCACTCTGTATTACTCTCAGTACTTTTTAAAGGGCAAGTACACAGGTGCCAAGTCAGAAATAGGGTTAGCATTGTAACTGTGATGGTTGGCTTTAGTTGTCAACTTTACACAGTCTAGAATGACCTTGGAAGAGAGTCCCATTGCCTAGATCAGGTTGACCTGTGAGCATCTCTGTGAGGAATCTCTTGATTGTTAACTGATGGAGGAGGACCCAGCTCCTTGTGGACAGCACCATTCCTTGGGCAGAGACTCCTGAACTACACAAGACAATAGAAAACTCGATAAGCTCAGAGAACCAGTCAGGCAGCATGGGTTCCTCTATTTTTCTCTGCTCAATTCTCTGAGTTTGTCTCAAACCCCTGCCTCTGTGGCTTCTCTGCAATTATAGGCTGTAACCTAGAACAGTAACCCCAAAGCCTTTTCTTCTTCATGTTGCTTTTTGTCAGGATATTTTTATCACAGAAACAGAAAGGGAAGAACCGTGGTGAATGTCCTATTAGAGACTCACAATGTCTGTCTGTCCACCAAAAAGAAAACCAAAGCCAAGCACCCAGAGTAGCCGAGACTGTCAACACTCTTCTCTCTGTTTTGGTTTGCTAATGAAAAGTCTGCCAACAGTTTTTTTTTTTCCCATGGTAACAAACAAAACTCACTGATACAGTTCCAGCCTTAATTGATCTAGCCTTGAGCCCAGGTCTTTCTAGTCCTAGGACATTGAAGTAACTCAAAAGAATTAAAAATGCAGCAACATTAAATAATCTTATTGGAAGAATACAAAACCAGGAACTAATTCCAGGCTATACAGCAAATTATTTGCTAATTACAGGCACAGTAGCACTGTGCCAGCTCTAGGGTGGTAAGGGGGTTGAAAATTCCCTCTCAGGCTCTGTGCACAGCCATTTGTTCCGAAGACACTGTATTTCCCAGAGTGTGACTTAGAAGGTCCCTCTCCCTGTGCCCTCCCAGCCACACGGCCAGTGTCTGATTCTCTCCATCTCCTCTCCAGATTTTCCAACTCTTGCAGCCATTCGCTGACTTGATTAACAAATCTCAAATGCCATTTAACTCATCCATTAAATAAGACAGCAACCCATAGCACAGTCCTACTAACTCTTATAGACATTTTTGGAAGGACTAACCTGAGGCTGATGGTTTCTTATATTTTGGGAAGTGAAATATCAGCTGAATTCTATGATTGGCAGGCTAATAATCCCTGTTCATATGTGACAGGTTCTTGGACAAATAACATAATTTAGTTAAACAAAAAGTAAAAGCAAAATAGAAATAAAATACATTTTAGAAAGTCAGGAACATTGGCAATCTGCCATCCTCCCCCCCCCCCCCGCAGCCATCCCCCCACTAACCTCCTAGACTGCTGACTCGACTGTAGGACAGAATCAACAAGGCTTTTTGTGAACCTGTAAGGTTTCACATTGAAAGCCCCAAACAGTAATTATCACAGCACAGAGTTTGTTTGGAAGCTCCACAAAGGGCATGATTTGAAAAGCCAGGTTTCAATGCTGAGTGAATGTTCTCACAATATAGACCATTACCTGCTCTGAATAGCAGAGAACGTGTGTAACTGACTCATATACACACATATGCAAAAGGTTTTCTATGGGGTACAGAGATGGCTCAGTCAATAAGCACTTGCCCCAGTAATGGAAGGATCCGAGTTCACTTCCCAGAATCCACCTTAATAAAGCCTGTCATTGTAACATGCACCCACAATTCTAGTCTGGGGTAGGCAGGGACTAGCAGGTCTCTGAGCTCCATGGCCAGCCTAGTGGGAGAGTTTCAGGCCAGTGAGACATGTTTCAAAAAACAAGGTGGAGCTGATCAGAAGGCTCAGCGGGTCAAAGCATCTGCCTCCAAGTGTGATGGCCTGTGTTCCATCCCCAGAACCTACTGTAGAAAAAGAACTGATCCTATGGGTTGTTTTGATTTCCACACCTACTCAATAGCACACACACATGTATGTGCACACACACACTTAAAAACAACCATGGTGGACAGTGCCTGAGGAATACTGCTCAGGTTTGATGTCTAAACTCCACACAAGCACACACATAAACTCACATACATATACCTAGCAACAAAAATATTTAACTAGATGCATTGTACTTCGTCTGATTATTTAATACACATGCTTCTTGTAATTTAGTCCTTAGGTTTGTTAAGATATCTTGGTCCCCTTTTACAGAGCCTGTGCTAAGTCTGAAGGACACTAACAGTGGCTTCACTTCCCAAAAATGAACACCATGTGATTAAAATCATGGCTAACTTGGGGAAGGTCACAGGCTACTGCAGAAACAACATACAGAGTTCTTAATGGGGTGGCTTATAGCGTGTTCTACAAAAGAGGCCATGTCTGGATTGACAGGGCCTCTTTTCCGAGGTGCTATAAACGATGTTAAACCTTCCTTTATTTCCACTTTGTTTTATGTAAGAAGAAAATTTCAAGTGTTACCCCCAGTGGGGAAGAGGTTATTTGCTACCCATAAAGCCATTGTTACTTTAGAGGGAAAAACTGGAGCTCACAACATTTTAAAAGAGGCTCATGTCCTCTGTGTCGATAAATAATGGTGCACAGGGTTCATCATTCTTACAATGAATGGTGCTTCCTCCCAAAGAACGGACAAACAGTGAAGGGCCATTGCTTCAGAATCTCAATGAGGAGGCTATTAGAGCAGTGGGAAGAGAGTGGGAAGAGGGATCCAGGCCAGGGTAATGGCTGAGGAGGAACGAGGCTTCCACCAAGTCTGAGTCCAATCCCTAGGGCACAGAGGAAGGAAAAACTAAGCCCTGCAAGGCCACTCAGCTTCCACACAGCTCAATAGGAGACATGCACCACCACACAACCATAATAAATAAGGTAGTACAGTTTTTAAAAAATTATAGAGGAAGAAAAGTCAGATTCCAGAGTATTTCAGGAAGTGTGACTTTACAGTTTTTCACACATGGTTACTGTGTTTAACACAGTGTGGTGGAGCAGAAGCCCTGTTGGACAAATGCTAATAAACAGTTACATAGGCTATTTGCAATTAGAACATCAAAATGGCGGTTGTTAAAATTAAACTGCCTCACAAATTGTTTGTCTTGAAGCCATTAAACATTCTCCTGAGACCTTTCTGTCCTGTTAATTTACCAAGATGGCAGAAAGGTAAACCCCAACCAGCCATGGAGCTATCACAGATTCTCAGACAGGTGGTACAATAAGAATGAGCGTGTACATTGCATATGTGAATTTAAAGCAAAGACTTGGAGTATGTGAAAATCAACTGCAAAATGTGTGCCTTTTCTCTTTTCCTTTCTCTTTCTCTCTCTGTTATTACTAACAGGTTTCTGATAATGTACAAAGCCTTCCATAAAAAGTAGTGTTTCTTAATTTGATTTCACAACATTGCTACTAAGAGGTCTTGTATAATTTATAGAATAAAAATGCTCTTTACGAATTGTGTCTTCAAAGCACACATACATTTTCAAGACTTTACACATTCTCTGAGTAATTTGCACTTTATCCATCCTCTTGATTTTAGCTGTCACATGGAAACAGATGTGGGAAGAAATTATTTGCAGTGAAATAATTTCTTAGGGAAGTGCAGTGCCTGTTTTCACACCTCTGGAGTGAATTAAAGAATATTCCATGATCTTTCAAACAAACAGGAGGAAACTTCATCTCTCGGTTGTCTGATTACTGAATTCACAGGCATTGTCAGAGCAACCAAGCTGAAATAATAAGGATTCCTTCTTTTTCTGCGTGCAGTGAGAAATAGCACCCTGTGCTTTTAAGGTTTTAACACAAGGAAGATGTGTATTGTTTTTGAAGTTTAAAAAATTATTTTTAAATTTTTATACTTAAAATTGTATGTTGAGCATATCTCCCCCCACCATGTTACCTCCCATTAGTCTCTTCTGTTTCCTCCAGACAATTTTATAGCTACTTTCCTGTCATATGCCATACACAATGATTTTATGTCTCTGTACAAAATCCAGGAAGCAAAAGCAAGAGAAAGCATATGTTATGTCTTCCTGAACCTGGATTGATTCTCTTCGTGTGATCGTCTCAGTTGCTGTAAGTCAACACATCAGAGCAACACTTGCAGACCAATGCTTTTTGCAGTACTGCTCACAGTGGCTAAGTTACACAGCCTACTGAGGTGTCTAACAGCAGAGGAATGGCTAAGAAGAAAGTGGTTTATGTGCACAATGGATTAGTGTTTTCATTGATAAAGAAGAGTGAAGTCATAGCATTTGTAGGAAAGCAGAAGCACTGCTTTGCATACAAGTATACCTGCTTTACTTCTTTCAGTATTAAAATATACTCTCTCTATCTCTCTATCTCTCTCTCTCTCTCTCTATCTCTCTCTCTCTCTCTCTCTCTCTCTCTCTCTCTCTCTCTGTGTGTGTGTGTGTGTGTGTGTGTGTGTATGTGTGTGTGTGCAGGTTGGCATATACCATGGTACCCAAGTAGAGATCAGAGAACAACTTTGTAGAGCTGGTTTTCTGTCTGACACCTGGGTTCTCGTGTCTGTTCTGGTGTCAAACTCAGGTCAGAAGGATGGGTGGTAAGGAACCTTACCGTCTGAGCCCTCTTACCAGCCACTATTACAGCTTTCCTGCAGCTCCTTAGAGCTGAATCCTTCATCTGTGTGCCTCCTAACTAAGTCTATGTACTCTCTCAAAGTCAAGGTGGCAAGAGCACCCAGGACCCTCCTTTGCATATAGCAAAGAAGCTGCAGAGCCAGCGTTTAAACCCTGCCCCACCTCTTTCTTCAAGGCTCTGTCCCTAGCCTCATACTGATTTGGCATGTCAACCTTGCCAGGGTCTCCGGTAATCTGGTAATTTTACTGAGCACTAATGTCTAGGTCTAAATGTATCTTACTCCCTTTTACCTCTCCAACAGCACATTCCATCTGGGATCCTTCTCCAGGGCATCCTGATTTGCCTAGAGTATGTGTTCAATCACACATTCTGTTGAAGTGTTTCCAATATGTATCCATCTTCCTCACTGGGCTTTCAGTCCTATGATCCAAAATGTGGCTTTAGGATTGTATCTCCTGGGTTCTCCCCATTGTGCCTGAGGGAGACATGTATGTGGAAAGAGGAGCCATCACCAGGAGGTGAGAGAGTACATAGACTTAGTTAGGGGGATCCATGCGGCAAGGGAGGGTGAACTCTACAACAAGAAAGAAAACAAAAATTCCGGAATGAAGAAACACTGTAGCCAAGATGAATCATAGTGAGACAAGAGGAAGCATAGTTCAGATCACAGCTGGGGCGCATGACATCCTCCTAGTGTGGTCCTTTGCTAGAGAGGGACTTGGAACAGAGGTCTAGAGAATTCAGATAGAGAATTCAGTGGACTACATTTCTTGAACTGCTAATTATGGGCAGTATGGTTCATGGCAGGGAAACCAAATCATCCAGATAAGCCACAGCTTGATTACTATAACCCTATCACCGAGAACATAGCAACTATATACACAGTGGCTTTCAACCTTGGCTGAACCTCAGAACAGTGGAACCAGCCAGGATGTTTCAGAGATACCCAAGGCCTAGGATTCAACCTGTAACACAATATAGACAGTCTTTAGATATCGGGCCTGATTTCAATATATATAAGAACTCCCCGAGTGCTTCCAGCACACAGCTGACTTTAAAACCCAGAAATTGTCTAGAAAAGAGCCCCTACTGATTCATTGCCTACCATCCCTTAGGGAACACTCAGTGTTAATCCATGCCACACTAACCATTGAGGATGTACATTCTCCTCTCAATGAGATGCAACAGACATACACTGAAAGTTCTTACCAGTAAGTCTTGGAGTAAGTTGCTTAAACTATAAGTAACAGCTTCCTTATCTGCCAGAGGAAAGGCTGAGGAGTAGACATGATTTTTGTTACACTAACATTTGAAACAGTAGGAGGGAATCTCAAGATGAGAGAAACAAGGTTAGACTGTGGGATGCACAGGATAGCCCTGTGGCTATTCTTCTGGTTGATAAGAATAATAATATCATCCAGGCATTTAGTATGTGGGAGGAACCAAGCCAAGAATTTTTAACGGATTGCTTAATTTAATAAGTTTCATTTTACAAAAATTTAGAAAGCTAAGTAACTTGCCAAAAGGCATGCAGCTGCCTGGGCTCGAGCTGAGGTGGGAAGCTAGACACACAGAGGTCAGAGCCTGCTGCTGTTTGGTACACACACGGCTAGAGCAACTTCCCAATACCTCCCATACCAAATAATCCCGAGAGCCCTTATATTTAGCTGAATTTAGATTTCCAGCCATTTCTGCTTCTTTATTTTCATCACACAGTATTTGGAATTATGCAAAAATATCTTGGCAGAAAGATAAAAGAGATGTGTGCCATATTGCACATCTGAGTCCGCACACCAGTGATGTGTTAATGGCACCTAAGGATGGCATCATTTTCTATGACATCCTTAATACTGACTTGCCATCTGCAGTTTAATTTCTCTGAAGTAATCCAATAAGCATTCAAAGTACAGCAAAACAGCCCAGAGACATTTTCAGGTGCATAAATGCTTCCTCAACCTAGGCAGATTTGCAGAGCGGAGCCCAAGGGTTCTGTGTGATGAGGAGGATGCCGATCAGGAGAAGAACTGTAAGAACAGATGGGCCAGGGAAGTATCCAGGCACCCTGGCAAAAGCAGTCTTAATTCTATGTGTGTGTGCATGTGCACAGGTGTGTGCATGGATGGTTGTGAGGCAGAAACACCATCTACAGACAGAATACTACAGAGGAGGAGTTTGGAAAAGTCCTTCGCCTTCAGATCACCATTACCCTTTGCTTGCTGGCGCTACCTTACACTTTACTCTGAGAGTAAGTCACCTTGACCCAGATGCCCTTCACCCATCTACTCTATAGCAAATGGTACTGGGATGAGAAAGAGCTTGCTGAGCCTCAGAATGCTCCTTCCAGGTTATGGGCACCCCTCTCTGTCAGTTAGGCATGAGAGGAAGGTAGTAGACATGTGTGTACACCTAACTTTTCTTTCAAAAGCTGGCTTTTGTATGTGGCAGTCTCAGAATGCTCAATCCGAATGGGAAAGTGTGTCTGTCTGGCAGAGGAGTGCTGAGACTTCTCCGCTGCTAAGGCAGACTTGCAAAATGCCATCCCCTGGCTCACCCAGCCAGAAAATGAAGTGTATCTGTTACAGAGGCAGCCGCTGTGAACCCTGCTTACGTCACGGTGTCTCCATGCTTCTGTTGAAAACACACTCTCTCTAGCAGAGTTCTAAGGCTCCTATTAGCATCTTGTAAATTCCTATTTATCAAGAAATGCATGTGTTGCAGGCTTAAGCTCTGTTGGTGTCCCTTGTCAAATTTTCTTAAGAAAATTTAATAGCATCACTTGTGTGCTCAGTGGAGCAACTCCAGATCTTCACGCCTGACGAAGCAGCCCTTACTTAAGAAGCACATCAAATAGGTCCAGTTCCCATAATCCTTTTTAACCCCCTCATAACCAATATCTTAGCTCCCATCCTTTCTGATTATTCTTTTCTTTATAAGGAATCATATATATGTATATGTATATATTCAAATCTGAGATTACATATTCCTTTTTTCTATTTGTTTATATTTTAAAGATGCTTTTATACATATGAGTACCACATATAGGTCTGTGTAACACATGCATGCCTAGTGCCGATGGATATGAGAAGAAAGCATCAGATCTCCTGGAACTGGAGTTACAGATGTTGTGGCCTTCCATGTGGATGCTGAGAACCAAATCTGGGTCCCATACAAGAGCAACAAGTGCTCTTAATCTCTGAGCCATCTTTCCAGCCCAACTTTAAAAAATATATTTAAGCAGTCCTGACACTTGGTTTAATTTTACCTTTAAGTCTGAAGTTTATGTTTGGTATGTGACCATTTTATTTCTCTTCTTTTTGTTTTTGTTTTGTTTTGTTTTGTTTTTGTTTTTATTTTTGTTTTTGTTTTTGTTTTGAGACAGGGTTTCTCTTTGTAGCTTTGGAGCCTGTCCTGGATCTTATCCTGTAGACCAGGCTGGCCTTAACCTCACAGAGATCTGCCTGCCTCTGCCTCCAAGTACTGGAATTAAAGGCGTGTGCCACCACCACCTGGTGACCATTTTATTTCTTTCCAAGTTCAACAAATAGCCTTATATTCATATGAAAACACTATAGGTGACGTTTTAAATTGTCTTTAAGGACTAAACGCTGAGGAAGAAAAAGCTTCTGTCAGAGCTGCACTGGCCTCTGTGTACCTAGGTAGCTGGATCTTGGAATGCCCTTTCCTAGTTGATTGTTCTCAAGCAGAAACTCACCATCACCCCCTGCCAACTGCATTCCCAATTCAAATTCTCTCTCCTTTCTATCAAATTGCCATTTTCACAACTTGGAACCTGTGTTGATTAGGATCTTGTCTTCAGGGGACCTTTCCTATTGTCTCAGTGAGAGAACAGACTTTTTATTTTTTTATTTATTTATTGTTTTTTTAAATTTTCTTTTATAATTTAAGTTAATTTTACATATCAGCCACAGATTCCCTTGTTCTCCCCCCTTCCACCCCCCCTCTGCCTTCCCCCTAGCCCAGCCCCCCATTCCCATCTCCTCCATGGCAAAGACTCCCCTGAGGATTGAATTCAAGTTGGTAGATTCGGTCCAGGCAGGTCCAGTCCCCTCCTCCCAGGCTGAGCCAAGTGTCCCTGCATAAGCCCAGGTTCTAAACAGCCAACTCATGCACTGAAGACAGGTCCCAGTCCCACTGCCTGGATGCCTCCCAAACAGATCAAGCTAATCAACTGTCTTACTTATCCAGAGGGCCTGATCCAGTTGAGGGCTCCTCAGCTATTGGTTCATAGTTCATGTGTTTCCATTCATTTGGCTATTTGTCCCTGTGCTTTTCCAACCTTGGTCTCAACAATTCTCCCTCATACAAACCTTCCTCTTTCTAGCCAATTGGACTCCTGGAGCTCTACCTGGGGCCTGGCCGTGGATCTCTGCATCCAGTTCCCTCAGTGATTGGATGAGGTTTCTAATATGACAATTAGGGTGTTTGGCCATCCGATCACCAGAGTAGGTCAGTTTGGGCTTTCTCTTGACCATTGCCAGTAGTCTATTGTGGAGGTATCCTTGTGGATTTCTGTGGACCTCTCTAGCACTTTGCTTCTTCCTATTCTCATGTGGTCTTCATTTATCATGGTCTCTTATTCCTTGTTCTCCCTCTCTGTTCTTGATCCAGCTGGGATCCCCCACTCCTCTAAGCTCTCTTTCCCTCGACCCTTGCCCTTCATTACCCCCACTCACGTCCAGGCTGTTCATATAGATCTCATCCATTGAGAGAACAGACTTTTCTCTTTAATGACATGAATCTTAACAACAGTAACTTTCTCCACAACTGCCTTGCCTGCTTCTTTAAATTCACTCATGCTCTTTTCCTAACCAACCACATATTTCTTAAATCTTTCCATCTGACTTCAGAGTTAACTATGAACAGTAGTTAATAACCATGACACAGCTGGCATGTTATATTGTCTTGAAATTTCTTCTACAAAAAATATAAGTGCATTATTTTTTCATTTGTTCTTGCTTAAACTTGCATAACATGAGCAGTACATTTTCAAATTCTTTGTCAGACTATCATATGAACAAACCTCCAGCGTCCCTTCTACAAACTTGTTCAAATTTCTATGAACCTCATAGTCAGATTATCACAGTAACCATCTTACTTCACAGCAGCAATTGTCAGTATGAGTTATTTCTTCATTGCTGTGATAAAATGTCTGCCTTGAGCAACTAGAGAAGAAAGGCTTGGAGTGGCTCATCCTTTAGGGGACACAGTCCACCCTGGTGGGAAGGCATGGCAAAGGGAGTGTGTGGTGGCTGGTCATAGTGTGCCTACAGTCAAGAAATCTTCTCCTTTTCCCTCTTTTCATTCAACCAAGAATCCCATCCCATGTAATTATTCTTCCAGATCCAGATATTCCCTCCCTCAAGTCTCTCTAGAAACTTCCTCACAGTCATATCCTGAAATGTGTCTCCTAGGTGACTCTAAATCCAGTCAAGTTGACAGTGAAGATTTGCCATCATGATAGTTTAGTTTAATTTTCTGGAATTCTAGAAGATCAGAAAAATAAACTTGAAGTGAAAACAACTATTTGGTCTATTTAAAAAGCAGAACTGGGGCTGGGGAGATGTCTCAGTAAATAAAGTACTTTCTGCTCAAGCATGAGGATCTGAGCTTGGATCTTAAGCATCCACATGAGAAGATGGGATGCAGCATGTGCCTGTGACCCCAGTGCTGGAGAGGTAGAGACAGGTGGTACCTGGAGCTTGCAGGTCAGCCAGTCTAGCCAATGAGTAAGCTCCATGTTTATAGAGAGGTCTTATCTCAAAAAACAAGGTAGAGAGTGACAGAGGAAAATTCTCTGCATCCATTCTGGCCCACACATATGCACACACAAGTGCACATATAGGCATGTATACTTAGGTTGTACAGTATCTGATTTATTGTGGGATTCTTCAAGACCATGTATGTGAACTTTTTAGGACAGTACCTAATATATGGTATATATTAGCCATTACTACATTATTATTCCCCCACATTTGTCCATAAGTTAGATAGAAATCAGGATGTGGAGAAAGGTGGGAAGGTCCCAGGATCCATAGGCACAAGATCAAGGATAAACTGCTTTAGGCAAGGAGTGAAACTCTGAGCTTAATATTAAGGAGGGGGGAGGGGAGAAGGGAGGAAGGGAGAGAGGTTACAGGAAAGAAAAAGAGGGGAAAATAACTAAGCAGTAGTTTTAAGTTTATGGGAACTTTAGGGGGCATTTGGCTTCAATCCCTGTGCACCAAGACCACGTTGAATAAAACAACACCACTGAATGTTCTGGAAGACAGGTCCACTTCACCCTCAGCCCTCCTCCAAACAACTTCCTCTTACAACACTGCACAATCGCTTTATTAAGCGTCAGGAGTACCAGATGAATAATAGCCGTTAGAGAAAACTTCAACAAACAGAGAAACACTCTGGGTGCCCTCAGAGCAGAATTTATGCATCCAGCAAGTGAGACAAGCACTTGACCTGAGTACTTGGACTGGGGGACCACCTTAAGTCTGGCTTCTTGGGCTGTGGCCTCAAGGGGGATCCAGAGAATAAATAAGCTTCCGGCAACTGTGTGTAGGAGATCTAGGAAGTTGCATGGGAAAAGTAATATGTGGGTCATCTGCAAGTATGAAGAAGCGTTCAGCGTGCTGGGCATGGACATAGGAAATTAGGTGGGAAATGCAGAAAGTACTAAGGGTGGCATTAATTCTAGTTAGATGTTTTAATAGCAAGCCCACCATCCTGCCCTCTGGGAGAATTATGCTGAACCAGCCAAGACCTGCACTTAAAGTAAATGTGAATGTCCTGTTGGTAGTTACACAGATGTGACCCAGGACACACACACACACAGAGAGAGGGGGGCGGGAGAGAGAGAAAGAGGAGATCAGGAAAAAGACATTCTAGTATGTGTCATCATTCTGACCACAGCTACTTAGAGTATCTTCAGTCTTTGTGACCAGGCAGCTACATTTTTAGTCAGCTTTTCAGAGAGATTGTTCAAGTCTCCTGCCCCCCTTCCATGACAAAGTCAAAGCCAGCTATTTTTAAAGCAATTGCCCCTTTCCAGTCATTTATTACCTCACTTAATGTCATTGACTTACGGCTGGCATCTTTCCCCCTCCTAAGTATAAGTTTGTATAAGGAATTATATCAAATTATGTGGCTCTTCTCACAGCCCAACCACATTCCAAAGTGGGGGAACTCCATTTCATCTTTTAAGTCTCCAAGTATAAGTGTCCCATGTGTCTACACTTCCAGTGCAGTGGCCACACTGCTCTCTTATGTAGGTTGCAGAACAGGATTCCTTTCCACATGGCTGAGCAAGTGTGGTTAAAGGGATCCTTGTCCTGTTTTCTCCTTCACTCCGTTTTAAGGTCCAATCCATTGTGGACAACACAACCATGGAAATGAAGCTGCTCTTTCTAATGAATCCCTCAGGACTGTGAATGGGGACTCCCTGACTTCCTTCCTGACTGTAGAAAACAGCCACACTTTTGGTATCCTGCTGTTCATCCCAAGCATGTACCTCTCTAGGAAGTAAACTTTACCCTTTCCAGGTTTTCTTAGGACTGACCAGATAATGACTTGATTTTTCATTGCAAATAACCCTGAATTACTACTCTAACACCACCTACCCAAAAGTTCACTGTTTCTTAGTTCCAGATTCCCTAGACATACCTGATAATTTTGTCATTCATTGAAACCCAAGGTTAAGCCTGATTGCTAAGTTCATTCATTCACTAAGTATCCTCACTTTGCAAATATGAAGATTTGTTAAAACCTGAAAGGCAAAGTTTGTAATTTCTCACAGATTTTTGATCACTTTGTTGATACATGACTTACATAAAATAACATCTGTGCATATAAAGTATGCAATTCAACACTTTTCAGAGTATAGTACAAATTACACAAGCCTCACCTTAATAATATGTAAAGGACTCTTGTTGCTCTCAAAAAAAACCATATACCTATCAGTTTTTCTCACTATCCCCATTCCACCTCATCTGCTTTTCTAATGATTTCTTCTTTTAACTCCTTCTGCCCTGTGTTTTACTTATGTTTGAGAGTACACAGGGGCCAGAAGCCCAGAGTACTGGGGTGTGCAAGACTTCCTATGGCTTCCCTCTAGGAGCAATAACTGCTTGACTTCCCAGCTCCAGCTCACTGCTGAGTAAAGAGTTTCAAGCCCCCTTCTATGTGAGCTGATAAACTCACTTATGAAGGGCACAAATGGGAGACACTGGACTGCTCTCTCAGACCCATGTGAGCATTGTAAAAAATATACAAATTTCCTGAAGACTTCCTCTAGCAATCACCAGGAGAAAAGCTGGTTGTCACCCTGGGCAATCATGCAGATTGAGCCCAGGTTGCAGGAGTACTGGTGACATGAGAGGACTCAGGGGAGCAGAGGTCTGTGGTACCTGCTCTCTCTCTCTCTCTCTCTCTCTCTCTCTCTCTCTCTCTCTCTGTGTGTGTGTATGTGTGTGTGTGTGTGTGTGTGTGAGAGAGAGAGAGAGAGAGAGAGAGAGAGAGAGAGAGAGAGAGAGAGAGATCACCACAGATGTGCAGTAGGAAGCAGAATTCTCCCTCCAACCACCACGTGTTTATAGCCTTCTTATAGCGAGCACGCCATAATCCCATTGTGCCTTCTAACACAGGACTCCCTCTGAGGAGGCTGGAAGCTGGACGAAAGGCTCTCTCACTCTGTGAAAACAGCTACTATTCACTTGAAAAGAGCCTTCATGACATATGACCTTGTCAGACAGCATGGGCCGGAACTGTAGAGTGTGAGTCAGACCACACAGATCCTCAGTCAATATGAAGCCAGGAGCCAAGCTTGTCTCTGCCTTCTGGATGTGGCTGAGCAGGCAGAAAGATGGATGACAATGGAAAGTGTTAGAGAGATTCAGCAAAGAAGAGTCCAATTGGACAGCTCCTTGCTCTTAAATGCGGAGGACCATCTGAGTCCTCATCCCCAGATTCTGATACAGGAAACCAGCGATGAAGTGGAGTGATCAATTTGTATTTTTAAACTTCTAGGGAGTATTGTAGTAGTGAAGAGGGAAGGGAGTCATTGACTCTTCCTCTGAACACCACTGGGGCAGTGTTGCAGATGTCCTGCTCCACAGAGCAAATCCAAAGACAGTAGCGGGGTCCCCTTCCTTATTCTAGGTAAGGAACAAGACGGGTAACAGCATTGGAAGCAATTGGCAGAGTCTTCCCATCATGACATGTCCATGTGTCCACTGGAAAGTCACAGACTTGAGAACAAAGAATTGTAATGATGACAGAGGAGGGCACTGTTGACAAGTGGCATATCAGCTTGGCCAACACAAGTCAAATCTAAAAGTCTGTGGGTACAACTAGTTGATA
Source organism: Peromyscus leucopus (assembly GCF_004664715.2). Taxonomy (NCBI): domain Eukaryota; kingdom Metazoa; phylum Chordata; class Mammalia; order Rodentia; family Cricetidae; genus Peromyscus; species Peromyscus leucopus. The sequence goes on from NC_051069.1 coordinate 54,533,987, forward strand.
AGAGGGTGTTATACATTTCAAATTTGCTAAGAATGTGAATTTTAAGTGCTCTCACCACAAAATAAGTACTTTAGGCTGAGCCACACAAATGAGTTCTTGGTGCAAACAAAGCACAGGGCGAAGCGGGTGTGCCAGCTGGTAGAGGGCTGTGCTACTCTAACTGAGATATTATTTTGCATGTCACCAAGGCATCATTTAGTTTCCTATGGCCTTTTGTTTCTCTAGAGTCCATGCCCTCCCACTCATCCATCTACAGCTCAGCAGCCTGAGGTCAAGAACTTCCCTGTAGACTCCAGAAGCCTTCTCCATATGTAGTTTTTCTTTGCTCTTCCTTTGTTAATCAGCATACACCATGAAAAAAAACCCAACTTGTATTTTCTTCAGAGATATTATAATGAAGAAATGGAAAATAAATTTGATTCATAATAGCCATTTCGAAATAAGAATAATAAAATGTGCAAAGGACAAATTTGTGCAATAAGCCAAGAGGTCTCAGAGGTCCACCTTCTCATTTCCTTTCTTTATAGACATCGGAAGAAAAGATAGGTCCTTCCCCATGGGATATCTTAGTATAAAGATCCAAATGCATAAAGCAGAATGATAAACTTATCATGAGGTGTCTGTTGTGAGAGCTACTGAATTTGAAATAATTATGTGTACAAGTGTAGCTATTGTAGAAACCATCCTCTTGGAAAGTGTAACTCCAAATTATGTAAGCATATAAAATTAAAAAAGAAAAAAAAAAGTGACCTCTCATAGCTGGAATCTAATCAGTGTCAACTACCTGTTAACAACTTAAGAACTTTTAATGCAGCTCCTAGAGCACTACAGTCCTGAGTAAATGAATCTTTGGGCTGCCTCGGATTAGAAAAACAATGTTTCTTAGGAGTTTTTGCATTCCTCCCAGACAGCAATGGCTCTTCTGTGCTAAACAGAACTGTGATCATGTCCCACAGTTTCTTAGCACATTTGATTTTGCTTTAAGAATAAGTCTGAGCATCCCTGGGAAGTGGAGGGGTGCCATTCTTCATCATTTTTGCTTTCCCTTTAACTGGGCTTTTTTTGCCATATTCAATGAGCTACTTGCCCCAGATATTTAAAAGTAAAATATTCTCATTTCTACACAGGTCTGATTACCACGACTTCAAGGAAATTGGATCGAGAGCAGCAGGCGGAACATTTTCTGGAGGTAAGCGCATAGAGAGAAGCAGCACTCATTAAAATTGACTTTCGCTAAACTCTCCTAACCTTCATCTCAAGCAAGAACCTTAACACATCTAAGCAGTGGGTTTCCAAGGCATGTGCTCCTCCTGGCCTGATTGATTCCAAATTCAGAGGCTTCCAGTGCAGTCCTCTCCATGTACTGCTAAGGACATGCAGGTGCCTGCACGTCTCTGCCTGGACTTCAGACTCTATCAATAATCAGAGAAGAACATTTGGGAGCAGACCCCTGTGGGCCTCAGCTCCAGATGTCTACAGGATAAAGGCAGCATCACTATAGTTCGAGTGAAGGATGTCATTCGAGAGGATGCTGATCACCTCATTTCTCTTCCTGGGGAGAGGGCTGAGGCTGAGAGGTGCTTCTTGATTCACAGCCCAAGATGACTGCTCCTGAAACTGTAAAATCCACAGCCATAATTCATTAAGACAGGAGCAGCCATAGTGGAAACTCTAAGAGCATTACTTCTGAGGAGAGAGAGAGATTAAAAGACAGTGTAAGGCAACAGATGAGAAAACAGATATGAGAGAGTGTTGTGGGTCTTCTTTCTGTACATTTCCAGGTTCTTTATTGGGAAGCTTGAAGGAGTTTTATAGCACCATGATTTAAGTGTGACGGTGTGATATGGCATGGAGGATGATGTTCAAATTGTGAGGGCATTATTCAGAGCTGATAATGTGCACACATTTGAAATGCTCCTTTTATCCCTAGGACTTGCTCACATGTACCACACCTGCTCACACATACACAACTACATGCCTATACACACCTATACACAACTTTATACCTACTTACCTACATGTGCCTCGAGACATTTGCATACCTTACACATACACTTTCATACCCCTACAAACTTACACACCTACACAAATACACATATACTTGTACTGCACACACACAGCTCTCAAAACTTATCCAGGAATCTCTTTGGAGTCCTCCTCTATTTACTTATTCACCACGAAGGAACTGTGCAAGGAACCCTGGGCATTGAAGTGTTCTGCCTTGTGTAGCCTCAAGCTTTTCATCACACTATATAATTAATCACCCTAGACTTCTATTTCCTTCCCCTGATCCCCTGAAGTATTGCAGAGAATGCATAATACTTATACCTTATAGGGACACTGTTAGTATCAAACATTGTGTTCTATAGCAAAGTATTTTTCAGAACTCCAAGTCCCATGTATAATAGAGTGTTGTTATTACAGCATAACCTTGTGATAATCTGTCTAAAACACCACCTTTATCCATAAAGATAAAGACTACAGTCTTACAAAAAATAATTATAATAATTCTTTCCCCAAAATCCTATTAATAGGCTGAAACTCCAACTGGTTCAGGTTGGTGATGCCAGTATTGTTTTGTGCATTTCTCTACTTTCCAGATGAGGCAGCTAAACCTGTTACCTCCCAGAAGGAGGGAAAAAAAGACAGTGTTTCATGATCCATGGTACCCTGGGGAGGGCATGGTACAGAGCAGGGATGATGTTGTGCTGGAGAGAAGTGATATAAGACTGATTGGAGCCAGTAGGCTTTGCTTCCCACGCACATCCCTGATGCTTACAGAGTCTTCAGAGACGTAGCTGAGTATGGAGAACCAGGCTGGTGCTTGAACTGGTATAGCTTGGGGTCTAGAACCCAACTGCTCAGTGTGATATAAAATCAAGGGATGGAAGGTAGCATAGAAACTAATGTCACAGAGTTGTTACACGATTACAATTTATATGAGATCCTGCGTCCATCGACTGGCACTGAATAAGGGTTGAGGAAAGTAAATGCAGTAATTGAGGCCTTGGCTATTATCACATGGGGCCCTAAGGATAGAACCCTCAGATGTAAACTCCATCTGATTCCTATGAGGGGAAAAAAGAAACAGCAGTCTGGGCAACTGCAATACAGCCTGGTCTCTGCCTGTGACTAGATACTACCCAGTCCCTCTACAGACTGAGGGCAGGAATGATAAGCCATATGATAGTCAAAGGAAGAAGCCACTGAAAAGGTACAAAGAGAATGCCAGAGTGGGGGGGGGGATGAGCTGGTTAGGAAGCCCTATTTAAAGAGGTGGCAATTGATGGCTTGAGTCTGAGATTCTGTCCAAGAAACTGAAAGTAGAGGAGAGTGTCAATGTGGAGAAGGGCAGAGGGTGAGACGGTGGTAAGTCAAAGTGAAAAGCAGCAGGCTGATGCAGTCAGGATCCCATACTTCATCCATGACTGCAGCAGACAGCCATAGCCTATTGACAAGTTGATTACAGAGTCCAGCAGGGCAGGGCTGTAGTGATATTTGTTCCGCCCATGACCTTGGGCTAGCTAGTCCAAAGGAGGTGGTGCTTCCTGCCATTGAACATGACCTCTTATAAGCAGTTGAAAAAGGGTCACATGCACTTCTCCCTGCTCCTGCCTGTAAGGTGGGTTCACTCTGGGTCAGATTGGAAGACAACTTCTGCTGTCTACTCTGTTCTGTATGTGAGTGTATTTTCTCAATTTATATCTTAATAAATTCTGTTACTCATTTAATAGACTCATGTGGATTGATCATAATACAGGACAGCAGAGACAGTGGAAGATTGTGGGACATTTTAGTGAGACCCAGGAAGGACAGTGTGACCTTGGGGATGGTAAGGACAATGTTGATAAAGAAAAAAATTATCTACTCCAGACCCCAGCAGGGATACAGGGACAGGCATGAGGTTAACTTTCTAAAGTTTCCACAGTTGGTAATTTAAGGGTGAAATTATTAAGGCCACTCCACATAGTTAAAAGGGAGGTTTATTTAGTGGTGTAACTTACAAATGAAGGCATAGGTGGGTTGCAGGGTCTGAGGAAGACGTAGCACAGTCCGGTGGTGTTCTCTGGAGAACTCGCAGTCGGTCTACCTCTAGCATCCAGGGTCCAGGAACCAAGAAAGGTGGCGCATCTGGATCTCGGGTCTTCAGGGTCCTCTCTTGGCCCTGCCTTGTAGGTGTGACAGTTACCGAAGCCTCAATGAGGGTTGGAACTTCCAGATCAAAGCTGGAATGGCTACCCACTACAGTTCTGGGTCATCTGAATCAAACCAGTGTGCCCCAGGGCACATCTCATTGCCTTTCCAGTTTCATGACACACTGTCCTCAAAAGTCTACTGAGACTCCAAAGCCAGCTGGATCTTTCTCTTCTCTCTTTCTTCTTCCTCTCTCCTCTCTTCATGTCTGTTTCCCCCTCTTCCTCCCTCTCTCCCTTCTCTCTTCTTCCTCTTCTATTCATTCTCTTGCCCTCAACCTTTAAATTGTATATTTTATAGCCATTGTGTTTATTTTGTGTAATGTCACAGGAGAGTTTGAATATACCCATTTGTTTTAATTGATTATCGAAGGAATATTATAACTAATATTAAGTTATATTAACTATATATTAACCAATAAAACTAGTAATTATAACTAATAGTCCTGCAAAAATAATGCTTGGTAGTACAGACTGGAGTTTTCCATCATTGTACATAAATTTTTGTAGCTGCTGATTCATTTGGAGAATCCTGAGTGTGGAAATTAACCTCTTGGGGAGTTTAATTGACCAGGAAACACTCTGATCCTCTAATGTTCATATTTACCTCTGGTCTATTTCATAGTTTTCCTTTCCAATGAAATGAAGTTGACTTTTCTTGAAAGAACCTGTTTAGACACCTACAGGGCACATACATGCTGTAAAGGAAACCCAGAGGACATGGGTGGTTGGGTGTTGGTGGCTGTCTCCATGATAGAAGGCACTTCAGGTATACCTTGGTTAAAGATAACTTTGATTGTGTGTGGGATGCATGGACTTGTGACTCTGTAGAGAAGTCATATTAGCCTGTGGCTGTCATATTGTTCTGAATCACACCTGTGACCCCATTATTCAGGAGGCTGAGGCAGTTGAACCACAGTTCCAACTAATTTAGTCTCCATAGGAGACTGACTCATCATATCATATCATATCATATCATATCATATCATATCATATCATATCATATATCATGTTATATCATATCATAGGAAGCTGGTTATTCCCAGAATCCAGAGAACTTTAAATTGCAGAAGAACAACAAGGAATGCAGACAGAGTGGCATGCACAGCTTCTGCATCCTCCAAGATTTCTAAGTGTTAATTCTCAATTACCTTGGAAGTCACTTATGTGAAGATATTCTGCTGCTCTTCTCTTACCTTCACAGATGCAAAAATATATGTGTAACTCATACATTCAACCTTTATATATCCTTGACAGGCAGCCGTGGCTGTGGTGTGGGAGGCCAGTTACTACATCCACAGTTAGTGTTGGAAATAAACACATTAATTAGTGAATAAGCATCATGGCTTGGTAGTTTTGTCTTTGGTCCAGATTACTCCATTTTCAGAGAAATCAGCTACAAAATAAGTAGCAAAGGCACTAGCTCTTTCTTGTAGTATAATCACTAATGTGATTATACTACAAGGTATACTTTAGCGTCTTGCCTATCAGATGCTGAAGCACCCCAAAGGTATAAAATTGATTTCTCCAGGTATTGAATCAAGGCCACTAGGGAAGCCAGGCCTTCATTTCAGGAGTGTCTGACTCTGTTAGACTACAGAACTCGGATGTAGTCTTGGACCTCTCTAGACCTCATATTCCTTGTAGATGAATTTCTAAACTATCTTATTAAATAGAAAACATGGAGCCAGATATAGGGGTGAAAACCTGAGACAGATCAGAGGAATAGGAACAGCCGTATGCTAACCTCATCTCACCAACTCCACAGCTTCCAAAAGAGCCAGTTACTTCCTGTCTACCCACGCCTATATGCCTTGCTGTTCTGCCATCTGATTTGCTCTCTCTGTCCAGCCACATCACTTCCTCTTCCAGCCCAGCTCTGTCACTTCCTGCCTGTCTGTACAGACCTCCAGACCTCCATGGTAAACTAGTGTTGGCATTTAAGGCATGTGCCACCATGCCTGGCTCTGTTCCCAGTGTGACCTTGAACTCTCAGAGATCCAGACAGATCCCTGCTTCCCAAGTGATAGGATTAAAGGTGTATGCTATCTTTGCCTGACTTCTGTATTTACTTATAATGGCTGGCTTTTTCCTCTGATCTCTAGGCAAGCTTTATTTATTAGAGCACAAATAAAATCTCACCACATTTCCTCCCCCATAAAGAGGAATAACAGTCTTTGTCTCTCAGTTGATGTAAAAAGTAGATGAAATGACAGCTGAAAGGTGCTCGGGGGTAGATGTTAGGGAATGTGTGTGAACAATGAAGGCATGGTCATTACAGACTGGCATTCTTGCCTCTGTGCTCTACACCTGGGGAACTCTGACTGCTATGTGTATGACATGACTGGGGTCACCCTAAAAGAGGGTGTTGGAGGCACGTTCAGCACATGGGAAAAAGTATGAGCTCAGAGATAGAAGCCAAGGGCCTTGTGCCTCCTTCCTTTGCATAAGGATTGACAAGTTAAATTTTCTCCAGCTATGATTTTCTTTATCTGTAAAATGGAAGTAGCAACACCTTGATTTATACACACAAGGCACAGAGAGCCAGGCACTTACAAAGCCTCCAAAACACTGCCAGCCCCTCCCTCTTCCTTCTCCTCCTTTCTCCCTGTCTTCAAAAAAACGCCGTCAGTTACCTTTCTTTTCTGTAGCTGCCCCAGCAGTTGACTCTCTCATATTGAATTGATTATTCTTATACACACACACATATACACACAGCAACGCACACACGCACACACACACACACACAAAGTTCTGACTTAATTGTGTCTTTATCTTGCTTACAAAAAGAGCATGATTCTGCTTCTCTTTTGCTTTTGAAATGATGTTCTGTTAGGGGCTGGATATTCTGATTAAAATCTCCCAAAACAGAGAAAGTATTTTATTTGTAAATCAAAAAATATGACAGGATAGGACCAAGTAACCAGTATAGAGACAGCAAATGAGAAATTATGCTGAATATGTGTATAACTTGAAGTAGCTGAGAGAATATGGTGAGAGTTTATGCAGTAAAATTGGTATAAATGTCAAATCATAGCAGAGATATACCTAAACCTACAGACATGTGTATTATTTAGTGTCTGTCTTTTTCACAGACTCATCCATCATCTTCTGTAGGATGCAACTCATGTGACTCTGATTTTCGGCATGCCTGGAAGTCTCTTCACTTTCCTATTAATGAAGTTTATCCTTTGACAATTTTATTCAGATATTTAATTTAATCAGGCATTCTGGTTACTCTCTCCCCACAATAAGAGAAATGTGCTGGGGTTCAGTAAGTTTGTACACACTTTCTCTTGCCTCAGATGTAAATCCATTTGCTAGTGAACATGTTTCCCTGGGACTTCTCTACTTTGCTAAGCATCTGCCATTGAAAGATGATAATTTCTGTAAAGACAAGTACAACCTCACTTCACCCTGGTATTTCCAGAACTTAATTCTAAGAGAGTTGGAAGGTGTCTCCTGGGTGTCCTGTATCAGCCACTTCTCCTGTTGCTGTGAAGGAAGGAAGGTTTTTTGTCTCATGTCATCCCACTCTGCATAGAGGCCACTGTTTGAACCACAGCCTGTGTTCAAAGCCCAAGAGCAGTTCCTAAATCAGTTTCCTATTGGAATCTGTCACCCCCAGGAGATGACAAATATCTAATCCAGAAAGGACATCTTAGATTTTTTTTAGTGATGCACTGTTGTGATCCCTGGCATGCTACTGTGCACTTTTAAAGATGCTGATGCATCAGGATTAGACATGGAGCTAAGCTCTGTGCTAATATATACTTTCCTATGATGCTATTGAAATGGTGTATACTTCCAGGTAACTACTTCAAATAAAACAGAAAAAAATCAACATTGTTGACATAAACTACTCTTTAGTGCTGTAATTACAAAGCCTCATGAACACAAAGCTCTCCAGACCAGGCAGCCAGAATCCACAGAGGGATCTGACCAAACTAGACCATCTTCACCACTGGAGAGAGGCATGATTCCTTCTGCATGCCTCTGTGTCAGGAAGAATCCCTCAGGCAAAGTCTGCCTTTCCAAGCCTCTGAGGGCTCTGAGGAGGTGGCAGGGAAAGCAGGAAGCCATGCTAAATTCCAAGCTCTACTCTAGCCTTATTGGCAGAGATCCAAACCAGCAGCAGACAGGCTCTCATGGTTTGCAGGAATTGGAGACCCTCTTGTTGTTTTTAAGAAGGGAACAAGATAAGGTTTTTTATTTATTCAACATTTATTAAACAGAGGATGTTCTGTATCTATCAGCCATAGCCAGGGCATGCCTCTGCATGAAAAATCACAACCCCCTGCCCAAGGCCATGACAAATCCAGGATCTACACTTCAATACATCTCTGCAAAGCCATCTGCCCCTCTTCAGAAATGTTTCCAAGGGCAAGTCACTTAAAAGTTTCTGTAGACCAAACTAATCAATTTCTGATGATTTAAAGCATATACATGGACCAGGATTTTGCTTTTAGGCCACCAACCACCTCTCAAACCATGACATGGAGTTTTCTTATTAGTTATAAATGCTCAGCCTACCTTAGGCTCATTTCTGGCTAGCACTTGTAGCTTAAATTAACCTGTTTCTTTTTATCTACCTTTTGCCTCAGGGTTTTTTACTTTTCTTGCTTTCTTTATATCTTACTTTCACTGCTTCTTGTGTCTGCTGGCTGGTGGCTGCCTGGCTTCTTATCCCAGGTGTGTCCCTTTCTTTCTCTCTTCCTTCCTCTCTTGTTCTTCTCTCATTCTTTTCTCCTCCTATTTATTCTCTCTGCCCGCCAGCCCTGCCTATCCTTTGTTTGCCTAGCTATTGGCCATTCAGCTCTTTATTAGACTAATCAGGTGCCTTAGGCAGACAAGGTGAAACAAATGCAACACATCTTTACATGATTAAACAAATTCAGCATGAACAAATCTGATACATGTTTGCACAGTTAAATAATATTATATAGCATAAACAAATGTAACACATCTTTGCATAATTAAAACAATATTATACAATATAAATGTCCACATACAAACACACAGAGAGGTAGGGACACATACATACATATACACACTTACATGCACACACAGGGACATAGACATATATGTACATATAAACACATATGTATGCACACTAACACACAAATTCATATGCACACAGACATATATACAGCATGCACATACACACTCAGACACAGAAATATATATACATACATACATATATACACAAATACATAAACAGAATAAATACAAATGCATGTGCACACATATATACACACATACATATACACACATAAATATATATGCATACAAACATATGCACCCAAATGCCTATATACATATATGCACATAAATACATACATATATACACTCACACGCACACATAGAACTATACCTGCATGCATACGTAATACACACAAATATATATGCACAATAAATACAAGTGCACATTCACACATATATACACACATACATGTACATACACAGGCATACACATATGTACCCACATGTCCACATACATATGTACATATATGCGTACACTTAGATATACAAACATGTATGTACACAACACACATATACATACATATACTCATGCACATACATTTATGCATCTATATACACAGACACACATACTATATACCCACCAACCCTATTCACACATACATACATACATATATACATAATACACACATTCATACGTTAGTACATATACACACACACAAACACTTATGAAAGGGAGAAAAAACCTAAACTACTCTAAATTTTTAAATTTTAAACTGACTAGGGTAGGATGTAGTCAGAAGTTTTCCTGTGTCCCCCTATGCCCCACCTGCCAGACATTCTACAAGACACAGCAAAAAATGACTAAGAAACTCTAGACCTATGGGCTGAAGATGATGGAAGCCCCAATGTTACAGAGGAACTTTGGATGACTGTCCAGGCAGTCAGCTGTCTATGTCATTCTAGATTTTTGGAAGTTGCTTACAATGCATTTCCTGTTTACTTAGGTAATATTATATCCTTCTTGGGTCTTTGATGTAGCTGAAGACTAGATAGTTATAATTTTCCTTGGATATGATAAAAGATAAATTAGATATGAAACTTTAGACTCACAAATATAGGATAGATAATAAAATATTTTCTTTAATTTTGCCAAATACAAATAGACTAGATATTATAATTGTAATTATTGCTTGATAACTGTTTATATGTAATTTTACTATGTTAAAGTTAATCCCTTCATTTTTGATTATACAGAAAAGAGGAAATGATATGGGATGTCTTTCTGTATGCTGTGAATGTGTTGCTCTATTGGTTGATAAATAAAGCTGCATTGGCCTATGGCAAGACAGCTTTGAGGCAGGCAAGAAAATCAAGCAGATAGACAGGAAGAGAAAGAAGAGGAGGAGAAACACCATCCCACCATCCAGGGAGCAGCATGTAATGGCACATAGGTAATTCCACAGAACATGTGGCAAAACATAGATTAATAGAAATGGGTTAATTTAAGTTACAAGAGCTAGCTAGTAAGAAGCCTGAGTCATAGGCCATATAACTTACAATTAATATTAAGCTTCTGAATGATTATTTTATAAGTGGCTGCAGGACCACTGGTGAGAGAGATTTGTCTGGACCATGCAGGGCTGGGCAGGACACAGGAAAACTTCTGCCTACATTAGGATTTTAAGGAGTACAGTTACTCTGAATTATGAAATGGTTTCCAACATGTGACTATGATGTACAGCATATAATACAAAACATATATTCATGTTGCAGGAAAGGAAAAAGCAGAGAGAGGGAGACATGCAAAAGAACATAAACAACTAGAAAAACTTTAATAAGGAAAATTTAATAGCATCCATAACTTCCCCAATCACTTTTTCTATTTTGTTATGTGATCTCTCAGAACATGTTTGCTTTTACATGCATACACATATCTATTACATGTAACCTCACATAAAAGCTGTCAAATATGGCTGAAGAGAGGCTCAGTGCTTAAGGCATTTGCTGCTATTGCAGAGGTCCAGAGTTCGGTTTCCATCACTCCCATCAGGCAGTTCACTGTCTGTAAATCCAGCTCCAAGGGCTCAGGCACCATCTTCTGGCCTCTGTGGGTACCTGCATACATGTGCACACTCACACATGCAGGCATCTACATACGTGTAAATCTTTCAAAGCTGTCAAATCTCTTGTAATGCTGTACATATTCTTTTAAAAACATTTCTCATCTATTGTGTTCATTTATATATTAACAAATTCATGTTCCTCCCCCCATGGGATCTCATTAGACAGTACTCCATGGTAGTAGACTCTGTAATGACCTTAAGCAGGGAACCACCCATCAGAGGACTGCATGGATTTTGCCTGCCCTTCCTTCTAGACCCTCTGCTTACATGTCTGTACTGTTGGTATGCAGCCCACTCAGAGGCTCATGGATCAGTTTGAAGACAGACTGTTGAAATCAACCCACATCACATAACAGATGACTTGATTAGGCTGCACTGACACAGTTGCAGAGGATCCCTGCTGGCCTAAGCCTGCAACCTCGGGGCCTCTGCAACTTACCCACAAACACCAGCTATTCCTCTCACTTTCAGGGCAGAGTGACATTCTATACCACAACCACATTGTAACCATCATTTGCCAAAGGTATCAATAAATCCTTTACATTCTTAAAATATCCCCATTGACCAACATCTTTGAACCAGCTCATCTAGATGATGGGGTGTTAAAATACTCAAGGAAGGGTAAGCATTTACCAAATATGAGCATGTGAGCAGCAGCCACATTTAACATTGCTGCCTGCCCTATCTACAGGTGACATTTTGTGATGTCAATGGAGACATGATGTCAATCAGTAAGTACCCTGGCTAAGGCCCAGTGTGTCTTTGAGAGGGCATGCATGCCATCCTAGGTTGGAAAGAAAAATCTGGCTCAGTTGTTAAGAGCGCTTACTGCTCTTGCAGAATACCTAGATTCAGTCCCAGCAACTACACTGCAGCTTGCACCCGTGCGTTACTCGAATTCCAGGAGTTAGGACACCCTTTTCTGGCCTCCGAGGACACCAGGAACAGATAGAGTACATATGCATAATGTAGCCAAACACAAAATAAAAGTACATAAATCTTTCTTTGAAAAAAGTAAAGCTAAATCCTGTCAGATGATGCCCATGGAAGCCAGAGAGAGAGAAGCAGCCACTGACGTAGCCCCATCAATTTCCACTGAGGCTGGGGTGTGGGGGAGTCTGAAAACTCGTGGTGTGCATGCTAAGCAGTCATTGCTGCCCTGGCTTAAACTCACTTTCACACAACCTTGATATGTGCTTTTGAGGAACGGATGGCAGAGAAAATAATATGCTTCTACAAAATGCCCTGTTTTGAAGGTAAAATATAAGTAAATATATAATTTATGGATATGAGTCTGTCAAGACCAAAGATTACAGGATCCTTAAAGACTATTTTTGTTTCCTTCCTGGCACTGAGTTAAACCTACTAGACTTATAAATATTGGCTGAACTGAATTGAAAAGCATTTTTTCCCTCCACAGCTTTTCATGTGTTTAAATCAAGGAAGGAGAACTGAGTGGCAGCTCAACTTTACAATTAGTTCTCATCTCAGGGGAGGTCTAGAGCCCTAGGACTGTGGTGGACATTTCCAGAGATGTGAATAAGGAACTGTAGATAAATCCACTTCAGAAATACTAGAAGGCGCCACATGTATGTGGAGGCCAACTGGAGAGAAAAATGAACTTGGACCCTTCGCTCACATTATTACATCATCCACCATAAATTGGTTTGACCCCAGTAGGTCAGAACTTATAGCTCTGGGTATGAAATGACCCAGAAATCAGCACTCGGGCCAGTTTACATCTGGCACTGCATGCCAAGTGTTTACTCTTCACACAGGTGTGTGGACAAAAGGCCTGATACAGCACATTAAGGAAACAAGACAGTAGAGTGATAAGACAGAGATGAGCTCCCATCACAGGGATGATAGTGAGTCCTGACAAAGGAGAGCTACCGAAAGCCATACCTGAGGTCTGGGTTATAAGTTCAAAACCACAAGAGTTGTCAGTGTAGGGAGAAGCATTGTTCTGCTGCTTCTTGTTCTCCTTTTAATTGCCACACACATTTCAATCACATCCAGATGTTCTATTATTGTGGCTACCAACTTGGGAAATTACATTGTAGTCACTTTCAAAGCTGTCAGAACACTAAACCCAACAATGACAGTTTATAACCCATTTTCTCTAAAGTGCTTAATTTTTTTTCTTAACCCTAATGGGTTAGCATTTACATAAAGTCAGGCTTCTTCAACTAAGTTATTCCCATATCTGTAAAGTTACACTTTATGGTTCCCAAAATGTGCATTGACTCCTCTATACATGCCCCCAGCCCATTTTAGTTCAACTTCTCTCTTTGTGCTTGGGCTAGTTTAAAAAATAGAAATTGTGGGACTGGAGAGATGGCTCAGGGGTTAAGAGCACTGGCTGTTCTTCAAGAGAGGACCTGGGTTCAATTCCCAGCACCACATGGCAGCTCACAACTGTCTAGAACTCCAGTTCCAGGGTATTCAACACCCTCATGCAGGCAAACATCAATGCACATAATTTTTTTAATGGAAATTGCTTGACACTTCAATATTAAATAGTTGGATTTTATGATGAAATTCTTTAAATGCCTTTGGGGTGTGTGTATGTGTGTGTGTGTGTGTGTGTGTGTGTGTGTGTGTGTGTGTGTGTTCTGAAAATTGAAAGCTGGTTTAAAAGCTGAGCATTATTAATTTTGAAAATGCATGTTTTCCTACCTAAATTAAAAAATATATAATAGTGTATTTTCTGTTTTACCACTGATATATTTAATATTTCCCAGAAAGTTTTATTCATAATTTTCAGTTGCAAAGGGATGAGTTCTTCGTTCAAGCCCTCAGCATTCTTATGATAATTTAGAAATTGGGAGACTCGGCCACATTCATAGATAGTAAACTGCAGAGAATCAGCCACTTTCAAATCAAACAAAGGCATAGAAAACCTTGAGGGGACTTTTGAAAGGAGACTGTTTCTAACAAGTCAAATTATAGTGTCTATTTCTAAAGTCAATGAAAGGGGGAGTTCATATGAGATGGTTGCTGTTGCTCTTTTGTGGAGGCTGCTTGCATAATCTGTCTGCACTGTGCCTAGCACCCCATTGAACTCAATAAATATGTAGTGCTGGTAATGTTAGTGCTCAGAATTCATTTCGCACTTTCACATCTTTTGAGTGTCATGATGTTCTGCCTGCTAGGTGCAGGGAATTTTAATTTAATGCCCTCTTCCAGCTTTGGGAGTGTAATGACCCATGTAAGGTAATCCTCTACTCCAGCAGGACATTTTTGGAGCAAAGCCACAGAATTGTCCAAGAATTCATTAAAGAAAATCAGAGGAACTTTTCTTCCCACACTAAAATGCAGAGGCTTAGCTGACTGGCTTTTCCAATCTGTCCTCAAAGCCATCTGCATCATTATTTCCCAACACATACACACACACACACACACACACACACACACACACACACACACACACACACAAGAAAAGTAGAATGTGTCTATGATACTTAAACCACTCTAATCATCTTCAATTACACTGTGATCCCTGGCAGAAGTTGGAAGGGAAAAAATATAAATAAATAAAAGGTCGAGCAGGAAGCCACCTACCCCACACCCCGCTGCCTTTAGCCTGGCCTAGCTATGATTTAGGACTATCTGTAAGCTTCCGAATTTCTCCCATGAAGTCAAGGTTCCTTTTGGCTAAATAGAAACTGGCACAGGCAGCTGTGGTTCTTCCTGCCTTGCTTTCATGATGCTGAGGATGGAACCCAGGATTTTCCACATATCGGGCAGACATTCTTCATGGACCACACTCACAGTCTCACAGATCATTTTGTTTTTTAAATCAATCATGTCTTTAGTTCTGACACAATTCCAGGCATCTACTGGGCACAGTGGAACTATTTATTTGAAGAATAAATGATCCATAAAGGGAAGTACCAGCTACCTATAAAAACTCCTGTCTTGGTTATTTTGTTTCTAAAAAAGAAAAAAGAAAAAAAAAAAGCTATTTTGGGAACCTTACAAAATCTTCAGCTTTTTCCTTGTCTCACTTAGAAATCATAGGGTAACTAGACTACCTTAAAAATTGAGCTCATCAAGCAATGGAATACAATTGTGGGGAATATTTAAATTACTATCAAATCAAGGTGAATTATCATTCATGTGAGCACAGAGCCAGCTTTTTTTTTTTTTATCATTGTGACAAAATTCTTGACAAACAAGTCAAAATGGAAAGATTTGTGGGCTGGCTGTCATGTCAAAGGTTTCGGTCCATCTCGGCAAGGAGGGCAGAACAGTGGCTCAGTTAGGCACATACACAGAGAGCAGACCTTTGCTGGCAGGGCCTCTAATTCCATCTGTGCCCCAGCCTATGGGAGGATACCGTCCATCTTCAGGATCAGTCCTACCATTTGGTTAATCTTCTCTAGAAATGTCCTCACAGACATCCAAAGGTATACTTACTAATCTCCTAGCTACTTGTAAATGTACTGAAATTGGCAATAAAGATTTACTATCACACATCCCATGATAAATAATAACCAGGAGCAGACATAAATGCACACATATATAGATTTTCCATTTTATAAAGCACAGTAATCCCCGGAAAAGATTGCCCTAAAAGAGTTGGGGCTATCAGAGTAGCACTAATTAGTTGGGGGAGAATGCATAACAGAACTTTGTGTGAAAGTGGGAGAATCAGCCTCTATGTGGGATGGGGTCCAAGACTTCACCTAGAGAAGGGCGAGAGCTCCAGGCTTTGAATAAGAAGGGGAACAGCATCAAAGAAAACAGCACACATGATTCCAGCACCGACATGTGTAGTAATGGATGTGATACTCTCGGGGGTTGCGACACAGGGAACCTGATTGGCAAGCTGAGTCAGAATTAGAAGAGGAAGGAGGATGAAAACTTGGGTCTGCGAGGCTGAGCGCAGTGACAACACCTGGAATGCAGGGATGAAGAAGATGCGCCTTTGTACTTAGAGTCTGACATCCAGGTAGAGAGGAGGAAGAGCGGGTGTGCAGGTCTCACTACCACAGCCTGGGGAAGCACACCAATAAGATAAAAGTGGCGCAGGAAAGAGGTGGGCAGAACTCTGGGACTGTGAAGAGAAGACGGAGGGTCACGGTCTGTCCCAGAGGTCAGAGCTGGAGCCACCAGCTCGCCAGAACAGACATCATGAGTTCAGTTCATGTCTATGGATTCCTCTTTACATGAAACCCTGTGGTTTGCCACCAGCTCATCCTGCTTGCTTATCTCCTCCTTCCCATACATGTAATGTCAGTGGAAAAGAAGCTCTGGGTAAGCATTTTCCGGAAAACCAAAAGGTCGTGTTTTGTTTGTTTGTTTGGTTGGTTGGTTGGTTGTTTTTTTTTTTTTTCATTAATTTTTCCTGTACATTTACATGTATTTCAATTTTGCTCATTTTCATAAAGTTCTTGACTCACAGGATGTGATCAATTGCTGTTTTTCCAAACATTGGTGCTTGACTTAAGGCTGGAGCATTTCAGTTTCCTTCTTAGCTGTGTGTTTCCTTGGGATTTGATCCAAGGAGTCAGCCATTCACTAGTGTTATCTGAAGAATGTGTCCCAGAGGCCGGCTGTTATAGAGACTCTGGGGTAAGCGCAGGACTCTTCCTTTTATCATAGTGAGCCTCTCTTCTTACTGGGGCAGCAGCCCAGAGAGTATTTGCTCAGAGGGAGGATCATTGTTATAACAGCACTCTTTACTGTGTGGAAAGAGACTCATGATTGTAGTCGGGCCAACCATAATTGCAATAAAGATTCTGCCAGATATCACTGAATGGATGAGAGAAAATTCTGATTCCATGACAATTTCAGTGTCCTCGGCTATAAATGGAAATGATTACAACCAACTCATTGGGTATTTGAAATGTTATATAGAAGCATAAACAGAGAACAGGAGAGTGTCTAGCACGGGGCGGGCACTACTGCTAGTTTTCTTCTTAAAGTTAAAAAAAAAGGTACACATAATAAAAATCATACCTTGTCTCCCAAAAGATAGTATAATCTTAAACTTGTGATTCAATAAGAATGTTGTTTAATGGAAACAAAGGAGAAAGGCATTTTTGACGATTATGAAAAAATAGCAACTGCCATCATCAAGGACACCCCTTTGCCTTCGTCAGGGCACCTGCTCAGCTCCCTGCTAACAGCAGCCTTGTGTTGTGGGTGAGTGAGGAGGGTGAGTGGTCTTATCTTGAAGACCTGTCAGGAGGATCACCATGACTCCCACTCCCACAGAGGAGGTTGATAAGTGAGTCTTTAGAGCCTTAGAATTACATGGAATGGCTTTGTCACCCAAGTGACAAGAGGCTTCACTTTGATAATGCTAAATCTGTAGAGGCTGACAAGTAAGATCTCTGCATGAGGGGCCGACGAACATGGGAGAGAGTGTGTTTCAAAGAGTTCTGTGACAAACCGCTTTTCTCCTCCATTAGTCCTGCCATGTGCTTTGGCTACTGCATTTGTATTAATTTAAACTTGATTTTAAACCATTTCTACAGCTATTCCTTGATAGTCTAGAGTGTGTAGCTTTTGTCCTCAGTATGATGAGGACAAGGATAAACAAGACATGGCATGTTAAATCCCCACCTTCTGAAGTCCAGAGAAGCCTGTATCAAGGCAAAATGGTCAGCCATGGTCCCCATAAAAAGTGTTTTTGTTCAAAATGGCACTGGTAATGTGAACGTTGCTAAGCTTTCTCTGAAGTGACTGTGGAATTTCAAAATGGCCGACCCTGAGCTTGACCCCAAGGAAGCCTGCTCTACTCTTTCTGTCCTTCTTATCCTGAGACACTGACGACAAGTTTCCATGGTGTAGCCCTCCAAGAGGAGAGAACTCCCTTCCAAACTTTCCTTCCTGATGCTCAATAGGCCACCGAGAGCATATGACAGGGTGTCCCACTTTCTGGAGAGAATGAGTGGACCACCAAGCTGATCTGTGAATGGCTTTGAAAGTAAGAAAAAAATACTACCTCAGAGCTATATAGTGGTTGGCTGGAGCTAGGGGAGCTTGGGCTGACCCAGACTTAACTTTCTACCTTCATGCTCCCACACAGAGCACACAGGAGAAGGTATGAGGGATCTGAAAGAGTGCTCCCACACAGAGCACACAGAGAAGGAGTGAGGGTCTAAAAAGTAAAAACTGACAACCTGGAAATCCTGTCAGGCATGACTCCAAGCACATAGAACCTGCAATTACTTTTCTGCTTTCTTTATTTAGTGTCTATTTCTCTACCTTCTCCAGACCATAAACAAGTTAAAATGAAATCTACATTGTTCTCCATGATTCTACAGCTTCTAGATCAGTGCTTGCCAAATAGAAAATTTTCAGGAAATATTTGTGAATGAGTGAACCTCTGCAGGTGTTCTGCTAGGTAAATTCCCAAGGCAGTCATTCACAAAGACAGCTGCATTGCTGGTGAGTCAAACAACACCCCACACCTCCTACCAGGTTCATCCCAGAGGAGTGCCTGAGAAATGTGAGCCTGTGTCCTTCTCTATGCTTTGAGTAATATCATCATGTCATGTCTGATCAGATATGTGATCTATACACATGGAGTGAGACATTCTTGATTTCTGTGGCAACATTTTTAAAGTATCATGTTATTGAATCTTACTGAATTCTTGTACTACAGTTGTTATACTGTTCAGCCATCTCGGAATATTCTGTGAATGTGCTGCTCAGAATGCCATTTGCTTTCTGACTCCTGCATCTAAGGGCAGAGCTGAGCAGCAGGCATATAAGTTTAGAGCTGGTGGGAGGAGGGCATTAATTCCTTCATGTTCAAGGAGAATGTTAGCCAATTATTACATAATGAACCATAAGCTGCTAAGGCTTGGTAGCTTTCTGTCCCCCTACATTTTCTCACATTTAACTCACAATAACCCTAGTTCTTGTCCTTTATTTTCACGTTAATTATATGCATGTGTATATATTCTCTATATATGTTTTTCATATACTTAGGTTTTTTTTCTGTAATTTTTTTCAAATTTTATTTGGCAGTAGGCATCGTATTAGTAATTCATAATGGATCTTATTCTGAATCAGAATTTGCTGTTCCAGGGAACCTGGAACATGAAAAAAGCCATGAGCAAAGCTGTCTACCTCCGTCCTGGCATGGAATGCTACTCTTGGTGGTACCCATTGCCATTTAAGGGTAATGCATACTTGTTGCATTGCTCTGATTGCTCTCTGCTCTCCCCTGTGGATTTGTTTTGTTTATTTGTTTGTACTTCAAGATAGGGTTTCTCTGAGTAGTGCTGGCTGTCCTGGAACTTGCTCTGTTGACCAGTCTAATCTCAAACTCAGGGATCCACCTGCCTGTGCTTCCAGAATACTGGTATTAAATGTGTATGCCACAATGCCTAGCTGTCTCCCCTGGGTTTTATCCCACTCTACAGGGGCTTGGCTAATGATATTTGTGTCCACAACTTGTAGACTATAGACATGTAGAATTTGAAACATATACCTTCTCCAGAGATGGCCTAAAGGATACTTGCTGAGGGACGATTTTACCTTTATCTCCTCACTGCTTAATACAATGCCTAAGCCTCAGGCCCTGAAAACTATGGTGGAATAATTACCAATTGATCTTCCAGGGAACTTTAATATCTTTGCAACTCTAGGATTGATTATCTTCTTAGACCTAGAGTTTGATGCTCCAAAATTAAAACAAGAAGTCACTGTTAATATGATTGTTTAACCTATAATTTAAAATGCTTAAAAATAGAATTCAGTTGAATTTTCTTTAGGGACTAGAAAGGCACAATAAGATGGGCTACATGATTAGTCTCTATAATGGATCTATATAATGGATCTACTCTTCTTTCTCTTTTTTAATCATACAATTGGAGCCATGCTTTTGTCAAAAAATATGGCTTAAGGTAGTGAACTGTGATGGACTTGATGAAAGAGGCAATTTAACAGTGTTGTGTTTCACATTTCACAAAAGGGTATAAAAATATTTTCAACCTTTTTTAGAAAAATGCAGCACACCTCTAACTCTGTGTTTATTTCCCTTCCTTTATCCTTACTTTCAGATTCAGGAAATTAATTATTTTCTATCTTTTAATAGTAGCTTGAATCACATTAATAGCCATCTAGATGTGATTAGCGTTTTACATTTTAAATGAATTATCATTAAAGTGTGTCAATGCTTCAAATTCAAACTCTGCTAAATTAGCTCCTTTAATTTAAATGTTTATCATCCTCTGAGGGTTTCTCTACCAACCATCTAGGGCTCCAGCTTAGAGTTCAGGAGTAAAACACACAGCATGTGTCACAAAGGGAAAAATCAGGCTGCTGGAAGAAATATGTGACCGTGACACAAAACAGCAAGTCCAAGCTCACTAACTGTTGGCCATAGAAAACAGGAAGTAAACAGCTATGTCCTTTTGGTTTATTGGGTGTTCTAAAATTAGATTACTGTAATGATTGTCACAGTCTGTAATTTTAAAGGAACATTTTAACTGCATCCTCTGACTGGGTGAGTATTATGGTATGCGTGTTACATCTCAATAAAGATGGTTTGTAAAAGCTGTGTCCTGGTGGAGGATAGAAATAATGGAGGTAAACATATGGAGGCAACATGATTCTAAAAATCCCACAACTGAAACAGGCTGAAACTGCGGCTCTCAGAACAAATGTCACCTCACTGAGGACCCTCCTAAGAGTTTCTTTTTGTCGTCGGCTTCCACTGAATCTTTTGAGACTCAGAAACTTCAACCTGACCACGCTGTTCAGCAGGTGATGCTGGGTTCCATTTGAATAGGTCTGTTCTTGAAATGTGTGAAATATGAGACACAGCTGCCCCAGGAACTCATCGCCATGTAACAACACATGATGACTTAATTACCAATCATTCTTCTTCTTTGGCTTTCAGTATGTAGGTTACTGGTATCTGCAGGGCTCATGCAAATTGTGATCATGGGGTCGAGAATGGTTGTCTCATGCCCTGCAACTGGCAGGGCCTCATCTCTCTTCTGTGTGGCCTCTTATTGTTTAGTTTGATACTGTAATAATCTAGGTTCACAAGTACAGCAAGGGCAGGAACTAGAAAGCCTCTTGTAGCTCAGGGTTGTGACATGGCAATGCCCCTTAGACTGTCTTTCAGTGACTAAAGCAAGTCTCCAAGCCAGGACAAATTCACAGGGCATGACAATGGAGCCCATTGACAGTGCAGCTGAATCTGTCTAGATTATCCTATCTTGTAAAAAGGATGACTTGGCCCTGAGTACTGCTGAATAGGCACAGAGTGTTATGTATTTATCAGGATTTGAAATAGTTACCCTGGACTGAAAGCGACAGCAAGTTTGGCCAACATTTAAATTTCATTTGATTTAAAAAAACAGGTGAAAACCACCATACAAACCACAGCACTGAGCTCCAACTAAGATCAAATGTTAGTGCTTTGAGATACCAAGCACTGACTCCTTCTATAAACAGACTGGGAATAAGGATTGCTTTGTACTCTTAACGAATGCACCATTTAAGTGGGACCCAACACCGTGCAGAGGTATGAAAGCCAGGATTTCCATTACAGTGTGGTCAGTCCACACTACACAGTTGAGGATCAACTGCTTATAACAAATGTTCTGATCCTGGACATCTGCAGCTAGAATTTTTCTCACTGTAGTAAGAAAAGCTTGGGAGATGAGCAGAGTCTTCCAATAAAAACAAGACAAGGGGAGAAACACCCCAAACTCTGCTAACCATTGTTAGAGGAGTTTATAAAATTGGAAGCCTTGGTTAAGATATACACCATAAGGTAAATCAGCAACAGGTAGTCCAGAATCACCAGATATGATTTCATAACCTTATTACAAACATCACCCACTGTCAGCTTCCCCAAGAATCCTCTTTCTGTCAACTCTGACTTCAGGGTGATGATAGCAAAGTAAGTGTCCAACCCAGGTTATCTGATGAAGTTTCAGAAAACTAGAGGAGAAAAAATAGAAGGGGAGAGGAGTGAAGGAGCCAGGAGGGAGAAACCATGCCAAAGAGCCGTGCTGGGCACTATGCCACAAGTTCATTTTTCAAGCTGTAATATTTTCAATTTTCAAATTAGCAAGTTACTAAAATACCTGCTTTCTAAAGTTATAAATTATAAACTACTCTATCAAATTTACTAGCGTATCAAATACTGTGTTTCATGAAGTTCACACTGGATGGAATTGCTAAGAGCCATGATAAGCTATGGACATTGGGCCTTTTCATTTTCTGTGTTCATAGTAGCACTTAAGGATGTTCATGTCGTCAGAATGAAAAGCACAAGAGGCTTAATCTTTTTAGCAATGTCTAATATTCAGTCAAATATATTTAATGGTCAATACCTAAGATTTCAGATACTCTTTTCTTCATAAATATGAAATTTGTTATAGAAAGATGTGAATCAGCTATATCAATAAATAATACTAAGAGTTTCATTAAATACTTATTAAAATATGAATCTTAAACATGTTAATTATGATATATATGTATATTCATGTCTTTATGTGTATCGTTAATGTTGCTAAAGATGCTAAATTCTCAGTATTTCAAATGGGGCCTGTGGAGTGAACAGATATTTGATGCCCCAAGCAAACTCTCCACATATGACAAGATAAAAGTTAACAAGAAGCTTGCCTGCAGCATCAAATTAAGGTTGAAAAGTCATCCTGGTTAAAAGCATTAAAGTGATTATTATGCAATCATACAAAAATAGCTCAAGGAACCTGAAACATTCACAAATGATGAGTTAATCTGTTACTACCTGGCAAGTGGGATCTATGGTGAATGGGATGTGGCAACTGAGTAGATGTGTGCACATAGACTCTACCTGAAAAGTGGGAATAATCCAGGGCAGTAGAAGAAAAGCAAGAATGGGATGCCCCAAGAGAGCAGGACACTAGCAAAAGCATCTCACTGATAAATCCTCTCAGTAGAAATCTTAGACACTTTCTGTTTCTCTCAATAAAGTAAATGCCCATAAAATACTGTTCTTAAGACAGAGTAAAACAATCGTCACCTTCAACTTCTTGGAAGTCTTTAAGAGCTGCTCAAACTGCCGAATCTAATATGAGTTCCTATTAGCTATGCAAACAGTTACAAGAAAGAAATGTTTTGGTAAATTTAGCACATTGATTTTTGGCAAATTGGCCTCTGGCAAACTGGCCGTTTTGTATATTGTTTATTTCAATGTATTGATTTTTTTAAGCACACTGGCTTTCTTCTGAGCTGGTACCCTCAGAGAACAAACTGGATAAGCAAAGATTCATTTTAAAAATGTACATCAAATGCTGCCGGACACTGGCTGGGAAGAGGGTGCAACCCAGTGACAGAGGCATTGCCCCTGAGCTCTTGGGATCTATGGGTGTGAAAGGAAGGCAGGAATTAAGTGAACGCTCAACAAACTCTTATATAGTGTTTTGATAACCATGATACAATGAGTAAATAGTGTCTGGGAGGAGAACCTAGGAACAGAACTCCTCTTACTCAGTCCATAGAAAATCTGCAGAATATAAAACTCAGGTTCCACTCATGGACACAGACAAAAAGATGAGAGTTGACCATCTGGCTATCCTACCAAATGAGCAGGTTATCAGAGGTTGGCTGCAGGGAGACACAGACCATGGGATAAAGAACATACTTCAAAAATCTCCAATGTTCACCTCTGGCAGGGTTCTATTTTTTCTTTATTTTTTTCATTTATTTTGCATATCAACCTCAGTTCCTCCCTCCTCTCCTCCCGTTCCCTTCCCCCACCTCCCCCCTACCTCACACCCCACCCCAATCCACTCCTCCCCTATCTCCATTCAGAAAGGGCCAGGCCTCCCATGGAAGTCAACAAAGCATGGCACATCAAGTTGAGGCAGGACCTATCTCCTCCTGCTGCATCAAGGTTGAGTGATGCAACCTAGCTTGGGGATTGGGTTCACAAAAGCCAGCTCAGTTGACGTTTGTCTCTAAAAAGACATCTTAAACTTCTACCTATTCACTTCAAAAATCTCAAAGTGCTGGGCTCTGGATTTGAGGTCACCAATGTTTTTAGCTTCACTAACACTGGAAGGCATGTAATTATGAGAAGTTCTGATTGTTTGCAACTTGTTTAAAAACAGATAAACACTGTGTGAGTGGGAGTGTGTGTGTGTGTGTGTGTGTGTGTTGTGTGTGTGTGTATGTGTGTGTGTGAGTGAGTGACTTGATTATGGTACATGAATACAATATTATACACATGTAGCATGTAAGTAGCTGGGTTAAAAAAAAAACAGGGTTGTATTAAGTGTGGTACTCCAATAATCGAGGCACATGAGAAGCTGAAGTAGTAGGATTAATAATCCAAGGCCAACATGGATATAAAACAAAACTTGTCTCACAATAAAACAAAAAACAAGGCTCCAACACCTAAGAGAGGAGAAATACTTTCATTTGCAATGTTTACAGAAGAGCTGGGCTGCTGCAATGAACAACAGCCCAGCTTTGACTTGGCTTTGTTTTAAGTCACTATGTATTTACTTCCTAAGGCTACTGTCCAACAAATGACCTCATACTTGTCTTAAGACAACAAGAAATAGTTTGGGAAGGCTAGAAGCTCAACATTAATTTTACTGAGTCAAAATTAACAGGACTCTAGGCAAGAATTTTTCTTTGTTCTAGCTTCCAGCAGCTTCCAACAACTTTGCTATGTTGGTACTTTCTCAAAACTGTGTGCAGGTTCTCCATGGGTGATCCCTGTTTATATGATGAGTATACTTGTAGAGTCAGCTAGGGCTCCACACGCTAGTCCAGGAGATGCTTGGTCATGTTTGGAAGGATGCATGTAAATTGAGGCTTTTCTTTGTCCCACCCCATCCCCTAGCTATTTCCAAATAATCACTCAGAGGCTTATATTAATTATAAGTCTTTGGCTGATATCTCAGGCTTATTACTAACTAGCTCTTACACTTAAGTTAACCCATTCTATTAATCTTTGTATTGCCACATGGCCCATGGCTTATGGGTGTTCTGACATCTTGCTCCTTTGGCAGCTGGTAGTGTCTGCTCCTACTCTGCCCTTCTTCATCTCTGTATTCAGTTTGATTGTACTGCCTAACCTTATTCTGCCTCACCATTGGCCAAACAGCTTTATTTATCAACCAATGAGAGCAACACATATTCACAGTGTTCAGAAAGTCCATCTCATAGCATTTCCCCCTTTCTTTCTAATCAAAAGGAAAAGTTTTTAACTTTAACATAGTAAAATTACATACAACAAAAACAGCTATCAAGTAAGAATTACACTTACAATATTTAGTCTATTTGTATTTGGCAAAATTAAAGAAAATACTCTATCATCTATCTTATCTTTGTGAGTCTAACGTTTTATATCTAATTTACCTTTCATCATAACTAGGGAAAACTATAATTGTAACTATCTAGTCTTCAACTCCATCAAAGACCCCAGAAGGATACAATATTACCCAAGTAAACAGGAACTGCATTGCAAGCAACTTCTAAAATTCTAGAAATGACAAAGACATCTGGCTGCCTAGATAGTCATCCAAAGTTCTTCTATAACATTAGGGCATCCATCTTCAGCCTATAGGTCTAGAGTTTCTGGCAAACTTTTTAATGAAGCATGGAATTTGAAGGACTGTCCCACCTATATTGGCAAAGTTTGTCAGTTGCTTTCCTTTGTGTCCTGCAGAATATCTGGCAGTTTGTTCTGTGAAACAGGAACCTGAAAGACCATCCTACCTTGTTTTGGCAAAGTTTAGCAGTCACTTTCCTGTGGGTCCTGCATATCCAGTTTGTACAGCATACTGTTGAGCAGTCCAGGCAAGAACAGTTTCTTGCCCAAATGGCTAGCCTTGCCATATTGAAAACAAAGGAGTTTATTCGATACCTATCATCCTCTTTGAAGTAATTGGTGTTTCCAGGAGCAGATGTATCCCATTGTCACAAAAAAACCTTAGGTTAACAAAACATTTTAAATGTCATATTCTGTAGGTCTTTGAAGTATTTGTAGACTATCTATCTAAAATATATCTCTATATGATCTTGAATGCATACTTGACATCTCTACAAATTTGATTATTATAGGTGACTAGCTATTATCCCATGTTTCATGATTATACTAAGTAGTTTATAATAATAACTTTCAAAAATTAGAACTTTACCTTATATTTTAAATTAACTTCATAGGTACAATGCCTTAAACAAGAGTAGAAACAGATATGCAATATGTTGTAGCAAAAATAACCTTAAATTTGTATCAATATATAAAAATCCTTTAAACAAGAATAGAAACATATATACAGTGTAACAAAATTAACTTTAAATTGGCATCATTATACCAAAATCTATGCCAGTGTAAAATATCTGAGACTAATAGTTACCTTTTTATCCTATATTCCTATATTTCCCTAAATATAACAAACATACATAACCTACCAAATAACCAAAGACCATCCACACTCCCAACTCTTAGGAATGCAGACATTGTTTTCTCCAAACTGCTTCCTGCTGTCTGTGGATAAAGTATCTTTAGGGTCCCTGAGAAAATTTGAGATAATGACCAAGTCCTGGAAAGACCAGCAATAACTTTTATTGATAGATATCACCTGCCAAGGTTCATGAGGTCTCCCTTGATCAAACCTGATCCATATTAACCTGGAACAAATCCACAGCCTCTTGTTTCCACGGGAAACAAAAGCAAAACTTCTTTCCCAAAGCATTTTTATTTCCATTTGAAAAACACACTTTTTGACTTCATTTTTAAAGTTAAGGCATTCTTAAAATATCTAGGTTGATATATTTCATCAATCCCTCTTTCAATCCCATGTCTCCCAGCAGCTGTCTCTTGCCCATCAGCCATTAAAAAAATTCAAAATCAACACAATAACATACAGGATCCAGACTCCCTGTATATTTTGCACCTCTACATGGCTTATTCTTTTTTATTATTTTACTTCTCTCTTTAAAGACACTATTACATCATTTTAGAAGTACTTATTCCTTTCTATAACTGTCCATACCCTTTTTATTTCTTTCTTAAGCTTATACACATTGTAAATACTGGAACCTGATTAGAGTTTTTTTCTGTCTGGACCTCCTTTTACTGTGTATCTTTTATCTTTTTTATCTGTTTGAGCAAAAGCCTTAGACCTGCCATGCAGTACACACTTATACCACTGCCTGTGTGAGACAGTGCAAATCTGCCATGTTGCAGCTCAAGCATAATGCCACAGTCAGGGGATACATCTCTGTACAGCAGCCCACATGAGGGACATGAACTAGGAAGCTGTTCTTGGCTCCATTTTAGAATTGTTTTTTAAGCTCTCTCAGGTTTTATGCAGATGGAGTTGCCAAATGTTGAGTGCCATGTGTAAACAGAGACTTTTCTCTGTCTTGCTCCATCCCATAGCCATTTCCAAATAGTCACTAAGAGGCTTATATTAGTTATAAATAGGCAGCTGCTGGTGTTTGCCCTGACTCTGCCCTTCTTCATCTCTCTCTTCAGTTTGATAGTACCCCCAAACTTTATTCTGCCTTGCCATTGGCAAAGCAGCTTTATTTATCAACCAATGAGAACAACACATATTTACAGTGTACAGAAAGACCAACCCACAGCAGATGCATTTCCAAGTGTGGTGACATGCACAATCTCCAGGATTTGGTTTTGTTCCTGTGGTGCCATCACTCACCTCCTGCAAGAGGTACCAGTATTTTAACTGTTAATCAAAATTCAAAGAAATTGACCAAGGCTTCCTTTATATTGAAGTTGGGGGCCTATTGGGCTGGTTTGTTAGAGGATGTAAAGTCGTTGCTTTTCCCTAACTATCCAGAATAGGCTTCCTGTGATGTAGAGTTTTCAGTGAAAGATGTTCATGGGTGGGATTGCTGCTGTTTAGTCCACATGCAGGAAGACAGACTGGATTTCCAGTGAGAAAAACTGAAGCAATGATAGGTGGATGGAAGAGTTTTATTATTAATATTAATTAATTAATTAATTAATTTATCTATTTGGTTTTTAGAGATAAGGTTTCTCTGTGTAGCCCTGGCAGGCCTTGAACTCACTCTGTAGACCAGGCTAGCCTTCCACTCACAGAGATCCATTTGCCTCTGCCTCCTGAGTGCTGGGATTAAAAGCCTGTGCTACCACTGCCTAGCCCAAATTAGTCTTTAAAATTAAATGAAATTTTAATTTAGAAAATATTTTAAGTACCCATTTAATTCAAATACTCTAGAGACTATTCTAGAATTCATAATCAACTTCTTACTCAGAGTCTCTTCTAATAATGACTACCTCCAGTGATTAATGAAATCATGGGTTTTATTTTCCTATCTTTATGATTTTGCTACATCAGGCTATACTGAACATATAAAATTGATTGAAACTGATACATTTGTGTTGGATTTTAGAGTTTCCAGATTATTCTCCTATTAAATGTTTTAACTGGTGATTAAAATAGTGGGCTTCGTGGTAACATTTTTATATGTGTAAATCATTGTATTTGGCCCCTACTTGCCCATCACCCTCCCTGTTCCCTTCCTCCTCTTATGGTCCCCTTCTTTCCCCAGTGTCCCATTTCTGCCTTTATGTTCTTTACATGTATTGCTTCAGGTAGAGCTCTGTGAGCCGGATACTCTTTTTCCACTTGGAGGATGAGGTATCTAGCTTGGAAAGGGCTGTGAGGCTTCAGACAGCAGGGAGGCATGCAGAGACATAGTGCTTCATCTCTTGATTTCAAGTCTAGTGGCTTAGTCAGAAGTAACTTTCTAAATGCCTATTTATAAATATGTTTTGGAAATAAATATTTTTTCTCATCCCAGTATGGGATCTCTAGGAGATCTGAATGTGTTTATGAGCATACTAATAACAAAGATTATGTATAGTTGCACAGTCATTATTTCTGAGAAATGCCCACTTATACCTTCAATTATCTATTCAAGTCTCGTAAAAGACAAGTTTCAATAATGTGATTTTTAAATAATATTTAACTTCCTTGGTCTTACCATATGTATTCTCACACCAAGAGTTGATTCAATTTATATAAAATGAATAGAATAGGGTTCTTTTTAGACCATTGATCCTTTCCTTCAAAATTTGATTGTAAGTTAATCTTACATTTGACACTCTCCATCTGTGCCTGCCATCCCTTCAGAGAGTCACTGTCATTTGAGAGTCCTGCAGGTCAGCACTCTGTATTGCTGTGCTAAAACTCAGCATTTTGCTATTGAGTCATGGATTTGTAAATGAGGGAGTTAAGTACTGTTTTATTTTCCACTTTCTATTGAAGCTAGAAATGCTTCCATCTGGGTGTGGTAGGAAGACTCTATAATCCTGTCTCAAAAAAAAAAATTAAAACCTAGAAATAGTTTCTACACATCATATAGACTGTTATTTCATTACTAGGACTAGTTTTATCCCTAGAAGACAGTTGGCAGTCTGGAGGAATTTTGTTGTTGCTCTCTTAGTGCAAGACTCATGATGTGGAGAGGCTAAAGATGTTACTAAGCAACTCATGGAGGATAGTCTCTACACTGAAGAACTATATGACTCTAAATATCAGAAGTGCTCCTGATAGCTCAACAGCATCCTCTCCCAATTCTATCTCTGGAGAAGGCTGAGCTCCTTTTCCAATGAAGGGCACAAACACACAGATCCCACACAGCCTGCCTTTGTCCTGGGAGAGGTAGGATCTCAGGTCATCAGATGCACTCTGCCTCCTCCTGGTGCCCTTATCATGTCAGTGGCTGTCATGTACTCATGAAAATGTCCTGCTCTCTGATCACTAAGGGCTTCTGAGAGGTCCTAGAGTCATCCCTTAAAAAAAAGAATTAGCCCTATGAGAGGAGCCACCAAAGTACTGTTGATGGTCCAGAGTCTTTTACCATCTCTAACACATTTGCATTTTCTTTGTTTTCTTTTAAAATTAATTTTGTCTTTGACAGTTTCTCCCTTGTAAATAATATATTGTGATGATATTTCATTCTTCTATTATCTTCTTTTACATTTTAAAAATTTTTATGGATTTTTGGTGTCCTCAATTAACTCAGTTATTTTATAATAGCAACATAGTAAATGATTTTTGAGTGAATGGCTTTAATTGTGTTGTTTAGAATTTCATACTTGGTTACAGAGCATGAATCCTAGTCACCTACTTTTTCCTATCATGCTTTCAGAACTGCTCTGCCTTCTGAATTCTGTTTTAGTCTCTCTGCTGTGCTAAAGGATCCATTTTTTTTAACCCATTTAATTCATGGTAACATGAGCTAAAAGATATAAGGTCTTTCAGGAAAAGAAAGCAAATCACGAATCAAGGCAGCAATAGGTAATTTAATTATTATACAGAAAAGGGCTGAATCCCATAAGAACCTGATACATAGAATAAAATGGGGTTAAGGTCTGTCTTAATTAGGGTTTTTATTGCTGTGAAGAGACTTCATGGCCATTGAAACTCTTATAAATGGAAACATTTCATTAAGGTGGCTTACAGTTTTGGAGGTTTAGTTTATTATCATCATGGTGGGGCATGGCAGTGTGCAGGCAGACATGGTGCTGGAGAAGGAGCTGAGAGTTCTATATCTTGACCCATAAGCAACAGAAAGTGAATTGGACATAGCTTGAGCATAGGAGTTCTCAAAACCCATCTCCGCAGTGACACACTTCCTCCAACAAGGCTATACCAACTCCAACAAAGCCACACCTCCTAATAGTGCCACTCCCAATGGGGGCCATTTTCTTTCAAACCACCACAAAGTCATGCAGGAGTTTGCAAGTGAAGCCTCAACCTGTGCTCCTCTGAATAGAGTGGAATTTGTTTTTTTGTATTCTCAAATACTCACTCATTCCATAGACAGTTTTCACATGCCTGCTATATGTCCAGGGCACAAAGATAAGTAAAATGTTATTTTATCCCTTCAAATGAATCATAACCTCATAAAGTAAGACCTCAGTGGTAGTCAAAGCTCCTGAAGCTGTTGAGGGCCAGTGGAGGATCCACAGAGCATGACATGAAGAGTGAAAGGTGAGGAGAGCCAGCTACCTTGAGGGAATTTAACAGTAAAAAATGATTAAAGGTGGGACCCAGGAAGAAACTGAGCAGGAATTCCAGATAAAGAGAATAGCTATTGAAGAAGAAATGGTTAGACTGAGGCTCTGGGAGGGAGGATGGGAGAGGGAAGGAGACAGATAGTTGGAACCTGAGCAGTAGTCACCAAGGCATGAAGCTGGATATGAACAGACTTTGTGTGTCTTGTAAGAGATTTTGGACATACCCAAGAGCTGTACTCTATGGCCAATTAACAAATGAACCTACTAACTCTGTGTTCTGGAAGGTTTGCTGTAAAGACAGGTAAACTTGTAAGACTATGGTCCTGTTAGCTCAAGGTTTGCATTTGAAAGTTCAGAGAATCAATTCAAGTGGATGAGTCAAGGCTGTGTTGGAATGTGATGACTTTGGTAGTCTCTCATTTGTCAAAATATAGAGGGTTTCAGAGACATGTGTTTTTGGTGTTCTAGATGATAGAATGGCCTGAGGACTGCATAGCAGATATGTAGCTGCTACTGCATCATCCAGTTATAAAGGGTGTAAAGGGGATAGCTGAAAGAGAGATGGAGGGATGGGCAGAAGACTTCTAAACAGAAGCATCAACATTGTGGGAAGGAAAGAGAACCTCCCACTCAGCAAGCTTAGTTCAATGAAAGCCTAGCCATCCTGGTTCACACAGACAGCTGGGCTTTAAGACAGACAGTGCAGGTTGAGTTTGGTGCCTTTAGTCTAAGATACACAGGAGCCAAAAATGGGAAATTCCCATAAGCGCTTTGGATGCATATGATCAAAGCCGTCCCTGACATTGAAGCTGGAGACACAGATCTGGAATCCTCAGAATAGAAATGATTATTTAAAGACTACATAAATACTTCTTGATTTTTATGTCAGTTTTTGAAATGACTTTTTGTGATGTGGATTACATGCTTTGGTGTAACAGCTGATTAGTGGATTAACAGTTTTTCTCTGCTGGAAATTGTCAGTTTAATATACACTGGTACCTAACATACCACTATGCTCTGCATCTGTAGTAACTCCCTTGTGATAAAATGGCACTTTGGAAGCTGTGCCAAGTTTATCATCACCTAAAACACTGTCCGATGTTTCAATTTGTTTTGTCATATTTGGGGTACTAGTCATTGAAGCCCAACTCTTCCCACATGCTAAGCACATGTTCTACCACTGAGATACACCACTAGCCTTTGATCTTTTAACATATAAAAAACATGGCTAGTAAAATTATGGTAAGAGTCCTTGATTACTGCGTCCTGTGTATGGAAGTTTTCCTAGTTCTTCTTGAGAAAGAATAACTTCTCAGAGGAGAGACAAGCCACATGAGGTTCATTTAGTGTCTCCTGTGCCCATAAAACCCCATTCTAAGTCTTAATATACATCAGACACTGGATTAGATGATGGGGCATTAACACATTGTCACTGGGCAAATCAAGTAAGCAGCTACAGTTGAGTGTGGAGAGGGGTCAAATAGAGGACAGTAGATGATTTGCAAACCATGAAAGACAACAGAAGTGACCTTGCTCATGGACATCGGGTGGAAAAAAAAAATCACAGTGCGATAATGCTTGCACTCGCCCTGAAGGCTAAGCTGAGTTTGCTTCCGCAGTTACATGTGAAAATTTTAGTTGGTCACCCTCATGGTAATGTTCCGGAACATATATTCAATTAATTTTAAAGCAACATGCTTGTTTATTTGGAACATGGTAAGTACTTGAAAATGGAGGACAAAATGCTAGTTATTAGTCAAGTAGACAAGGCAAGAAAGGAACAGTGTGCATACTACAGAAAGAAGCAGTGGTGTGTATATAGAATCATGTTCATAAAGAGTAGGTGTGTGGCTGTCGTTAAGATCATAGTAGGATGTTGACAAATGAACCATTACAGTTGCTTTGGAAACTGTTCTTTGAACTTGCAAAGGGAACATGAACTGTTCACAAAGTAAAACATGATGTCACAGCCGTATTTTTTGGTAAAAATGAATAGGGACCTGAATTAAGGAAGGGGATAAAGAAGAGAAGACAGATTTAAGATAGACTTGGGTATTAGAATGTATAGAACTCAGCGGTAAATTGGATGTGTGAACAGTAGACAAAGATTCTGCAGGCACTCTTCAGAAACTCCTTATGGCATCAAAACACACCAACCTGGCTTAGCATGAGAAGAGTTGGCCCCCCACAACCTTTGCTGAATGAGGAACCTGATTTTCTGCATCCATGCTGCTCCTGACTGTCTTTGACCCTTTGGGAAGTAGCACTAACTCTTTCAGGTCACTAGGGCACTAACCATAGCCACTTTTTATAGTTATACAACTGATTTACAGTTTTGAGGAATAAACATGGGGGAAGGCTTTCCTGGAATATGATGTCACTGTCTTAGGACAAAGTCAACTGCATTAAGACTGTTCCATGAGGCTGGTGTCATGAACAGGAAAATTTATGGAGCTTTTGTTCTCAAATTCTTAGCCACCTCTGATACATATTGTGTATGAAATTCTTTGTTCATTCCTGATATATTAAATCCATAGACACAGACTATTCTAAATGAATGAACCCAGCCACAGCTCACAAGCTTCAGGAAGGGACCATGATCAGGACTTTCATGCCTCAGGCTTGCATGCCACTCACCCAATTCAACAGCGCACCTTCTGCAGAGCCGCCCACAGTTCCCAACCACTGACTGCCATGTTGAGATAACTGCATGTGACTCAAGGCCCATGCAACAGGGCCAATTCACACTACAAAAGAGTGGATTTAGAGACAGAATCTTCATGTGATAGAACACAGTTCATCCCAGTTGACCCTTGAGCTATGTGATCAAACATCCATCAGACTTCCGAGAATAAGGGAGTTCTACAGAGTCTTCCCTTCTCTTCATCTCAGGATACTGGCACCGTCTTATCA
Source organism: Peromyscus leucopus (assembly GCF_004664715.2). Lineage (NCBI taxonomy): Eukaryota > Metazoa > Chordata > Mammalia > Rodentia > Cricetidae > Peromyscus > Peromyscus leucopus. The sequence continues at coordinate 54,568,201 of NC_051069.1, forward strand.
AAGTCTCTACAGCATTCTTGGGCCTCAAGTAGCTATCAGTACTATGGAGTCGTAAGTATGACCACATTTCTGTTCTTTGAAATGGAAACATTCTGAGCTACGGAGTCATAATTGGAGGGTCCATTTATCTGGAAGTTCTGCCACGCAGATGCAATTTCAGTCACTTCGAAGGTGGTCTTTTCTTTTTCTCCTCCTTTCATACATGTGAAAAGAGAGACAACCCCTGCCCTGGCCCTCCCTCTGGTGCCTTTACAAAGCTGGAGCCAGACTGATTACAGACCTTTGTTGCTATAAAGACAGAGCAGAATGCAGTTATAAGAGAAGAAAGAGCCTTAACTAGGATTTCTTCTCCTGTGATGGCTATTTTTTTTTTCCTCTGATACCTTTCCAGAACCATGGCAAGGTGACATCTGCTTAGAATGTATTTAATTACAACTTTCCGAAGGCTGAAACAGTAAAACTCAGAGGATCCTAAGTCACAATTCAAAATGTTTGGAAAAGCAGATGAAGTGTAGTGTCAGCCAAGAGGGGAAGAAAATGGAATTTTGAATAGTCTGCCCGGTCTACTGATTACACGCTAACAAAGAGGATTGCCAGCCTGATTTTAGTCTCTGATTTCCATTCATGTGGGATCCTGTCATTACCATCAGGGTCTTTCCAGGTACCCACAGTCCTCACGATCTGAGGAATAGCGAGAGCATTCTGTTACACTATAATGTGGTAGCTGCAGATACAAGGAACCTGATCCCTACCCCTCTCTACAGCAATCCTAAGGCAGATTAAGGATCTCCCCTAAACTACAGTTACAGTGTGTGTGTGTATGTGGCAGTCTGTACATACAGAGGAGCATGTATATACGAATGCTGTGTAGAATAGAGCACAACAAAATCTTCTCTTTTTTTCTCTTTTTTCTTTTTCTCTCATACAATACATCCCAACCACAGCCCCCTTCCTCCTCTCCTCCCAGTGCCCCCCTCCCCCAGATCTGCTGCATCCCAACCACAGCCCCCCTCCCTCCTCTCCTCCCAGTGCCACCCCTCCCCCAGATCTGCTGCTCTTCCATTTCCCTTCAGAAAAGTGCAGGCCTCCCAGAATATTAATGGAACCTGGCATAACAAAATGCAATAATACTAGGCACAAACTTTCATGTGAAGGTTGTATGAGGCAACAGTAGGAGGAAGCAGGTCCCAAGAGCAGGCAAGTGTTATACATCCTTATTCCACTGTTAAGAGTCCCATAAAAACCCCAGGCTGAACAACCATAGCATATATACAGAGGACCTAGCACAAACCCACAAAATCTCCATGATTGTTGCTTTGGTCTCTGTGAGCCCCTATGAGCCCTACTAATTGATTCTATGGGGTATGTTCTCCTGGTGTCCTTGATCCTTCTGGATCCTACAATCCTTCCTCTCTACCTTAGGTCCCTGAATCATCCAGCTCCTCATTCCTGGCCATCCAGTCAGTTTCAAGCCTGGGCTCCTCTCTTTTGACTTATGCCTCAAGTTAGACCAGTTGCTGGTGAGCCACTCCCACTAGAGAGGGCCTGGTCCTAGGGCAGTAAGTAAAGGGGCTTCTATACTTAGGTGTCTGCATCCTCAGCCATTGGGGAAAGCAATTGCTTCCCCACAACAAAATCTTACATGAATATCAAAATTCAATGACCTAGAGCAGTGGTTCTCAACCTTCCTAGTGCTACAACCCATTAATACAGTTCCTCATGCTGTAGTGATTCCCTCAACCATAAAATTATTTCATTGCTACTTTATAACTATAATTCTGCTACTATTATGAATCTTAGTGCAAATATCTGATATGTGACCTCTAGGGTTGCAACCCACAGGTTGAGAACCACTGACCTAGAAGCTAAAGAGATGGCTCAGCAGTTAAGCACATATACTAGTTGTTTTAATTTGTTTTATTGCTGTGAAGAAACACCATGACCACGACAACTCTTATAAGGAAACATTTAATTGGGGCTTGCTTACAGTTCAGAAGTTTAGTCCATTATTGTCATTCCGGGAAGCATGGCGAGACACAGGTAGTCATGGTGCTGGAGAGGTAGCTGAGAGTTCTACATCTGAATCCATGGGCAGCAGGAAGAGAGAGTGAGCCACTGGGCCTGGCTTGAGCTTCTGAAACCTCAAAGTCCACCTCCCAGAGACACACTTCCTCCAACATGGTCACACACACCTCCAATAATGCCACTTCCTATGAGTGAGTCTATGGGGGCCATTTTCATCCAAAACCACCACATTACTCTTTCAGAGGACCCAAGTTCAGTTCCCAGTACCTATATCAGGTACCTCACAATGGCTTTTAACTCCAACTCTGGGGGAATCTGATGCTTCTGGTTTCTGTTGGCACCTGCACTCATGTGTACACACAGACATACATAATGAAAAGTAAGAATCAATTTTGTATGAGATCACCTAAAATAAGGCATTAGAAATTTTCACTACATATTAGTAAGCTTTGCTTATCAGTAGAATTAATTATCCTAATTTGGGAAGAATAGCCTTTTATTCACTAATTCAGTAAATGTATTATGTAAATCACAAAACAGAAGTTCATGCTGTGGTGTGCCAGGAGGTATTCAGATGAGAAGAATGCTATCAGGGAAACTGATACTTCAGTCCTTCCCTCCTTAGGGTCCAGTCATCCAGTGTTTTATTCACTCTTCTAAGAATCTATAGCTATGATCTCCTGTTCACGCTGAAACAGGGTGGTGGGATGGCAAACAGGAAAACAACCTCACTCCACTATAAACTCATGATTCTTATTTTGTAAAGGGTGTGCAAAACCTATGATCATTTGTCCTCAAGCATTTTTTTAAGAAGCACTGAACTTAAGAATAAGCAGGTGAGGAACCCTCTGGGCAGCTGTCCAAAGCAACACAAATACATGGTTCCAGATAGATTTCGAAACATCCCATTTTATGAAGAATTTTATAGTCACCTTATAAAAAGACAACTCAATAATACTGATTTCTTGGGGGGGGATATTTGATTTCTCAAAAGTAAAGGGCATTCCTTTTAAAATATCAAGTTGCCCGTGACTCTGATGTGGCATTTGAATAATACCACAGCATCGGTGACAACGAGGGACTCTTAACCTGGTTGCTTTTATACACAGTCCATACATGGAGCCCTCTTTTTTCCTTCCATCCATTCATTATTTATAGTATAACTGACGTGCCTTGAGATGGGCAGCTCCTGTGGCTGGATGCTATATTTTAGTTCATCCTCATCTCTGTCTCCCATAGGGCTCTCACATTACAGACCTTCCAGGATCAGTGAATACATAAAAGAATTACACAGAGATCAAGAAGAATATTGATATAAATGATACAGTTTTTTTTCTTGGATGGAAATGCCCTATGCCCCCACTTGTGCAGCAGTAATGTGCAGTTGACATTTTCTAGGAGTGAGTGTGTATTTCTGCTGGACCATGCAGGTCTGCAAGGGCTGCATAACATAAGCCTATGTTTTACAAAGTGCTAAGTCTGCCAAGTCTGTCCTGTGACCTCTGAGTTGGGGGACTTGAAGAAAAGACTTTGACCTTGTTGAGTTTTCTGTCTACAACCTAGGGATTAGAATTTCTTCATCAGCTTTCCTAGTTAAGCTGTGAAGAGATTCAAATGGGATCACTGATAGCAAAGTGCTCTGAAAGAGGGGTATGAAAGAGATGGCCTCAATATCATCATTGCTAATAACACAGAACATCATGGGTCCCTCCAGCATGTACTGTTGGGTTTTTATCACTCCGGCAACCCACCCACCAAACCCAAGAACACCAAGACTTGTGATGACTCAGGGATTGAAAGTCCATCCAAGAAGTTATTTAGGAGGACAGAAGGTCTCACTGTCAGCCTGCCTTGCAATGTAGTAATGTGTCCAAACCTCTGTCCATCAAAGATCCAGATCTTAGGGAATATTCCTCTGCTAGCTGGCCCTCAGCTGCCAACCAGACACTGTCTTGGTGTCTCTTCCCTCAGTCTTTTCATTTGTAGGACTTCTTTCAACTTCAAAGGAAGTGAAGAGGGTCCCCTGCTATGGTAATGTGCCTAGGCATTGCAACAGGGAAGCTGATAACTCTATAATTCACATATATCACCACTTCCTAAATTTGTTTTGGAATGGTTTCCCTGCTGGGTTTTTCATTCTAAAAAATCTAATGAATCTGTGAGTTTCAGAAAGTCTTTCCACTTTCTGTCTGTGCAAGGCTTCCCAGGATCTGAGCTATATATTCTGTAAATTACTTTCTCCTTCTTTGAGTCTGGGCCTACTCTTTTGACAAAGCCAGGAGGAAAAGAGGGGTGCTGATTTACAAAATTCTGTGCTCAAATCTAGAAGGCGGCTTATCAGGACAAGTAGTGCTCATAACTCATTAACTCAACATCCCACAAGTGTGCCCTGCCATGCTAAACTCCGCCAGCATTTGGCAGTCTCCACCATCTCACACATCCTGTAATGTGGTTTGGGAATATGTCTCCCAAAGTGCTTTTGCCATAAAGTAAAAATAGCTTTGGCTGCCCGCTAAAGAGAGTTCTTCCAAAGAGACATTCATTATTCATTGCTCACTGCTCTTCAGGGCTTCCCACCAGAGATCTCAGGAGCTTTCACACAAGGGCACTTACAGGTCTGACCTTCTGAGAGGAAGTGGAGGAGTAGGATTCTCCTGGCAAGGTCCTTCCATGCTTTGCAAAGTGAGTGGTACAGGTCAATTTGCTCAGCATAGGGGCAGCTCCGGTCTGAATTGACACAGCTCTTAGAAGGGGGTCAACTTCAACATAACGTCACTCTGAGAGTGAAGCTCGAGACTGCATGATGTCATCTGTCAGATGTAGGTTTGTTAGGATTTACCTAGCAAAGAAACCCCAGGCTTACTGGGACTCTTCTTTGCAAATGTCTTTGTAACGTTTTTTGGACTAGGCAAAGACTCTTTTCAGAGTTTACAGATACACACCTAACTCATCTGTCTTTAACTGACTCCTGAGGCTGTGTAACTCGCATTTATCTTTCATGACTTAGCACATTTAATGGAGTTCGATTTTGACATTGCAGAGAGCTCACCAGCCACTGTTTTTACATTATTTAGGCCTGAGGACAGGGACTACCTGTGGCATAATGGTGGGAACATTCTTCCTAATGTTCTGCCTCCACTGTCCACAGAACTGAAGACTCATCGTGAGGCTGTATGTGGCAACAGATGAATGCTGCTTGGGAATTGGGTGGAAAGTTTAGGCCTCGAGAAATTGTCCTTTTAGAAGATTATTAATTTTCTTAAGTTATGAGGTTTCTGAGTCTATGTGATTTCATAGTCAAAGGATAGATTCCTCTACTAATTTCATAAAAGTGAACTTTGGAAGTATCATAAATTCCCAAAAAAAACCCAAAACTTCTGTATTCCTTGCAATAGTTGTTTCAATTTTTCAAGAATATATGACAGACTACTAGAGTGCCATTACAATCATTTTATTTGAATTTTTACTAAAATAGTGCATTAACTATTTTTTTACAATACCAGATACCTAAGAGAAACAATTTAAAAAAAAAAAAGTAAGATTTATTTAAGCTCATGCTTCTGGAAGTTTCATTTGATGGTTATCTGGCCCCATCTGTGCACTCGTGGTAGGGCGGAGCACCCTGATGAAGAGGGTCAAGTAGAATAGAGCTACTCATCTCACACAGAGACAGAGCAAACCTCAAGATAAGCACCTCATGACCCATTTCCCCAACCAGGCTCTCCCTCCTGACAGTTCAACAGACAGGTCTGTCAGGGGGTTAATCCAGTGAAGTCAGGCACCTGTGAACCAGTCATTTCCCATAGTTCCCTCTGGTGAATTCTACTGTGGAGGGATCCAGGCCTTCAATGAAGGATTTTTCAGGGTCCATACTTCATTGTAAACCATAGCAAAAAACAATTCTAGACATTCCTTTTGGTCACTTTTGTATGTAAGATTGGTTTCATTTTCTAGATACACAAAATTATTTCACTGCTAATATTATTCATGTTTGGGTTTTCCTGTCTCTGCCAGTATACGGCCCCACACATCTCCTTCAATTATTCTGATTCAGGCCCTGAAAACTAAAAGGTAAGAGTTCTGTCCTTGAAGAACTCTCAGATCTACTCTGGAGAGACAGACAGTTTTATAAGGGGTCAGAAGCATTTGATAGAAAAGTGCAAGAACATGGAGGAAGCAGAATAGGGACAGTTACTAGCTGGAGCTTATCCTGGTGTTACATTCTCCTGGAAAACAATGACTAATGGATATCAACCAATACAATACATTTGCTGGATAGCGATAACTGTGATTAAGGTATCGGTATTGATAGTGTGTAAACCTTGAATTTGAGTCTATTTAAGTCTACTGAGTTGATCTTTATTTAAAACTTACATGTACTTACTGTCATCTTGTGCAAGTAATTAAGATACTCCCAGTACCTAAGGGGAGCCACATGTCCCTTTCAGTAGCTATATCCTGAGACACATTTCCCTGGGGATTTTCATTTTATTATGTGTAAAGAACCAACATCACCTGTTGTGTTATGAATACAAGAGTGCACAGGGTTTTTAATCACTCTGTTAATGGGATAATGAATTATGTTTGTTTCTAACCAACAAGGTATCTACCTAATTTATTAGCAATCTAAGAACCTTGCTTTGGCTATAAAGGCAACATGCCTTTATGAGTGGAAAACAAAATAGAGTAAATAATTTATTCACTGATGCAGGGCCTTGTTCCTGGTACCTTATATGAAAACTAAATGGAAATGATGTTAGATCTGTATCCATCATAGATAGCCAGACATCAGTGTTAGAGACTGACAATGTGGTGGTTGAGTGTATAACCTAGTTGAATGCAGAGATGTTAATGAGAACTAAGATGTGTGATCAGGGAGCATGTTGGTGCACAAACAAGGCCCACCAACATCTAAACAGGAAAAATTCTACCTGAACATGCTAAAATGTCATAAAGAAACAAACTGTTAGACCAGGCCACAGAAGTATTTGCAAGAACTATAGGAATAAGGAAGATCCCATGCATGGGAACCCCTAACAATATTCAAGGGTCTGAAATAACAATAGTTGAGCTTTCAAGGAAGGCTTATTGCTTACTGCTGCATAGCCAGAGCTCCAGCACTGTTTCCACAGCACTAGCAAGTGTGTGTTGAACTGAGCCATCTGGCTGTGTGAGCAGAACTTTAGGTCAGTGGATTGATACTGCAGCTAAAGAAAGCCTGACAGACAAGTATATCACACCTCAGGGGTCTTGTTTGTTCAGGATAGAGAGTGTGAACCTTGTCCTATAATTAAGCACTTCCTAAACATGCTCCTTTAAATGTCAGGTATGGGACATGCAGGTTCATCACTCCAGGTTCTTACATCTATCCATAAAGCTCAGGAAAGACTGGTTTAAAAGTTTAGACTTTCTTGTGTATATTATAAAGCTCCAAGAGGGGACTATCATTCTTCAAATTTCTAAGATCCTGGATAACAATCAAAGACAAGTTCTGGCGTTCTCTGCATGTTTTATAAAATCTACTTTGAACAATGAAAAGTCATTACAGGTTTCTAACAAATAATTGGCATTCAAGCATTGAATTTCAGTTTAGAAGACTTGGGGTGAGGAACAGAATGGGTGAGGGAAGGGTGGAAGTAAAAAGACTCTGTGGAAGGCAGGTGCCACAGTTTAGGAGAAGATAGTGATGATGGCTTGAGATTATGCATAGAGAAGAAGGTATGAGCTGTAACTGGCGTTCCAGGGGTAGAACATGTCAGAACTAGGAGCACACACAAGTTGTGCCCTGGACAAGGACAAAGAGCCAGTGGGTCCCAGTGCACTGACTCTGGCCTCTGTTCTTTGCTGCCAAACTTTGCACCAGAAGAAGCAGGGCTGCATGCAGTCTGGAGAAGATATCATCTAAGGTGCAGGGATGCATGCAGTCTAGAGATGATATCATCTAAGGTACATGGCTGCCTGCAGTCTGGAGAAGATATCATCTAAGGTGCTGGGTTGCATGCAGTCTGGAGAAGATATCATCTAAGGTGCAGGATTGCATGCAGTCTGGAGAAGATATCATCTAAGGTGCAGGGTTGCATGCAGTCTGGAGAAGATATCATCTAAGGTGCAGGATTGCATGCAGTCTGGAGAAGATATCATCAAAGGTGTGAGGCTGCATGCAGTCTGGAAAAGGTATCGTCTAAGGTGCATGGCTGCATGCAGTCTGGAGAAGATATCATCTAAGGTGCAGGGTTGCATGTAGTCTAGAGAAGATATCATCTAAGGTGCAGGGCTGCATGCAGTCTGGAGAAGATATCATCTAAGGTGCAGGACTGCATGCAGTCTGGAGAAGATATCATCTAAGGTGCAGGACTGCATGCACTACAGAGGACAATATCTGTACTTCTAGTAAGTGGCTGATGAGGTATTGAGAGGAGTATCTAAGATTATGACTATTTCTAACATACATGCTTGCCTGGATAAGGTTGTTTTATTTTATTTTTCAGCCTTCTTATAATTCTTTTAGAAATACAGTCCCTGAAATCAATATCTCTCGGGAAGGAATAGTGACTGTGTAACTCTGTTGTTCTGAACAGACTCTGCCAAAAGCTAAGGTTTTATCTTTATCACATATTAAAGTATAGGTACTATTATACCAAAAAAAAGCTCTTCTGAGATTTGAAGCAGGGGTTATAAGTCCAAATGCTTACAGCACCCATTCAAGCATTGTAAATAAGTAAAGTGTGTAGCAGACTAAGAGTCTGGGCATGAAGCTCACAGAAAATGTCTCCATTAAAAAAAAAGGATTGCTCTTCATTTGCTTTTCAGTGGACAGTCTTCTCTGTCTGTATTTTATAACCATTTTAAAGGACTTGAGCAGTGAGCCACGTTTCTCCATCTTAAGAAGTGATGAATGTCATCCAGCACACCTGCATTGTTGGTGATGCAGTGGAGAACGGTGGGTCAGGAAGTTTCACTTTTCAGGAGAAACTGAACAGTTCGCTTTTTATAGGAAATCTTACACAATTTAAATGGTTCGCAGACATTTTTATAATATGCTGCCTAGAGTAAATAAAGCAAATCTATGGGCCATGGCTTACAATCTCTACCTTGGTCCATATGGACTATCCTCTATACACATGGGTCTGATTTCTTACGAAGTTTAAAAGTCAAGGTTTTTAGGTAGACAGGTGTTAAATGACCTGCTAAGTTGTCCTGAAAACCTATGTTGAGTTTCTGAGTCGGGAGAGAAAAGCCCTGTTTCCCAAGCCAGTAACTGGAGCAGTGTCCTTATTTTTGCATTAAGCCTTGGCTGTGGAAAGAAAGACATATATATATATATATATATGAGTTAGTGTTTAAATACAATAACACCATCAGTGGAGCAAAGGCAGAGAAACCTTCCAGGATAAAAGTGACAGAAGGCATGAGGTCCAGAGCTGTGAAATGGAAGGCAATTTATTAACAGTATTTTCCACTGGCATGCAAACCTGGTGGATTCAGTTTTACAGAGAGAGTAATATAGAGCAGTATATCAATGAGGACCTTGATGTCAGGGGGACTGTGAATAGTGCAGGGGGATTTAGCCTTAAAGCTAACATGATGTCACATCTTGGTTCATGGCAAGACTCTTGAAGCACATGTGTGAGCACAGAGATCAGATCCATCTGGGCAAAGCGGGGAGTTCTCAAATGGGTGGTAATCACCCTCTTTCTAAGGAGACTCAGGAGAGGTGTTTCTGATGATGGGGAACATTAGAATCAAGCAAGTTTTGTGAATAGAAAATGATGAGCAGATGAGTCTGCAAGGAAATGGAAATGGGATGAGATTAGTAGCTGATGCACACCTCTCTGCAGGAAAAAAAAAAAAATACACAGCTTGAAGAGCTGTCAGGCTGGAAGAGGCTTTCCTTCCTGAAGTGCTATGAGGAGATTTGGACAAACCTACAATTTTAGTAGACAGATGCTGCCAACGTGTGCTGGTCAGGGCTCTTTCTAAAAAAGCTGCCCTTTAGGAGTTGCTGGGTCTAACATGGTGGGGAAAAGATGTCATTGTGGTCGTAAGACGCCAGATTCACAAGTGCCTTCTACCAAAAACTACAGAAGGAAGCGCGAGCCCTGTGCTGGCACCGTGCTGTCCCCTTTAGTGGCTCAATAACTTGGGAGAATAACCACCCTGTAGATGCGAGAGAATCAACTCCCTCAGGCACTCAGAGGGCCGCTTGTGGGGATCGAGGCCTGAGTTTGTCCTGGCCTTCACAACACTGTGAGTTCTTTGGGTTAAAGATAGTTTTTGTTTGTTTTGTTTTGTTGTTTTGGGTTTTTTGTTTGTTTGTTTTTTTTTTGTTTTTTGTTTGTTTGTTTGTTTTTTGAGACAGGGTTTCTTTGTGTAGCTTTGCATCTTTCCTGGAACTCACTCTGTAGCCCAGGCTGGCCTGGAACTCACAGAGATCCACCTGCCTCTGGGATTAAAGGTGTGTGCCACCACCGCCCACCTAAAGTTAGATCTTGAGAAGAAGAATTCAGTGACTTTGTCATCCCAACCTAAGGATCCTGGTTCCAGGGATCAAGCAGTATCTTCAGCAGAGCGTCTGTGGCTGTGTCCTTCCCCATACGGACTTCTTAGAAAGACAAACTTTGCGAAAGGAAGCAGTCCAGAGCAAATCCCTGTCAGCTGCTTTCCCATCTGCTCACAAGGGACGAACAGTCACGAACTGTAACAAACAGGTTCTCCTGTTCTGTGTAAATACCCTTCCCTGCAGAGAAGAAGTGTGGTCACTTCTCTCCAGAGCATTGCTCCATGCCTCCGGCATCACCTCTCCACAGAGGGTCACCATCCACCTGCCCTTCTTGCTCTTTGCTTCCTTATCTCCATCCTTATTCAGTCTTTTCTTCTTCCTTCTCCTCCTCACTTCCAGCCCTTGCATCATTGATTTCATAAGATTTCTTATGACGTCGACCATCTCCATCATTTTAACAATCTTCTTCCAGAAATACCTGGTTGAGTGAAGTTGAAAAGAGCAGGGACACTTCTGTCCCCAGTTCACAGAAAGTGGGGTCCTCAACATGCTTTACAGCAGGCAGCGTGGTGCAGGGCTAGAGCACCACACCTCTGGTTGATTTCTTAGTACCAAATTATCGGTCAAATAACAGAAACTGCTTGTAAAAGAAAAACTAAGGGTAGATGCATTAGTGTCAGCTTCCAGATGCCTTTCTATTGTGGAAAACACAGGGAACCACTGACGTTAATTTTAGCTCCATGATTTCACCTTTTGAAGTTTATCTTCAAGAATGCCTGCTCCTTTGAGACCTACCCTTTAATTCACTGTTTGCTCACAGTTTTCTTTATAGAAGTGTCAGGAAGCTCTTGTCTTCCCAGAAATGCAGGAGTCTGAGCTCGCAGGCAGAAAGGTCTGTAGCTCAGCCTTTATATTCACTCCTGAGTATTTCTTTTTTTTGAGAAGGTCATTTCTCTGTTTTTCCACCTGCAAAGAGGAGATAAAGTAACTTTCAACCTATTATTTCCAGAGAATTAGGCAGCTAAAATTTACAAAATTTCCCAAAGATAAAAAGTGGAAAATAGCCGGGCGTTGGTGGCGCACGCCTTTAATCCCAGCACTCGGGAAGCAGAGCCAGGTGGATCTCTGTGAGTCGAGCCAGCCTGGCTACAAGTGAGTCAGAAAGCGCAAAGCTACACAGAGAAACCCTGTCTCGAAAAAAAAAAAAAAAAAAAAAAAAAGTGGAAAATAAATATGCTCTCTATTATAGAACAGTAACTTTTTAAAGAGCTCAGCACTCTGGAAATACCTAAATTAAAACCATAAAATACTGAACTAGATTCACACACATATGTATGCATGCATCTATTTTAGTACTTTGATATATATATATATATACATACATATATATATACATACATATACATATACACACATGCACATATGTGAGATTATCTGAATTCATATTAATTCATGAATTCATGCTTTGTCTGAAGCTCAAAAGCCAGCTTAGAATTCTGATACCAATATTTCGGATAGATTGAGGTTATTTCTGGTGAAACGATGTCAGACTAAGAAGCTAATCTGTCTAGACCTCAGGCTCCTCTGAGTGAGCTGAACCAGGAGGGGGCTGATACACCCTGCTACTCTTGAGTTCTCCTAATCGCTGTTGACTTTCTGGGAGTATGAAGGTACACAAAGGTATTTGTTTTTCCAAAGTTCTTCTGCATACATGAGGACATCAGGGTAGGAAAGTGTTCAGTAGTGGGTCCCTTCATCCATTCTCTTTCTATTGCTAACTAGGATTGGAAGCACCCAAATATACACACACACAACCAAAGCACACCACCCCCAACTCAGCCACTGAGAGGTGAGTTCAGGAGAGAACTAGAAAGCCAGAGTTTGGATCACTAGATCCATGTGAACCCAGACATAGTAGCACATTTCTAATGCTAGAATTCCAATGGCTAGATGGGGCTGGGTTGTAGAGGTGGGAGTGGGGTGGGGGTGGGAAGATGGAGAGAGGAGAATCCCTGAAAACCTACAAGCCAGCTAGCCTGGCATCACAGAGTGACCTGTATTGAGGTAGAAGACAGGACAGCACCAAGGTTTTCCTCTGACTTTCACATGCTTTTGCACACCATGAAATATGTGAACCTTCACGTGCTCATGCACATACACGTGCGCGCGCGCGCACACACACACACACACACACACACACACACAAATTTTTCAAAAGTGAAAAATTATTCTCATCAAGAATATTTTTAACACCCACAGTATCTGAAATTCTACCAAAGCAGCTTGTCCTTTGCATTCTGTGATTTTTCTCCAACTCTACGATTTTTTTTTTAAATTTTCATTGTTTATATCCATTGTACAAAAGGACCATTACATAAGACCTTCCAGTACAGGTATATATTGCATGTTGAACACATTCCCCTCTATACATGCCTTCCTTGACTTTTATTCCCCCTCCTATAACCATTTGTCCTCTTTGTTTCCCTAAACAGTTTCATCTAAGCATATTTTAAAATTGTGATCATATCAAAGAGAATGGTAACAAGCTTGTATATTAGCAATTTGTCAAAGGGCTTCCTAAATGATATTCAAAGAACATGGCAATACTTGTATACCTCCTTTAGGTGTGCAGGGACAGCCATTCCCAGATAGGAAACTCTAGAATAATGGTCCATCACGCAGTCACACTCAGCTGTTCAATAGCTATGATGCAGCTCCTGTGAGCTTAATTGCTGCATGTGTGTAGACACCCTCCCTTAGTTCAAATGGCTTGATCTTTACCTTTGCTCCTTGGCCAGAGCCTGCAATCTAGACCAGGAGCAGATAATGAGAAGGTGTACAAAGTCGTAACCCTCCTTCAAGAATTGTCTTCTTTAGAATAATAGCAGGTGCTAAAACAGCTCATAGCAATCAAGAGGCCAGAACAAAGGGTGGCCGAGGAGAAGGGGAGTTGTCAAGATGGGACAATTGCTAGAATAAGAAAGAGAGGGACTCAGCCCAGACGGTGGCAGATCCGTGATAGTAACAGCTGCCTGCCTGCCTGCCTCCCTCTCAGAGATGTCTGAGGCCACATCACATCTTCTGATGGTAACTGTGGCCTCCAGATACGGCAGCCACAATGATGCAGAAGCCACAATGCATGTCACACACTTGCCATTGTTGCCCAGGATATGCTACACTGGGAAGCTGAGGCCAGCAGGGAAGGGCTGCATTTGAACTATGTCCAGACAAAAGAGATGGAGCCATTCCAGTGGGCTGCGACAAGCATTTTGATGAGAGGAAGCATAAGGCAGAGAGAAGGCATAGAAACCACAGACCAGGATGAAGGAGCCTTGTGTCATTCTGTGTCATCCAGCATGGGGATGGTACTCACATTTTTTTTTTCTCTGTGACTGGTTTAAGGATACACAATTCATATTTCCCAAGAATTTAGCATAATGCCTACAATCTTCAACGTGGAATGGAATTCCTGATAAGCTAGAGATAATAGAGAAAAACGGGGACTGCTTATCTTCTCTCATCTCTGAAGTCAGACCAATTCTATGTTCAGAATGATAGAGTACATTTTCTGAAAGAGGGATGAAGAAATCTATTTGCACTCAAAACGTTGGGCCTCCTGTCTCGGGATACTGAAAGACATTGTACCCATGCCCCGTGGCCAGTGTCAGAGTTTAAGTGCCCGAGAACAGGAAAAGTGCCCAGAGAATGGAAACAGTCAAAGATGTTCCCAATTATCAAGAAAGGGAGAAGGCTTGATTCTAGATGTACAGCTGAATGCTTGGATGTTGGATCCAAAGCCACATGGGGAGGGACTTCCAAACAGATGGTGGTCAGATGCTACTCCATGGACTGTGCAGGAAGGTAAACTAAGGTGGGCTGTGACAGGGAGGTGAGGAGGATGGGCTGTGACAGGGAGGTGAGGAGGGTGGGCTGTGACAGGGAGGTGAGGAGGGTGGGCTGTGACAGGGAGGTGAGGAGGGTGGGCTGTGACAGGGAGGTGAGGAGGGTGGGCTGTGACAGGGAGGTGAGGAGGGTGGGCTGTGCTGCCAAACTGTCAGGCACAGCACAGACCACCATTCTGACACTCACTGGCTGAGTGGTATCACACAAGTTACATGCCTTCTGAGCCTCAGTTCCTGCAGATATAAATTGGAAAACTTGCAGTTTAGAAGGTACATGTGTGTGCATGCATGTGTTCATGCCTGTGTGTGTGTATGTGTATGTGTGTGAATGTATGTGTTAAGAATCCATGTTGACAAGTCCAAGTGGATCAAAGACCTGAACATAAATCCACTTACACTAAACTTAATAGAAAAGAAAGTAGGAAGCACTCTTGAACGTATTGGCACCAGAGACCATTTCCTAAATAAAACACCAACAGCACAGACCCTGAGCACAACAATTAATAAATGGGAACTCTTGAAATTGAGAAGCTTTTGCAGGGCAAAAGACACAGTCAATAAGACAAAAAGACAGCCAACAGAATAGAAAAAGATCTTCACCAACCCCACATCTGACAGAGGATTGATCTCCACAGTATATAAAGAACTCAAGAAACTAGACATCAAAATACTAAACAGTCCAATTAAAAAATGGGCTAAAGAGCTAAACAGATAATTCACAAAACAAGAATCACAAATGGCTGAAAGACATTTAAAGAAATGCTCAACATCCTTAATCATCAGAGAAATGCAAATCAAAATGACTCTGAGATACCACCTTACACCTGTTAGAATGGCTACGATCAAAAACACCAATGACAACCAATGTTGGAGAGGATGTGGAGCAAAGGGAACACTCCTCCACTGTTGGTGGGAATGTAAGCTTGTACAACCACTGTGGAAATTAGTATGGTGGTTTCTCAGAAAATTAGGAATCAAACTACCTCAAGACCCAGCCATCCCACTCTTGGGCATATACCCAAGGAATGCTGATTCATACCATAAAGATACATGCTCAGCTATGTTCATAGCAGCACTATTTGTAATAGCCAGAACCTGGAAACAACCTAGATGCCCGTCAATGGAAGAATGGATGAAAAAAATGTGGTACATATACACAATGGAGTACTACTCAGCAGAGAAAAACAATGAAAGCATGAAATATGCAGGCAAATGGATAGAAGTAGAAAAAATCATCCTGAGTGAGGTAACCCAAACCCAGAAAGACAGTCATGGTATGTACTCACTCATAAGTGGATTCTAGATATAAAATAAAGATCAATCAGACTACAACCCATAGAACCATGGAGGCTATATATATAGCATGGAGGTCCCTAGGACTACTGTGGCTTATAATAACTTTCGGTTTTACTCAATTACTGAGCAAGCCTCAATGAAACATCTCACTATTAAGATAAGAATACATACTCTATCAAGATGATAATAGAAAAATAAATTAATTAATTTTAAACAATAAAAAAATAAATAAAAATAGAAAAATTTGAAAGTATTAAACAAGCAAACATTTTACTAAAATTAAAAAAAGGGAGAACTAGGGACTCATCATTCCTCTTCACATTCTATTCTTTCCCTTGTTTTATTTATTTAAAAATTTTTTTTATCGGTGGATTCTGCTAGAGTTTATCGGTGGATTCTGCTGGAGGATTGGATGCAGATAAGCACTGGAGGGCTCCTGTTGCAAATCACCCTCTGGAGCGATGGAAGGATCTTTCTATTAGCACGTGGAGGAGACCTGATCTAGTGCTGGTGTGGCCCCAGAGTTTGGTTTATGTCTTTCCTCAGGACAGTGAGATTCCTCTTTGGATTCCTGAGCACTGAATGCGCCCTGTGGCTGCTGCTGAAGCCCAACATGACAGAGACCTAATGGGTCATCATGAAAAAATCTACCCTTCTGATGCCAATGGAGATTGAGAGCCCAATATGGCCAGCTTTGGCAAGCATTAATATTAGCCTAGGAACTGTAGCCATGAGATTGGATTCTCCAGAAGAGCTGCCAGCCAAAGTCATGCTTGGATCAAGAAAACCGGGTCTTGGCAGTTAGTGTTCCTGGAGTTGTATCCATGCCAGTGGATGTCCACACAATCCAGAAGAGAATATGGCATCGCTGCTGCCACTGTTGCTGTTATAACAATGGCACACACCACTGCTACTGTTTCTGGGATTACCGTTTCATAATTGCTTACTACAGCTAGCACAGTGGAGACCCTGGCAACAAAAGTAGCTACTATAGTTAGTTAATCTTTCATTCTATTGGGCATGATAAATTTAATTCAGTAGTTATATACATCTCGATTAGCTTTGAAAATTATAAATTTATAAACTCAAGTTCCAGTTGTTTTTGGGATACTATTTTATAAGGACTCCAGCATACAGTATGGCTCAATAAGGAAGGGAATGTCTCAGTTGCCTTTAGCCTACTGGCTATGGGTGAGATAGGACCTCTGTTGTCTTTTCTGTATCAAACACACAGATTGCAAACCCAGTGCCACTTTGAGATCTTTGGCAGCAATTAACCATGCAGCTCACACACAATTGAGCCAATATGATAATGAGTATTCAGAGACAGGTAATTTCTGGAGGGCACTCACCAACCTAAAACAGAGCACCTGTGTGGCCTGGGCAGGCATCTCCATGACAGGTGAGGTGACCTGCTGACATCCCACACAACCCAAGTCAGAAGCTCATTTTTTTAATAAAAGGGGGACCTGCAGGGCCCTGGCCCCCGTTTTGGGTAACTATTGCCTTACTTGTGGACTTGACTTGATATCCTCCCAATACTAATTCCCTGCCAGGTTCTACCCTCCTGAATGCCTAAGGGAAGTTCCTTGTCTGTGTATCCTGAATAATGGGCGTTAACAGCTTAGATGCAAGATTGTAAAACATCAGTAGCAAACCTCTGCCCTTCGGGGTCCTCCCATTGTGCTGTAAGCCTGTAATTAAGACCTCCTACCCCCTTCAAGAAATGACATTCGACATTTAAAATTATATATATATATATATAATATATATGTATATTATATTATATTATGCATATATATGAATTAATACTGCAAATATAATCTATGAATACCACAAATGTGATTAATATCATGAGTGTAATTTAAAAAAGAAAGAAAGAAAAGAAAAAAAAAAAAAAAAAAAAAAAAAAAAAAAAAAAAAAAAAAAAAAAGAAAGAAAAAAGAAAGAAAGAAAAAAGAAAGAAAGAATCCATATTGATGACTTGGTTCTCTTTTGGGATGTTGGTTGCTCAGCTTTGCTGTGGGATAATGCTTTTGTACACTGGTTTAATAAAACGCTGATTGGCCAGCAGCCAGGCAAGAAGTATAGGCAGGACAGCAGACAAGGAGAATTCTAGGAAGGGAAAACTGAGTCAGGAAACACCAGTCCACCATCCAGGGGCAGCATGTAATGGCACACAGGTAAAGCCACGGAACACGTTGTGACATATAGATGAACAGAAATGGGCTGAGTTTAAATGTAAGAGCTAGTCAGTAGTTAGCCTGAGCTAATGCCAAGCACTTTTAATTAATATAAGCCTCTGTGTGTTTACTTGGGTCTGAGCAGCTGCAGGACTGGTGGGTGAGAGAGATTTGTCGTGATCGCAGGCCAGGTGGGACACAGGGAAACTTCAGCTACACAGCTTATCCCCCAATTTGTCTCAAATAAAGTTTCTACATGAAGAGTACTGGATATAACTTTCATTTATTCTACACAAGTTTATTAACTACTTACTATATTCTAGGCATTTATTCTAGTTTCATTTCTGACACTGTGATAAAATGCTCTGACAAAAAGCAACTTGGGGAGAAAGACTTTATTTTAGTTCACAATTACAGCTTCTCATCCATTGTAGCAAAGAAGTTGAGGTAGCAGGAACTTAATACATGTCTACAGCCAAGAGCAGAGAGAAATGAGTATAAACATGCCCACATGCTTGCTTGTTTGCTCTTCTCTGATACTGTTCAGGACCTCTGTCTAGGGAATAGTGCTGCCTGCAGTGGGCTGTGTCTTCCTATATCAACTAACAATCGACAATCCTCAAGACATGACTATAGCCCAACCTCATCTAGATGATTCCTTATTAAAACTCTCTTCCCAGGTGATTCTAGGTTGTGTCAAGTTAACAATGAAAACTGACCTTCATAGTGCTGTTCTATATGGCAGGAAATATCCTTGAACAGAATAGATGAGAATCATGCTTCTAAGTCTTATATTGTACTAAATATCTTGTAAAGATATGTAACAATAAGCTCATAAAACAAAATAAGATCATCTTATTTTGTCAAGGGAAAATATAGAACATGCAGACTAATATGGAATCTTCAAAGAAGAGTGTGAAACTTTAAATATGTTGGCCTTGGAATAGCTAGTTATGGTCAGTTTGCTGACCATAGGAAGGAATTTCAAATTGGAACTCTCCAGCCCAGAAATAATAAATATGTTCTCAGATATTCTTGTGATCACTGGACAATGCACTAGACAAGTGTCAGGGTCTCATCTTTCAGGACGTTATAGTTTCATGCTCTGTGGGACAGGGAATGACAACCATAATAAATATCAGATAAGTTTGGTGAAGGGAAATGTGGCCTCTCCCTGGCTGGTGTCACACTAGGTTTCTTAATCTCCACTTCTTTGTGGTCCCCTGAAATTCACACATCTTCCAGAAATAGACGTAAAAGCATGCTTCTTTTGTCATTGTGTCACCTGAATCCAGTGGTCTATGTTTGGTGCCTTCTGCCTCTGCATCTGTTGGCATTCATGGACCATGAGGACTCCAAAGAAAAATGAGATGGCCTTCACTGTCCTCTCAGTGGCACTGAATGTTCTGTGTTCCCCTTTGTTAGGAAATTAATCTTTCAAGCTTTTGATTAATTGCCAGGACTACTGATTATTGATCTTCAGAGCAGATCAGAAAACCTGGGTTAGCAGAGCAGTGTTTTCTTGTCAGGCCACAGCAGAGCTGAGGCAAGTACACATGGATCATTCCTGAGCAACAGTGGTTCCTGGCACTATTAATGGAAAATGACACAGAGGAGAAGCTGTTGGGAATTTGTCTCAGTTCATTTGGCTTTGATCTCCAATGCAATTACTCTTTCCATATTGGCAAAGTTCAGTGGGTGGGTTGAGGCCAAGGACAGTGTGTAGTTAGACTTGTTGCTGCTGTGGTGAAACACCTGAGAGAAATAGTTTAAGGAAGGAAGAATTCATTCTGGCTTATGGTTTTAGACATGTTAGCCCACCATCCCTGGCTCTGTCAATTCTGAGCCTATGGTGAAACAAAAAAAAAAAAAAAAAAAGGAAACAAACAAAAGTCATAGCAGTGGGAACGTGTAGATGAAGTCGCTCACATCATGGCAGACAGGTCATGGCAGTGGGAACATGTGTGTGAAGCTGCTCACATCCTGGCAGACAGGAAGCAGAAAGAGGAATGGAGAGGGGTACAAAACAAGGTATAGCTCCCAAGAACATGCCCACAGTGATCAACTTCCACCAGCAATCCCCAAGTGCCTAACATTACCAGAACCTCTTAATACAGTGCTGCCATCTAGAGACTTAAGAACTCAATGCATGAGTTCTTTGGGGTGACACTCCACATCCAAAGCAGAATAGGCAGCTTGGAGTACTAGGGTCTGAGGATGGGAGTCACTGGTGACCCCCACTTTAGGGAGGAACATAACAATGGAGAGAAGGGTATTTAGAGACGCAGTCATGAGAACTAAAAGTTAAGGTAGGTAACATACTACAGCAACCACTGAGAAAACCTAGGTTCCAGAAGAAGTTGAAAAGGAGGCCTAAGTCCCAGCCTCTGGTAGCTCACAGGATATCAAAAGAGTTGAATACATGAACAAGTCATTTCAGTAGATTGCAGATGAATATCCACAAGGGAAGCATCATTTTCAGACTGGCCAAAAGTCATTTGATCCTGAGCTGGCAGTGCTCCCGGAAGTGGGAAGGGAACAAACTCCAGAGTGCATGGCTCATCCCGGTTCTACCATAAAACACTAGGGGGCGGGGGAACTTGTTTGTTCTTAGAGATTCCTCCATTTCAGAATGCTCTCTTCATTTGTTGTCATAAAGAAGCATGTATGTAAACTAATTCTGATGACACCTGAGTGTTACTTGGAGCTGAATCAGGTGCCAGAGCATGGTGTTGTCAATCAGCAGCCCTTGACCTCAAGGTATCCACAGTGGGGAGGATTGAATGGAGACCAGCTTGTGGACAGACACTTGCAATGCAGGATGACCACTGTTTTCTGGCTCTGTGCATGCAATGAGGTGATAGTGCCAGGAAACTCAAAGGGCATGCCCATAGGTCTGGAGGAGGAGGTATGGCTCCCTAAAACAAATCAGGTATAATGACAGGAGCATTGGGTGAAGATAGTTTTTGGGGTGTTAATGCTAAGGACACAGGGAGCAACCAAGCTCTCTATGTCCTGAAACTTAGAGGTGAAAGGTCAGTTTGTGAGAACAGTCAAGGTCCTTGTCCTCCAGGAAATCCTGCAAAATGTCATGCAGGTCAGTGGCATGATCAGCCTTTTAAAAAAGAAATGGCATTCTACAACACAGGAAAACTGACTCCTCAGAGACTAGGGAGCTGCAGTAATCTACCAAGGAAGAGGGGATGAGGCTCATCCTAGGACAGTCTAGCAGGGGGCCGTGGCCTGGAAGTAGCACACAGGGGCCATGTCTGAAATGATGTGGATGGCTAGACAAGGAAGACTCTAGGTACACTCCCAAGAACCTAGTGTCACTGTGAACATGGATACAGAAGAAGGGAGTCTGAAGTCATACTTTTTATTTCTGAATTTTGGGAAACACACACAAGGAGTCTAGCACACGAATCTCTAGTAACTGGCCATGGTGTTTTAGCAAACGGGGATAATAGATACACACTAGAGAATACCAGTGAAGAAGCAGCAATTGAATTGGTGGGTAAGGAGGTGAGAGCATGTGGGAAGGTGGTCACAGGGCGCTGCCCCCGCATTGGTGTACCCCGAGAGCATGTTTCTGAGCCAATATAATAAGTGTGCTTCCACACACCAGCAGACACACTCTAAGGCCCTAGGCTTGTAAGTTTGCCTGCTCTGTACATGAGCTGTTTTTTAAGTGGTGCAATATGCCAGTGATCAGGGTCTCTTTCCTCAGCTATCTGGCCTCAGAGTCCTTTGCAGGGTACATACTGATAGCCAGGGAAGAGGGGGGTTGAGGCACAGGGAAAACAGTGAGAGCTGCCTTGACTTGGAAAAACTGTTCAAGCAGGGAAGAGGCAGAGAGACCGAACAGCCAAGAAATCAATCCTGGTCAACACAACTCACCTGTAGTATAATCTCAGCAATGAGCAGGACAAAACATGTCTCTTCAGAACTCAGAAGCCCAGGAAATAACCCAAGCATCTACTGCCAGGCTGGGTACACATCTGGTCTCAGTGGCACTTTTGCAATGCACAATAAACCAACAGAAAATATAACATTGGAAGAAAACTGCATTGATTTGGTTTTTCAACAAAAGCAAGAACTCTGATAGAAATGTATCTCAAGTCTATTAAAGCTAACCTACTAGGCAGCTTGTAAAAGAAGCTAAACTATATTACAATTTCATTTGAAAAAGAAACTTTAATCTATTATCCAATAATTTTGATCTTTTCCTCCATTATTCCTGTCAAGTTGTCCTAACTGTCAAGTGCACTTAAAATATGCTCTGTGAATTATAAATTATGTATCATTATAGTACAAACCAACTATCTGATGCTTTTCTTTTTGCTCCATAACAATGTAAAGAAAAGACACCAGACGTTTCCATCTTTCTCTGTCATATGAGCAGATGGTAGGAAGTTGGGTCCACAAACCAGGAAGAGCCTTCACCAGAAGTGAGAATCGGATGTCGGTCTCCCTACTCTCCATGTTCTGGTCTGAATACTTGTCTTCTCAAAGTCTTAATGCCCAGTTCAACAGTATCAGCAGGCAGGGCAATTAACTATGGTTAGATCATAATGGAATTAGTGTCCTTGTTTTAAAAAGGTTAATGAGGCTTTGTCTGTGCCCTTCTGTCATCAGAAGGCATATCTACAACGCTCTGTCTGTAAGGAGGCCTTCACAGACACTGACTCTCCTGGGACCTTGGCTGTGGACTTCCCAGCCTCTGAAACTGTGAGTGAGCAAAGCTTTTGTTCACAAATTTCCACTCTAAGGTATTTTCCATGTAAACTTGATCACACAAACACAGAGTCCCATGAAGCTTTCACGATTAACCCCACCTAAAAAACCCACCTTCTAATAGTGTTATATTGGGAACCAGAATTTGAGGATGAGACAAGCATTAAGACATGGAGACTGGGACATCCCAGGTCAACTTCCGGCATGGTTTTACTTCTGGTGGAGGGCTCCTCTTGGCTTGTACCTTTTCGCTGTGTGCTTATATGGCAGAGAGAGACAGGGACATCAGGCACCATCTTTCAGAAAGAATCCAGATAGGTCAGCACCTTTATGATCTCATTCAACCGTTTAACCCCTTTTCTTGAAGATCTCATCTGCATTATAGGCTCAAGTAGGAGTAGGGCTTTAACACATGAGTTTTGAGGTGGAAACAATTCAGCTCACAGCATGATGGGAAAAAAAGAAGAGGAGCAGAATTAGATGGTAAAAGCCTTATCTGTACATTGGATGAAACCTTCATGGGTCAATGTATAATAATGATTATATATATATTTTGTGTCTGTTGGGAAGACATCTTGGACTACACAAACTAGGGGTTTTGCAAAGTCAATTCTACTTCTTCTCTGCTGTACTCAACAATAAGTCCTTGCTGTGGCCTTCTCGTGGTGATGCCTCCACTGAGTTCCTATGTAAACTGAAGAGCCCAGGGTGATGGCATCACAAAATGGGGCTTTGTGAACTGATCAAGTTATTAGAATGCTTATCCAGAAGACTTCAGAGTGTGGATTAGCCTTTTCCCCCAGGCTCCAGACTCAAATTCTGCCTTTTAAAGTCACTAGTGTACAGCATATGACTCAGCAGCAGAAACCAGCTATGAACTGCTCTGCTTTGCTACTCTCCCTCCAGCAATGACTTTCACTGCTAGTTTGGAGGCCTTCACTCTCTTACGGGTTAACTATGAAAAAGTTGTCTATCCTATATAAATAATAGTACTCAGAAGAGCTGAGATGGCCCAGTGTATAAATGGGACATTTGTGAGATGAGCTGGGACAAGTAGGTGACAGTGTGCATATTTTCTGATTGCATCATCCTTTCTTTTTCAAAACTCAGGTGACAGTGACAGATGGTGGTTCTTCTCCAAAACAGTCCACCATTTGGGTGGTAGTTCAGGTTCTGGATGAAAATGACAACAAGCCCCAGTTCCCTGAGAAGGTCTACCAGATCAAGCTTCCAGAACGTGACCGCAAGAAGAGGGGAGAGCCTATTTACAGGGCTTTTGCATTTGACCGAGATGAAGGCCCCAATGCAGAAATCTCCTACAGTATTGTGGATGGGAATGATGATGGAAAGTTCTTTATTGACCCTAAAACTGGCATGGTCTCTTCCAGAAAGCAATTCACAGCAGGCAGTTATGACATCTTGACGGTAAGATTGAATTCCAGAGCATCACCCCCACCTGGTGAGCCCTCTTCTTCGTGCCTACTTCCTTGATCAATGAATCTGTAATGTGGAGAGTGCAAAGGTAGCTATGAAAAGCTGCTTTCTAGGGGCCAATTACAGGCGAGAACTCTTACCTTTCTGGGTGATGTTCTAAATAATCAGGTATCTTTGTTGCATCCTATCAGTGAACCTTCCCCAATTCCATGGCCTGCTGGGGCCTAGACTCCCAACCACATATCTTGGTCCCTAAATCATTTTCAAGGTACTGTACATAAAGGACAGTATGTATCTAGAGTAAAGCAGAAGAAGCTGTGATATATACACACAGGCATCATATGCTCACACTCACACACAGACACAGACATACATATACTCACACACATGTGCACACATGCATATGGTCATACAAATGCATACACATTTGTACACATTCCCACACATGTGCATGTATATTCCTACATGTTGTACACACTTATGCACACATGTGTATATCACACATGCATACATACATATGCATGTACACACTCATATGCATGTACACAGTGCATGTACACAAAATTATACTCATATGCTCATATACATATGCACACATATACTTACATAGTCACATATGCATACACTCACATACATATACATACTCACATGAATGTACACATGCTCATACATCCTAACACACAAATAGGGACTCACAGTGTACTCAATTTCCCTTCGACTCTCACTAGAGGTAAAGTTCAGAGTCATGCTATGATAAATCAAATCAGCTATTTTTACTCACATGAACTATCATTCTTGCCCCTGAGATACAATAAATTGTTAAGTACAACATTTATTTTTCATAGTTTCACATCTTAAAAGTTGGCTTATGGCAGATGTTCTGTGAGCCCTGTTCCCAAACAGGTCATCTACTCGCATTCCAGAGTCCCCTCAACAGGATACCGCTCTTCTTCTTGTGACACTGTGCAGAAAATGGTCTTTTAGCTCAGTACTGTGTGAGTGAAAGATTTAAAGTTCCACAGACTCGGAGCACTAAGTCTTCTTCTGTGTTCCCTCCATGTGTGAGCAGATCAAGGCTGTGGACAATGGCCGACCACAGAAGTCCTCCACGGCCCGCCTCCATATTGAATGGATTAAGAAGCCCCCACCTTCACCTATACCACTGACATTCGATGAACCGTTTTACAACTTCACAGTCATGGAAAGTGACAAAGTCACAGAGATCGTAGGGGTGGTGTCTGTGCAGCCAGCCAACACCCCTCTGTGGTTTGACATTGTTGGTAAGTTGAAGTCTCTAGAGCATGTCAGGAAATGGACTTAACTGTTTGAAGGAACTAGCCAAACAAACAAACAAACAAATAAATTTTAAAATAATTTAAAACGCAAAAGAAAAATTTAAAAACTAGCAATTAAGCCTAAGATTAAAATTAGTGCTGGAATGCAAAAGAGCCAGTAAAATGAATAACCGACCTGTGCTTTCGTTCCAATTCTGTAGCTAAGCTGAACAGAAAGTGCTCTCTGGCTGGATTTTTCCATAGTATGTTATTTACTGCAAACTTAATGTCTTTCTGTGTGTCATTTTAATTCTATTGTCACACTTGGCTAATCTCATTTCTAAATGTATTGATGGTACTAGACTTGCTGTCCTTCATTTCTCTCTTTTTCTTCACCTTTTTTTCTGCATTCTGTTCTTTTTTTTTCTGCTCCCGACTGCCCTGCTTCAAGGTGGCAAGCATGCTCGAGAGATGTTCTATATTCTACAGACAGCTTGTGGGCAGAACTGTTCAACAGAAGGTACCCTTAGTGCAAACACATTTGCTAAAATGCAGCTATCCAATCTGCCTTTTACGTTTTTTTTTTTTAAACAAATTGAATTACATCTTTCATAACTGCCTGTGACAGACTGAAATGCAGCCCACAGATTTCATACATGCCTCTAACAGCTCTCTCATTACTCGTATCCAATGACTTCTTTGTTTGAGATTAAATGGGTTTTGGGTGTGGGGGGGTATTGTTTTGATTTTCTCCCATTGCTTTTGAGGTATGTGGGCTTTTTGTTGTTTTGTTTTTATCTTTTTGTAGGTTAGTTTATTTAACTGGGAATTTTCCAATTGAAAAACAAATGAAAATGTATTCCCGCCTCTCTATTTTTCAGCAGTAGTGGCATTCACAGACCAAAAAACCCCACCAGGAGAGTCCCCTGGCTGCTGTCCACAAGAGGAAGGGCAGGAAATAGAACCTAGATGTGCATGTGTAGCCAGTAAGCCTCCACTCGCCCTGAAGAGAGAAAGCAGATGGAAGGAAGCAGGCAGGGCAGACCTTGGGAGCCAACCTTTAAATTCCTTGAAAGAAAGCAAGCAAGCACGCCAGGCTGCAAAGGAAAAGGGCAAAACAGCCTTTCCACAGACCTGCAGGGAGAGCGCTGGAGAGGAAGTGCGCGTGGGAGAGGGAAATCAAACAGGCTGTTGTCAGAGAGAGGGGCTGGCCAGTGTGCCTGCCAGGGCCCATCAGGCCTGAGCCAGAGCCCACTTCCCACGATTCTCCGTGAGCAGTGGAGTAGCCAAAAGAGCAGTGATGTAGGAGAATCGTTTCTTTCCTCATGTTGCCTGGACAGTATGGGCAGGAACCTGCTACTCCTCCAGAACAGCTGGGGCTGGGAAAGCATTTAGGAGGTTCCACATCTGGTTTAATGAAGCATAGGAAAAGAATGTTCTATGTCTCCCAGTCAAACCTCAAAGAGTCCTCTGAACTCCCAACACATAAAGGCTTGCCTTCTGCATCTTATTCTGAAAAACATAGGGCATCTTTGTTTTACTTAATTGACATTAATCTCACCATCTTTTCACATGAGCATCCTTTCAATTCCTTCTTCATCTCTGCCAACATATTTGAGATGGAACACCTTCTGATCCCATGAGAAATGTCTCATCACCATCTCAGTAGTTTTCTGCTTGTTCAGCTATTGTATGGTACAGTTTCTTCTTTCTCGATGCAAGGAAGCATTGCACATGTCACCAGGCAATTGTCTTTTGCCTGCCTGGACACCTTTGGTCATTCCTTCACCAACTCAGTTTGCAAGCCTCTCTATTGCATAACAGTGCTTCCTGTCCCTTGCATGAGCATCCTACCTCTACCCACTTAGCCCAGGCTGCCCATAAATGGTAAATCTCACTAGCATTCCTTCCTTAGATACTCAGTGTGGTCCGTCACCTGAGGCCAATTACTCAGGCCAGTTTGCAGTTCTTCAGCATCTCCACAAGTATGTAGGTTAAGTGCTGCTAGGAGTACTGCATGTAAGGTTGCTCACAGGCTTTTCACACTATGCTATCAGTGCTACTGTATATTTTCATTTCTCCTTATCCCATCTCCATTCTTCACCCTCAGAGTGAGTGAAGAATACAGAGACTGCTGGTGATGCCTCGGGCAACCATGTTAACCTCCTGTGGACTCCTGGCCCTGTCCAGGGTCAGTGTGACATTCCATTGTACACCAGTCACAATAGCCTCACTAGTTCAAGGACAAAGAGGAGTTTATTGAGAACACACTTCCTGGCATGCAAATATAATCCAGGAATGATATGCAAAGCATGGCCTTAGTTTTTGTGTCTCTTTATCTTTGGTTTCTAAGCACTGCTCTTCTCCATAGATTCCCTCCTCATCCATTTTACTGCATGAATAAGAGAGTAGTTTTTTCACTGAAGACTCCCAGGACTGTACCCTTGACTTCTCCATCGCAGATATTTCTCTGTAAATCTGGTAACAGTTTGTCAAGCTTCTTCTACAAATTGAACTTACTGGGCCGCCTGCCCAAACAGATCATGATTGTACTTCCATCCCAAAGCCAGTCAACAAGGTCCTGAGATGCCAACTTTTTACTTCACTGTAGAACGTCAAATCCTTTCCTCAGGTGCTGGCGGTTTTCAGCAGAGATGCTCTCCTCTTCCAAATCCCCTTTCTGAAAATGCAGCTCATCAGCCAGAGTCGTATTTTACCCAGTGTGCTACATCTTCCTTCTTCTAAAGCCCGCATTTGCTTTAGCATCTTCGGGTGTTTCGTCCTCACTGTCAAAACTTCTTGCTTATTTATCTCCCTTCCTCCTTGCCTAAGCACCATCTTTGATCAAACTAGAAGAGAGGGACCAAGAGTGGGCAATGCTCCTTAGCACTTAATCCTCATCTATGACCTCTACAGAGATACAAAGAATAAGCACGAGGTAGACAAGATCAGCATGGATCTGAAATGAAGCCTCAGGTCCTATCAGGGTCTGTCCAAGTAACTTGTTGAAGAATAAACAAACCCGTGTTTCTACCAGAGACCTAGTGCATCCAGACAAGAACACAATGAGAGGCCCAGGGATCTGGCATGTACAGCTTTAAACCGCTCAGCCCGGTGAATCCTCATTCCAGAAAAAAAAAAAAAAAAAAAAAAAAAAAAGAATACTAAAGTTTTAAGCCCGTGACAGCCTGCTTCCACTTGCACATTTGCAAACTTACATGACTGATTTTAACTGAATTTCCTTACCTCCTATCAGAACACGAAGTTGTAGAAACCCCGTGTGAGCAACATTTTGTTCCCAAGCCCAGACACTTGTGTTGTCTTGACTCCAAAGAGACTCTCTTCAGCTCCCAAAAACAAGCCCTACTTATAACCAAGCTAAGAAATCTGTAATTAAAAGGCAACATAATAAAGTTCAGCTGTTGAGGATTTAAACAGCCCAACACACAGCATGCTTCCTCTCCTTGTTAAAAGGGAAAGAAAATGAAGGGAACAAAAATAACCCACAATCCTTTGTGGCTCTGTCATGTATCTTCACACTTCTCAGGAGGCTCCGATTTCCCTTAAGCCATTCCTGATTTACATACCCTCCAATGTGCAGGCAATCTGGTTCTCAGTTCAGCCCCAGAATCTCATCCTGATGGCAAATATTTGAATTGTAAAGGCCACCGTCATTAACAACTCTGTATTGAGAACTGAGGCATGCTGATTTCCAGTGTTTAGCTTTTAGTGAATCAGGTAGAAAGGTGCTTTACCTTGCAAATAGGAAGCTCATGAACCACCCTGATTTGCCCCACCCAAGGTCAGGAAGGAGAAAGGCCCTATTAACATGAATCTCTGATGGCCAGCGCTCTGTGCTGGCCTCTCAGCCATCTTTC
This sequence comes from Peromyscus leucopus, assembly GCF_004664715.2. Classification (NCBI taxonomy): domain Eukaryota; kingdom Metazoa; phylum Chordata; class Mammalia; order Rodentia; family Cricetidae; genus Peromyscus; species Peromyscus leucopus. The sequence goes on from NC_051069.1 coordinate 54,597,427, forward strand.
TGTGTTGATAGGCAGAGGTTACCTTGGTGCTCAGGTGGCTGTAGATCTCTGTGACTTGGAGTCATTGACTGTTGCCATCTCCACTCTCACGTGTCCTTGTAGCCTTGTCTCCTGGGCCTGCGCAGATGGTTTGGGTCTGGGTCAAGCAGGCCAAGCCACACTCCCTGACAGCCCCAGCAGTAGTTTGGTCCTCGGCCAGGTGTGTCCAACCTTTCGAAATTGATGCATACTATAATCCACAAAGTTCATGCTTGAGAACTACGCAATTACTTTTTTAAATGGTAACGAGAAGAAATCTTGAATTTTAAATAAGTCTCTGATTTTTGTGTCTGTACTCACTGCTATCCTCAGCCACCCAAGGTTGGACACCCCGCAGAGCTTGGGCATCTCTGGGTCTACCCTGACCTGGCAGCCACATTTTTCCATCATGTAACTCTCATCCAGCCTGTCTTCAGAGAAGCCACATCTATTTCTAACTCACCTGCTCCCCCATCAGAGTAAATCCTGCTCAGCTGGTCAACAGACATCAAACACTTCATTTCTCCTATCCTGCCTTCATGCTCGAACTTGATCACAAACAGGACTCAATTTTCTCTGCAGCAACCATCTCATTTATGGAATCTTATCTGAGGACATTTTAGAAAAGTAATAAAAAGTCTAAAAATACTTCACATATTAATTATTTTAAGAAAAGGAACCTTGGACTGAATTCTAGGGTTTTTCCCCTTCCTACCACTCTTTCCTGCCCTCCAGCTTCTGCCCACCATTTAAATATCAGCCTGCTGTGCGCTTGCTTCATTCCAAGGCAGAAAATTATTCATAATCACACCGTAACTGGCACCGAATGTCTTTCAGTCGGTTGGGGGTGTACATGCTGAACTTGAACGAACAGCTTGTGCACGGCTCCTTCATTCATTGAGATTCAGTTGCTCAGGATTTTGGAAGCTCCTCAGTCACACCTCCCCCTGGGTGACTACTAGATTTGGGTTGGTATTTTTATAATTACACGTGTGAGAGTGGAGTTATTTTCTAGAGGAAGAGCCTGGGAGCTGTGCCATTATTATCACTGAGTGTCTTTGAGCAGAGAAGGCACCAGCGTTCTCCTCTGTCAGGTGTGCCCACCCTTCTGAGATTGAGAGATGATGTGATCCACAAATCTCAAATCTCACAGAAAAGCTCAACTCAGTTATACCCCAGTGAATTGAGCGGTAGCTGCTAGCTCCCAGTGTTTGCATTCATGTCCCATTTCTAGTCTTTTCAGGACCCCTCCTTGATCCATTACATTTTATGATATTATAACAAAAATCCAGTGTGCCTCCTCTGCTCTTTCTTTACTCTATGACACCTGTCTGAGCCAAAAATGGTCCACGAGAAATGTCCCCAAAGTGAATTGTTGTCATGCGGGCTGTTCACAATCTCGCTTGTAACTACCTCTGCCGCACCCCCATCCCCACCACCAACCCCCCCCCCTCCGCTCGCAGCAATGCACAGGCTGTGACACTTCTGAACCCCACTCTGCTGGGACTCGGGCCACCTCTGCAGTGTCCTTTCTGCCCACTTTTTATTTGGCCTCATGCTGTTGCACCCGACACACTCTGGCTTTGCATGTTCTGTTACTGGCTCTGAGGAAGCATATCTTGTTTAAACGGAATGCTGCTAGTGAAGATGGACTCCTTGTATTTGATTGATAGCCTCGCCCCAGATGATTTGGACTTGTTTTCCTACAAAATTGAAATCACTTTTCAGGCTAAAAGGGAGACTGGAAAAACAAGACCTGGGGGAAAGGCATGGAGTCGCTCATGAAATGGGATGCTTAAGTGTAGCTTATTAAATTGTGTCTGGGTTGATGGTGAACTGCTGGTCTAGATTCTATGTCCCTTGTCAGAAATTCATTTGGAAACTTGGAAAGATTTTGATTTAAATGAAATCTTGGCTTAATTAGGAGCAAATGTCTTAGAAATGAGTATTATAGCATACTGACCACATTGGTGGATGGGAAAATGTATCAAAAATGCTATTGATGTATCTCTTCTATGACATCAAAAGTTTCTTATTAGGAGTATTTAAACTGTAAAGACTAATGAAAAAAACAAATACAAACACGGCATATACATGCAAAGGGGAAAGCGAGGACTATAAAAACTGAAATTGGCAGAAGTTGCCAAAATTATTAACAAGACCAAAAATTATGAAAATGCATATAATCTACATACATATAAATATGCAAATGTTACACCATTATACAGGTGAGGAGAGAGTGCATTTTGCACAAACTCTGAAATGTCACAGTCAGTGAGAGAAAGAACTGACATTGGAAACCTTTGCCTGTGTTTCCGCTGAGCTTCATCTTCATTCATCTTTCAGCTGGAGACGATAATTCTCTTCTTTTGATCCACAAATGTTTGCCTTTCCTAAATAACTGATGCAGAGGGATGAACACTATTCCCCCCAAACAACAATTTAAAACAAAAATCCCAGTCTTCATATTTACAAAAGTAAACAGCATCAGGAGAGGGAGCGAAAAGTCTACTGTTGATTGAGCTGTGACTGGGACCATGAATTAATATCCTCCAGAAGTAACTTGAGAAGTTGTATCCTTGTCTTTCTCTCGTGTCTCTGGAGGTTGTTAGTACCTTTCTTCGAGGATTTCCATGGCAAAGGTGTTTGTTTTGTTTTTCCCCAGCATTTACCTCTTGGAGGTAAATAATCTGCCTTGGGACTTAAAATGACTGGTACCACCAGTCATCCAAATCAGCTTCCTGTTTTATTCCATGTGCTCATCACGGAAGCATTGGCTTCAACAAGAAGCCGCTCTCTAAGACCTACTTCTCTTCTCAGGCTAGGAACCCTCTCTTCTTCTGAGCCCTCAAAACTCTTCTTTGGAGTTAGCATCTAGTACTTCTCAGTAAATCAATTAAAGACAGTAATTGGAAGATGAATCTCTTTTAGATGAAATTTTTGAGAACATATATCATCTCCAAGCAATTCTCTGGTACCCCTGTATCTCCACAGCTTTAATTAAATGTCAAAGGCAATTATGTTCTCTTCAGTAATTAAATAATCTTATGTGAACATGGTAGCTGCAAGCAGTTGGTGCTTGGAATATACAAGACTACATTTTTAGACAGTAAACCACATTATTTATTTTTGTCACTGTAGGACAAATTTCAATAATTTGGGGTGAATCTCCACCCCTTCACTCATCTGCCTACTTATTATTATAATATCATGAAAATGTGTTGACCAGAAAAATAAAATTCAAAGACTGTAGGAAGTAAGAAAAGTCAAGCTTCTCTTTTTTAAAATATGAAACTCAATACATACATTGCCCTACATACTAAAGTTAAACAAAATTATCATCTGAAACCAAAAGTATTTCACACATGCAATTTCCAAAAAAAAATAAATAGTGCTGGTGAACATACACTGACATTTAATTAAATTGTTCCAACACTTAGACTGTTATCTTTTCTCTCCCTTAAAAAGGTCTCTAATTTGGGAAAGTTTATAAGTGACACTTCTGTTCAGAAATAAAATGGTCCCAATTCTAATGCTATCTTAAGTATGCCATTCAAGACAAGAGGACAAAAGACAACTTTTTCTAAGCCTTTGTAAATTGCCTTATAAGTTCACTAGTGTTGTATCAGCAATATAATATCCATGGCATACCTCTCAGATGTGCTGATTAAATGTTGTTTCTATGAAATCATCAGCCACTTGGTACAAAATTAATTTACACTGCCAAGATGCTAAATACATTTCTCTGAATACCCCAATGTTCAGAAAGACTCTTTTTCATATGAAATTCATTTTTTAATTTTTTCTTATCTTCCTGTATTCATAATTTTATTTCTGACATTTAATTGAGGGACTCTGAATTCTACCAGCCAAATGTTTACCAACAATCCTAGAACAGACCTAAAAGTATCAAATCACTTGTGTTTTTTGTAATTGGAATAGTTTTTACTTAGAATGTATTCTACTAGAGAAAAAGTTAAAGTATTTCCCAAGTTCCCAGGGTGGCAGCTGAGAGGAGCGGAAGGAAGGGCTGCTAGTATTCTCAGTGTTTTATGGAGTCAGATTATAGACCATCACTCTAACATTAGTGCTGAGCTCTTTATTTACAGTATATTGGGTTTTGTGTCATTTGTTATGCTTATAGAGGATGGCTTTTGAAAGACGAATTATGTTAGAAATAGTAAGGTCCCATTTAAGAGTTATAAAATTGAGCCATAGGGATGCCTGCCAGAAAATGTATCTACATAAAAGCACCCTGTAAAAGATATATGCCTCCATACACTCAATACCTTCTCAGCTGTGCTAATTCCATGTTGTTTCTGTGAAATCATCAGGGGGGAATTTTGACAGCTCTTTTGATGCAGAGAAGGGTGTTGGGACAATTGTCATTGCCAAACCTTTGGATGCAGAGCAAAGGTCGGTCTACAACATGAGCGTGGAAGTCACCGATGGAACAAATGTTGCTGTCACTCAGGTAAGATGTGAAGTTACTGACTAGCAAGAATGTGCAAAGATCTGCTAAAGAGAGAAATGGAAGAAGCAATGAAAACTAGATCCAGGGAGTAATAAATTATGTCCATGGATTTTCATTGTTCAGAAAATCGTTTCAGTGAATGACCGAGACGAAGGGTCCTATTGGTGATGTTGTAGAATTATTTGGCTGCCTCTTTCGAGGTGACTGTGGTTGCTTGTTCATGGAAGAGTGATACGTATTTGTTTCCTGGTCATTTACTGTAGTTTTATCTCTGACATCAGTCAACTCGCAAAGAGCCTATCTATGTGGTCAATGTTGGCACAACATGAAATTCTACCCCTCCTCATTTCTTGGGTCACTGAAATTTAAAGCTAGAGATGCCTAGGAGTCCATGTTCAGTTATATACTGAGATGGAAGTTACACAGCCAAGGTCCAAGAGCCTCAATTAAGGACAAGACTGAGGCCTGGGTATCCACTGTCATCTTTGTGTTAGGGGTTTTCTATCCCGACTGCACATCATACCCTCTGACATGGAGCATGGTGAGAGCAGGCCCAAAGCCCTGAGAGCTGGAATCTAGCCTGAGTTCCTGTTGATGGCCCCATGCAGCTGGGGCTGAGGAACTTCTGCTCTGCTTCTTGAGAGCCTATGAAAGACACTGAGAGTCGGAGGAAAACTTCCGGCTTATCGTCTGACTCAGAACACCTCCGAACTTCTTCCCAAGTGACACTAACACAAGGCTAGCTCTCAACACAGTGGATTTCTCTTAAATGTAAGATGTTTGTTTTGTTATTCAGTACCATAAACCCAGCCCCATACAGCATGCACTGCAGCTCCACTCTTCCTTCCTGCTTCTCTCTGTTGTTCCCACAACCCCAGAAGACATGAATGATTGATCTGGGCCCTGTTCTCTGCTGGACCCAGATGGATATTCAGAATCCTACTCAACACGTTTAGGTAGTAAGAAAGTTTGCCAAACCAGAAGCAAGCAAGTGATGATTTATTTTAAATATGATTTACACATTTATAACCATGAAATTTGAATGCAGGAGGTGGGAGATTTCATATGCTTGTCCAGACAACTGTCTCTTGGTCTGAAGCTGCTGCAAAAAAATGTAACATGACTGTTTCCTTGTAATCAGAGAGTGGTAGAGGCTGAAGAGAGCAATGGGGTTCATTTCAAGTGACCATTTACTTCCCATTTGAATATAATTATAAATGAAAATGACTTGTATAGAGACAGCCAGTGTATGACCATTCCTGATTCTCACTTTGGTCCCTTCTGCTTATTAGGTGACCACCATTTGCCTTAGAGAGTCCCACTTACATCTGTTAACCTGGAAATATGTATTAAAAGCACCTCATACTGTCTGATAATTGACCCAATTGAGACAACAAATTATATATTCTTCCTATCTAAACCATACCACTCCTTGGCATTTTTCAGTACTCAGATCTAGACTCATAAATGAGGCCCCTGGCTGAGATTCCTTGGAAACTGAGCAGTAGAAGAGTGTGCTAGAAGACCAATGCCAAACAATCCATGTACAGTGTTGCTATGTTGTTAGTGCTAATTCATTTTAAATGGGAACTTAAATTAGATTTTTTTTAAATTAGTAGTTTCTTAAAATATCCAACCCCAGCTCTTTTGTGCTAATTAAAAATCCAAGACATATTTTAATAAAATACAAATAAGCATGGGAGCCTATTCATTTCCAGACTTTCCTCTGGGTTTTTAACCAGTTGAATTAAGCAGTATTCAGTGTATCTAGAATGTATAATTCATTCAATATGTTCAGTATGAATGAATGAATAGATTCTCCATATCCAGCAGGGTCTGTCTAGAAGGTATGTAGATCTCTGAGGCACAAAACATTCATGTTAACAATTTAACAATGGCAATGAAAAAGTTACAGAAAGACATTTAGAATTCCACTAGGCTGAGATGAGCAACAGTTTAGTAGGATTGATTTTCTAAATATTTCTTCAGTCCATGCCATATGCAGTGAGCTAAGGTACTTAAGGTCACAGTGGTATAGTTTTGGTTGTTTGTTGTTTGAGACACGGTCTCACTGTATTGCCCATATTGCTCTCAAACTCCTAAGCCCAAGCAACCCTTCTAGCTCAGGTCACATAGTCGGTGAGACTATGGCACGTTCCACCACACTAAGCTAGTAAGAAAGTTTTAAGGCCAAAGTCTAATATGCACTCATTAAAATAATATGGAATTGCAAGTCTTTGAATGAGACCCTTGGATGAGAACTTGTCTGAGACCAAGCTTTTCCAAGCTTATATACATTTACACTTGACTCCAGAGCATTCGTAAGCACTCTGAGAATTGGAGCGAACTTGGAAATCGCCTTAGCAAGAGCAAATTAAAGAGGTTAATAAAGGACATCATGAGATTTTTCTTGTCAAAAATACCCAAGTCATGCTGTTCTCAGGAACCATGCCATTAAGGAATGAGAACGCAGTTTCCAAGGCATGTATTGTGTCCTCATCAAGACTGTTGCTGTCAGAAAGCCATAGACTGTATTGGACCTGTCTGCCCACCAGCGTTGGTCAGTCCATAATGATTTGCTTTTACCCAGGCTTCCCTGGGCAGGGCAGCAGAAACAGTTCTCTATACCAGAGTCAGGTACATTTGAACAATAGGATGTTTGGGAAATAAACAGAGCGTTCTAGACTTCTTTTAGAAACTGCTAAAATATGCTCAACTCCATGACCCCAGACAACACAATGATTCTACCACCAAACAGATACCTCTCTCCACATAACTAGATTGATGTTCTGTAGTTTACAAGCCACCTGTTCAGAACTCCTTGGGGGACTTTTCTCTCCTTTGTTCACATGAGATCATAAAACATGGTAGGACATGGGCTTCTCATCAGCCATAAACAATGTGTTGAGTTTTACTTCACAAATATCAAATAAATCCGAGCCTCGGGGATTCAGTGTCAACATGAAACTCTCACTTCATCTTCAGGCTTGTCCTGTTCTTCCGACTCTCACAGGATTCTTGTGCCTCCAAGCTACACAATCCGATGCTACATAAATATCCCTTTCTTTCTGAGGATTGCCTAGGCCCTGTGCAGACTGTAAAGGGGCCTGCGCATTTCACATTACAAAGATTTCAAAGAACAAACTGTGAAAACAGAGCATCCCCGCGTGGGCAGAAGCCACCTGGTGAGGTGGACAAAGACTTCTGCAGGAAATTGTGTGGGGTTCAGCAAAGGACATTATTGCACTTTTCATATTACAACACAGTACAGAAGTGATCCCCATGTTGTGATAGAAGCCAGAGATGAGCAAGGAAGTCTGTATTAAAATGGAAGGACAAAAGAGCAAAGTTGTCTCTGGACTGTCTGCTTCAAGTAAAGCTGAAGAATCACAAGGAGCCCTGGTAGTTTGAAGCAGCAGGACTGGGAAGTATCCAGAGAATGGGGCAGGGGCAGGCAGCACATAGAGAACAGAATAAGACACCAAAGAGGAGTCCCACCTACTCCAACATAAGTAGAATCGCAGGAGTTTAAGTGGATCCTCGCCTTGGTTCCCAGACAAGACAGCAGCTGTTTGCATTAGAAAAGAGCTAAGACGCTTTATAGAGATCGCTAGCCCCACATTAGGGCAAGAGTATCAGTCATATTACCCTACTAAAGAGTCATGTTAAAAGGGGACCAGAGGCAATGCAAATTGGCTTTCACTAGATAAAGATGGGTAGGTCCCTCAACTTTCACAATGACTTTACAAAACATGTACTGAAAATACTCATTACAGGCAGAATTGGTATATCCTGCCTACCCCAAAAATGTCCACATTCTAGATGTTCACTTTAGAATCTTGATGTATTACATGGCAGAAGGGACTTAGATATAATTAAGGTCGAAGGTCTCCAAGTAGGACTTATCTACTAACAGAGGGTTGACTGTCGACTTTTCCCAGCTGGAATCAGAAAGGAAAGGGAGAAGCTGAGAATCCAGTGCAAGGAAGAGCTGAGACAATTTTAATGTACAGGTAGCCTCAAGACACTGGGGAGCCAGCAAGGAAAGAGGGATCCCAGTCCCATAACCAGAAGACACTATATTGAGCCTGCATGAAAAAGGAGAGCATTCAAAAGGAATGCATCTATGTCAGTCCCTTGAGTTTGGGCCTTGATTTCAGTATTCAGAACTATGAGACAATAATAAGTGTTGTTTGGAACATCTAAGTTAGTAGTGATTTTTTGTGGCAGAAATATGAAACTCTTTGACTACTGTCATTTCCATTTCACTGTTCAGGAAAAAGGCCCAAAGCAAAATTAAGTGGTTTGAGGAGAACCTGAACTCAGACCTACACAGGTAGATACTAGAGCTTACCCTTTGGTCCACTGCACTGTGCCAACTCTCACAGACAACATTAAGCCTTTGGTGTCTGTTCTAAAACAAGAGTTACAAGAAGCACACCCTTTTAAGTTGTTCTCCTATGAAATGCAATACCTGTAACCTTTGGACTATCTCCTAGCTATCCAGAGGTCCAGCCTCCTCTTAGCATACCTTCAACCCCAAGGACATATGTTGCCAAGGATGACCCATAATGACTATTATTAATACTCTCTGTACATCTGCCAAATCAATCAGAGCTGCTGCATCTTCATAGAAGTTGTAAACTAATACAGAACATGGCCTTCCCAAAGGCTCAATGAATGAAAAGGCATACAAATATATAATACTTGATGTTTGCATAGTGAGAATCAACAAGTCTCATAAGGAATGTCCATTTTCCAGTAACCCTGGAAAACTTAAATCTGGAGTTATCATCATTCTTTTCCAGGGAGAAATAGGGACCCAGATTGGTTAAGTAACTACCTAGGTTCACAGGAAAGAGATATATTTTCTTCCTTTACAAAATCACATGCTATTCAGAAAACATTCTTTTACACATTTATATCTACAAAATATGCAAATTCATCCAGTAGGGAAAGAATATTGTATACTAAAAAAAAAAAAAAAAAGTATTCAGCCAGAATCAGGTGGTGGAAGTCCAGGTTGCCACTTGACCTGTGTGTATTCCTATAGAAGGCAGCTTGTTCTGTCTAAGGCTCAATCTTCTTCACGTGAAATAATCCTATGTGATTCACAGATTGTTGTAAGGATGAAGAAAGATGAGAAGGCTCTTGGAACTATCACATGCTGAACACATACAGACTTTATTAATACAATCTGGTACTCAACTTAAAGTTGGAACAACATACCTGATAGCTGTAAATTATGTGAGTGACCTTATTGTTTATGTGAAAGAAAACAGATAGTCCTAGCCAAATAATAATCTAAAAGCTATGTTGATTTGCTTCAGGGACTCAGGATATGTGGTTTTGTGATTTTTAATATCCTTTTCTTATTCAGGGCATCCTTTAGGTTTGTAAAGCTAGAAGAGCAAGCTCATAATTGTAGCTCTACAACCAAGCCTAACATTAAACATCTCCTTCCATACGCTCCAAAATTCTCAAGCTCTACATGGGCAGCTACTTGAGCATGGGCTGCACTGATTGGAGTTGGGGTGAGGTGGAACTATGACCAGATTCCCAAACTTAGGCTTGAATCCCACCCTGTGGATCCCATCGCTAAGACTGCTGGGAATCCCTCACTGCCCTACTCACTTAGAACGGATTCTACCATGAAAATGTGTCTTCTGTCTTGATCCTTTTCTCTGTCCACATATGCTTCAAAAGGTGGAAAAGAAAATGATTTTTTTCTAAAGATGTTTGTTAGATCAGGAGACCCCCGAGATAGCTCTCCTCTCACTACGACTTCTCTCACATCCACTTTTAGTGTCATGTGCCTCTAATGTGTGAAAACAAACTGGCCCAAATGTTCATTTGGTGTTTAGTTAGGTCAAGGAAGAGCTGAAGTGACCAACCCCACTGCATATTGATAAATTGCCATATAAAACTATAAAACTTTCTTTAAAAAATGGAGGGGGGGACAAAGAATGATAAAATTTCACTATATGTAATAGATCTGTACCTGCCACCTTATGAGAAAATCAATTTTTGAAAACAGATTTCAATTTTCAAGGTAGCAGGGAACTTCCTATTCAAAATAATTCCTTGATAATGTTCTTGAGAAGAAATGGCCCATACTGGCTGTCTGTTTGATGAGTTAGTGTTTCTCTATAACAAAGACCATGACATTTACACACATTTGCTAACATATGTACAATGTAAATTTATTCTCAATGTCTAGGTAACCTAAGTGCATGTGAGAATGCTTATGAATGAACACAGAAGTGGCTCTGAAGAAGCCAGAGGAATCTGGTCTTGTCCCTGTGTCTTTGGGCACACCCTTTAACATTTCTCTCCATTGAGGAACCAGATATAATAGAGTGCACATTTCTACACAGGAAGCAACTGTGATATAAGTTTTCTATTCATACATTCCAAAATAAAATTCACACCTTTATGAAGAATGCAAGGGGCATCTCCCCTGAAAAAGATGTTTTAAATACGGCTTAGAAACGCCAACAGAGGCAGAACAGGATTTCAGTAATTTAGGACTTAATTGGTCTTGCCCAACAATTCACCCCATGGACTGTTCTACCGTGAGCCTTTGTAAAGCAGGGCTTTGGCACCTACCCAGACTTAGCTCAGAGGAGCCTGTGGAATGCAACGTGTTTAGGGGGGGAGGTGAGCATTGAAACCAGCCCTGGAGATACTTCCCATGCCTGGCTCTCCTCCTGCCTCAGGTCCTTTGTGCTTTTGTAAGCTTTTCAATTCCCATTTTGAACACAACATCTTTGAGAGTTACTTTGCTTTGTTAGTTCAGGAGCTCACAAGCGGCCCCAACTGTGGGAAATAAAAAGCAAATGAGGAGAAGGAGGTCTCTACAGAGGAACACTTGTTCTGACTGCAGATTAGGCTCAGGACAAAGCAAGCAGAAAGAGGCAAGCATTTCCAGATCACATCAGCTTTGAACTTCCTGAAGGTCAGGGCAGCTCACTGGCCAGAAAGGCTTTCACATCTGTTGATGTAACTGCCACTCTCAAAACAAATATTTTAGCATCTTGACTAAGTTACTTGAACTTTTTAAAGAATTGGCATTCAAAGAATACAATATGGTTTTGCAAATACTTTAAAGATAAAAACAATACCTAAAACTCTCTTGGCACACTTCTCAACCTTTTTTGCAAGCACAAATTAGGGGACAAAGCCTGTCCCTGTTAGCATCTCTCCTAAGTGAAAATTGTTGTGCCACAGATGTGGCGGCGTGTCTATCATTCCACTCAGCAAAGCATATCTCAGACACTGTAAGCAGCTGTGCAGCTGTTTGTAAGGGTGGTACGTCTGCATATATTTATTTGGAAAAAATCAATGATTTTCTAGAATGCAGTCACATTCTAAGATATTATGAAATGTAAAAACCATTAGTGGCATTCCTGTTAGTCAGGAGTAAGACAAGAAGAGGTACCAGACCTATTGCCGTGTAAAACTGTGTGGTAAGAGACAGCGCCACCAGGCAAAATAAAGCACTGAGCCAGAAGAATTATAAAGGAAAATGCAAGACCACCTCTAGTTTCACAAACATCCCTAAAACAGTAACACAGAAAGAAATACAGAGCCATGAAGAGGAAAATTAAACTAGATCTTGCTCTCACATAAAATTCCAGAAAATTTCCAAATGCACCAGAAAGTGAAAGAAAAGAAAACACACAAATGCCACCTATAAAAACTACATGTGTTCATCTATAGATGTGGAGAATATTCCAAAATATTCACCACCCAGAAACAGTAGAGGAAATGCTGGGTGGCTTTCCTTCTGCATGGCATGCCAAAGAAACTTGCACCCAGAATAAAGTCCATGGCAGAGTTTAGCACAACGTTGTCATTTATATCACCAAGTTTCTAAAAGTAAAGAAGGAAGATAAACTTTCTAGCCCACAGATGAATAAACTAGCGTAAGCAGTTCAACAGAAAGGAAATGCAAAGGCTTCTGAAGAGCATGAGTCAGTGCTCAGCCTTGCTCACAATAGGAACATACAAACGAAAACAGCAGTGAGGTACCACTTCCCATCCAGCAGGCTGACAAAAGCTCTTCCCACAAACGCTGTTGGCAAGGCTGGGGAGACAGTCATTCTTACATATTGTTGTAGGAATGCACATTGATAAAGCCTTGGAAGAGTGGAACATAAAAATATTTCACAAAACTATAGAAACATTTATCCTTCCATCAAACTGTCCTAAAGCTAGGACAGAACTGTATGCCAGAGAAAGTATTAAGAGACACAGGCACATTTATTTTCTTTACATACTCTAAGAACAAAGAATAGAAAAGTCTTAATGAGTCTGTTAAGGATGACTGAGCTGACCATGATGCTCACTGCAAGGGCATTTCTTTCAGGATACTGAGCAGGCTTCTCTACACTGCCCAGGACCATGAGCAGCTCTGCCCTGTGTCCACTAGATATCACCAGCATCCCTCCTTTCAGTTGTGAAAGCAAAAGCTGTCTCCAGACACTTTTGAAGTGACTCTTAGGCCAGTTGGGAACAATATACATTTTATGTTCATTGTAATTTCTAATGTTAATACAAAGTGATATAGTGTGATAGGGAAAATGTATATGGTATCACTATATAGACAAAACAGAGGAGAAACCATCTGTTTTTAATAAAAGTTATCTACAGGAGAGAAGGAGAAGCAGGGAAGCCAAACTTCTTTAAATGTTTTAATTTTTTCTTCAACAGTCTAATAAATATATATTTTGATCATATCCACCCCATCCGCTTCTCTTATTCCTCTCCTAGCCCCTCTGCATCCCTCTTTCCCAACTATTCTCCTCTTACCTTCATGTCCTTTTTATGACCCACTCATTGAGAACCTAAACTTCTCTGAATACACTTTAGATGTGATTTTAAAATGGCAAAACAAAAATGTTGAAAAAGCAAGTATATGACTTAAGCCTGCACCCAAACATAGTTGACATATTTCCTTCTTTAACAGTGACTTTAAACTGGGCATACTCCGGGATAATCTTCAGGCACCCTAGGAAGTCTGCCTGCCCCAATGCTGTCCTCTGTGAACTTGTCTAGGTTCCATAATAAAGTCCCCAGGCTTCCTTTGTTCTTCAAGGCTCTGCTTTAAAGTAACCCCTGGACACTCCTTACTGGTTCAGCTAATAAATCCTTCTCTATCCTTTAAAAAAAGTTCCAAAATATAGAAATAAATGGAAACAAATTATCTTATATGTGAATCTAATTCTGGAGGAGAATTATGGTAATGGATGTTAATCATCTAATTCAACTTTGAGTTCCTCCTTCAAGATTCATCTCAAGAATAAGAGAGCTGAAAAACAGTATCAACATGTTTTGAATAACTGTAATAGAAATGCAGGCTTTATTATTTGGAGTCCTTCAATTCATATCTCAAACAAAACAATGACTAATTATGATCTTGTCACTGAACATAGAAAATGTCAGCAGCCGAGGAAGGAAAAACAAATGCGGAAACAATGGCACCAAGTGAAATCACGAAAATGGGAAACATTTGTGAACTCCTAACATTTTCATATTTTTTAATTCTCTCCTAATTTTGTCCAGTGGATGAAAGCAATCCACTAACAAGAATTCCCAGTACTAGATTGTAATCTCCAAGTATTATTTCTAACAAAGGGAAGAAAAGGAGATACCAACAACTTTTGGAGCAATGGATAATTCAAGAATAAAATAGAAAATGTTCAAGACAACCCTAAAATTAATACCAGTTGCAATTATCAGAACGCAAGGGAGCTGGCTGGGAATGCAGTTCAATAGCAAAGTGCTTAATCAGCACAGCAAGGTTCTAGGTCCAGTTCCTAGCACATGAAAATCAATTTATCAAAGAAGGGAGGGAATAAGAAAAGAAGAAAGGGGGACAATTCAAAGACTACCAGGATTGTGTCAGAAAAACTCAAGCGCCAACCTGAAGACAATCTTACTGGCCGAGGAAAGACTGCACATTGCAGTAAACATGAACACTGCGGAGAATAGAATCGTCAAATATGATCACACTAGCTGGGGCGCCCAAGGCTGAATTTCTCACTTCCTTGTGCTAGGAACCCTACCATACCATTGTGCAGAGCGTCAGTGCAGCGCTCAGCCATAAACGACACATCCATATCACCCCCTACCCTGGTCAGTGCTCAGCGGACATCACAAAAGAGGGGGGTGAAAGATGGAAGGAGCTGGAGGTTAGGGAGGACTAGAATGAAGCAGTGTCTTCTTGACAACAGGACTGTTGGCACCCATGAGTTCAGAGCAGGCTTTGTCACCTGGACAGGATCAAGCCAGTCAACACTCCAGCATGGGAAGGAGAGGAGGGCATAAGATCCCACCTCAACTGAAGAGCTGTAACAGTTAATAGCTTCTGGGGAGAGAGAGTCAGTTAATTTAAGGGTGTGGCCACTGGTAGCCAACTATACTCAAGTGGATGACACCACACTTGTGAGTATCTGAGGCACAAATTGAACTCAATGGGTGCTTTTTTAAAGAGGGGTGGGAAGCAGGAAGTTCGAGAGTGAGGAGGTAAGAACTGGATCTGGGAGGTCTCAGGAGGATTGGAGGGTGAATGTGATCAAAATACACTAAATGAAATTTACAAAGAGTTGATAAAAATACTAAAGAAAAACAGTATGTTGGTTAGTTTTATATAACCTTGCCAAAAGCCAGAGTCATTGGGAAGAGGGACTCACAATTGAGAAAATGCCTCCATAAGATTGACCTATCAACAAGTCTGTCTGGTGTTTTCTTGATTAATTATTTGTGTGGGAGGGCCAGCTACTGTGGGTGATGTTACTCCATGGCAGGTAGTCCTGAGTTGTACAAGAAATCAAGCTGAGTAAGTGTCCCTCCATTCCCTCGCTTTAGTTCCTGCCTGCAGGTTCTTGTCTTGAGTTCCTCCCCTTTGATGACGGACTGTGATATAGCAGTGAAAGATGAGTTGCTTTTGGTCTTTATCACATCAACAGAAACCTTAAATAATACAGAAATGCAGATCAAAACTTGATAGAGCATAATTATACTTAAAAATATTCATCATTGCTCACTCTCAGTGGAGCTAGGAAAGCAACAGCTTATTTAGAACTAAAGGATAGAATCAGTGAGCACCCTGCCTTTCCTCTACATGTTGAGCAAATAGTAACCAAAGATCTGAGCAGTTTCTTTTGCAGAGCTTTCCCAGTTGACAAGCCAGAGAGGGATCATAGAGTTGGAACATCAAACATTTTATAACTCTATTAGTCTTTAATGATCTCCAATGACTGCTAGCATCATAGTATAAGGGACAAAACCAGACAGGGTACATCTTCAGAAGAAGCACATGTGTCACGTGTACAAAGAGGTCAAACTGTAAAGGAACTTGAACCTGAACTATACCTTTTCTCCTATACCACACTGCCAATTTCTCACAAATAGGAGGACTGATCATGTAGAGAAAAGCCATAGGATGCTGCAAGCAAAATTCAGACAGGAAACTAAGAAGAAAATTCTCAATCTCTTCCCCAGTAATAATCACCATGGGGAAGAGAAAATCAGGAGGATTTACAAAGAGGTAGAAGGAAATTCTGTAAACTAAAATGTGAAATACAATGCTTGAACCTCTATATTATGATTAAAAGAAGTTTATATATGCATACACATAGTGTACACAATGTATTTAACAGTGGAGAAATATTAGCATAAATTGTACATTTAACATTAAAGAATTACTGGGGTTGGTTTTTTTGTTTTTGTTTTTTTTTTTTTTTTTTGAGATAGGGACAATAATACTCTGGTAGGTATTTGTACAGGTATCTTATTTATTCTAAGAGTCCTTACTTAGCTCTTAGAAATACATACTGATGTAGCTGTAGAATTTCTCTCCAGCTCCCAAGTCCCACCAGTCCCGGAGCCCAC
The DNA here is from genome assembly GCF_004664715.2 of Peromyscus leucopus. Lineage (NCBI taxonomy): Eukaryota > Metazoa > Chordata > Mammalia > Rodentia > Cricetidae > Peromyscus > Peromyscus leucopus. The sequence continues at coordinate 54,613,817 of NC_051069.1, forward strand.
TTATAAAATAAACACACAGACTCTTACATTATTTAAACTGCTTGGCCATTAGCTCAGGCCTATCATTGTCTAGCTCTCACTCTTATATTCAGCCCATTTCTATTAATCTATACTTTGCCATGTGGCTCGTGGCTTACTGGTACCTTACATCTTGCTTGTCCTGGCGGCAGCTCCAGGCAGTCTCCCCTCACCTTCCTCCTTCCTCAATTTTCCTCTCTGTTAGTCCTGCCTATACTTCCTGTCTGGCTATTGGCCAATCAGGTTTATTTACATATAGCGATATCCACAGCGTACTGAAATAATAATTGTGATTTGCTTCAAAACAATCTGGGTGGCGGGGTGGGGAGGATTAGGAAGACAGTTGAAGCCAGATTAGCCATGATCTGATCACTGTCAAAGTTGAATGATCAATGTAACACTTCTACACCTGCCCACAAGATTCCATGACAAAAGATCCTATGAGGAAACAATGGTGGTTTTGTATTGGAGCTATCTGAGCAAGCTTTTGGCTGGTCTTCTCTCAAAGAACAAGCACAGGGTGAGGCTATGACTGCTGAGAAGTTCTGACTACTTCCAATTCACCTCCATTCCTTCCTTCCTTCACCCTGTCTCTTGATTTCTTTCCCCACTTTGTATTAATTACTTTTTTCATTGTTGTAAGAGAAATATCTGGTAAAACAATGTAAGGATTTATTTTTCCTTATATGGCGAGGGGACACGTTCCATCATGACAGGAAAATGTGGCTGCAGTAGTGTGAGGTCACTAATTAGCTTGCTTCCTTCTCTTTCCCTTTGTATTCAATCCGGTACCCTAGCCCGTGATATACTGCCACTAAAATTCAAGACAGTTCAACTTTCAGAAGCACTCTCAAAGTCATGTCTAAAAGTGTGTCTCCTAGGAGACTCCCAACACACTCAACTTGACAAAGAAGATTAATCCCTCCCTCCACTGCCATTATGCTAGTCCACCATAAGAATGGCATATAGATTGGACTTTAGGCAATAGAAACCTCCAAATGAAGGCCACCTTCTATCGTTCACATTGCACCTCAGATCAGACTGTAGAATTATTTTCTCTCATGGCTACCTCAGCTCTTCAATAATTAATGAGATTATAGATCCAAGAATAAATGATATTGCTGCTAATGTGAACTAATGGTTTACCAAAAGCTACTTACTGGCAGAATGTTTTATAGGAGAACTTGCTCTATGTTGAGGTTGCTGCTAGAAGCTAGGATACAAGGATACAAAGAGAGAGGAAATGAAAAGGTGACCTTTTTTGTTAACAGTGAGTGAGTTGGGGTTCCTTATCACTCTTGTCTTCTTTTGACTACAGGTATTTATCAAAGTGCTGGATAATAATGATAATGGCCCAGAATTCTCCCAGCCACATTATGACGTGACAATTTCTGAGGATGTGCTTCCTGATACAGAGATACTGCAGATTGAGGCCACAGACAGAGATGAGAAACATAAGCTGAGCTACACCATCCACAGTAGCATTGATGCCATCAGCATGAGGAAGTTCCGGATAGACCCCAGCACGGGTGTGCTCTACACTGCTGAAAGGCTGGATCATGAGGCCCAGGACAAGCACATCCTCAACATAATGGTAGGACCAGACTCATGATTTTGCTCTCCTGACAGAACCATTAGCCAGCCAAGGCATATACCTCACTCTTCAGAAAGCCATGGCCCTTAAATTCTGTAAATCTAGCCTTTGCACGGTCAGGATACATTCAGTTTAGCCTTTGTATTTCAATGCAGAAGTTACTCTTCTTAGAAAGTAACTCCATAGTTTTTATCAACCTGAAATATTAGATACATTCTGCAGATGCTGGCTGTTCAGAAAATGTTGCTGACAGATGGTTAGAGAGGAAAGCAACAGACAATGTCCCCAACTCAGGGATTTGTTTGGAGCCAGAAGATTGTGTGGAAAAGTTTGAAAGAAGACCCCTGAGAAGCTCTTTAAAAGGGTGGTCATTTGCTCAGTCCACATGAAGCACAGTCTTTAGAAGTGTTCAGAGACCCAGTTTATGACATACCACATTGGTTTGAGACCTACGGGTAATACTGGTGACCCCTAAAAAACTGAACATGCATTAAATCTTCAGAGACTCTTGAATTCATTTACCTTCCTTCAAATTATGTAGACATGGCTTTGCGTTTAAAGTGAGGTTTTTGGTTAATCCATCCAGTGGGCAAAAAAGATGAGTAAGAATTATCATTGACTCACTTATGGCCTACAGTCTGTCCCTGTAATGAGCCCCAGAACAACTCTGGCATGCATAGCCTCTGCCTATCAGGGCTCCCATTATACTCCTGAAGAACAGGAAGGGTGACAGTGATTTAATCTCCTATACTGATTGAGTTTGGTATACCTAAACCTATGAATTCCAAAATCATCCACAACAGTAACATTTTCCTTCACTGCAATCTTCTAGGATGAGAGGCAACTTGAATGCCATACCCTCAGCTACAGTTTCCACCTAAGATCCTAAGAGACAGAAGGAGCAGTTCCCAGAGGCCACCTGGTTCACCACTATGGCCATTCATTCATTCATGCACAGATAATCTTGAGCACACATTTTGTAGCAAGCACTCTCACAAGCACTGAGATAGACAAAGTCCTCGCACCCTTGGGCCTAGTGTTCAATTCATTCAAAAAAAAAATTTCTAAATAGAGTTCAGTTGTATCCTTGGGCATGGACAACCAAGCTATAGAATTCCAGCATGGCACACTGGCCATAATGATGTTTACATGATATTATAGGAACAGAAGCCTCACAGTGGTGAATAATCCCATTCTCATTGTTTTTCAAGTCATTTCTGTTCATCCTTCCCTCAGCAAACTCAAAAATCAGTTTGGTCACCCACTGCCATTCATCATTCATGTAGTTAGATACTTAGAACAAATGACTGCTTCAGACCACCTTCTTCCAAGCCTCACTTGCTCATTCCTCCCTTGTACTAGTCATGAAAATGCTTTTCTCCTTGATAGATCCTCTTGTATATGTTCCAATATCTTCACATTTCTCTAGAGTTATGCAGCTTAAAACTGAACAAGCAGGGGTATTAATTCAACTAATGATACATCAGCTAATAACAGAGCCACATGGATAAAGAATAGATTATTTATAAGCTTCTGCCATATGCAATTCAGGGGAATTTTAAAGTCATTAAGCAAGTTTGTCTGGCAAAATCATACTGAGGGTTCTTGGACGTTATGACTGAATGCATCTTTCTAGTGGTCAAGATTCTCCAGCAGCTCTGGGTTCTCCCTGCCTAAAACTATCACTTGTCACCATCACCATCATGCTATTCCTTCTACCTTTTCCTTGTTTGTTCATCCAGGAAGTAGAGTGTTAGATTACGGTCCTCTTCCCACTCACTATGAGGACCTTTAAATGTATTCCATGACAGCATTTAACTTCTCAGTATTATGCCTTCCTGTGGCTTGCTTGTATCACTCATTTCAAAGATCCTAATATTCTTGAAGGTAGAGACTGCCTGGTTCGTTACTGAACCACTCTACTTACACCATGAACAGGGCATCATAAATAGCAATAAATGTTAGTTAAATGAATGAATGGATGAAAGTAACAATACTGTATTCATTAATCCCACACCTTAGAAGAGTCTCTGTCTACCATTCCATGACTGAATATAAATACATAACAAGGAAGAAATGACTATGAAAACCAAGTGAGAGAAATGGGCTTGTGGTACCCACATATTACATCATTGGCCAGGCATCAAGTGAAACAATAGAGATGATGTTGCCCTGCTCTCAGATGGCTCGCAGTCTCAATCTCTCTCTCTCTCTCTCTCTCTCTCTCTCTCTCTCTCTCTCTCTCTCTCTCCTCTCTCTCTCTCTCTCTCTCTCTCTCTCTCTCTCTCTCTCTCTCTCTCTCTCTTCTGTAATACCACTGTTGCAGAGTGCTTTGTGTTGTGCAAGACTGGGTCAAGCACTTTGCATGCATTATCTCATTTTATTTTCTCAACAAACATAGCATTGTGAGTTCTTTGCAAATCAAGTTTTTAGTCCTACTGCTTCTTATATTTTGCCCAAAGGTCAGAGATCAGGAATTTCCTTACCGAAGAAACTTGGCCCGAGTCATTGTGAACGTGGAGGATGCTAACGATCACAGCCCTTACTTTACCAGTCCACTGTATGAAGCATCGGTGTTCGAATCAGCTGCTCTGGGATCAGTTGTTCTGCAAGTGACAGCTCTGGACAAAGACAAAGGGGAAAATGCAGAGCTCATATATTCCATAGAAGCAGGTGAGAGCTGCAGAGACCTCAGCACAAAGCATGACACCCACCCTCGGCAGCACAGCCCACCCTGTAAACTCACCAACCTATCTGTGCAATGATGTGTGTAAAGCTCTTAGCATTTCAATATTAGCAGCAAGGGAAGAACTTCCTTCCTTGCATTCAATCTTGGAGTTTTCTGAAATGAAGAAAAGAAGTGTGTAATGAATTCAGTGGCCCAGATCCAGAAGCCAGCAAGCCACGAACTTAGACTAAAATAACCACAGTTGGGTTCACTTAACAGTGGGTGGGCTGCAGACTTCAGGAATCCTGGCACACCCATCATGAGCACAAACACCTTACCTAGGTTGGAGGCAATCTGAACAACAGAGCAGTTGGTGGCTGTTGAACCTGAACTGCTTGCTTAAACAGACAGATAAATAAATAAGAGCATGTGTGTTAAATCTTAGTGTGTTTTCAAAGGATGTTAACATTTGAAGAGAAGTTTATAGATGGAGGTGGATAGCTTAAAAAACATTTATGACAGAGATGAATGTCCAAGCAAGAAAAAAAAAAAAGACCATGAAGCTAAAAATGACAAGTCTCCCTTATCTGTTCTGTGTTCCTTCCTCCGTTTTACCGTTTTTGAATATTCATGCTGCACATTCCCAAAGTGTTCTGTGGCATGTCTGTGGGTGCAATGCCAAATGCACACTCTCTCCATGACAGCATGGGACAGCTTCCTGCCCTTCTCTTAAATGTAGAGAATTTGTGTGAGCAGCTGAATTAAAATAAGCATGGTAGGAAAGTAGTTTGGGGATAAAAACTTAAGAAAAAGCAAAGCCAATAACATATAAAAAGCCCCTGTATCAAATGATAATCTAAAAACTACATTTTAGATTAGGTGACACATTTTTCTTTTCTTTTCTTTTTTTTTTTTTTTGTTTTTTTGGTTTTTTGAGACAGGGTTTCTCTGTGTAGCTTTGCGCCTTTCCTGGAGCTCACTTGGTAGCCCAGGCTGGCCTCGAACTCACAGAGATCCGCCTGGCTCTGTCTCCCGAGTGCTGGGATTAAAGGCGTGCGCCACCAATGCCCGGCAAGGTGACACATTTTAAATGGATCAGAGTTAACATCCATGCAGAAGACGCTGCTCACTAATGGCCACGTGCCTGAAGTTTTCCCACATATTACTGTTAGGACTTCCATAAATGTAGACCTACTTAGAAACTCTATTTTATACCTCTTGGTTACCACAGAATATTGTTATTACTGCACTAAATCATCTTTATTCCTCTAGTTTACAAATAAGGAAACTAAGAAGTGAATATTAAATATCACAGAAAGCATTTTCCAGTCTCTCCATCCTCAGCTGTTCTTCCTAAGGTACCATCTAATGTTGTCTTTTCCTTTCCCTGTATTCATCCACGTACATTACCTCATGTCACTGTACACATTTGGATGTAAGGCTTTATTTCCACCATTCTTATCATTTTATGGACATTTATCTGTTCACTATATTTATAAATTTACTACTTTTATTCCTGGGGCTTCAGATGATTTTTAAACTAATATTTAGGTTCTCATGAAACGTATTAGTTACATCCCTGAAAACACTTGCTTCACTCACATTTTACCTCCATGACTGGAACATGGAGCGCAATCATTTCTTTGACAACTGACTGAAATACAAACGGAATGCTATATCTTTAATACATATTTTACATAGAAAACACAAATTTCCAGAAAAAATTAAATTCTGGGAATGATAGGTATCTCAAAAAAAATAGGCTTTGATTCTGTGCATAAGAGTCTAATCAGAGTTACAGTATGCATGACAAACCTGACACAGTATTCGGGCCTTCTAAACACACAGCCCGGCGCCTGGCCCGCCTCCGCCTGTTCCCTCCACACACACCAGCCCACCCCCCCCCCCCCACCCGCCCTGGCCTGCCTGTCCCTCTCACACAGCCCAACCTCCCCCACCTGGCCTTCCTGTCACACACACACACACACACACACACACACACACACACACACGCACGCACACGCACACGCACGCGCACGCGCACGCGCACACACACACTCACACTCACACAGCCCAACCTCCCCCACGCGCACGCGCACACAGCCTGACCTGAGACCTGCACAGCCCTCACTGAGCAGCTGAGCAAGCTCCTTTCCAGGTGATGGAAACAGAAGCAAGTGATAGCTGGTTGTCTAAAATTCTAGGTTTTATTGAACTTGTCTCACAAGCCTCAGATAAGCCAGATTGTGTTCTGTTTACTGGTGGGCTATGAAATTCCTGTCTTTTGCCTGGTTTCAAGTCACACTGAAGCTTTTACTTTGGAATAAGCAAAGTGTTGGTTGGGCTGGGGGTGGGGGTGGCAGAGCTTTGAGTCTTGTGGGGGTTTGGGGTTTGGTGCTCGTGTTGCCTCTAACTCAGCAAAATTAAGGGCAACAAGGGTTGGGAGCACATCCTAAGACGCAGGAAACATCGTTTTCAAGTCTGCCCCTCCTATTGGTCATTCTGCAGTAATTACTGAGCCCGATGTCTGTGGCAGCTGCTGTGCTGTGTACCAGATAAGCAAGGGCAACACAGCTTTAGCCATGTTGCCAAAAGTCTACAGGAGCCACATATTCCAAGCCATAATCAGACGTTGATTTTCCAAAGCTTCATGAGTAGAAGAAAAGAATAAGCAAGTAGCCAACTCTAAGGGAAGCTGATATTGAAGAGGAAAAGAGTGGAGAGGCCCAGCTTGGACCTGATACGGGAGCACAGCACCCTGGGAGGGTGTATCATGTGGCTCCGCAGTGATGGGACAGCAGGGGTATGAAGGCCAACTGGAGTGAAAATATGCCTTAGCTTCACTCCTTCTGTAAAGTTCTGTTGACCTAGAGTGAGGCAGGACTCACCTGCTGACTGTGAAGTAGGCCATTGACATCAATGAATGTGGACATGAACTACTCGCATCCTGTGTGCCACTGTCGCTTGTAGAGAACGACCATTGCTTGGATGACATGGAGGCTGGGCCTGCACATACTTAGCTAAAATGTTTCTTCTGTAAGCCCTCTTCTTTCCCATGCCAGACATGTCACAGCAGCACCCAGGCCTCCATTTCACAGGAGCTGTGCCTCATGTTTGTGGTTTCAAGGACAGTTTTGCTGATCACCATTGTCCCACTTCTCCTGAACCCTCCCTAAAGTGGAGTAAACAGAATGGCTACAGATTAGAGTAACGATCTTGCGTTTCTTGTGTCTGCTTTTACACCTGCGTCTGTGCCTGTGTGTGTTAATACAGTATAGGAAAGGGACAAACAACAGACTACATAGAGGAAGGGGAGTCCTGAGGGAATCCTTAAAACTTACAAAGCAATCAATGACTTAGAAGAATGCCCCTCCTAACCAAAGTCACCTTTGGAGAAGCCTGTTTTCATGTGAAAAAGTAGCATGGCTTCCATATCCAAAGCCTACCAATGGCACAACCTGAAACCATGTGACTATGATGGTGTTCTGAAACTATTCCTACAGTGCTCTTTTTTAAGGATTAAGACAGAAAATGCAGCCCTATAATAGATATCGATACATATTCATTTTATATTTACAGTTTCAACAGTACATACACATAGGCAGATGTATTAGTGGAGGTACATGCCAATCCCAGCTATCTCTCTTCTCATGGGTCCAAGAAAGAGGAAACTCCATACACACCAAGCAGAAGGGACTCTGCTGTAAATGCTCTTGTGTCCCAGTTCAAATGTGTACACAGAGCTATAGTGTCGCTAGTGACATTATCCTGGATTGAGAAGCTACTGATTTGATATAACTGTATTAGGAATCATTTGAGTTATTTCTCAATATCATAGAAAGAAAGTTCTACCTTTGTTACCAGAATGATTGGGAGAGAGTATGAACAGCTGCTCAGTGCTGGCCAAATTAGAGACAAGTGCCTTAAGAGGAAGGTTGATTCTCCACTGAAAGGTTTTAATGACCCTTTCATAACTCATTTCCCCATTGATCTCTGTGTTTTAGGGAACACGGGGAACACGTTCAAGATTGAACCAGTCCTGGGCCTCATCACCATCTCCAAAGAGCCAGACATGACAGCCATGGGTCAGTTTGTCCTGTCAGTTAAAGTCACAGATCAAGGCTCTCCACCAATGTCTGCTACTGCAATTGTGCGCATCTCCATCAGCATGTCTGATAACTCCCATCCCAAGTTCACTCACAAAGACTATCAAGCTGAAGTAAATGAAAATGTTGATATTGGAACTTCTGTCATCCTGATCTCAGCCATCAGCCAGTCAACCCTCATTTATGAGGTCAAAGATGGAAACATCAATGGAGTCTTTACCATAAATCCATATTCTGGAGTCATCACAACTCGGAGAGCTCTGGATTATGAGCAGACTTCTGCCTATCAACTCATCATTCAGGCCACTAACATGGCAGGCATGGCTTCCAATGCCACTGTCAGCATTCAGATTGTGGATGAAAATGATAACCCTCCAGTGTTCCTCTTCTCTCAATACTCAGGCAGCCTGAGTGAGGCTGCCCCCATCAACAGCATTGTCAGGAGCCTAGACAGCAGCCCATTGGTGATCCGAGCCACTGATGCAGACAGTAACCAAAATGCATTACTGGTGTATCAGATTGTGGAGTCCACAGCTAAGAAGTTCTTCACAGTGGACTCCAGCACAGGGGCCATCAGAACAATTGCCAACCTGGACCATGAAGCCATTGCACATTTCCATTTCCACGTGCATGTGAGAGACAGCGGGAGCCCCCAGCTGACTGCAGAGAGCCCTGTTGAAGTCAACATTGAGGTGACAGATGTGAATGACAACCCACCTGTGTTCACTCAGGCTGTGTTTGAGACTGTCTTACTTCTCCCCACCTATGTTGGTGTGGAGGTTCTGAAGGTGAGTGCCACAGACCCTGACTCAGAGGTACCCCCTGAACTGACATACAGCCTCATGGAAGGGAGTGTGGATCATTTTCTAATGGACCCAAATAGTGGAGTGCTCACCATAAAAAACAATAATCTCTCCAAAGATCATTACATGCTGATAGTCAAAGTATCTGATGGGAAGTTCTACAGTACTGCCATGGTCACCATCATGGTTAAAGAAGCCATGGACAGTGGCCTCCACTTCACACAAAGCTTTTATTCCACCTCCATCTCAGAGAACAGCACAAATATAACCAAAGTTGCTATTGTCAATGCAGTTGGAAACCGCCTTAATGAGCCCTTGAAATACAGCATCTTAAACCCAGGAAATAAATTCCAGATAAAATCTACCTCAGGAGTCATTCAGACCACAGGAGTACCCTTTGACCGCGAAGAACAGGAGTTATATGAGTTGGTGGTGGAAGCCAGTCGTGAGCTGGACCATTTGCGTGTGGCGAGGGTGGTAGTCAGGGTTAACATTGAGGATGTAAATGACAACTCTCCTGTCTTTGTGGGCCTCCCTTACTATGCTGCTGTGCAAGTTGATGCTGAGCCAGGGACTCTGATATACCGAGTGACAGCCATTGACAAAGATAAAGGTGCCAATGGAGAAGTGACCTACATCTTGCAGGATGACTATGGCCACTTTGAAATTAACCCTAATTCAGGGAATGTGATTTTAAAAGAAGCATTCAACTCAGACCTCTCCAACATTGACTACGGAGTCACCATCCTCGCCAAGGATGGTGGCAATCCATCTCTATCCAAATCAGTGGAACTTCCCATCACTATTGTTAACAAAGCAATGCCTGTGTTTGATAAGCCCTTTTATACAGCATCAATCAATGAAGATGTCACAATGGACACCCCCATTCTCAGTATCAATGCCACTAGCCCAGAAGGCCAGGGCATCATATACCTCATCATTGATGGGGATCCCTTCCAACAGTTTAACATTGACTTTGACACAGGGGTCCTGAAAGTCATTAGTCCTTTGGATTATGAAGTCACATCTGTTTACAAGTTGACAGTGAGAGCCAGTGATGCTCTTACAGGTGCCAGGGCTGAAGTCACTGTGGATGTGCTAGTGGATGACGTCAATGATAACCCTCCTGTTTTTGATCAGCCCACCTACAACACAACACTATCTGAAGCATCTCTCATTGGAACCCCTGTTCTGCAACTTGTCTCAACGGATGCAGACTCAGGAAACAACAAGCTGGTGCATTATCAGATTGTCCAGGATACCTATAATAGCACAGATTACTTTCACATCGATAGCTCAAGTGGCTTAATCCTGACAGCAAGGATGCTAGACCACGAGCTGGTGCAACACTGCACCTTGAAAGTCACAGCAACTGATAATGGTTTCCCACCCATGAGCAGCGAAGTTCTGGTTCACATCTACATATCTGATGTCAATGACAACCCCCCAGTTTTCAATCAGCTCATTTATGAATCCTATGTGAGTGAATTAGCCCCCCGGGGTCATTTTGTAACCTGTGTGCAAGCCTCAGATGCAGACAGCTCTGACTTTGACCGGTTGGAATACAGCATCTTATCTGGGAATGACCGAATGAGCTTTCTGATGGACAGCAAGAGTGGAGTCCTCACACTGTCTAGCCACAGGAAGCAGCGCATGGAGCCTCTGTATAGTCTCAATGTGTCTGTGTCTGATGGGCTGTTTACCAACACTGCCCAGGTGCACATCAGAGTCCTTGGGGCTAACTTGTACAGCCCTGCCTTTTCACAAAGCACATATGTAGCTGAGGTAAGAGAGAATGCAGCTTCTGGGACAAAGGTCATTCATGTCCCAGCCACAGATGGGGATCCAGGAACATACGGACAGATCAGCTATTCCATCATCAATGACTTTGCCAAGGACCGATTCCTCATAGACAGCAATGGACAGATCATCACAACGGAAAGACTAGACCGTGAAAACCCTCTGGAAGGAGATATTAGTATTTACCTGAGGGCCCTGGATGGAGGGGGGAGGACGACATTCTGCACCGTGCGGGTGATTGTGGTGGATGAGAATGACAATGCCCCTCAGTTCCTGACGGTGGAGTACAGGGCCAGCGTCAGGGCTGACGTAGGAAGGGGCCACTTAGTTACTCAGGTTCAAGCTTTGGATCCAGATGATGGAGCAAATTCTAGGATTACATATTCTCTCTACAGTGAGGCCTCGGTCTCAGTGGCTGACCTCTTGGAAATTGATCCTGATAATGGCTGGATGGTGACCAAGGGCAATTTTAACCAACTAAAAAATACGGTGCTGTCCTTCTTTGTGAAGGCAGTAGATGGTGGCATCCCAGTCAGGCACTCCCTCATTCCTGTCTACATCCACGTCCTGCCCCCTGAAACATTCCTGCCTTCATTCACCCAGTCCCAGTACTCCTTTACCATTGCAGAAGATACAGCCATTGGAAGCACAGTGGACACCCTGAGGATTCTGCCCAATCAGAGTGTCCGGTTCAGCACCGTTAATGGAGAACGGCCAGAGAATAACAAAGAGGGTGTCTTTATCATAGAACAAGAGACAGGCGCTATCAAGCTCGACAAGCGCCTTGACCATGAAGTCAGCCCAGCTTTCCACTTTAAAGTAGCAGCTACTATACCGCTGGACAAGGTGGACATTGTATTCACTGTGGATGTAGATGTCAAGATACTGGATCTGAATGACAACAAGCCAGTCTTTGAAACATCAAGCTATGAGACAATTATAATGGAGGGAATGCCTGTCGGCACCAAGCTTGCCCAGGTGAGAGCCATAGACATGGATTGGGGAGCCAATGGGCAGGTCACTTACTCCCTACACTCAGATTCCCATCTTGAAAAGGTAATGGAAGCATTCAATATTGACAGCAACACAGGATGGATCAGTACACTGAAGGACCTGGACCATGAGACAGACCCTGCCTTCTCCTTCTCTGTGGTGGCTTCTGACCTTGGAGAGGCTTTCTCTCTTTCTTCCATGGCTCTGGTCTCAGTCAAGGTGACAGATATCAATGACAATGCACCAGTCTTTGCTCATGAGGTGTACCGAGGAAATGTAAAGGAGAGTGACCCCCCGGGAGAGGTGGTAGCTGTTCTCAGCACCTTGGACAAAGATACCTCCAACATAAATCGCCAAGTGAGCTACCACATTACGGGTAAGTCCCATCACCCAGTTTTCCCACGTGCTCTGCTTACTGAAGAAAGGTGGGCAGTGACCAGTGGCAGGTGGATGAGATGAGGAGGCAGTGGCGGAACTTTCTGGGTCTGAGTGATATGATAACATGGAGACTTCCAGTTGTTCCAGGGGTTCTTCACTCATCCAGTCTACAATGTTCACACAGAAGCTGGTACCAACCTTAGCATCACTTTCTGTCGTTTTAAAAAACAAAAACCAAGCAAAATATTTTAATTGAAGAAAATAAAATAACAGCTCTTTTTAGTAGGAAGAGGTGTTTTTAAACTTTAATCCCCCTCTGAGCTTTCAATAATGCTAAAGAACAATGGGTATGTCCCCCATTAAGCTTTGTGTGCAGCTTTCTTCTGGTTATAAGAAGGTGTTGTTGCACACACATGAAAATTATCGGTCTCTCTTTGACCTTTTGCTGAGAAATTCTAGATCTATAACTCAGGATCAAAGGATATTTCCTCTGACAGCCCTTTTTCTTTGGAACCCCTGTCTGTCTTCCCCAATAGTAAGTTGTTGTTCACCAGGAAGATCAGGATAGACAAATAAGACACTAAGAGTGCACGAAAATGTCACCATTGTTCTGCGAGGCTGCAGATTCACATCAGAGTGAAGAGTCTGCCCTGTTCAGGAAGAGCTTTCTGGGATGACCCACTTTCAGCGACGAAGCGGGAAGGATTGGCAGTGCTAGGAAAGTCCTTCCTAAAAACCATTTGGGGCCTTGGAGCCAACACCTTGATGCTGAGACTTTTCCAGCCAGAACATAAGCCACGTGCCAAAAGATTTTAAATAAACCATCAATACTGTAGTCAGGTGGCTTTCCCCTTAGAAAAATCACATTATTCAGAGGGAAAAATGAATTAATTAGGATGCCCTCAGGACACAGATTCTGCTTAAGTAAGTTAGTGGAAAAGTTAATTCATCACTGCAGAATAAGATCTGTACTGGAGCAAACACCAAAAGCCTAAGATTGCCACACTTTCCCAAGGTTCTTCTTTGTGTCTTTTAAGGAGCTGGCATTTCTCACTTAAGAACACTTCACGTACTTTGTGCTTTCTCTAAAATCTGGCATCTTATTCCATAAAAAAATGTGTATTTTCTTCAGTTAAAGCACAGAGCACCTTGCTAAGGAGAGACAAGAAAGAAGCAAGATTTGACTTATTTGTATTTTGTTTCGGAGGGAAGACACTCTGAGGGACCCGTTTGTACTTGAAAGAATTGTTAAATACCCAGCCTCAATTATTTTTACAGTCTCTGAGGTATCAGTGGATGATTTAAAGGACCATCCCATCAGCTTCTCTAAAGTAATGAGTGCGGCGCAGCTTAAAGGCCCTCGTACTATTAGCAGAGCCAACCACCAACTGATTTTAATTAGATTTAAGCTTTGCTCTTGATGTAGCACAAGTTGGCTGTGCTGCCTCAGACTAACAAAGGAACATTAATCATTTTATGTAACAAAGGAGCGGTGTGGGCTTGCCTTCATTGAAGGTGTTTAATAGAGAGGTTAACTTTGTGTGTGTGCGGGAATAATATTCAACTGAAGCGCAATTGAATTCTAGCCAGTGGTGGCAGAAAGTGATATGACAGGGAGGAACCTGAGTCTCCCAAGGCACGGATTCTCAGTCACCACTGCCGCCACCTGGGGCTGGTGCATCTCTTATGGTAGGCAGGCTGCTCTTTATATCTTACAGGTTGCTTCACAGCCATGACTGGCCCCTCCACCCATGGTAATAGACAGACTCACTACCATGCTGTGATGACCAAAAATATCTACACTGATAGAAAAATCCTATAGAAAGGGGGGAACCATCACCCTAGTGGAGCAATGTGTCATCTAATATGACTTGGGTCCATTTATCCTGTGTTTCTTATAGTGAAGGGGCTCTGGAACCAGGATAATATTCAGAATTCTAGGACCATGTTTGCCTTTTTATTAAAAAAAAAAAATTGATTATGAAGTGAGCCAGTTCCATTCTTAAAGTGAAATAACAGTTTGTAATATATGTTTTTTTGTATGCTTTTGTTTATTGTGTTCCAAGATACATTTAGGTGCATTCATTTCTTCATTTTGCTCTTTACTTGTAATTAAAAGTTTTTCTGTGCTCCGGCCTGCCGGCAGTCTGGACAAATCTCTCTCACTTGCATCCCCCAAGTCAACACACAGAGGCTTATATTAATTAAAACTGCTGGCCATGGCAGGCTTCTCGCTTTCTAATTCTTATATCTTAAATTAACCTATTTCTATTAACCCATTTTTATTAATCATAAGTTGCCATGTGGCCGTGGCTCACCAGTCTGCTGGCATGTTGTTCCTTTGGTGGTGGCTGGTGTCTGCCCCTTCCCAGAATTCTCCTTGTCTGTTTATCCCACCTATACTTCCTGCCTGGCTATTGGCCAATCAGCTTTTTATTTATCAACCAATCAGAGCAACACATTCACAACATACAGAACATCTCACAGAATTCACTCACTATGTGGCCCATCCTGACTTTAAACTCATGACCTTCCCATCTCAGCCTCACAGAGTTGGCATTACAGATGTGTACCACCATACCAAGCTTCACATTAAAATGGTGAACAGTTTATTTGAGGAAAGGGAAATCCATGAATCCAGCAGCTGCAGATTGTTCAGAGCCCCACAAAGGACAGGAGGGGTGGGTGCTTCCAGAATGCCTATGCAATCAAAACCCAGAGTGTATGTTGCTGGTGAATGTGGAATAGTAAGCAGAGGTTAGCTGGTGGGTTCTTTTGGTAAAGTTTGTCTTTCACCATTTCCATAGCATGGGGGTTTGGGGTACACCCGGAGGAACCCAAGGCAATGGGCTGTCTCAGCCACTTACTTGGTCATGTCATCCATTGCCAGTCTTCCCCTTTATGACTTGAGCTTTACTGATGAAACAGTTTTTGTGGTCTCATCTACTGCTGAATCCCTGCTGTCTAGAATAGTGGCCTAGAGCAGAGGATAAGTACTTTACTGAATACCAAGTAAATGACCACCCCAGTCTGCATTCTGACTATTTCCTGTCGTCTTTGGCCCAGCCTTTCCAGGTGTCAGAATTGGCATGATTCCCCCTTAGGGAGGAGAGGTCAAGTTTCTTTCCCTCTTCCTATCTCTTGTCGAGCTAGCTGCTTTATCTGTGCAGGGTCATGACTGGAAAGGAAATCTGTTTGGGCCACTCTACTCCAGCTCTTCTACTTTCCAGTTTTACAACTTCATGCTCATCCGTTTGATTTCATTGCAGTGCTTATCTTTAAGCTGTTTCTGAAATGACCTTTTGTTGGGACTATTAAATACTAATGGTTTGTCCTCTGTGGTACAAACTTTTCTCCCCAAACTCCAGTCTTTGTGAGGAGACCTCAGCTGTATGATAAAGCGTTCGTTAAAAGATCGCTTGACAGAACTAGCTGCCTTTCCTTGATTGTATCATCAGCTCAGCAGCTAATGAAATTATCTTGGTGACAGGAACTACAGTGTAATGCAGCCTCTCTTGAGACCAAGTGGAAAGACAATTGCATCATCCCGAGGAGCCAATTGATGGTTCACAGTTTGAATCTGATTATCTTTAAGGGAAACTAAACAAAGGACCATCCCCAGCTTCTCTAAGTGGATTTGATTATCTCGGAAAGTTGCTGTTTCACTTTCCACACAAGATGAGCATATAAATATCATGCTTTTTGCAGGAGAAATGAAGGGACTCTCCACTCTTTTCAGTATCATAAGGACACAGTGTTAGGGACACCTGGATGCCCCCACATGGACTCTCATGTAGGTGTCCACTATGACTTCTCAGAAGCTCTGTCTCCACCACAGGAGGGAACCCCCGAGGACGGTTTGCCCTGGGCATGGTACAGAGTGAGTGGAAGGTCTATGTGAAGAGACCTCTGGATCGAGAGGAACAAGACATTTACTTCCTCAATATCACTGCCTCTGATGGACTCTTTGTCACACAGGCCATGGTGGAAGTGACTGTTAATGATGTGAATGACAACAGCCCAGTATGTGATCAGGTGAGCTTCAGGGGTGAAAACTGCTTTTTGAAACCCGGCTTAATTTCTCTAAAATGAAATTCAAACCCATTGCACACTTCTTCCTAAATCCAGACAACATCTGTTCTTGTCTCCAATTGGACATCAGAGGGAAGGAAGTCGAGTCTGGGATAAAATGTCCTAAGTGTGAAAGGAATCTAGATAGCCGGCAAGATCATGCACCCAATTCCTATGCCACTCCCCAATTAAACAGAAATGATGAGCCTTAAAGTTAACTTTTAAGTAATTTGTAAAGGATCTTTAAAAGTAATTCTGAGCATCTTTCTAAGTCACTGGAGAAGAGAAATGGACCCTATGGGTGAGTTGCCTGTTTGCAGATGACACAGCTGTTCATGGCAGCATGGTTGCTGAGGGAGGTCTCCAGACCCCAGTGAAATAGCCTTTCCATTGTTGTACAAACTCACTATGCTGACACAAGAGCTAGATTGCAATTTTTTTGCCAAAATTAAATAATTGTTAATCTATGTTTTCTAACATGTGGACCAAGAGATAGTATTCGTGTTCTATATCTTAGACAAATGATGTATGTAGACTTAATCTCACATACTAAGGCCAGATGTCACCCATGACTCTGTAAAGAGGTGAAAACCATCCCAGGAGCCCATTTGGTCTCAACAGAGAAATGGACAGAGCCAGTGTGTCAGAATGGCAAATTTCACAGTGCAGTGCTGTTATCTGTTTTCTTCACCAATGTGTTCTTACCAGTCATATCTTCTTTACATACAGTAAGTGCTCAATAAATGTTTGTAAGTGATTGTGCACAGAAATGTAATAAAATAATATAGTAAGTTTTATTGCCTGAGACCACTGAAATGTGGTCTCAGGCAAAAGAAAGAAACCACAAAAGCTAAACCATGTGAATTAATTTTAAAGAAATCTGCTTAAATGGTAGCTATAAAATGTGTACCACAGGCAGTAATGATTTAGCCTGCTAAGGCACTGTCAATGGAGGATATTGTACCACAGGCAGTAATGACTGACTCACTCTTGCTGACCTTTGCCCAGGTTGCATATTCAGCATCTCTTCCAGAAGACATTCCATCAAATAAAATCATCCTGAAGGTCAGTGCCAAGGATGCGGATATTGGATCCAATGGAGAGATACGATACTCACTCTATGGATCTGGAAACAATGAATTTTTTCTAGATCCAGAAAGTGGTAAGGTGAAATTTATTCTTTGGGGAAATGCCATTATTTACCCATGTGAGAGTTTGTCCTCTCCTGTGGTCTCATCATCAGTAGACAGTTACTCAATTAGAGCCTTGATAAGAGGCGCTGATGTGCTAGACACTGAAATAAACAGCTCCTAGTGTACAGATGTGGACGCTCTGGGCCACAGGAACTTGACTTGGTTAAAGTCAGGACTTTCCTCCTGTTCCTGTTTCCTCCCCCTTTTCCTTCCTTCCTTTCTTCCTTCCTTTCTTCCTTCCTTTCTTCCTTCCTTCCTTCCTTCCTTCTTCCCATCCTACACACACACACACACACACACACACACACACACACACACACACACACACATTTACTAGCATTAAATAAGCACACAGCTCTGTGAGCTAAGACCAGGCTTGCAAAGAGTGCCAGGCAGTTGCATCACAAACACTGGTCACCATACAAACTAAGGCATGATGCTTAGCCAGAAGTTCCTTCATGGTAAAATTCCTTCGGCTCCTTTCTGATTCTTGTTAGCCCTCTTGTCTGGTTTTCATTACCATTCATGCCTAGTTCTCCAAAGCTGTGAGTCCCCAATTTCCTTGCATAATCAGACAAAAATTATAAGGTAAAAGGTTATGTAAACTAAAGTCAGATGCCAGAATTTGAAGGCCAGAGGTGGTGAAGTCATTTTCTATGGCAGCAGATTATTTCTGTGTTGTGGATTGGGTGGTTCACCTAGTGGAAATTCTTAAATGAAGTGTAAGGAGTAAACAGCTTGTGTATTTCCAGGGCTGTGTTCATCCCAGTGAACTGTCCTCAAGAATCACTGGCTTCCCCTTGTCTCAGTCCCACAGATCCTACCAGGAAGCATGGACATAGTCACATCAGCATGTGCTCCTTAACTCTCTGGGCCCTACTGGAAGATAGACAACCTGAAACCACAATAGAAAGGCACAGTGAAGGGACTGCCCAGAAGAAATGGAAAGGCAGCCATATAGGAATATCACAGAAGTAGCTGATATTCTGAGGAAGGGAGATGGGAAACCGAGGCAAGATCCTAAGAGTTGAAGCAGAACACTGCAGGTTACAGGGACCAGAGCCTGAGAGAAGGAGGAAGCTTCTTGAAACAGACCATGGAGGGTCTGAATGTCCTCCTGAAAAGCCCCTGGGAACTTTTGAATAAGAGAGGCAAATGACTCGGTGTGGTCTGTGTTGGAGAACTAGCTATATTTAGCAAGGAAACCATAGGAGGAACTGACTGATAGCTCATGTGGCTTCTTCCAAATGTCACCAATGTTATTCAGAGTAGCAATGATCCACAAGTCATACATTGTACCAAAAAGCAATTAATCAGGTTATCACTGCACTTGTCATTTCCTATTGACACTTAAGCAACAACAAAGATAATTTCCACAGATTATGGATGTACATGTATATCCATATGTATGTGACATGAAGGTAAAAGAAACTATTTTGGAGGAAGGAGACAAGACAGGGAGGTGGGCAAGAAAGGGTAATATAGAGGAAAAGACAAAAACAAATATTGCATATTTTCTCTCACATGCAAAATCAGATCCAACTATCTATCTATCCATCCATCCATCTCTATCTAGCTATCTATCCATCCATCTCTATCTATCCATCCATCCATCTATCTCTTTCTATCCATCCATCCATTCTATCTATCTATCTATATCTATCATCTATCTATCCATCCATCTCTATTTGTCTATCTATCCATCCATCTCTAGCTAGCTAGCTATCATCTATCTATATATCTATATATCCATCCATCCATCCATCTATTTCTCTCTATCTATCTATCCATCCATCCATCCAGCTTTATCTATGTATCTATCTATCTATCTATCTATCTATCTATCTATCTATCTATCTATCTGGTGTGACAGTAGAAGGGAGACTGTTTGAAAAGAGAAAGAAAGAGGGGGAAGGAGAGATGGTAATATGGCACAAATATGAACTAATACATTAGAACCCCATTATTTTATATACTCAGCTTGATCCTTATAATGCTAGAACCTACATTAGTTACTTTTCCAGCTGCTGTGAAAAAACAACCTGGCAAAGGCAATATAGGGAAGGAAGAGCTGATCTTGGCTCACAGCTCTAGGGCACAGTCCATCATGATGGGGGGCCCCTGTGGTAGGAGCTTGGGGTAGCTGGACTGTCCCATTGCTTCCACAGTCTAGAGACAGAGAAATGAATTCCAGTACTCTGCTCACACTCCATTTGCACAGTCCAAGATCCCAGTCCAGGGAATGGAGCCTCTTATATTTAAGATGGGTTTTTATGTCTCAACCATCCTATTCAAGAAAATCTCTGAGGAATCTCTAATTTAGATAACCTCTCTTTAATATTCCAGGAACCTTGACTCCTGTTGATCCTGGTTAGGTCCTGTCAAACTGACCTATGTCAATCATCACAGGGCCCCTCAAGACTTTTCTGTTAAAGCCAGCTGGTTTTGATGGTTTTATTTCCCTCTAAAAGATGGGATAAAAAAGCTGCATGTTTAGAAACAGGATACTGTGCTCCTGGGTCTCTGGGTCATGGATACCAGGACAATTATATACCTGGAACCATCCATCTGTGAGAGCTTCCCCCATTCACCAAAAGAGACAAGCCCTGGGAACCTTGTAAAAGCAATAATTAATCTGAAGGTCAAGCAGTTGGTTTGTCAGTGCATCTAAAATTCCGGGCTATTTCCCTGATGCCTAAAAATTGAGTTTGCTCTATTTCTTCAATTTCCAAGGCACTTAGACCTTATGTCCTTGGTACTTGCATTTAGAATTCCTCATACAATTGATTTTCTGCTTTTCCATGGAAAGATCGTTTTTGAAAAGCCAGACCAACTATGCTGCTGTTTTTGTTTCACAGGCGAGTTAAAAACCTTGGCCCTGTTGGATCGGGAGAGGATCCCAGTATACAGCCTGATTGCCAGGGCCACTGACGGGGGCGGCCGCTTCTGCCACTCCAGTGTCCTCCTGCTCCTGGAAGACGTGAATGATAACCCCCCTGTGTTTTCCTCCGACCACTACACTGCGTGTGTCTACGAGAACACAGCCACTAAGGCTCTGCTGACCAGAGTGCAGGCAGTGGACCCGGATGTTGGTAAGTCAGTTCACCAGCCAAGCGTTTCCCATATTGGCACACTCCTCACAGGAGTAGGTTCTAGAAACTTCTCCTGCAGAACACGTTCAGTAAGCCAGGTTTTCACTCCTGAGCTTGTGTACCTCTTATGTAGGAAGAACTCCACATGTTCTCCTCCACCTCCTCCTCCCCCATTCCTCCGCTAGAGTCCTAGAAAGAGAACTGGGATCCCCGGACCTGGTAGCTAAGGATGTCGGGATAGTTTATAGGCTCTGGTCTTTTGCTTTTGTGATCTTCATTTTAAAACATAAAAATGAAAACAATAGCATTCTTACTTGCCTATTCCTCCTAAACACAGTTAGAACACTGTGTTGTGCAGCAGGGAGCGTGCATTCCCATTTCTAAGAAGGCTCGTGACAGAGCCTCTGCTGGAATATGACAGTCTTTATTGTACTGTCTCACAGTGCAAAGACCAATTATTAAATCGGCCAGTAGTCCAATGTGGACTCTTTAAACTGGCATTTTCCAGAGTCCCATCCCTCTACCCAACCCCCATTACTTACAAACAGACACCACTAGGCAGAGTGAGGGGGGAAGAGATAAGAAAGACTTAGAACTGAAGTCACTAATAAAGTTTATGTTCAAATCCTTTTTACATAATGAGATGATGAGTTGGAGGAGACTGGAGTTAATTGCGAGGTAGCCCTTCTAAGAATGCATAAGTTATTGAGGTGACCATATGATGGAATATAAATATGAAAGGGCATACAGAGCCTTTTGCTTGTACGTTTTAAGAGCTGTAAATCAGAGGACTAGAAAATGATGGGGTGTGTCTGTTATGCTAAGCAGGCCTTTATATAATTCACTGTCTTACTGCTTAATTCTGAATTGATAGAAAAATTATTGGACTAATGGAAAAGCAAATACATGATAATTAGCTGAAAACAAACGTAGCACCCAGGGTCTCTTCATATTTTCCCTTACAGAAATTAGAGGCTACACTTGAGTTATTGCTCTTATCACATTAGCATAATTTTAAGGCCGAGACCGATTCTTTAAAAGCATGTATATTATTGTGGAAAATGGCAAACAAAAGACTATTTGTTAGTACATAATTATGTAATAACTGCAAATAATCTTTTTCAAATGAAGATTAGGAAAGATTCTCTGGACTCTTATCTGAAGACTTTTGGGAAAAGAGGACAGAGTTAATGCTAATGAGTCTTTTAACAATTTAAAATTTGACTTGATAATTAGTCCATAGATAAAATTTCAAAAGCTGAAAGCCTTCAATTCTGTCACTCATTCACTTTTTGCATGGGGGGGGGGGGGGGGTGTACTTCATGGTTAGCTATGTGTCCTCCTTCACTTCTGTCTGCTCAGCTAACCAGGTTGGCAGATGAGGTGGGAGGAATATCTAATTTCTTCTCATTTATCAGGACAGGGATAGAAAGACCTGGAAGAAGAAAAAAATTGATGGAGACCTTATTATATTTTGATCTTCACATTTTCCATAATAAGTAGAAGGCTTCTTTGCAGAGCCTCACATGGAGACCAAGGAAGGACCTGGGTACCATAGACAACAGTGTAGGAAATATGTGTGCCTGGCCATCATGTCAACCTTAAGAAACCTCCTGTACAATACCAGACTCTTGTTCATTTTCTCAAAAGAACCATAACAGGGCTGGCCAATGTCTCAGCAATTAAAGATGCATGTCACTTGCTCTCTCTGGTAGCCTGAGTTCAAATCAGGAAACACATGCAAAACTGGAAAGGGAGAGTTTACTCCACAAAAGAACTGTGATAGCTGGGGTAGAACAAATGAGTGCCTTAAGAAATACAAACCGAGGACCCACCATTGCCCATGCACCAAGCTGAGAAAGTGATAGTGGGGGATTTGATCAGAGCTCACAGTAGTGTCTGTCTGAACTGTCATCAGAAGGTCTCTGAGTGTCATGACTGAGAGTTTAAGACACAGTCTTTAGTGGCCCCAAAAGGACATGGGTCTCCAAGGTAAATTTCTCTGTCTTTCCTAGGGCGAAAGACTAGAGGAAGCAGTGTAGAATGATTATCAGGTGGTTGAATTGGGGACTCATTATGGGGCCAAATGAAATGTGTGGAAGTTGAGTTCACACACATAGCTGTGAAGCTGAATCTGGCCCTCTAGTGTGTTTTGTTTTCTTTATACAGTGTTATACAGAGCTCAATTTAGTTATTGTTATATAAAAGTCAGGTTATTGCTTGATATTTTAATCTCTAGCACTTGATAAATATCATGGCTCTCAGAAGATATGAGTTCTATGCATTCGGGTCCTATAATGTGTTCAAGAGCAGCTGGGCTTAAAAGGTAGCCACTGACCCCTCTATAGAAAGGCCCCCCATGCACTGACAGGACCACGAAACCTCAGTTCCAACCCATCCTCTAAAAGAATAAAGACATTTCCATCTTCCTTAAAGAAAGTCATTCTGAAATAATTATAGAGTCACAGGAGTTTTTAACTTTCACTTAGCCCAATCCCCCATGGAGATGTCCTGCCTAACTACAGAACTGTTACTGAAATCACAAGGCTGACATAGGTGGAATCCACTAGGCATCATCACCTTTCCTGGGAGTGAGCATGGCTGCACACGCAGCACTATCACTGTGTACTTTCACAAAGCCTCCAGCATCCTTACCCAGCACAAGGCTCCTCTCACACCATCATGACCACACCTTCCTGCCTCCCTCCCAATTTCTATACACTGCCAAACATTTACCTCTATATCTCCTATTTCATTATTTAAAATGTTATTAACCCAAATCCTATCATTTGTCCCTTTTGAGGTTGGCATGTTTTCTCTTAGCAGAACTTGCTTCAGCTTTATCTAAGTTATTGAATTAACTTCTAGTGACAAGTTATGGATCTGTTTGGCTCAGGAGACTTCTGTTAGGAATATCCCTTTACATGAAATGGTAAACTAATTTTACTGGTGTCTGCTCATGAATTTTTGTGTCCTAAAATGCTTTCATTGAAATCTCACCCTTAATGTGTTTGTCTTGAGATGCAGCCTTTGAAGGGAAGGGAGTGCATGTAACCAAAGTGTGGGCCCATGAAGAGTGTTGAATGCCTTTATCAAGGAAGCTGGAGGGAGGGATCCTGTTGCCCCTTCTGGCTGTGAGGATACATAGGGAGCATCTTTGAGGAGTCAGCCTCGTCAGACACCAGAATTGCTGGTGCCTTGGTTTTAGACTTTCCAGCCCCCAGAACTGTAACAAAATTTTGGTACCTCTAAGTTACTCATGAAAAATATTTTGTCATCGTACTCCAAATGGAGTCTGACAGCCATCATTGGGCTGTATTGTATACTTGGTCACTGTACTTTGTAGAGACATGACAAGATACTAATCTAAAATCTGATTCCTGAATTTCCAAGTCCAAAGACCTTCACTTTTTGGGTTTCTTCTTTTTAAACATATTATTTCTTTTAGTCAAACAGGTCCTTTCAATGAATCATTCATAATGAATGAAAAATAATGTTATAAGAATTTCTTCCATCAAGAATAAAATAAAACAGAGGAAGATAATTTTACACCTATTTTATGAGTTCTAAGAAATAGCATGGTAACTGTCTAGATTTTAGCAGTAAGTTCTTAGTTTTCCTGTAAAATGAAAATATCCTCAGCCCCATAAAGTGGTGACATGGCTTCATGACCCCAAATTTATGAAAGTTTAATAATCTTTTCAGTAAAGACAAGGATGTCTTGGCCTTTTAAGCAGTACTTCTGTGGTTAATCTGCTAGGTTTAGTAGACCTTTTAGATATTAACAGTTCTTAGGAGCTCAGGGGGTTGATTTTGTTGTTTTTTGTTTGTTTGTTCATTTTGCTTGTTTTTCAAAAAGTCAAGCAAAGCCGAGATTTATTCAAAGAGGACGATTTTATTAGAATTTAAACAAAAACAAAACAAACAACAAGAAACAGAGCAACACAAAGCACGGAGTGGGGCAAGCCTTAAATCCCAGCAGTTTCCTGGAGGAGAGTGGAAAGAAAAGAGAGGAAAAGGATGCTGCTTAAGTGAAGCCAGGGTGGAGGTCAGGTGCCACAGCTGGGCAGGCAGCCCCGCAGTGAGAAAGCTGTCTCTAGAGGAACAGTGAAGCCCAACGTGTATGGAAAAGCATGCTTAGAAAGGAGATAAGAAAAAGAAAAGTTGCACTTTTCTTATATTTCAGAAAAGCAAGCTGACTTATAAAGCACACTGTGGTTGCATGCCTTAAAAAGAAAGAATATACTGGGGAGGGAAAAATTTCATAGCTAATCAAATGGATAATAATTCTGCCTATCAGAATTTCATTTGGGGTGGATTACTTGTTTTTTGTTTGTTTGTTTTTCCTATCAAAAGAAACACATGGTGTGAAGGATCAGAACAAAAAGCTTGTGACCATTTTAGGCAACATGGCATGAAAAAAAGTGTAAATTTGTAAAGTGTAAATAAATATGCTACAGCCCCTGGTTTATGAAAATACCATTTTCTAGATACTGGGATGTGGGGAGGAATGTTTTCTTACTATGAATAAAGAGCATAAAGAAAGGAATGTATTCTAATGAGCCAGTTGCTCCTTTCTTGTTACCTAATTCCCACAAAATTTAGAATTTGGGGGATCTTAGAAGTGTACAGGCTCAGAGCACACCTCAGGTATTTTCCAATCAACTTAACCCATACTTAATGAGCACCAGGGTAACAATTGCTGTAAATGGAACAGTAAGACTTTCCAAGATGAGTTATATAGAGAGATAGTCCTCAAGATACTCAAAAGTCAAGGAGTAAGTCATAAATGTTGAGCCCCAGAATAAGTGGGACTTGGGAATAGTCTTCAGTAAGAACAGACTTAGGAAGACCATGGACCATGAAGATGAAGTCATAAAGATGAGACTCTGTAAAGCCAATTAAAGAGCTGGAAGAACAGCATGTAGTCCAGGACAGAGGAAAGGAGATGGAACCAGAAAACTGGGCAGGGTGTGTCTATGATCATTCAGGAAGACTACATATCAGGTACTCAATCAGAAAGAAAATGGATGAGCATGTTTAAGAAATGAATTACCAATTCTGGGTGTATGGAAGCCTGACACAGTAGGAGCATCTAAAGTGGATTAGAACAGGACAAACAAGAGTATGAAAAATATCCTAAAAAATTGTTGAGAAAGACCACAAGGACCAAAATAAGAAGGATCAGAGGAGGCCCAGAGGGAGATTCAAGTGTGAAATCTACAAACTTTGGCAGGGGCCTGGGTCAATGGCAAGGCAGTCTCATTGAAATCTCAACCTTAGGGAACAGATGGACATGAGCAGAAAGATCATAAGTTCCAAACAAAGATATGGTATGGACCGGTAATTATATTCAGAGATATGAAAAGCTCTGAGGCTAACAGAAGGGGGTTCTTCCTCTAAAGTTAGAAGATAACATCCTTCTATTAATAGAAAAGAAGGAAGCAGGAAGACCAAGGAACCTGAAAACTTCCATTCTGACCTGAGTGTGTGATTCTACTGTCCCTGCACCATTCTTCCTAGGGGACACTTATGATAATCACAGCTCATTTGGCCATTGGGAATTTGTACAGCAAATCCCTCATGAGGACCATGGCATAATGGGTCCTGTACTATTCATGGAGCAGAAACTAGAAGAACCAGTCTTCCTGTACATATAAAAATGTACAGGACTTCCCCAGGGGCTTGGTCAACTATTAACTCTGAGAGCATAGGTCCTGATCAAAGGGAGGAGAGCTATGTGAGGGAGTGTACTCTAAAGGAAACACTGGGGGCTTCCAGATCTCTTTGACAAAACTATTTCAGATGAACCTGTCCAGTGTTTCTCCTTTCTAGTGCCACTTCTGGAGAACCAGAAAGAGCAAAAGAAAGTATGTAGGTGAAATGTTTGAACCAGCAGCAATGTTCAAGTGCCTTGGCCTCTTCCTGGAATGGAATGTAAAGTACTTGTGCCATTCTGTGAGAATCAGAGATGTTCTCTATGCTGTGCCCAAGCTTCTCAAATCTGATGGCCAAAGTAAAGAGCCACCTCCCATGATCACCCTTCTGATTCCCTCATGAGGAAAAGTAAATATATTCACCATACTCTGTGAGAGCAATCTGGTGAGGACTTGGCTAAACATGGCACCTTTGCACGGGACCTCAGAGGCAAATACAGAAACACACAGGAACAGAAGAGGGGAATCTGAACTCTGAAGTGTCTACCACGTTCAGTCCTGGGGAAGGGAACAGCCTGTGGAGTCAGGAGCAAATTGGCTCATGTGGATGCTGCAAGGGATCTATGCACATGTTCTCAGACTTTCTTTTGCTTTGGTTCCCTAAGCATTCTACACCCTCAAAGCCTCACACCCCAGATGAAGCTGTACCTAGCCTCCTCTGGGTCCTATGGACAAAGCCACAGGGATGGCCCCAGATGCCCCTAAGACACAGATCCCTTAATAAACAAATGGACCAAAATGCCACATATTTGTAGAGATGCCTAGATGATTAGCAGCCTATGGCCTTGGGCAAGTCTGGCCTCCCTCTTGCATAACATTAGAGTGACCGTAGCTTGCTTCGCCAACCTCAATGTCAGTGTGAGATTCGTTCAGCATGGAAAGGATGTCTCCTAGAACTTGGAATGCCCCATTTTCCCCATTGGCACTCCATTTTCTGCCTTGAATTCCCTCAGCATATCATAACATTTTGGTGTGATGTATTTTGCATGACTACCAATCTCACACCTTCCCAAGCAAGAACAGCACTCCTTAAGGACAACAACTGACAATAATGGTAATGTTGCTGTTAACATCCACTTTTACAGCTACTGTTCCATGGCAGGCACTGGGCCAGGGCTCAGATGCATTGTTCCCACTTCTCATAACAGCCCTGCCCTTGGCATGCCGTTGTTCAATTTACTATATGAGTACGTTGCAGGCTTTACTTGTTCTGCGCCGTAAGCTGGTGGCAGGACAGCAGGTATTGGAAAAGGGAGCTCAGGAGAACTGGGGAACAGACATGCAGGGGATCTCATAATGCTATTGAAATAGTGGTGCTCAAGTTAGTTCCCTGGACTACCTGTGCTGGTGTCACCCGAGGGCCCTCAGATGTCAGCAAGCAGCCAGTTCAGTCGGATGACTATGCATGCACCAGAGTCAGAAGCCCCATTACTAGAGCCCCACTGGCAATGGCCCTCCTCTAGAGTTTAAGACTCAGTGGTCTGAGAGGCAAAGCACAGCGGTAATTACATTTCAGATAGTTCCCAGGTGAGCATGACCTACTGTTCCTAAACAGGCACTGAGAGCCACTCAAGGACTCTCCTTCTGTGTCTCAAACACCTGAGCACTTGGTTACATCACTAGATCATCTCTCAGAAGACTATTTGCAATTCATAAAAATAGAAACATTACAAATTAAATATATCAATCCAGGTAAATTCTAAAGTTGCTATTCTAAAGTTGCATTCATGTGCATTTCTTCTTTAGTACATTAATACCAAGATCCAGCACAGTAGGGCTATAAAATCACAGGCTCCGCATGTACTACTGTCTTTGTTGCCTACATCAGGTATTGAACATGCTTTCAAATCTATTTAGAAATTAATGAACATGAAGATGTCAGCGATTGTCTAGGTCACTATCTATTGCTGTGAAGAGACCATGACCAGGATAACTTTTATAAGAAAAATACATTTAATTAGGGACTGGTTTCTAGTTTCAGAGGCTTAGTCCATCATCATCTTGGCAGGGAGAATGGCTGCATGCAGGCAGGCATGGTGCTAGAGAAGTGGTTGAGAACTACTACTTGATCCACAGGCAGAGAGAGGAGAGAGAGAGAGAGAGAGAGAGAGAGAGAGAGAGAGAGAGAGAGAGAGAGAGAGAGAGAGAGAGACTAGGTCTGACACGGTCCTTTGAAGTCTCAAAGTCCATCTCCAGTGACACACTTCCTCTAACAAAGCCACACCTCCTAATCCTTCTCAAATAGTGCCACTCCCTGGTGACTAAGCATTCAGATATGTCAGCCTATGGGAGCCATTCTTACTCAGACCACCACAGCTGTTCTCCCTCTGGTAGCTGCTCTAACCTTGAGCCCAGTGACTTTGGCTTCCTGGAATGTGCTCTTCCCTTGGTACCACTTTGGCTAGTAGGTTTTAAAAGGCCATGACATTCACTGTAGCTACGTCAGCTACGTCTGTTGAGTCACCTCAGTTGCTGTAATGAAGCACTAGGAAGTTTAAACAAATTTATTTTTCACAGTTCTAGAATTTCATGGTCTAGAGTCAGGGTGTGCGTTGGTTAGGACCGGGGGAGGGAACTCCTTCTGATTTGCAGACCTCTGTCTTCTTGTTCTGGACTAACATGGCCTTTCTTATGTATACTAGGTGGGACAGAAAAGTATCATTTTCTTTGTTTCTTTCATTTTTGTTTTTGTTTGTTTGTTTGTTTTTTGTTTTTGTTTTTGAAGAGCTCCCATTGCCTCACATTAACTTCCTCCCAATGACCTTATTTAACCCTAAATTACCTCCCATCTTCCATCCCATCTCTTAAAGAATACAGCCTTGACACATGAATTTTAGGGGGCCATAGTCCAGTCCAGAGGGCTCTCTCTCACTCTCTCTTGTTTTACTCACAGCAGGGAGCAACCACTGCATAGCTGTGAGGAACCCACATGGCAATGAATGGATCAGGGTTCACTTAAAACTACATGAGTCAAATTGAAAGTCAAACCTGCTGCCCTCACTGAGCTAACAGATGAACTCACATCCCACCTCACAATGTACTAGCAACTTCATAAGAACCCATAATGGAGAAACAGCCAGCAAAGCCACACCTAGATTTCTGATGCATCAAAAGTATGTCATAGTGTGTATTCATTATACTATGCTGTTAGGGTCTTAAGCAACCTGCTATGGAGCAATAGAGAAATACATAAAGGCAAGTTCATAGGCATCTTAAATTCTATCTATCCATGCATCGCTGGGAATCCCCTGCACAGTGGTTATCTCTCTGAGAAACATAGGGTCTTATGCAGACCCATGCTAAACCCCATGGGGACCAGTTCAGCCACCTAGGGACCACAGCTACTTTGACATGGTTGAGGGACGGGTGGATGTGATAACTCTTTCCTATGAAAATCATAATCCTAGTAGATGTTTACAATGTCACTACTGAAATCCAGCCCAAACTGTCCCTTTTTGAAGAGACATAGAGACTGACCCCAGAAGACTTTAAAGAGAGGACCTCAACACCTCGAACCAATATTCTAATTTCTCCTGGAAAATATTCTAAGGGGGATTTAATCCTGATTTCTCCCATTCTCCTGTAAGCATCATATGAATCAATGTTTTTCCTGATGCCTTAGAAATCATTACCGCTGAGCTGCACAGGTTAGGAATAAATATAGGTTTGTGTGTTCCTTTCCCCAAGCTCCAATATTGTCTGAAGTATTAAATCTTTGAAGGTGGCTGAGGGATTATTAAAATATCACTAAAAATTAAATAACCCTCTGTGAGGACTGAGAGATTTAAGTCATTTTCTGGAGAACAATGTGTTCCAAGCCTCTGTCTATGGTATAATAAAATGCTACACAGGATGGCATGTGCTTGTAATCTCAACACTAAAGAACTAGAGAGGTCTATCTCTGGGGCTTGTTGACCAGCCAGCCTTGTCTAACCAGTGTGTTCCAGACCAGTGAGAGACGCTATCTCAAAAATAAGTTAAAAGGTAGATGGCACTTGAGGAACAACATCTGAGGTTGACTTCTGCCCCCACAGACTTACATCCAAGTACCCACACCCATGCAAACATGTACACATATACAAATGCACTCTCCCCATGTGTGTGTGCGTGCGCACGCGTGTGTGTATATAATATTATGCATAAGGCCATTCTCCAGATCTCAAAGAACTTTCACATGTACCACATTCCTGAAGCAGAGGATCTTGGTCCTCCTACCTGCAGATGGAGAAGCTGTTCAAAGTGAAGTGGCTTCCCCAGGTGTCTGTTCAATGGTGAGTGGCTTGGAGACAGTGAAGGACTCTGAGGCCCATTAAGACTCCCCTGGATTCTTTTCCTTCTCCCAGAATCAGGGTCCCTTCAGTAGTATATGTGGCTCAATACAAGCTTGAGACACTTACCTTTCCTATGTCACACTCTGGGAATGAACTCAGAATAACATTAGGATATAAGACTGGATTAAAAAATGCTCTATCTTTTACTAGCCATTGGAGTAAGTTCCCCAACACTCTGGACCTCCACACCATCTTCAGACTGGCTATAATTCTAGGTATTATCAGAAACACCTTTATTCAAAACAAAGGGGTAAATAAATAAGCATCCTAAAATGGCAACAGGACACACTCCACATCTAAGATCTGATTTGGGAAAACTGAAGTAAGGTAGGTAGGCCTGAACTAGTTTTTTCTCTAGTGAACCTTATTGCCCTGCTCAGATTAGGAGTCTTTGCATTTGACACATAAGTTACACTTATTATTACCTTTTATAAAATCCAATTTCTCTACCTGTTATCTGTTAACTCAGTGAGTGTGGACCAAAACACTAGTTGTCAAATGAAATTGTAATTCCTTCTAAAGAAGCGTGAGTGGAGAATTCTGATTTCTACCAAGGGATCACGGTGGCCTCTACCGCTCCCCACTCACATTCACATGTTGGCAGCCCCTCTCTGGATGAGGGGCTTATGCAAAGCACAGAAATGCAGGGGTGGCCTCAAGGAAGACTCACAACTGGAGAATTTCTTCCTACTCTTGGCATTTTGTGCAGAAATGCCAAGGACCCCGGTGTGACTTCCTGCCTTGTAGGCACATTGAGGCTCTCATCTGTAGTATCATCCCACCGTGAGACCTCCCTGACAGGCATGCTCAATAACATCTGCTGGTGAGTTCCTTGAGCTTAGATATCACAGAACACGTTCAACTCAGACACCTTTTCCAAGCCAGCCCTCGCAAGCATCCTTATCTTTTTGCTGATTTCCCTCCTCATTAACTTAGGCCCAGTTTCTATTTTACTCCAGGACTGATTGGTTCTAATGAACTGGTATCTCTGGGCTGGTTCTGAGAACAGGCAGTTTCACCATTATGGCTTTATCAACACTAAGCCCTTTGTCTTCTTGTGAGTAAATGGCAGTTTCAGCATGCATGACTTCCCTTGTTCTTGCATCTCTCCCAATGCTCTCTTTATCTGTGATGGTTCCACCTTAACACTCCTGACGACATCTGCCCTTCCTTCATGACTCAAATTAGCAACTTTAGTCTCTGAGAAACTTCTCACCAATCCTTCCCGATAATCAGTTCTACACCTTTGTTTCCTGAGAAATTGGGAGTGTTTGAGGTTGCATGGAAGTACTAGAGACCCTCAATGCGTACTGTGCAGCAGGAGGCCCCAGGCACTTACTGAGTACGTACATGAGTAAGTGACTAAGTGAAGACTGAATCAATTAGTCCAGCTCCTCTTCAACGTTCCATGTATGA
Source organism: Peromyscus leucopus (assembly GCF_004664715.2). Taxonomy (NCBI): domain Eukaryota; kingdom Metazoa; phylum Chordata; class Mammalia; order Rodentia; family Cricetidae; genus Peromyscus; species Peromyscus leucopus. Next base: position 54,645,997 of record NC_051069.1, read on the forward strand.
AACTTTGGGAGCATCATCACTGGGTCACAGCATAGCACAGAAGTCCAGGATGCTAGCAAAGATGGTGGGTTTTTTAGCTCTTTGTAGATTAATTAATTTACCCACATTAACTATATCAGGTCTAGTACAAGACCAGGCTATGCAATCTGTAGCTTTCTCCATGTCACAGGGAATCTCACTGCACAGGAGTCGGCTTCTTGGGTGTACAGTCCATGCTGTCCAAGCAGAATAATGCCCCTTGCTTAGAGGGGCCCTTTCCTGATTTAATTCTCTGATGTAGCTGTGCTGGATGTCTTCATGTTTCTAAACAAAGGGCCTGGGGTTTTGTTTTGGGTTGGGGCCACAATCTTGCCATCAGACCCAGTGAAAGAGCTGCTGCCAACTTACTTGGCACACACCCAGGAGATGTTGGATGACCTAGTCATGGCAGCCTTCTGTCTACTTTGGACCTTTTAAAGGGAGCTTCAAACTCTGGGAGTTGATGCTCTGCCCAAGAGAATGTGGCAGCTTTAGTCATCACCCACTGGAAAACTTTTAAATGGCACTTAAAACAGAAGTCATTAGAAAGTATATTATAAGGACAGTAATTGCTAAGCTAAAAGTATTGCTAATTCCTGGACTTCGTCATAGGAACTTCCAGTTTAATTTTATATTATCCCAACATATATTTTAAAGATAAAACAGGAGCACTCAGCCTAGGCTATTTGACTCCCTGGGATAGTACTTGCCTTCTACTGAAGATGAGAGAAGAATTTTAGGCCAGCCATTTCCTCTAATTGCTTTAATTAAAGTGTGAAATTTAGTTTAAAAATACTCTTTGCAGTAACTTTATAATGGGGCCTTTGACAAAAGCAATTTTCTAAGTAGCATTAGTATCTTTCTAAGCATGATGAACTAAAATGAACAATGGAAACACCCATCAGAAAGCCTATACAATATGTAGGTATAATTTTCTACAATTATTTCAATTGGTATGTACATTAAGAATTAGAGCTGGGCTGGGAAAAAAATCACTTGAAAACTTGGATACTTTACAAAATTGGTATTAAAGAATTGTTTTCTGAGTGCATGATTTTTTTTAACGCTCATTTATATTTCACAAAGTGTCTGTGCCCACTGTATAAGATCCGGAAAGTTAGGCAAATGTGAAAAACAGCTTCAAAACAGTCAACATTTTGACTGAATCCATTTAGCTTTTTCTCTTCATAAAAATAAACTTATAAACTTGATACTGTTTTATGACCTGCAAATTTTTATGCTGATTTACAAACAGATTTCCATGTCATCTATTCATTTACATTAAATACCATGTACAAAGCACTCTATCTGCATATCAATGTAACATAATTTATCAGCTGGTATCCACTGTAGAAAAAATTGACTGGTTATCAGGTTTTCATTTCCACAGAATTAAATATCTACTCAAAAACATTTTTATATACAAATGCTTTATCTGCATTGTATTTATTTTTAAGATTTATTCTTATCATTTTTAACTATGTATAGTGAGTATATGCACATGAGTGCAGTGCCCACAGAGACCAGAAGAGGCATCAGGTCTCCTAGAGCTAGAGTTCAGGTGGCTGTGAGCTACCAGATATGGTTGCTGAGCCAAACTTGGCTCCTCGGGAAGAGCAGCATGCACGCTTAACCCAGAGCTGTCTCTCCAGCCCTGAAATGTGCTCTTAGCCACAGAGCCAGCTCTCCAGTCCCTCACCACATTCTAATATTACTTATTCCATGTCTTTCCATGCTTTGTCCTTTTGAGGTTATTTATTCTTTCTACATGTACATTTTCAGAAGATATGCATATGGTGCATAAATCTCCTGCACTCACGTGTGTTAGCATTACCATGTCCAGGCTTTCTCTCTCTGGGTGCTTCTCCCTTATTGAATATGGCTCTTAGTATGCCAGGCTCTCTCTCTCTCTCTCTCTCTCTCTCTCTCTCTCTCTCTCTCTCTCTCTCTCTCTCTCTCTCGGTGTTGGACAATAAAATGATCAAGACATAATCCTTCTACCCACAAGTTCCTTAATCTAGTGGGAATAGGAGACACTTATAACTCAGTGTACAATAGAAGCAAAAATGGAATCAAGGAGGCAAAGAAGAGAAGAAGGCTGGAGTAGCCAAGGAAGCTACTCCAGGGACACCCTGAAAAAAAGTGTGGAGGGCTTTTGACAGATGAGAAAAGGAGAACATTCTGAGCAGAAGACAGCCCGAGCACAGGCCGGAGAAGTAAATGTGTCTGTGTCTGAGGAGACAGAGATGTGTCTCTGACTGAGGAGACAGAACACAATATATATGGATCAAGAGAAGGCAGGGCGGGACTATACTGTAAGAATTACAACATCATCCACCCCAACTACAGCTTCTGTGTACAGAAGTGAGAAGTCAGCAACTCTCATATCCATTTCTTTTGCTATAACTGAATAGCCCTGACTGGTTCATTTATAAAGAATAAAGGCTTATTTTATTCATGGTTCATGAGGTTGGAAGGTTAAGGGATTGCATTTGGTGAAGGGCTCCTTGTTTATGGAGACTGTAGAATCTTAAAATAGGGCAAGCCATTACAATGCAAAAGATCTCATGGAAAAGTGTCCCAATGTCCTTTATAACAGGCCCACCCTCGTAATAGCCAACTTACTGTTAACCATTAAGCACTGAGGGCAGAATTTTATGACCTATTCATATCTTAAATGTCCCATCTCTTGACCTCACAGTGGGGACTGAATCTTAGCATGCCTTCTCATGCAAATAGCCAGTCTTCAGCAGTGACTATTTTGAACAGCTCAGGGTTTCCTGCAACAGTCTCAGGAAGAGAAAGGGAGCCCCACCTGGCTGTCAGCTCTAGCCACACTTCATTATAAAGGCCCACTTACAACCACTGGGTACTAATTGGGTAGGAGGGTTTGTAGGACAGTTCATATGTATGTGACAAGGAGCACAGAGGTAGATGTCACCAACATGGCTCTACAGAGGGACAGTCAGAGCAGACATCAGCATCAGACAGAGAATTGGGTGAAGCAAATCCTGAAGGCTCCTTGTGCTTACAGAGCCTGTTAAAAAGGAGAGCGCACTGGTTTTCAAGCCCAGATCAACATAATCTCTGAAGTGTCATTCTTTGGGCACCATTCGCCTTTTGTTGGAGCATTCTAAGTTGAACTCAGGTCCCCATGCTTAGAAGGCAAGCATTCTACCAGCTGAACCAGCTCTTCAAACCTGGTGCTGATGTTAATGCCTTTGACAACCTGATATAAAGCTGAGTGCTTTGACATAGGGTTGGCTCTTTGGAGATGATCTCAGCCCACGAGGTATTATTTTTCACAGAAGCAATAAAACTTAGTTTAAGCTCTATGACTGAATTTCAAACAGTCATTAAATAGCATAAATATCTTCTGTTTCCTTTCCATCCACAAGATTCCAGAAGCTCTTCGTGGCCCAGCTTGCAGGGAATAGAGTCTCTGGTTCATGTTCACAATAGGCTCCTCACAAGAGGAGTTGAAGTCCACTGGAGACACAAATAAAACTAGCTCTATTTGCTGAATTTGAAAATATACAGCAAGGTGAAGTTGGAGTGTAGGTCAGCTACTATGAGGAGGCAGAAGCATGGCTTTCTGCTGTTCTGCAGAAAAGCCTTGTCACCAAGTCACAGTGAACAGAATCAACCTGGAGCTGATCTCTGGTCTTAGTGTGGCTGACTCATATGAGCTGTGTAAAAGCAGCCCTCCTACAGCAGGGACAGCATGAGCTAGGAGAACAGCATCTCCTCCTTAGAGAGGTGGACTCTAACCAGGAGGCTGGAAGAGAAAGCTGCGGACCTAGAACTTTTTGTTCTTTTGTTTGTTTGCTTCTCAAAACAGGGTTTCTCTGTGTAACATCCCTAGCTGTCCTGGACTCTGTAGACCAGGCTGGCCTTGAACTCACAGAGAACTGCCTGACTCTGCCTCCCGAGTGCTGGGATTAAAAGCATGTGCCACCACTGAATGGGAAACATGTTATTTTTAATGATACTGTTTACCTGTCTCAATAAAGGAAACCCAGCCCCATTACAGGCACATTTCAGTTGGCCTTGCTGTGAGCCTCCCTTCGTGTCTATCTTAATTCAACTTGTTTTCAGCAGTGAATCAGAAGTCACCTTCCTCCTTAACTGACCTTTGAGCCTGAAGAGATAAAATGCCCAAGAGCAGGTCTCCTACAACACCTCCAGGAATCTGAGCAAGGAATAGAGGAAAATGCTGAGAGAACCGGGCCAGGCCCTCAGCCCTGGGCTCCTGCACCACTGGAGTGAATTTAGTAGCTCCCAGCATATACTCACATGAGAGGCTCTGTGTTTTCTGTTTCCTGCTCTTGGCAAGAACTGTGTGCCATATGCTGGGGGTGGGATTCAAGCCTATAGGGAATGTGTGTGATTTGAAAACCTGTGTGGTATATCCGTGTCAATTGCTGCTGTGTTTCTGTAAACATTCCTCCATGGCTTTGAACAGTGTCCTGAGAACACTGAATCAGTCTAGACAGCATCCAGAGCACCTGTTCTGACACTCAGTGAGGTGATTGTTTTCAAGGAACAAACTCAATCCCTTCTGCATGCTTGCCTATTCACATCGGCAAGTTATATGGAGGAATTCATTCTTCCAGCCCTTCCCTGAACCACAGTTCAAGGGACAAGAACAGAAGGAGAAAGTCCATTTGTTTTTAGTCTGAGCACAAATATCGGAGGTTGATATTTATAACAGGATAGTTGTTTTGCAGCAGAAATAAAAGTAGATGATGAAACTTAGGGTGAAAAAAATGGACTCTTGGGAATGGGACCAAGAACATGCTCTCTATGTCAGCCTTTAAGTCAAGGCCACAGAGTGTGATTTATAGCATCCCTTCCAGATACTTGATTTTATTGGTTTGCTGGGAATTAGTTTGTTTTTCAAGGAAAATATACATGGGGAAGTAAGATGTTCAGTGCTTATTTGCCAAATGCTTGCCCGCCCCCACCCCCACCTTAGTAAGGTGTCATGCTAGGAAATATACAATGAAGCCTTCCCCTAAAAAGCTTGTGTTCCAGGTTCCATGATTCACAAATGGCATTGCGGTTGGTCGTCATAGCCAAAGGCCTCTGAGAGATGACTTTCTTCACTGAGAGGATTTGTGAGGGCTGGCCGAGATGGGCTCAGCAGCTAAGAGTGCCTGCTGTCTTGCCAAGGACCAGAGTCAGATTCCCAGAACCCTCTTGGGCAGCTCACTGTAACTCTAACTCCTGGGGAGCTGACGTCCTCCTCTGGCCTCCACAGGCTCTCACCATCACTTGTGCATACTCAACAAAAGGGCACACACACATAAATAACTAAAATATTAAGTTAAAATCTATTCTAAAAGGAATTTTATGATCAGAATGGAGCTGTTTCCACCAACAAATTCATCCCACTTTCCTTCTTATAAATTTTAATGACTGAAGCAAATCTTAGGTTTAATGCCCATTTGGAAGAGCTAGACTCTTCTAATGAAGATAACCTTCAGGTAATGTCATTCAGAAATCTATTGGTGGACATTTCTTGGTTTTTTGTTTTTGTTTTTTTAGTCCATATTAAGATAACGTTTGGAGCTAAACACATTTCTTAAGATCACTGAGTCAGCTCTTTTTCAGCTAGAGAGCCCCAGGTTTGTTGGCCCCATGACTTCATTCTTCCCTCTGTGGTCCTTAGGGCCTCAAACAGTCTCATTTTGTATGTGAATCATGGCTGATGATGCTCAAAAGTGCAACTCCAGTTTGAGCTTCTTTTCTGAATGCCAGCCTCTTCTACCTAACGTCTTCATTCAATGTCAGGTCTTTCACCACAAACCTCCTTCTCCCACATCTGTCTCCTTCTCCCACATCTCCCACATCTGTCTCCTTCTCAACAACCGAGAACTCCCTCTTTGCAGTTGCTCAGCCTGCATCTGAGAGTCATCTGAAGCCTCTCTTCTCTGGCATCCCATATGCTGCCAGCCCCACACCAGAAGGCATTCCTTCACCACCTCCACGTTCAACAGACACCTCACATTCTTCCCCTAGTACCCTCTACACTCAGAAGAGATGGAATCCAGTGCTTTCTATCACTGCCAACCCCAGACCTTCGCTCAAGCTGCCTTTATGCTAAGCCTACAGTCCTGTGGGAGGCCATCGGATGGTGCCTGTCTCCTATCTGTTAGCCTTCAATCTGTTTAAGAGCAGTAGCTAGAAGAATCCTGTTCACGTCTAAGGCATGAGCCATGACTCCCCTCTCAAAGTCGTCAGGTGCTTTCAGATTCTCATCTGTGCCTAGAACCCCCATCACCTTCGCTAACACCTGGTATATTCTCAATAAGTATGTGCTGAAGTGATTGGTTAGTTTGGTTCTGCTTTTCTTTGGGGTATATTGTTATCCATACATCTATTGGCCCCTGGATTTTCTTCAGGGAAAATTAACTTGAATGATGTATATTTTAATTATAACCAAAGAATTTTGGTATTGGTTGTCAATTTCCCAGTTTTAATTTTGTTCTATTTTGCAAACTGAAGATTTCATTTCTATAAAGTCAGAGTTAATTCTATCATGGCTTTTTCTCTGGACGGGTCTTTCAGAAGTCAGGAAAGTGCAATATCTTGATGTTACGTTCTTGTTCTCTCATTCTTGTGTCGCTCCACAGGTATCAACAGGAAGGTTGTGTACTCCCTGGAGGACTCAGCCGGTGGGGTCTTCTCCATTGACAGCTCTTCTGGGGTCATCATCCTGGAACAGCCTCTGGACCGAGAGCAGCAGTCATCATACAACATCAGTGTGCGGGCCACCGACCAGAGTCCCGGACAATCCCTCTCCTCTCTCGCCTCTGTCACCATCACTGTCCTGGACATCAATGACAACCCCCCTGTGTTTGAGAGGAGGGACTACCTAGTAACAGTGCCTGAGGACACTTCCCTTGGTACCCAAGTCCTCTCTGTTTTTGCCACCAGCAAAGATATCGGCACAAATGCTGAGATAACGTATCTCATCCGGTCTGGGAACGATCAAGGGAAATTTAGGATAAACCCAAAGACAGGTGGGTAAATGATAATTTCAATAATACTTCCTGTTTCTTCTCTCATCCCATCACCCTTCTCAGTGGGGTCTATGTGTTCCTCTTGCCTTCCTTGCAGGGCCTACATGCAGACCTCAGTGCCCTGCTCATAACAATGGCCCTTCTAAATTCCAAGCTCCAAGCAGTAGGCTTCCTTGGCAAATTCTTGACCCATGAGTTGACCACAGAACATCTAGTTAGGAGGTTTGTGTCAGCATGTGTTCCCTAAGTAACAGCTGGGACATTTACATTAAAGTTCAAGAGTCTATTTGTGTCTCCTTTCCATTTGTGTTCTGCTTGGATCCCATGTGCCTATGGTATGAAGGGTCACAGGAGGTGAGCTGCCTCTGTACCCCATCCACGGGTAGACAACCAGTCTCTCTGGCCAGCAGCCATGACTGATGTTGGCTATCACCCCCAAACATCAAGTAGGTGATTTGCTGTTGTCAATCCAAAATGTGTTTATCTAGATGGGTTCCTACTCATCTTGGTTCAGAGTACCTTTGTATGCTCTCTTCTGAAGGAACTATCCTCTAATAGTCAAGACTATTTATTCCCATTTTCCAGGCAGGAGGTAAGTTTCTCACATCTCTGACCTTTGCCCTTTTCCTCAATCACACAAGAAGTATGTAGCTGTTATGCAAGATGGCAGAGGAGGCCTGCTTCTCCTTAGTCAGTGCACAGAAAAAGGGGACTACCATGACCACCAACATTCAATTACCATTGCCAGTATTCTACAGTCCTTTTAAATCTTTGGGTATAACTCACAAACTCCAAATGAGAAAAACAGAACTTTTGAGTAGTTAACAGTTTCCTCAAACTTTACTATTCATAAATGGATTATGCAATATTTGAATGTTTTCTTTCTGACTCAGGAGTGCCCGCTCTAACCCTGTCACAACTTAACTACTGTGCACAAACGTAAAAATGTACCCTTGAGTCAAAGAAAGTGCAAGTATTGATTGAAGGACTGCACTAGCAGGTCCTCCCAGCAGAAAGTGTTTACTAAAGCCATTACTCCAAACCAAACTGTACGAAGATTCCACTCATCAAGATCTGCATTAGCTTTGCCCTGTCCAACTCCGACAATTGTATATAAACACCATGGAGGGGTGGCTAAGGATAATTTAAATTTGGCATTTGGAAGCTAAATTGACAAAGTTAAGCTCCAGGGATAATAAGTGCTCAGAAAATTTAATTATTAATCAAAATGGGCTCTTGATCGAGATACAATGTCTGTTTCCACCATAATTTGAAGGAGCCTATTGGCAGTTTTGGGACTAGAGTTCTCTGGATGGCTATGCCCAAGAAAATGACCCTCTCAATTGTCCTGATGACTGTTTTCCAGGTGAGAGAAAGACAAACACCTGGGAACTGCCCTATGGGCACGATGACTAGCTACCAACTTGAGAACACTGCACAGGGTTGCTACCAGACAGGGCTGGGACAGGAGGGGTGGCCAATCTCACAGTCCATCTTAGAGGTTGCCCTCAACTAGACACCTTCTTTTGTTCTGCTCACTTGATTCCTTGTGGCGGCATCACGAGGGCTACATGGGTATGGACACCTGGGCCACATGGGTATGGACACCTGGGCTATGTGGGTGTGGACACCTGGGCTCTGTGGGTGTGGACACCTGGGCTATGTGGGTGTGGACACCTGGGCTATGTGAGTGTGAACACCTGGGCTCTGTGGGTATGGACACCTGGGCTATGTGGGTGTGGACACCTGGGCTATGTGGGTATGGACACCTGGGCTCTGTGGGTGTGGACACCTGGGCTATGTGGGTGTGGACACCTGGGCTATGTGGGTGTGGACACCTGGGCTATGTGGGTGTGGACACCTGGGCTATGTGGGTGTGGACACCTGGGCTACATAGGTGTGGACACCTGGGCTATGTGGGTGTGGACACCTGGGCTATGTGGGTGTGGACACCTGGGCCACATGGCTGTGATACCATGGGGCTGTTTGCTTTCCAGGAGCTCCTTTTACCTCATGCCACCCCTTGAGATTCCCCGAGTCCTCGGCCTCTGTGCATGATAGTTCTAGACAGGCACATTGTAAATTGGCACAGCAACTGTGTGGTTATTCAATCCAGTGTTGGCTGTGAGTGGTTACCTGGTGACAGGGTCAATGCCCTCAGGTCACAATCACACATCACTTGTTCTTCTTCCTGGGTCTACTCAGGGACTTGAGAGACCCTCCTCAGGGTGCTTGTCCCTGGCCAGCTCTCCAGCTTCACATGCAGAGACTTCCATGCTGCCTGAAAGAAATCCTGGAATTATCACAGAAACCTGTGAACACTGACCATTTCTCCAGAAGTGTGTCCAATAGGAGGCTGTGCTTACTGACATGCTCATCAGACTTCCATGATGCTTTCAGGGACTCAACCAACTCCCACATACATAATCTTGGCTAGAGATGATGTAAATATATCACTTTGCCTACAGAACAACTGAACCCTGATAAAGTTATCTATTTTCCTTCAAAGGGGGTATTTCTGTCTTGGAAGCTCTGGACTATGAAACATGCAAACGATTTTACCTGGTGGTAGAAGCCAAAGATGGAGGCACCCCAGCCCTCAGCGCTGCAGCCACCGTCAGCATCGACCTCACAGATGTGAATGACAATCCTCCTCAATTCAGTCAAGATGTCTACAGTGCTGTCATCAGTGAGGATGCCTTGGAAGGGGACTCTGTCATTCTGGTAGGTGCCAGCAGTATCTGAATTCTGGAACAAAACATCCTCATGGAGAAGAAATGAGCAAGGTCTGTCTTGGACTTGGTTCACACTCCCCCTTCCAGGGTTTTTGTGTAACCTCCTTCAAAGACGTCTGTCACACGTGGTCTTTCAATGGCTCCTTCCCTGGTTGTTGTATTAGAAAGGGTCTCACAGATTCATTTCTATCAGCGTATGAATTACTAGTCATTGCTTTCCTTCCAGAAGTATATGCTTTTAAAGAAAACACAAGGTATCATAGGTGAACTTTTGAAAGATCACGCCTACTAGTCTGAGGCAGCTAATCCAAGACTAGAGAATAATTGACCCATGACTAAAGCAGAGGTCCATGGGTGTGTTCCCACTGGGGAATGAGGGGTTGCACCAAAACACTGAAAGGGTGAGTGTGAACAAAGCCCATGATTCGAGAGGGAACACAGTCCATTGCGGTGGAAAGGCGTGGCGACAGGAGTGCGAGCCTGGTCACGGGTGTTCACAGTCAGGAAGCAGAGAGCAATGCCCCACTCGGCTTCTGTAATCTTCCTTTCCACTCAGTCTAGGGCCCCTACTCATAGTGATGATGTCATCCATCACCTGTGCCGTCCACAGAGCACTCAAAGGGTCCCCAGAGCTGTGGCTCCGAGTGACCCCCAGTCCAGCCACACACACAATGAAGAACCATCACAAGTGGCTGAGACCACTATGTGCAGAACTGTGAAGAGGTCATGAAATCAACCCTGCCAGTTAGCTCTGGGGTCTGTCATCATTACCTCAAACCCTGATGGAAATCAGGCCTAATTGCTATCAGACTCAGAAAAGGTACAAATGAATGAGGAAATATAAGTGTCCCATGCTAGTGTTGCCCTCTTTGGCCCCACCAATCATCCCCTCCACTGAGAACTTATCATGGGCAGGGGTCCTAGAACACTGTCGTCAGCCAGAGACCCTAAGCACCAACCTTTTGTCTTTCTCTTGTGTTATACCTTGTCTTTGCTTCGTTTCTTTTCTACGAAGCTGATAGCAGAAGATGCAGACAGCAAGCCCAATGGACAGATTCGCTTTTCCATCGTGGGTGGAGACAGGGACAATGAATTTGCTGTGGATCCCATCTTGGGGCTTGTGAAGGTTAAGAAGAAACTGGACCGGGAGCGGGTGAGTGGATTTGGGTCATCCCTCAACCATCCACACCTACAAGATCCCTAGACTCATGGGCACAAACTCCACGTGAGTAACAAGGAAGTGCAGGCAGATATTTGGGTTAGATTTCTGAAAAAAAAATTTCTGCTGATATTAGCTTTTGGCAGATGTTGGGGATCTTAGAGAAAAAGACCAATGTGTACCTTTCTGCACAGTTTGAATTTTAGTCCTTCATAAGTCAGAGAAAGAAGAACCCTTCAACCAGGATGCTATGCCCTGTTTGCATTAGCAACTTCAGTCCTACCTGTGAGCTGCTCAGGAAAGATCACCTGAAGGCACCCAAGGAAAAGAATGATCCAGAAAATCCCTTTGTCCGACTGAGCTAACTCCAAATACTGCCATTCTTGACTGAAACATGTGTTTTCAAAGAAAATTAAATATAGAAATGAATTGCACAGCAATAACCCTAAAAGGCAAATCTAATCTTCTAGGTGATGCAGCCCTCTAGCCCAGGAATACCAAAATCAGTGGTGTGGGTCAGTGATGACAGCCACATTGAACAAAGGCTCAGGCAGAGCCTCAAAGGCGCTGGCTCCTCCCCTCAGGGAAGAGCTAGAAATATCAGGCTGCAGTTTGGATTGGCACGACTAGCTGGAGTGTGATATTGTATCCTTGTGGGCAGAGGCTGGGACATTCCAAACACCCTGAAATACGTAGGCCAGCCCCCAACAGAGAATGAGCCAGCCCCAAATGTTAATGGTGCCGAGGTCTACAGAATATGAGTAAAGGCGACACAGCCAGAGACGTCAGGATATCTGAGCATGCGCAGAAGGGAGGAGGCGCTGCAGTTCCTGATCGCCACCTCAATGCCTTGGCAGGTGTCGGGATACTCCTGCTCATCCAAGCAGTAGATAGTGGCATTCCTGCAATGTCCTCAACGACAACTGTCAACATTGATATTTCTGACGTCAATGACAACAGCCCCGTGTTTACACCTGCCAACTATACTGCTGTGATCCAGGTAAGCAACTCCTGCCTGCCAGGTACTGCCTGTGTGGCTCAGCCTCCTCCCTCTGCTCTGGCTCGTTGAGTTGAGGTTTCTATACAAAATAACTTAGAGTAGGAGACTCTAGCAGCCGAAGTTTACCACTGACAGTTTCAGAGGCTGAGAAGATCAAGATCAAGACTTTCCCAGATCTCATGTCCGGCAGGGGCTCCCATTCTGTTCACAGTGGTGACTGCTAGATGTGTCCTCACTTGGCAGAAAAGACAAACGTGCTCTTTCAGGCTTTTCTATGAGGACATTAGTGCTCAAAAGACCTGTGTCTTAGTACTATTGCATTGGGACCTACTTACCTCCTGTGGGCTATTAGTATCCAATATCAACTTGTGTCTTCCTAAGGAAGGTATGAAAACAACCTCCGTTTTCCACCTCACTTGTTGAGAAGAGTTATTGAGTACTCTTTCTTCTAAGTATTAGATGTCCCATGTACACAGCCTGTCCCCATCACTATGTGTCATGGACTGACACATATTCTCCCACCCCCATGCACACACATGCCTTACAGTTGAAAAAGCCAAGGATCTGTAAGCTTAAATAGTCCTCTCAAGATCATGTAGCTGGAAAGTGGTCAGGATTTGAACTTGAATCTACCATATAAACACATAATATGGATAATCTTTCTACAGTGACAGGCTATCTTTAAGAAACCTGTGGTCTTCTGAATGGGAGAGAGATCAGTATGAACCAGGCCAACTTCAGGAGAGAGCTGAACTTCAGGATAGTTCAGGATAGCTCCTTAAATTCACCTTCCATAGGCAATTTGTTTAGTCCCTTAAATCCACCTGCCTTAAAGTCAGGTTGCAGGATGGAGTGACTTCCAGCTGGCATTCTGATTTCAGGGAAAATGGCAGCCTTCTCTGTTAGCTTATTATTCAGCAGTTAGCTTGTGAGCAGAGTACCTGAGTTTCATTAGTGGAGGCTGAAGGCCAGGTTAGAAAGATGTGCAGACCCAGACTGTGAGTGTGGAAGACTTGGAGAGACAGCTAATGATGCTCATGCCTTACGGGTCCAAGGGATTCTGGAGAAGAAGATCTTACTTTACTCCTTGGGTGTCACGGTGACTCTCAAGCTCTCCCAAGGGCTTTGTGAAGAAGTCAAACGAGAGTGATCGGGTCTCTGGAGAGCCCTCTGGGATCAGATGGAGGACCTTGAGTGTAGCCATCTGTAACTAGCCTCCTTCACCCCAGTGACCCTGAGCTGCCTGGTAATCAGGCTGAGGTGTTCATGAAGCAAATGCTAGCACTGTCTGCTCATGCCTGGCCCCTTGTCAGTGCGATCATATTCCTTCCTGGAGAGACTTTGATTTCCTCTCATCTGCTGCTGCCAGCAGCACATGTGATTGCTCTCCACTTTCATCCCGTACCTCCTCCCCTCCTCCTCTTAGATCTCTGTGGCTGTGGCCTGCCAGAGCACTCTCTGCCTCACCCCACCCTGAACCCTCCTCAAACAAAATACACTTTGCCTTCTCAACATTCCGTTTACGACATGCATCCATCAGCTGGACAGACTATTTCAGATGCGGAAGTCGGCAAAGAGAGCATATGGCCAGGGCCCCCTCCCCCTGCAGGCTGGGCTTGTCTGTAATTTCACACCCTTCCTTCTTAGATGGTGACCCCAAGGACACACATTCTCTCACTCTTTCAGATTCTTCTGCAGAGGAGGAAATGGCCTTCAGAGAATGAGCAAACAAATCAATAAATCTTCTGTTTTGTGTGCTGCTGAGTATGTTGTCTGTGTAAAGCAGTAAATCTTCTCTGGGATGACATGGTCCCATGGTGGGCTCCAAAGAGAGCCAGTGCCTGGAGCCTGATGACCAAGCAGGCAGAGATGTGGAAGAATAGAAACCTCTGAGGTTCTCTCCTAGTCCTCTTTCAAGACTGCCTCCCTTTTCATGCCCAGAATAATAGGTTTATTCCAGCACCTGGCTATCTTCTTCTTCTTTCTTTGTTCATTTCTCTTCTTTTATTTTTTAATTTTAAATTTTTGTTGTTTAAATTTCAACACAAAGTCTCACTATATAGTCTTGGCTTATCTAGAACTCATTCTATATTCTAGACTGGACTCAAACTCATGACAATCCTCCTGCCTCTGGCACCCAACTGCTAGAAATACAAGTGTGAGTTACCATGCTCCTTCTCTATTTCGTACACATAGTTACCATAAACTAATTCAGCATATGAACCTTGGGCTCAGCCAGTATCATGTATTACGCTCCTCATCTCTTGTAACCCAAACATAATCCTTAAACTAGTGTCATCAGCAGGCTAACTAATAAAGCTGACATCAGTCTAGAGAGTGATAAGGCCAAAGTCTAACACAGTGAGACAAGGAGACCAATATTGACCTTAGATACAAAGAACTTCATCTGGGCTTTCAAAGTGAAGAAGATAATCTTTGACCTCAGAAGAAGTTATGACTCTTCATGTTCTTGTTTTGAGATCATGTTTCCAAAATGGTTGCTAAAGTTGAAGACTCTGTCCCTCCTCATTCTCAAGTTGATAAATGTACTATTTACTTTCTTTCCCCTAGAGGAACATGGGACAACCATGTTGTGAGGTGGGTTGTAAAAGTCCATTGGTTTTCTATATTGACTAAAAAGTTTCTTACATGTTGTCTCCCCACAATGTCTGGTAGGACACTGTGTTATAATAGTCTTAGGCCTCCAACAAAATCACAGCACAACATAATCACAAACAACCCACATTGCCATCCCAGCAGGGTGATGCTTTCTGGTCCTGGGTGCATTTCCAAGGTCATCACAAAGGCTGGATAGAGTGTCACTCACAGAGCGTGTAGTTCGGTTCTGAGAGTGATAGCCAGGTGGGACCTGGCTGTATCTTTGGAACCTAAGAACCTGTTCAGCCAAAAGCTTGTGTTGTCATCTGCAGAGATTACAGTCCCCGGGCACAGCAGCGAGGAGGGATACAGATGGGAAAGAGGATGCCTGCAACCACAGCCTGTTTTCAAAGACATAATAAGTACCATGGGGATTGCTTATGGCAAATGCCTGGTGTTCTAGCTCAGCACTCCCAGCCAGAAATGGTGTTTTGTTTGCTTGTTTGTTTGTTTTTAATGTGATAAGAGGTGTAGTTTTAACTTCCTTTATGCAACACTCTTTTATACAGGAAAATAAGCCAGTGGGCACCAGCATCTTACAGCTTGTGGTGACAGACAGAGACTCCTTTCACAACGGGCCTCCCTTCTCCTTCTCTATTTTGTCGGGAAATGAAGATGAGGAGTTTGTGCTGGACTCCCATGGGACCCTGAGGTCAGCAGTGGTCTTCCGGCACATGGAATCCCCAGAGTACCTGCTGTGCATCCAGGTACAGCTTGCTGTCTGTCCACACTGGGTGCTGCTCTCTCATGTCTGTCCTTCTGCCTGTTGGTTGGTTTTTCTTTCTTCACTAAGTCAACATAGCTCATGATAGTGAAGGACTGTTCCTCTTTTAATCCCAAATTCAATTTCTTACCAATAAAGACCAGTTTCTATGTGTGAAACTGAATAAGAAGGAAGAGCATGTCACTGCTCAGCATGGATGTTTCTGGAGGTTGTTTCTCGTGGGCAGTTAGGAGGCTTCAATTGGTACTATAAAGAGTCTTGAGGTTCTAACTGACTCCCGTCCATGCTTCTGGTGTGCTAAGTAGTATCTGCCACTCCTTGCTGAGGAGGATGTCAATCACCATCATAGAAGACTTGGCCATGTCTGACCTCTGCTAAATATACATTCCCTAGTGAGGCAGGAGGAAACCAGGGACTTAGATGACACTCATTTCCAATATCCAAATCCCTCAAGTTCAATGGCCTGTGTGACAAAAAAAAAAAAAAAAAGTCAACAATGGCAGGTATGCAAGGGTCACAAAAAGGAGCCATCAGTGATCAAACATGTAGAGTTCCTGCCTGAACCTTTGCCTATACCAAGATTTGGCTTCCAGTCATAAAACTGAATGACGTTTCAAGCCACTCCTGCCCACAGAAAGCTGCCTGGCCATTTGGAAGGGTGGCTATGGTGACAGTGATTCAGCAGCAGCTCTTTCTCTTCCGTTCCCAGACAAATTAGTAACCGCTGGCTCTAAGCCCATCTGTGAACTCTCCGTTGACACCTTTGTCCAGCTACTTAAATAACGTCATAGCACAGAACATAGACTCCAGGGACAAGGGGACTTTTCGGTGTCTTCTCACGACCCTAGCCCAGATCTCTGCATACCAGCCTAGAGCGCAGGTATCACATCTCCCACAGTAAACCCTCGGACTCCCTCACAGGAAACGCCCACAAGCTCCTTTTTCTTCCTCCAGGGACCCTGTTACTTTACCCTCTCCCCCATATTCAAACTCTCTCTGTGAGAGCAAGCCTGCTGGGTCATTCCTCTGGCTTCATTTTCTCCTGCTCCATCTCTGCACCCATCCCAGGTTAATCCTTTTACTTTATGTCATTCCTTTCCATAAGAGACAAGCAAATGAAAAGCCCTAGTACAGTTCCACTTGTTGGCATGCTTTATGAAAAAATAAATAAATAAATAAATAAATAAATAAATAAATAAATAAATAAATAAATAAATAAATAAGCTTTATCAGGACACAGCTTTACCTATTCATTTCTGCTTCTATGGCTGCTCCTGGGCTCTAGAGACAGAACTGGGTGTTTACAGATCACATAATTCACACATCCTACACTATTAGTCATCCAGTGCTTACAGAAAGTGCTTGCCAACTAAGCCAAAGCTATCTACAGCTGTCATAGCTTGCAAACCTGGGCCTCAGCCTCAGGTCTTCAGATTTTGAATGCCAGGATCCTTAGGTGTACACCATTTCCCTGTCCATCTCTGGCACAGGCTCACTGTCCTGCCACCTTCTGTCCAGTGATGTCATGCCTTTCTGATGCTTTGCTGGCCTCTTACATCGGGGTCGGCAACCTCTGGCAGATCTATGAAATTCAAACTCATCATTGTCCTTTGAGTGTCCACAGTTTGACTTCAAGTTCAACCTCATTTGCCAAACTTGATTCCACCTTCAGGAAGTTTCCATTTTAGCACCTCTTGATTCACATAGCCAAATAAACAGGTAATGATGGCACTGATGAAAATAGCAACAACCATGTGCACAACTACATGCTAACTATTTTTATGGGTCTGATGCCTGTGATAAACACTTTGTAATCACTTTCTCTTTTAATTACCACAAGAACCTCAGGGGCTGATATTACTGTTGTATTCATGTTGAGGATGCAAAGCTTGAAGCTCAGAGAAGTCAAGTCACCCACAACCACAAACAAAATGTGTAGAAAGCTAGACTGAAAGCTTGTGTGGCGCTCAGGACTTGGCCTCCCATTGCCATCTACATTGAGGACACATTTCCTCTGCTGTAGCTCTTTCTGGATCCCTGAGGATCTGTCCCATGGGGACCTGACTTTATTCTGAAGCATGACACCACTGACCCCTCTACCATGCATGACAGGTGCTCATTAAAGATCTGTTGTCATGGTGATTGTTTCATCAGCTCCTCTGTTAAGGGGGGGGGGGTTCAAGCTTCCCATTTCCCCTTTGATGTGCCATCTTTTGTATTCTAAATCTTACCATGATGTAATTCTCATTTAAGTAATGGCATTTCTTCTACGTGCCAAAAGGTGTCACCTGGTCCAGTCAAAGGGAAAGAATCCAACAGAAAACAAATATTCCTTCTCCAAGTGAGGACATCATGTATGGGATTTGTTTTTTCTGTTTTCTGTCTGAAATAAAAATAAGGCAAGCCTGGTGTGGGCATGCTGGGTCTTGTAGCACTCCTGCCCATCATCCCTAAAGTACCCCCACTGGCTTTATTGTGTTGACACGTTTTATTGCCCCTAATACAGCACCCAGAGAATGACTGAGTGTGATAAACCACTCCTCTACTTAAGTGCCCATGCTCAGCATTTCTCAGAATAATGACAAGGGATGGAGGAAGAAGTGGACCCAGAAGAAGGTCCAGACACCTGCTGTCTCAGGGTGATATTTTCATTACTGTTCTTAACTCTTGGTTTGTCCTCCTCTTGGTGTTCCTAGGCAAAAGACTCGGGAAAACCACAGCAAGTTTCTCATACCTACATCCGAGTGCGGGTCATTGAGGAAAGCACCCACAAACCCACAGCCATCCCTCTGGAAATCTTCATTGTCACCATGGAGGATGATTTTCCTGGTGGAGTCATTGGAAAGATCCATGCCACCGATCAGGACATGTATGATGTGCTCACATTTGCCCTGAAATCAGAGCAGAAGAGCTTGTTCAAGGTCAACAGTCATGATGGGAAAATCATTGCCCTGGGAGGGCTGGACAGTGGGAAGTACGTCCTGAACGTCTCTGTGAGTGACGGCCGTTTCCAAGTGCCCATCGATGTTGTGGTGCACGTGGAGCAGCTGGTGCATGAGATGCTGCAAAACACTGTCACCATCCGCTTTGAGAATGTGTCCCCTGAGGACTTTGTGGGGTTGCACATGCATGGGTTCCGGCGCATCCTCCGGAATGCGGTCCTCACCCAGAAGCAGGACAGCCTGCGCATTATTAGCATCCAGCCTGTGGTGGGCACCAACCAGTTGGACATGCTTTTTGCTGTGGAGATGCACAGCAGCGAGTTCTACAAGCCAGCCTACCTGATTCAGAAGCTGTCCAATGCCAGGAGGCACCTAGAGAATGTCATGCATATAGCAGCCATCCTGGAGAAGAACTGCTCAGGACTGGACTGTCAGGAGCAGCACTGTGAGCAGGGTTTGTCACTGGATTCCCATGCACTCATGACCTACAGCACAGCTCGCATCAGCTTCGTGTGTCCGCGTTTCTATAGGAACGTGCGCTGCACCTGTAATGGTGGGTTCTGCTAAATGAATCTCTTCCTATATTGCTTGTTTTTCTCATTGCTGTTACAAAATACCCAGCAAAGGCACTTAAAGAAGAGTCTGTTTTGTGACAGTGTGAGGGTATAGTCTGTCATTGCAGGGAAGTCATGGCAGCAGGAGATTGATGCAGCTGGTCACATGCATAGCTGGAGTCATAAAGCAGAGAGTGAGGAATACCAGTGCTTCATTCTCTCTCTCTCTCTTTTAATCACTTCAGGACCCCAGCGCATGGGTGATGCTGCCCACATTCACAGTGGGTCTTCTCAAATCAATCAACCCTTTCTGGAAACACCTTGGTAGATACACCCACAGGTATTTCCATGATTCTAAATCTAGTCAAGCTAACAGTGAAGATGAATCATCATACCTCCCAACTCTGAGAATTTAGAGGCAGACTGAAATGCCACTCTTGCATCAATCACTCATTCAACTACATAGTAATTCTCACATGCCTAATCTAGATGCTGAGGCTGTAAAAGAAACAAGAAATGGGGGAAATTGGCCCCCATAGTCATGGAGCTGTAGCTTAGTTTGTGAGTGATGGTGACTTGGAAGTGCCCATTGATGTCATCGTGAATGTGGAACAGCTGGTGCAGGAAACGCTGCAACCCTCAGTCGCCACAGGCTTTGATCTTACTGTTGGAGTAAAAGCCCCTGCAGCAGGCTCAGTAGGCAGCTGAGTTTATCCTCTAGGCAGAGATAAACTCAGGTAGGGATCAGAGGAGGGCTTGCCTCAGGAAAGCTTGCCTGAGGAAAGCTTAAAGGATGAGAAAGGAACCCATCCCAAGGAGAATGAAAGCGCTTCCGTCTCTGGCAGGAAGTGGCAGCCATGACAAATGAGACCAGAAAGGGCCATGTACACCCTCAGCCATTAGCTAGGATGAAGAATTAGAAAGCATCCCAAGGCAGCAGGAGCCATAGACTGATTAGAAAGGAAGAAGTGATGGGGTAGGGTATGTCCTTTCCGAAGGGTGCAAAGCGGGCAGGCTAGAGGGTGCTGGTAGCGAATGAGTTAGGAAGCTGGAGCCCAGCTAACAGCAGCACCATTTGCCTCCCTGAGAAACAGGCCAGCTGTCTGAGAGCGCTTTCAAGGGGCAGGCTAACCTCAGATGCAGAGACTAAGCTTCCTGCTTGTCACTGAACCTTGACCTTGACTGGTCAAAGGTCATAGCTGTACAGTCACAGGCCCTCAGTAATCAGTGAGAAGAATTGTTCCCTCTGACCCTTTCCCTCTCTTGACTTGGAAGCCATAAATTCACAGCCTTCCTCTAAGAAAATCATGCTGGCCTTGCTCTTTCCAGTGTGAACTTGGTCCACGGGGACTATGGCCAGAAAAGAAACCATTTATAAAACATCCCTGTGGATAACTGGGCAGCAACTCAGGCCTCTTAAGCACCATTTTGGTTGCAGTTTTGGAGAAAAAGCTCATCAAAGGGAGGGCCTAGGGACTTCAGCCTCCTGCAGGAGCCATTTTGACAGCCTCAGAGCCTCCCAGAAGAGTGGAAACTTGCCCTGTGGTAGGAGTGACTTTGGTTTGCATTTTCATCAGGTAGATGCAGTGAGGGCCAGACCTGTAACATATGTACTTTAGCTGCAAAGTAATTCAACACAAGCATACTAGGTAAAATGCATTTCTGGCAGATGCCACCATGAACAATTTATGAATGCCAGCTGTCCAGGCTCGTCTAGATGTCCTTTGCAGACAAACTGATTTATGCACCAAAGCTGTGCTAGAGAACCCATGTAGTGATTCACAGCAGGGTTCAGAAGGAGTTCAGGACAGGACAGGGCAAACTCTGCAGGAACTGCAGCAACCCATCAATCCTCAGACTCTGAGAACTCAGAGAAAATAAAAATCCTGGGAGGTAGCAGTGCTCTACACAGTGAAGATTCCAAATGAGAAGCACACGGCCTCCTCGGGAGCCAGTGATGCTGAGGATGACTTGTAAGCACCTGCCTACTGTAAAGAAGTTCAGGAATAGAAAATAAGACTCCCTCCTGCAGCCAAAGGAAGCCTTCTGTGATAAGTGTACACAGAGACCAAGTATGGGGGGCTCTTCAGATATAAATATGAGTTCAAGAGATCGGGGCTAGCCAGCTAAACAAAGCGTCTTTATAGGAATGACGTAGTGGATTGTATGTTTGTTTGTTTGTTTGTTGTTTTAATGCAAAGACTTGCTCTGTGGTATATATATTATTCTGGTATTCTAAATGCAATGTTTCAAGGCGATGTCCCCACCCAGGACTCCTATAGTCCCCTTAAATCTTTCTACTCTCAGTAAACCTACAATGCTATTGATTTTGTGACTCGGCCCCTTGGGTAGGCAAGAGGAAGCCTTCCAAGTATTCACTAAGCCTCTCTCTGGTGAGACTAGGCTTGGTCAGAAAAGTCCTTAGCTCTAAGCCAGTCTTAAAATGAAGCTGAAAAGTAAAAGTCTAAAATGTAGTAGTAAATGGAGCTGAAACTATGTGGCTCAGGCTGATCTTCAGCAGATAATGCAAGGATAACCTCCAACAAGAGAGCCATGTGTCTTGGCCAAGCCCACAGTAAAAACTCACACTGGTTCACCACAGAGATCAAAAACTGTTTCCTCAAGGTCTGTGTGTCAAAGTCTTGGTTTCCAGCTGATAGAATTTTTTAAAATGTGTGTGTGTGTGTGTGTGTGATATGTGTATATTTGTACATGTGTTCACACGTGTGTGCCTGCATGTGCATGTGTGTGTGTGTGTGTAGTATGTGTATATTTGTACATGTGTTCACACGTGTGTGCCTGCATGTGCATGTGTGTGTGTGTAGTATGTGTATATTTGTACATGTGTTCACACGTGTGTGCCTGCATGTGCACGTGTGCGTGTGTGTGTGTATGTGTGTATGTGTATGTGTGTGTATGTGTGTGTGTATGTGTGTGTGTATGTGTGTGTGTGTATGTGTGTGTATGTGTGTATGTGTGTGTGTGTATGTGTGTATGTGTGTGTGTGTGTGCATATGCGCATATGGAGGCCCCATGCCAGGCATCTTTCTCATTTTCTCTTCACTTTCCATATTGAGGCGGGTCTCTTGCTGACTCTAGAGCTTGTCAATTTGACTAGTCTACCTAGTAAGCTTGTCCCTGGTGTTCCCTGTCACTGCAGTCTGCGCTCTGCGATCTTATGTGGGTTCTAAAATCACATGTGGATTAGTCCACTGAGGAATTCATAGTTGAGTTGTCTGTTAGCGGTGGCTCTGAGGGGTGAAAGGTCACTGGGGCATACCGTTGAAGAGAGTGCCTTGTTCCTTGATTCTTTCCTGTGTCTCTTGGCTTCCTGGCTGCTGGGAGGTGAGCAACTCTGCTCCACCACTCTCTTCCACCATGATGTTCTGCTTTACCTCAGGCAGTGGAGACAACCGACAGTGGATTTCAAGCCTTTGAAACCGTGAGCCAAACCCAAACATTTCAGCTTGATTTCCTCAGGTGTTTTGTCACAGCAACAAGAAAGAAAGAAAAAAGCAACACGTTGCCAGCATTATAGCAATTTCTTTTCTTCCTATGTAAATCAGAATCTCAGTGGAATGTGCTCCACAGGAACTCTCAGTTAACCCTATTTCCTAGTAGAGTGGTCAGTGTGATCCCAGGGAGGCAGACAGTGTCTCAGACACAGTTTGCAAGGGGCTTGCTGCAGGCGCCAAGCCTCGTGTTCAGGCACGGACAGTAGGCTTGGGTCACAGCCAGGAGTCTGTCAACACTTGTGCCTCTACTGCTGATGAGCAGCAAAACAAACAGGGAGAAATGTCACAAGTTAAAGAAGAAGAAATTCTCCCCCAAGCTCAGGGGCCAAGCTATTGTCCCTCTCGCTTCTGCAAAAGTTTCCTTTTAAGTGAAAATATAATAAAGGAATGTAAAAGGTTAGCAGGTGCTGACTTTTGAGGCATCTTTTCATTTATTAAAAATAAAGGATCACTAAATTCAACAGACATTTTTCTCCCCAATACACACACACACACACACACACACACACAATCTAACTCACACCCTAGTGTGGCTGTTCTTCTGTTTATCCTGGGAGACTGACAGATTCATTAAATGGTCTTTCCCACCGCTTGGTGGAATAATTAGCATGATAAATGAATGTAGTGATCATTTGGGGCTATATAGTGATGTTTATACAGAGTTGGCCTCAGTACTCCGCCCCCTCCCTACTTCCAGCTCGTCTTTTTCTCATGCAGATTTTTGGGTCCAATTATCATCATTAGCATCTTGAACCAAAATGCTGAGTTGTGCTAACAAGTGAAATCCAATGTGAATTTTACTGCCAAATAAGCTCATTAAATCCCAGCCACCGTGAAACAGCTCCTTTGAACAGAACTAGAGAGACACAGAGTTCTGATGTCCTGAGATGACTTCCACTCGAAACGTTGAGTAGTCAATGAACATTGGCATGCCAGTCAGGAAGTCTGACATCGAGTTAAACAGGGAGTGATAGATGTCATGGCCCTCCCATGGGTAAGCAAAAGGAAAGGATGTCAAAACAACACATGAGACCATACTGATTATCCTCATTTTAAATTTTTCATTAGCTGCTCAAAAAATACGAAATAAAAATATATCAAAAAGGACATATTGTCTAGAATCGACTCCCAAGGTGACCATCAGCATTTAAAGTCAGTGTGTTTACAGAAGCCATGGCAGAAGCAGCTGCCTGGTTTGTCATATTTATTCAAATAAGAAACAGAATGGAACCTAGAGGGCCAGGTGAGATGAATGGGACATTTCCGTGAGTGATGCTCCAGGACAGACAGAGATGAGTGGGACAGCAGCCATGCAAGCCAGCCAGCAAGGGAGGCCATAGCAGCACCTAGGCACTGGAGCTGATCGTGTCAGCTTGGCGGGATGGGCAGCCTGGGGAGTTCCCTTACCTTATCTCCATTCAGAGAGCACCTGAAATGGACATTTAAGCGAAGAAATGAATTCAGAAAGAGCAATTGCGAGTGTAGAGGTGGAGTTTATGAAGGTTTTAACCCAGATCTTAAGCTCAGGGATTAGTAGAGGGGCACACAAGAAGAAAGTGAGACCCAAAAGCTTCGGTGTGGGCTTCTCAAAGGACGGGCACAGCTCACTGTCTTTTCTACAGTCATAAACAGGATTTGAGTATATTTGAAGTTATTATGGTTGAAGAATTGCTTAAGGAATTTAGACAATCCCAACGTGGGTTCCTGACGCTTACCAGACAGGACTACAGGTTAGTAGATAGAACGCTAGATGCCAAGGATGCAAGAAGATGGGCTGTCCTCACCCACCTTAAACTTAGTCTACTTGTTTTGTAAGCTTCTCAGTAAATATCCAGAGGAGGGGGAGGCCCTCTAGAGGTCATAGACACTTAACAGAAATATGGTCTCTACACTGGCAGTCTTTATGGTGAATATTACTTGTACTAGAATTCTTGATTTTTACCTGGCAAGAGGCCTTGACCAGACTCTGGGTCGAGGGGCTCCTTTTTCTTCCAAGGTCCTTATAATTCTCCTGTCTTTCTATCCTACCTCACTGGAACCTGAGTGGGGTCTGGCAGAATGCCTGGAATTAGGCAGGTGGCCACAGGGGAGAACTCCAAAAGAGGAGTGTGGGAGCCAAGGCATGGAAATGAAGAGGTGCACAGTTCACCCACAGATCGAAGCAGGGATGGACGAAGAATTAATATCTGTTGGGCCACGACCAGTTTCCAATTCTGTTTCTAGAATTACATTGAACACTGTGACTTATCATCAGCTCTCTTCAAAAACTGAAGAAACTGAGACTTGGAAATGTCTGTTGACAGGCTCACAGCTGCAGAGCTCATAAATGGCTAAACCAAGATTCGTATACGACCATCTTGCTGCAAGCATTTGTTAGCTGCAGCACCTTGCTACCTCTGTGCAACTGTAGAATGAGCTTGGAGGCCACCCAGCCCAACTCCCCCACACTGAAGATATGTCTGCTTTATCCCTGGTGTAGAAATTCAGCTAAGGCTTAAGCACCAGCCCAGGGTCTCTCCAGATGATTGCACACCACTCCACCAAAATCCATCTTCTTATATCACACAGCTTCAGCCTTGACAGACTCACAGAACCCTGCCTGTTCATCCCTTCTCTGCAGCCTGCCTGGGATAGCTAAGGAGAATGATTATGATTCCTCGGGTCTTCTTTTCCCAGCCAAACACCAGTGTTCTTTTACTCCTTGATATAAACAATCACATGCTGCCAAGAAGAAGAAGGGGCATAATTGGGGCACAGAGGAGCTATCAAGGAGAGAAGTATCAGTTTTAGTTGGAGGAGTCTAAGAAAGACTTTGGAAGCAGGAGTTTTTGATGATGTGATTTTGCTAATCAGGCATGCATGTTGAGCAAAGAAAACAGTGAAGAGGAAAACCCAAGCTTTGGGCAGGATCTGAAGATGCATGGTGAAATGGTTGGCACAGTCCTTATCCCCACGAAGCCTAAAACAGCATCATGATGTCCAAAAGGTAGCAGAGCTGGGCTCGCTGGCTGGGAAGGAGTAAGAACAGTCCCTGGAGTGGATACTATAGAACAGGGAAGGAGAGCCTGTTAGTAGATGACCATGGTGATGCATTCTAATAAGTATGGTAAAATAAAATGAGAGATTCTGAGGCAGCATAACACTTGAAACTTGGCTATGAGCTTCTTAAAACTAAAAAAGAATTTTCTGACTTGGGTTTGTTCTCAGTCTAGAGTTTGTTGGTACTAATCATCTGAGGACTTTCCATCCACATAAGATGGCTCCAGGGAGGATGTCTTGAATAAAACCAAACTTGGCCATTAGTGAAATAATACAAAAAAAGATGGCTGAGCCAAGCATAATATAGCCTGGGCATGTCTCTGCTTCTTGGAAAGCCACAGAGATTGCTTCAAATCTTGATTCTCAGGAGAGTATGTCTCATATCTTCTTGCAGACCATGAATCAAGAAGGCATCTCGCTGACTTACACAGCATTTACCAAGACACAGCATCTCAGCAAAGCATGTGGGGATTGGTTCGGGGATTTAGCATTAGTTATTGGATTCTTCAGCATAATGAGGCAATGGCATAAATCAAGAAATGGACTCCGCTCAAAGTGGCAGTTTAATAATCACAGCTAGATGCTGATGTATTAGCCATTGGATCAGACATAATCCCGAGGGGTGTGGGAATACTCCGGCAGTGAGGAGAGTCGGAAATATGGAAGCAAAGCCTCCTAAAAGTCTCCAGGGAACCAACCTTTGCACTGCACAGAAGCACTGAGCTCCAGCTCAGGTGGCTTTTCTGTTGTCAGAACTACAGAAAGAACTAGAATTTCCACCTGAGAAGAGCTTCAGGAAGTGGGAAGTTACAGAGAACAGACACACCCTGTGTGCATCTCCCTGGTGTAGGAAAAACAGCTACAATTGAGGTAGGGAAGATAGCCACGTGGAGGAGGAGGAGGAAGAGGTATACAGATGTGTCTGCAGTGGAAAAGGCAGGGGACTGCCTGAGGTGGAAAAGGTTGGAGGACTGTGCATGACATGGAGACGCTAGGATGTGCCTGAAATGGACACGGTGGGGCCTGTATTTGATGTGGAGAATATGAGAGAGCTGTGTCTGAAGAGGACTCGGAGAGGGCTTGTGCCTGAGGTGGATAAGGTGGGAAGTCATGCCTGAGACCTGGAAGGAGAGGGCTTGTGCCTGAGGTGGAGGTGAAGGGTTGTACCTGAAGTGGAGAAGCTTAGGGAGGACTCTCCCTAAGGTGGAAACCCTTCGCTTTGGAGCAGAAGTGGAGATAAGGGACTGTACACGGGGTGGAGAAGACAAAAGCTGTCCCTGGATTAGAGAAGGCAGGAGGCTCTATCCAGGAGTGGAAGCCTAGACACATAGCTACACAGGCCCTGTGAGCCTGGAGAGTCAAAGGCTCTAGGCCTGATTTTTGCAGCTCCGATACACATCGTATTCCCTGTCATCTCTCAATTTACGAAGCTGACTCAGATCAGGCAGCAGGCACAGAGATCTGGTTTCTGCCATTTGACAGGTCCTGTTAACATCATCAGTTTATCAGCCTCATTCCAAGTTTTCCTTACAACTCTTTTCTCAGGTACTTCCCCGTTCACTTTTCACAACACCATGAAGAGAATTTGTCCTGATTTTCTGAAAGCAGCCAAGATCCAGAAAAGCTAAGCAACATGTCCAAGACCACAGAGCATATAAATTAAATAACTAACCAGGTCTTCAGTTTGTCAAGAGATCAGAACCCTTTCCTCACACTCCCCCCTTCCCCCAGGGGACCTGGGACTAGGAAATAGAGCTTATTCCTCCTGCTTTGTGTTGTGACAGAGGCTCCCACCGCCCACCCTCCACCGACACAGGACAAACAGAGGCATTTGGCTTGGTAGAGAGGGCGGCCCCTCCCTTCAGGCTCACTCCGCGGTGATGGATGCCTGGAGATGCAGAGCCTGCGGTCTATGGGCCCCACTCCCTCGGCTGTCACGGAGCACAGCACAAGTTCATTAAACCTGCATTCTTCAATGATAGTTAATAAGATAAACTTCCTCCCGGAAGCCAACAGGAGTTGACACTGTCATCTCTTAACTGGCACTCAGGAGCTGATGAGGCACTTTCTGCCACCAGAGAGAGGGTCTTTAAGGCTCTTAACAATAATAGGTGTGCACAGTTGCCTGAGAAGGAATGACATAAACATGGGATTTCTAAAATCAGATTAACCCCTCAGGGTCCACACAGGCAGGCTGCATTCTGTGTACCCAGAAAACTTTAGACCTCTACTGAAAACAGCATGTATCCCCGAAGTGTCCCCAGGGACCCAGCCCTGGCTCCATCAGAGGCCAGGAGCACACAGCTTGTTTCAGAATCAACATTGTAAGCCATGAGTCTTAGACAATATATGCTTCAGAAAGGACCTGAGAATTTCTGTGTTACATGTGGAGACTCTCCTGTTCAGAGGAAGCTGGTTTTCAGTGGTTTTATGCTTTTATTTGAAATAAACTTGTTGACCTAACCACGTCTCGCCAAAGGAGCATATTGGATGTAGACTGGCCTGCAGGCTCTGATTTGCTGTCCGAGTCCCTTAAGCCATCAGAGAGTGGACCTGTGAGCCGAGCTCCCCGACAGGCTGCTGGATTGACTATTTATGGCTAAGCAGATCCCAGGCTGAAATGAAGGCAAAGGACCCTGCAGGTGTCTAAAGCATCCAGAAGTACATTCCTTACCCCAAAATGTCCCCTTCACAATGAAGAGCTTATTAAAAGCAAAAAGGAGGAAGAAATGATGGACGTCAAATGCAGATAGAATGAAAACCCATGTACATCATTATGTGCTGAATACTGGTATTCACTTTAGAATTCACTTGTTATATTTGTATTACTACTTTTCATACCTCATGCTGCTTTTCCCTAGTGGGGATTGGATGTAAAATATTCATTAATTGGTGGCTGTGGTTTAATTATATGCATTTCTGTGTATTATGACATA
Source organism: Peromyscus leucopus (assembly GCF_004664715.2). Taxonomy (NCBI): domain Eukaryota; kingdom Metazoa; phylum Chordata; class Mammalia; order Rodentia; family Cricetidae; genus Peromyscus; species Peromyscus leucopus. The sequence continues at coordinate 54,674,305 of NC_051069.1, forward strand.
AAACCCCAAGGAAAAAAAAGAGCTGTGGGCTTGAAATCCAATTGCTTGTAAGTGAATTTGTGCTTTGTCTCAAAGTCAGAGATTCGGCAGATCACATGGAAAGTCCTATGCTAATTATCGTGATGAGAAGGGTAGCAACAGGCCAAACAGGAATAACATGTAGAAATACCTCAGTGCTGAATTTTCTCTGAAATATCGTGGTTATCATTCATTAAATATGCCCATAAAGGTTTAGTTTTATTTTTTAAATATAGTCACAACTTCTATGGGAATAAATATCATCACTGTCACGTGTTTCAACTTACCTATTCATCTTTTCTTCTTTGAAATGGTGGCTTTTAAATTAGAGTTTTGAGAATCTAAGATTTCTTAGAAATGTAGCAGTTACATAAAACTGTAACAGATAATGAATGTAATATCTATAGTGGTATGTTGAAAATGTAGTGATGTTTGGAGACAGCATCCCTACGTGTACTGAAATAGGAAGGTAAAAGGAATGTGATGGAATCGAGAACAACAGATTTATTTACATAAACTACTGCATGATGGTCTTGCTTGGAAGTTACTGTAGCTGAAAGGATCTGCCTAGATAATCCAGACAAGCCTCCTCCTTATGAAGAGGTCTGATGTTCTCCCAGGAGACAGCATCCCTTTTCTGGGACATCCCTTGATCTCACATACCTTACCTATCAAAACAGTGATGTATAGTGTGTGTGTGTGTGTGTGTGTGTGTGTGTGTGTGTGTGTGTGTGTGTGATGTCTGTGGATATCACTTTCCATCATCCTTGTCTGTGGATATCATTTTCCATCATCTTTGTAGGCCCTGACTTATTAGCTCACTGGTCTCAGTTACTTTATTGAATTAATATTTTAGTTTTCTTGTTGAATGAATTCAACTATTTGTTGAATAAATATGCCTAAAGTTATGTTAAAACTTGTCATCAGAGCTCCTTGAAGTGGTTCATGAGATGGTCAAACATCAGTTAATATTCCACCAATACTGATGAATGTATGAAAAGCATAAAGATTTGGGGTGAAATAAATCTCAAGATGTATTTTGTGGCATTGGATCTTGTATAATCATGGTAGAGCTCATTCTAAATAATCAGTTTAAATTCCTTCATCTTCTAAGACTGAGAGCTGGATTGATGCCAAGAGTGACTTTTGCAGCTGATCCGGAGCTAGTGGCAAATGGGGCTGGTGAGTCCTGAGTTTGCAAGTACTGGCGAGCTGCTCCTCTTGGGGACTACAGTTCCAAAAATGTTTGCAGGTAATTAGCGCCACATTCCTGCTTTCTCCTGGACAGTGATGACTGTCATGGGACAGTCTTAATAACCAGGGAAGGCATCATGGAGAGGACTATGTTCAAGAGCCAGCTCCTACCAATGAAGGGAGTAGCTGAAGTCCAGCATGTCCCTCCTTAAGTGGGAAAGAGCACTCCAGCGAGAACACTAACCCACTGAGGAATTGCCATTGCATTTGAGGGTTAATTTTAGTTGATTCACTTTTTCAAGAGTCCTTTGCCCCTTAAACTCTTCCAAGTTGAAAAAATCCTAAATACATTTAGAATACCCTGGGCCTGTGGAAAGCATGCTTCTTTCGATAGGATGTACCTGCCTTCTCCTTAGTTCTGACCTAATTTATCTGGGCCCTAGTCCACTTTAATCTTCTCTCAGGGATTTCCCTTCTAAGGGATTAAACTTTCATCTGACTGAGCGTGAATAGAGCAGTGGAGTGGAAGCCTGACTCAGCCAAGGATAATTCTGCTTTTTCTGATAGCTGTCAGGGACTCCTTATAGATAATCAATAAAATGCCACGTGGCAGAAAGGATTAGGAGACAAAATGAGTTGTGCTTTCACAACTTACAGTTAGACTTTTATTTAGGAATATGTACTCACTACCCCTCTCCCTTCCCTCCCACATCCCTTCCTCCTCACCATCCCCCACCACCCACCCACCCACCCCTGCCTTTCTCTCCCTGAAATCAACAGCTAACATCTCTTACAATGTGCCCTTAAGTTTTTCAGAGTGGTAATGGGCTGCAGAAGACAGAGACATCCACAGTGCTTGCTAGGATTCTGGAAACCTTCAGTACCTCCTGGCAGAGTCCTGATGTGGTGATCTCTCTATAGCTGATATTGGCCCAAATAAAGCTTTGATGTATTTTGTTCTAATAAGATGAACTCTTATCCTTTGCTCTTATCCTGCTTCAGCCTGGCATTGGAATGTTGACAGATACAGAGATCTGTGATGGGCACCAATCGCCAGTGTTGACCATCCTGATGCACATGCTTCTGGGTGGTCCCTTTGTCACTCACTTGAAATCACGTATAGTCCAGGCCTTGACAATTTCTTATGATCCATAAAATTGGTGGTGAATCTTTTAGTGTCCTGATCATGTTGCTTCTGTCTTGGCCACAGGAGGAGTGTGCCCGGGGTCCAATGATCCTTGTGTGGAGAAGCCGTGCCCAGAGGACATGCAATGCGTGGGATACGAGGCCAGCAGGAGACCATTCCTCTGCCAGTGTCCCCCAGGGAAGCTCGGAGAATGCTCAGGTACAGAGTGTCATGGACAGGGCAGGGTTGGATCTCCTGCTCCTGGAACATGTTCCTTGTGTGAATGACTCTGCCCAGAAGACACGTGCCTGTTCATACAACATTTACCTTCAGAAAGGATCATGGCCTATGTTTACCCTCCTGTTTACTTGGGACATGTCACAGCCAGTCCATGCTATGAGACATGAAGATAGGTCTCATTGTGTAAAGGGGAGGTCATGGGTCCACAGTCATGTTGCATGGCTGATATTTACATCATTTTCATCCAAATAATCTTCTTTTGATCTTCGCCCAATGTAACATTTTTATCTCCTTCTCACACTTTATTTTCACTTTGTTTCTCTTCTTTCCTCTTAAAGTGTCTTCATTTGCTACACCAGTAGGATCATCTTTTGTAATAAGGTGTATTTAACACCCAGGCACATTAGTACCAAATTTGGAACCCAAGAGATAGTTACTATCTCTTGTAATGCACACCCAACAGCATGGCTGTGGGTGCTGTGAGTGATATAAGTGATGATAATTATAGCAGTAATCATGGGAATATGAGCTATCGTGCTTAATGTATAAAGAAAGCACTTCGCTGAACACAGGGCTTTAGAAGTTCAGCCTTTGCAAGGAGAAGTCCTATTATAAAAATGAGAACCAAACTCCATCATGGTTGATGTCCAGCATAGAGCTATCCAAGAAATGAAGGGAAAACCAGGGAACTTGAGCAAGTCACTGAGGTGTCCCTGGCCCGACACACATGCCGTGCACACAGCATCCCTTTCTACCGACATCTAAACAGAGAACTTTTGATTGCTGATGACAATCACCCATTTGCTTTATTTCCATTCTCTCTGCTTTTCACTGTACAAGCCTGTTGATCTGTTTGCTGCAGCATTGTATTGGAGAGAATGTTCAAAATTAAAAAGAGGGTTAATTCAGAATCAGGTGAGTTCAGAATCGGTGGAGTGAGTTGGATTACAGACTTGGAAGGGGTGACTCTTCTTTGAGAAGCCGTGCTGTGCCATGTGCCTTGATTTCTTCTGAAAACCCTTTTTCTCCTAACCCTCAAGCTTAAGCCTTTTCAGGGAGAGGGGGGGAGGGAGCCTGTCATTAATGATTCTCCCATGGAACTGTGACAGCAGCGGGGGGCTTTCCTATTCAACAGCTGACCCCCGTTGGCTGGTTGGTGTTACTGGAGAATACAAGTATTTCATGACAGTGGATTTTGCTGCCTTTTCTCTGTTTCACAGAACTGAACATTCTTCTTTTTAATTTTCATTCTGTTTCTTTCACTATGCGGGATTGACTTAGGACCTCGTATATGCAAGGCAAGCACTCTATCATCTAGCTGCTGCTATCCTTTGCTTTTTCATTTTGAGAATAAGTCATCCAGGGTTACAGTGAACTCACCCTATAATCTAAGCAGGCCTTGACTTAAGAGCCTCCCGCAGCAGCCTCTCCTGCTGCTGGGATTTCGGCCTGCACCACCTGACCCAGGCACGCTCTTACGTGTCTAAGAGAAGGCAGTGGTGGGGAGGAATCAAATGATATCTTTTAATAATACTAAGCTTGGAAAAAGGAAGTTAAGAATCTAATGTTTCTAAGAAAATCCACATTATGGAATTTACCAAGTTGCTCTGAACAGGAGACCAGTGGAATGATTTGGGTAGCTGACTGGTTAATAATTTAATGATATAAAATTATGAACTGGCTTTAATTAAGACCCCTGGGTTCCACCCTTAACTGCTGTGGTCTGTAGTCAGCTTTCCTGGTGTGTGTGTGTGTGTGTGTGTGTGTGTGTGTGTGTGTGTGTGTAGGGGTGGCTTCATAGGTCCCTGATCATTTCTGGATTTTAAAAGAAGACTTTTGCTATTGGAATGGTCTTTTCAGGGCACACTTCTCTCAGTTTTGCTGGAAACAGTTACATCAAGTACCGGCTTTCTGAAAATAGCAAAGAGGAAGACTTCAAGCTAGCTCTGCGCCTGAGAACCCTGCAAAGCAACGGGATCATAATGTACACTCGAGCCAACCCCTGCATGATTCTGAAGGTTAGTAAAATGGGCTGCATTCTTCCTTCCACAGCTCTGCTTCTGTAGTTATCTCTCATTGTTGCTGAGACAGTCTTATATTGAAGCCCAGGACAACTTCAAACTCAAAACAATCCTCCTGCCTCAGCCTCTTGGTGCTGTGATTATGGGCATGAGCCACCATGCCCCATCCACAATCGTTTCTTATATGGCTACATTGACTATTAAATTGGGAGATACTGAAATTATTGTCTTGTCTGTTTAGAAGACCAGAACAGACTTCAGGACAAAAGAAAGAGCAACAGGGTTGGAAAGTGTGCTGGCATCCTATTTCTTTCTAGTAGCTGTATTTTCAAACTGGCTGGTGGAGACATCTCCCTATAGAAAGGGCTTGAATACGCACGCTCCTCCCTTATATTCCAATCACTCCATAGTTCATTAGGACAGATCTCTCTATTAATCCCATGGCAAAGCTAATCCTTTAACAGGCTGACTGTCCATGTTCACCACATGTTCTTCACACTCGGGCTAGCTACACTGTTACTCAGGGAGGAACTAGGAGATCGTGGGCACAAATATTCCACATATCCTATTATAACCCAAGTCACCCAATTTTTAAATCATTTCCTGACCTCAGAAGTTTGCCTAAAGCAGACAAATTTCATTTAAAATAAATCTGGCATTTGTATGCAACTTGGGATTTCAAGTGCCTTCATGATTACACTAAGAATACTAACAAATGTATCTGTATCTTTCTAATTTTAAATTTAATATAAGTCTGCTATGGACATATTATCCCCACTTACCTGATCAAGAAGAACAATCCAGAGAGTTTTATGTATTCACCCAAGGTAGCTCAGTTACTGAGCATCGAGGCCTGACTCCACAGTGCGGTATCTCCCACCCTCTGCTCTTTGCCTCAAAGCTCTCCTCAGCTCTTCTTGACATTCCCGCTCAAAGGATCACAGATTACATGCTGCACATCTTTAGACCAGACCTAGCTTTTGGGTCTGGGGGATAAGAGAAGACCAGATCCAGTGTGTAGGCATGAGAGTGTGGGAGAAATATGCTTCCCCTGATCTGTGCTTGGGGGTTATATTTCAGTCACTCTATTATTGCTCGGTCTCTTAGAAGTCTTCAGAGCTTGCCCAGTGGAAGCTGACCATCAAACAAGAACAGCTAGACATGTAATGGGAAGGAACCTGTCAGAGCTGCCAGGACCTGGTGTCTCTGGCCTTCCCTCACCTCTCTTAAGCTCTAATGGATTACTGTAATGCCAATATTTGCTGTTAGATAATCTCTGTACAGCACTAAACTTGAGAGGGAACAGAATATCAAATAAGGATGACTTGATCCTAAACTGAGTCTTGCCATTTGTCCGTCCCTGGCAAGTATGTTATGGGTGCACCTCTCTGGGGACAGAAAAGAAAAGTAAACCCCTGAGGGAGCACTCACCATGCGTGTGTATGATAGATACCTCACGAGACAAATGTGTTTCTGAAGTTGGATAATTGAATTCCTAAAAATGAATTCCAATAATCTAAGGCCAATTGCTGTCTGAAGAGACTCTCTGTGAGTGAATGCCATGGGGTTGTGGACTGTCATCTCTCTCTCTCTCTCTCTCTCTCTCTCTCTCTCTCTCTCTCTCTCTCTCTCTCTCTCTCTCTCTCACATGCTGAATTTGCCAACAGCAGGAGGCAACCGTATTGAACTGGGGCAGATAGTCATCCATGTTGCCAGGAGTATCTTTGTAGGGGACTTGCTGAACACAGAGCCTCATGGGAGATTTAATGTCATTGGCTTTAGGTACAATGTGCACCCTGTGCTTTGCTTCAGCCACAAAAATGAAATGCTGGCCTAAACTGCACCTCCTTGTTGCCCGTGTTTCTCGAGCAGAGTGTGTTCTGTAGAAATGTATTTAAGACAACAGGGGCCAGAGAGCATCCCCTGGCACGTGGTAAAGAGTTGCATGGTGGTCAGGAAATACAAAAAACTTGGTGGACAGAAGTGTCACTGTATCCTGGCCTCAGTGAAAAGCACTTGTCTTTCTGTCTCCCATTACTATTCTGACTTCTAAAAGAGATTTGAGACTTACCATAAACACACAAATGCAATAAAAATCGAAGCACCATTGACATGAAAAGAAAAGGTTACAATGCAATCAATGACGTGAAAAAAAAAGTAAAATATCATGATTGAAAAAAATCATAGAAAATACATTAGTTGAGCACAAACCCACTTCTGAGCTTCCTGGAAACCAAAGCCACAGAGTAAGAAGGGTCTGTGTCCCCCTCATGCCTGTTAAAGTAAAGTGTCAGATTTCCAGAGCAGACATGAGGACGAATCAGAGCAGCTCTTTGTGCTGGCATCAGACCTTCTGGCACCAACTGGAAAGCAGACGGAAACTCGGGTGGCTGATGTAGAAATGTTCTTAAATATAAAAAATATTTAGGAATGTAATCTGTCAATAAGTCCTTTAATCAAATTAGTCTCAGACTTGGCTTGATACCCCCCAAACTGAAAGAAAGACAGAGTACTTTTGTAGGTGATGTGGGCGGGTCTTTCCATCATGGACTGCAGAAACTTGTAGAGTGTTTTCACATATGTGTCTTTCTGATTCTTACCCACTCCCTAAAGACGGTGCCCATGTCTGCCTGTGAGAAGACTGAGACTTGGAAGCATTTTTTGACTTAACAAGTAATAACTACTCCACAGTGAGTGTGACAGGTGAAGAGGTTAGAAGCACGTCAGGAGTTAAGAAGAGGAGCATCCGCCCATTTATTTATTCCTTCATGCAATTATTTTTTTCTTAAAATATGGGCATGTCTGATGCCCATTAAGTGGCTTTGAAAATACATGATTGAAGGATATCCTTTCCAGAGATTACTTAATGACCCTTGTGATGATTGATCTTAATTGAGACCTTGATTAGATTTAGATATACTTAGGAGATGGGTGAGGAACACATCTAGATATGGCTGTGAGAGGCTTCCAGAGATAATTAACTGAGAAAGAAGGACTTACCTTAAATGTGGGTGACCCCTTTCCAACTCCACATTTCTTCTGCTTCTTGGCCACCAAGATGGGAGTTGTCCTGTTCCCCTGTCACACCTGCCTGGATAGGATGGACTGGGGCCCATCAAAGTGCAAACTGAAGACTAAATCCTCCCCTGTGCTGTTTCTATAAAATATTTTGGTCACATCAATGATAAAGCTAGCTAACACAGCCCTCTGACAAACAGTCCCATGCTACAAGACTCATAATTTAATAATTTCTACTCAAAATCCTTTACTACGAAAATTACTTTTATGGATCTGATCTCTTGTCTCTTAATGCCCTAGTCATTGAAATTGATCAAAGCACACCATTGATTTCACACAACTCTGAAGATGTAGATGTTTTATGACATAAGGGCATCTACCTTTCTCTGAATTATGAATATCACTGAAAAAAATCACCCACCTGCCCAAGCAATAAGCCATTTCAGTAGCATGACTACAGATCTTTGCAGCTCAGACACACTTCAGTCTCCACTGCAACGTCTCACTGGTGCTCTGATTTGAGGAAGCTTGTCTTTTGCAAAGAAAAATACTTTAAAACTTGGCAGACAGAGAAAATTAACTACTATTAGAGTATAGTTTTCCCATGTGAAGATGACTCAGATACTTCAAAGAGAAGGAAGTATTCTATCTCTCTGGCATAACATACCTACTGTTATTAACTTTTCACAGGGTAGCTTTGGGCACCAGTATTCTAGAGTGTCATAGCAACAAACCAGAAGGTTCAAAATGCCTAGAATCATAAAGATGCAGGTGATGTCTCTTCGGAAAAAAGTGAAACTGTAGGCACCTAGCTTCTTTCGCTTGACGATGCTGCTGCTGTTATGTTATAAAAAGGGCAGGGTTACTTAGCTGTGTTCAGTATTCACAGGCGATAGTTTTAGTTCCTTAGCTGCAAAAATTTTATGTGTGTGGATGTATCAGACTCATGTCAGTTTTTTCTGGTTATTACACACAGGCAATTGGTAGTGATGGGGGAAGGGAATGAACCAAGTAATATGTTAATTGAACACTTAAGTGAACTACACCTTCACCACCAATTTTTCCATGACAGACTGGGGACAGTGTTCTGTAGCCATGGGGCAAAAAGCAGCAGATGGGCTGCTGCAGAAGAAGGTGTCTCCAAAGCTGTGTTCTATCACTTTATTACCTACACTCAAATACAGATGTGAATGTTATCTGTGCATTGTCACTTAAGAAAGTTTGCTGTGACTTACAATAGCCATTCGGCCTATTTTGCTAAACAACAACAAAAACCAGCAATTGCATATGTTTATGAGTGAAAGCTCTCTGGAAATAAATGTTTGTTTTCAGCCCTTTCACATCCAAACACATATACTACAGAGCAGTGTGTGTGTGTGTGTGTGTGTGTGTGTGTGTGTGTGTGTGTGTGTGTTTATGCTGGTGAGTGCACACACACTTCATGTGTGATGTGGCCAGCCATTGTGCAGCAGACACCATGACACATCTCTCTGTTCTCTAATTCCAAACCCACTGAGGTAGAGCCATGCTTTCTAGAGAGCGGGGTGGTACAGGCAGACCTGGAGTTAAGTTCTGCATCCTCTGAGTCCCTGGCTCTGCCCTGCTCTCCGGGCTCCCAGTGTTTTGGGGGCATGCATCTATGACCCTGACTTGCAGGTGAGAAAAAATCCATGGAGTCACAACGCAGACATGAGAGTCACTAGGTTGTTTGGCTGTGGGCCTTTCTGAAACAGGATGTTTGTGAGTGTGCTACAGAAACAACTATGTTTGTGAGGGTGAGTGTGCTGCAGAAGCCACTATGTTTGTGAGGGTGAGTGTGCTACAGAAACCACTATGTTTGTGAGGGTGAGTGTGCTGCAGAAGCCACTATGTTTGTGAGGGTGAGTGTGCTACAGAAACCACTATGTTGTGGGGTGAGTGTGCTGCAGAAGCACTATGTTTGTGAGGGTGAGTGTGCTACAGAAACCACTATGTTTGTGAGGGTGAGTGTGCTGCAGAAGCCACTATGTTTGTGAGGGTGAGTATGCTACAGAAACCACTATGTTTGTGAGGGTGAGTGTGCTGCAGAAACCACTACGTTAGTGAGTGTGAGTGTGCTGCAGAAGCCACTGGTTCTTTCACAAGTAAAACACACCATGCAAAGACCAGCTTGGCTCATTTCTAAAAATTCATTTAACATTTTATTTCTTTAGCTGCTGGCGACATGGAAGGTGTGTCCATGTTGGTCTTTTATTTCCACTTTTCCTTTCTACTTTTTCTCTTGACGAGAGTCTATGCTGTATACAGAAATGCAGGTGTCAGCATCTCAAGACAGACAGACCACCTCCATCCCATTCACATTGGGACACTGGACTCCACAGAATCATTTTCTAGATCTAGAGGCTTTTGTCTCTCAGTGCCCAGCTGTGAGTCCCTTAGTGGCCAAATTTAAGCTTGGCCACATGGGGGCCTAGCTCTCAATTCCTTAATCCTGATGCCACATAGGATTTCTAAGAAACACAGTCCACAGTGGAGCAGCAAGGGTCAAAGGCCATCTCAACAGCAGCACAGTCTGGGTCTACATGGATGTTGAAGAGCCCTGCTGTCTGCCAGCTAGGATCCTTCGATGATACAGCCTTCTCACCTATAGGCAATGCTCTTTGGTGTTAGCCTCCAGGGGATGTGGTGAACACCATGTCTAAAGCAGGCATGTCTCCCCTGTAGTACCCTGACAAGGGATTGGAACACCCCCAAAGTGCAAACAGTTGACCAGAAGGTCTTGTTGTTAAATATGTATAAGCACTAAGCCAGGACTCCAAACCAGTGCACCCTAATATAATTTGAATGCAGCTCAACACAAAATTATAAACTCATTTAAATGTTATTAGATTATCTGTGATTTTCACTTTATAACTTAATTGTGTAGTTTTTAAAAGCATGAACTTCGTGCTTTTATAGATGACAAAACTATGTCCCAGTGTCACTCAGAATAAATGTTTGTATTATTTTGCAAACCATATGGTGGGCTGAGTTAGACACCCATGAATTTAATATGTGGCCCCAAATAATCCTTCTCCACACAGCGTGGTCCAGGGAAGACAAAAGGTTGGACAGCTCTGCTGTATGCAGTAGCCAAGCCTGGACAGTCTGGGAGCGCCTCTTGTCTATATGGTGAACAGCACAGGAAAAGATGGGCTTAAGAATTACATCAGTTTTATTATAGAGAGTTTAAAAATCCAAAGTCCACACAAAGCTGGCCACAAGGAAGCCTTTGCTTCTATCTGTCCTCTTCTCTCCCCCACATCATACTCTTGCAAATTTATCTGGGGAGTATGTCTGTACCAATTAAACATGTGATGTTCCCCCACTGGATTAGTGAGCCCCAGAAGGTCTGGGTAGATTGCTTAGTTTATTGCCTATGACATGATGAGTGTGCAGTGAATATTGGTGAGTTGATGGAAATCATTCCTGTGATAGAGAGTGGTGCAGAAACAAAAAGTTATCCCAGTAGGTCTTAAAGGGGGGACGATCCGTTGTTAAAAACTTTCTTAAATACCACTGTGAGCTTCCTGGCTGTCCCTATGATGGGTAGCCAGAAGATCTGAGAAGTGTTAGGCCTGTGTTTTCCTGGTAGACAGCTGAGGGCTTAGTTCACACAGATGCAAACTCAGGCCTGGATGGAACATCTGCCCTGTTGGGATCGCAGCATTTGGGAGCTAGACTCAAGGGGGCTCTGCATTTCTTCCCACACAGATTGTGGAAGGCAAGCTGTGGTTCCAGCTGGACTGTGGCAATGGCCCTGGGATCCTAGGCATCTCCAGCCGCGCTGTCAACGATGGGAGCTGGCACTCAGTCTTCCTGGAGCTCAATCGCAATTTCACCAGCCTGGCCCTGGACGACAGCTATGTGGAGCGGCGCAGGGCACCCCTGTACTTCCAGACACTAAGCACCGACAGTGCCATCTTCTTTGGTGCCCTGGTACAGGCGGATAACATCCGCAGTCTGACGGACACGCGAGTCACACAGGTCCTCGGTGGCTTCCAGGGTTGCCTGGACTCCGTGGTGCTTAATCACAACGAGCTGCCCCTCCAAAACAAGCGCAGCAGCTTCGCCGAGGTCGTGGGTCTGACAGAGTTGAAGCTGGGCTGTGTGCTCTACCCGGATGCATGCCAACGCAGCCCCTGTCTGCACGGGGGCAGCTGCAGCGGCCTACCCTCTGGCGGTGAGTGAACCTGTGTGCAGGCTCTTAGAGGAGGGGAGGGCATGCACCTGTTGGGAGGCTCACCCTCACAACCAGCACCTCCCACCTTCCCCAGGATCCTCCTGGAGAGGATGCTCATCTGCTTCTGACTCCTCTGTGCTGCAGAAGCAGTAGCAGAGTATGCAGGTTAGGCAGTAACTGGATGCCACCACCTCTTCCCTGCACAGCCCACACCCCTGGAGACTTCAGCTCCCTATAAGGTGTGAGTGACTTCAGAAGCCACCTGCTGTCACTGCAGAAGGCTGCCTGGTGTCACTGCACTGACTGAGCTGCTAATCAGGCTTGGATATAACTTTACCAGCAACTAAAGTGGGCAGAGGAATGTGAACTTGCCTTGCTGGGATGAGAATCAAGAGTTAACGGTTATGGAGCATGCTTTTGAGATGTGTCTTGAAAACAGCTGTATTCTGAACTCTACAAAGACACAAGGAGTCAAAGCAAAGGAGAGGGAGCTGGAGGATACCCCAGTCAGTCAGTGCTTGACTTGCAACTGTGAAAATCTGAGTTGTATCTCTAGGAGCCATGTATCAAAAGCTAGCCACAGTGATGTGCACCTAAAACCCCAGCACTGGGAAGGTGGAGACAGGTGAGCCCTGGGGCTCAATAGCCAGCCAGTCTAGCCTACATGGTGGGTTCCAGGCTGGAGAAGACCCTGTCTCCAAAACAGAAAAGGTGGGAAGTGTCTAAAAAAAAATAACTCCTAGGGATGTCCTCTATACCCTCCTAATCACACATGAACGTGCACACACACACACACACACAGAGAGAGAGAGAGAGAGAGAGAGAGAGAGAGAGAGAGAGAGAGAGAGAGATGAAAATATACAGAGAATCTCAGGAGGGGAGCCAGTCAGGGGTAAGCAGAATGGTCTTTTCTAGTCACATCTTCCCCAGGTATATCCTCAAGGGGAAAGGAGAAAGAGCAGGAAAGAGATGGGAGGTAAAGGGAGGAAATGAAGGAGGAAAGAGGGGTCACAGAGCCACAGAGCATCTCTATAGTTGTTGAAGGCCCAGGAGCCTGAGATCTAAGAATCCGCTGCTCCACATAGGTGCAGGATCTTTGTGGTGGTCCACAAGGTCAGACTTCCTCCTGGCTGGGCCTTGCCACCTCTCAGCAGCCCAGCTGGTCCCCTCCAGCCCTTTGCAGAGCTACTCAGCAGCCATCTGAGTAGCAGATTTAAACATTCTTCACAATCATTTGAGACTGCTCGGCATTGGCATCTATGTTTCGTGCAGACTGGCTCTGAATTTAGAGTCCATTTTATTATTAGAATGTTCTAAACTGTCCATGGAACGATGTGGTGCAGGAACACAGACAGCAAAGCTGTTCAGACTCAGACATGTCACTGTCACAACGAGGGCCCCGTGCCCTGGGGGGACTTTCTACAGTCTCAATTTAAGAAATCTATTTGCTGTTTTTACTGTCTCAGCAGTCTATGTAAATAGAGGGTGGTTATGGCTCCATAATTCCCGAATGATGGGCAGTACCTCTCCACTAGCTGCTCTGTAAACCAGCCCCTTATGACAAATCATGGCCAGTTTTTCATGAGGCAAAAAAAAAAAAAAAAACCCTACCAGTGTGAGCCACTGACAATTTATGAAAGGGCCATATAATTAAATTGGGTTGAAATGGAACACCACGCCATGTCAAATCCTGGGTACGCAGCCACAAATTGTAATATACTTGAACCATGTCAGGACATTGTTTTTCCTGGCAAATCCATGGTCTTCCATAGAGGGTTATCTTTAAAATAATAATAGTCACTGAACAAAGGGGAATTTGGCTCAGTAGGGTACATTTTTAACTGCCACAAAATCCTTTAGCTAAGTACTCAGAGCAGGTATGTTATATAACTAAATGGCTCTTGGGCTCCACTGAGAAACACCAGTTTTTTTTTCTGTTTTGTTCTGTTTTGTTTCATTGAAACAGGGTATCATATATCCTAGGACAGCTTCAAATTTAATGTGCAACCAAGGATGGTCTTAGATTTTTGACCTTCCTGCCTCTGCCTTGCAAGCACTAGGATTCCAGGCATGCATCATCACCACACTCAGTGTCCAAGGCACTGGGGAGCAAACCAGGGTCTCGTGCGTTCCGCCAGCTGAACTGCTTACCAACTCTTTCCTTGCCCGCCCTAAAGGTCAGACTTGCTGTATATGATGCAAACCATCTCTCTTTGCTCCCCCATGTTCTACTTCTTCTATGCTAGGGCCTTCTTCTTAAGTCTGGGCTCCTCAGCTCCTCTTCCTTCCAAGACGATGTAGTCTCTTGTCATCTCCAGTCTTCTCGTTGCACATAAGAGCATATGCTTTTCTAAAATGATCATGCGTCTTCTCTCACATCCATCAACATCACTGCCCTGCCTCAATCCCGCTACTCTGCTGGTGTGAGGAGGCCCCCACAGGGACAGTCATCCCACAAGCCACTCCAAGCCTGGTTGAGAGAACCTGGTTCTGGAAGCATGGCTCCAAGTGGAGCCACCAAATAAGAATGTCAGAGGTCCTCTTCCAGTATGTAAGGAGGGGCCTGCTGGCCTCCTGGCTGTAAAGATGAGGCCTTGGCCTCAAAGAAAGGCTCTATTTTCTTCCCTCCATTTTCTATTAGTATCACAGGCATTTTTAAAAGATTATTTTTGTTGTTTTATTTTGTGCGTATGGGTGATTTGGCTACCTGGATGTCTTGCACCATGTGAGTCCTGGTGTCTATGGAGGCCAGGAGAGGGCATCAGGACCCCCTGGAACCAGCGTTGCAGGCAGGTGTTAGCTGCCATGTGGACAGTGGGAATAGAACTTGGGTTCTATTAACCACTGGGCCATCTCTTCTGCACCTATCATGGACATTTTGGTCATGTCCTTATTTTTCCTACCTGAAAAATCCCTTTTGCCAAATTAGGAGGGTGGGTTACTATTGGTGAAATTACTAAGGCCACTCCACGTAGTTAAAAGGGAGGTTTATTTTGTGGGGTAACTTACAAGTGAAGGGATAGGTAACAGGGTCTGGGAAAGGTGTGGCGCAGTCCAGCGGTGTTCTCTGGAGAACTCTGCTCAGTCTAGCTCCAGCGTCCAGAGTCCAGGAACCAAGAGAGCCAGCACATCCAGATCTCAGGTCTTCAGGGTCCTCTCTTGACCCCACCTTGTAGGCGTGACAGTTACTGAAGCCGCAATGGGGGTTGAAACTTCCAGATCAAAGCTGGAATGACTACCCACTACAGGTTACAAGAAAGGAATGAGCCAAAAGTAAGGCCTCTATTTCCTATTTATGGAATCATTAAGTTAATCATAAAGTCACTTACAAGAAATGCCTTCTTTAAAGCACAGTGAAATGAAGTATAGCCACACCCTCATGAACTCCTTCTGGCTGCCAGAGAGGTCTAACCACACAGCCATGGTCTTGGGCTCCCAGATCAAAAGCTAGGATGCATGCAGTGTTCCAAGAGGACATTTGAATTTAGGAAGTAGACTGAGATCCTTAGAGGTAAGCCCTGCACATGACAATCTGATGGCAGAGTTCACTGGAACACCAACCTGGGTTTTTTTTTGTTTGTTTGTTTTTGTTTTTGTTTTTTTAACTCTCTCCTGTGGATCACTATAAAATACCAGGACATGATTTACCATCGCCATCCCCTTGATCACAGAACAATACTGGAAGACTGGATCTCCTGGTAACAGGCTCCCTCTCAAACTGTGGCACATTGTTCCAGAACATTAATAATCTATAAAGTCAACCCACAGCAAGAAACATTTCTTTTCAGGATTCCTCCCAACTACTCCAAACCCAACCAAAGCCTTGGCACAGGGACCAAAGGGTTGCATCTACTAGCCTGGAATGGTATAGTCAGCAGCTCTGACCAGCCTTATAATCCTTCCTGCCCAAGAAGCAACCCTCAGCAACCCAGGGGAGTCAAAGCACATAGTGCGAGCTTGTGATGTGACTCTGTAAATCAACCACAGAAAGAAGGCTGCCCCTTGGTAATGTCTTAAAACTCTATATATACATATACATATGACCTGGAAACAGCAACCACCGTGGAGAAGAACTGGCTGACTGGCTGGAGCCTGTTCTGACCCTTACATTTTCAGACCCATTGGGTGGGGCACAGACCAGAGAGCACCCACATTCTGAATAAGATGTGCTCAATTCTCCATGCCTCATCATGCTCAACTCAAGACAATTAAGGGGAGACGCAGCAGAAGCTAAGCTGTGATTTAGTGAAGAAATGCACCAAGCCTGTGTCACCAGGCCAGAGGCAATCACTCAGACAGCTTTGCATGAAACTGGACGCCTAAATCCTGAAAGGAAATGTGGGTCAATTTTCAGTGGTCGGAGATACTGGTTTGAGTGTACACAGTACTGGAATATTGCTTACCTTGCAAATGCGTATACACTAAGACTTTTTCAATACTCTGGAAACATTCTTCCCTTCTACTGCCTGCTCCCATTTTACAGATTAAATAGACCAGCAAAGTTAAATAAGAAGTCTAGCATCACATACATAGGAAAGTGTGAGGCCAGAATTTTACTCCTTGCTCTACTCAAGTGTGTCCCAGGACAAGCTACACCATCACGGAGGATGCTAGAAAGATGCAAGTCAGATCCCACCTGAACCTGCTGATTCAGTCTGTACCTCAACAAGCCCCCTAGACAATGTTCTGATTTTACCTTTGGGTTCCCAGGTGCCCTGGAGTCTGGGGGATCTTCTAGCTCTTGTTTCCTACTGTGTTATAGATAGTGGTTCCCCAACTTTGAGACACATCAGATCACTCAAGAAACTTGGTAAAATGAAGTCTTGCTATTGAAGAGTCTCTTGATTATTCATTTAAAAGGAAATACATTTGCTTGTCTCTGTCCTTCATTACCCACATTAGAAGACCCCTCTGCTGGGTACCAAATTATACTTGCAAACTCTTGAATGTTTTGCTGAGAGAAATTCAAGGGCAGTGGGGAGGAGACACAAACCTTAAGTATCAGAATCTACAGGAATTCAGGCATCTCTGTTTTAACAAGGTGGGTTCTGCGCACATTCAAGTTTGAGAACCACTGACACTAGAGGATCCTGAGAGTTCTATATCTACAGGAATGTAGTCTGTGGGTGCCAGGAGATGTAAACAGACACAGGACATTGAAAGGAGTTGAAAGTCAGATGAATAGACCTGGAGTATCACTCTCTTGTCAGCAAAATCAGGTTACTCCGAGATCTTCAAAGACCAAAACAGGATTATCTGTCCTGCTCATGCTCAGCAACCTTGAATATTCTGCCTATCAAGTTGCATGATGGGCTCTTAGATGATTCAAAGAGATGGACACAGACGTGTCCTTGGCAATAAAGCCCCCTTTGCTACCTTGGACCCTGTTTTGTGAAGTGTTTAGTTCCCCTTCCTGTAGGAGTCAGGAAGTTCAATGTGTCAGACGTTGTCAAGTAGCTTCGGTGTGCTGAGCCATGTTAAGTCCTAAGTCCGCCGCTGTTGTGTAACCAGCAGGTGCCACATGAGTAGCCTGCTTCCCCTGCTGTCCCACATGGATTCCACTACTGGCTCACTGAGCAGAGGCACAAGAAGGGAGAGTCTGTCTGCTGTGTGCATATAGTAGAGATCACCCGAACGAATTCTGCAGCTTATGGAAAATGTTTTTCTTTTTTGTGTGACTTTCTCCTAAAAAAAAAAAAAAAAAAAGTTGGTCAATTTTTGGTGTTCTTTTGGACAGCATTAGTAACAATACATGCTAACAGCAAAGTTCAAAAGATCTGAGTCATGTGAAGACACAAAAGAATATTCCAGAAGATGAGATTCAACTATATTCCTCATGTTGTGGGCACATAAAGGCTGTCACATCCTCAAGGAAACTATTCAAGGTCTGGCTTAACACACGGTACCTGAAATGTGGGCCACCTGTCCTGGGAACAGCACAGTACTCTCCAGAAGTTTTCATTTCACGAGTTCCTAAAACATTGAATGCACATTGCTTGCAAAAAGAAAAAAAGTCAAATTTAGAATGATGAAGGTCAAAATCAGCAACTAGACCATCCCACCCGTGATTAGCAACTCAATCCCTCCGCCCCCCCCCTCTCTCTCTCTCTCACACACACACACACACACACATGCACAAACATCTCCCACATTTATTGAGATTTGCAGAGACTAGGGGTCTCAGTATTTAGCCTAAAATTCATATTGAAAACCTTTTCTGGCTTCAGCTAGTAGGAGAGAGACAGAGACAGAGAGAGACAGAGATGAGTCAGAGAGAAACACACAGAGAGAGTGGGTATGCTTGGGTGCGTGTACATGCTCATGAGTGTGCATGCAAGTGGAAGCCAGAGGCTACCTCCACTGCAGTTCCTGAGAACATGGGTGGCGCACCTGACTTCTCTCTGAAAGCAGGTCTCTCTGGCCTGAAATTCAATAACTTGGCTAGGTTAACCAGCCAGTGAGCCCCAGGGATCTGCCTATGTCTGCTTCCCTCTTGGGTGCTGGGATTATAAGATGCACCATCATGCTGGACTTTTTAGAGTGCTGCTGGGGCTTGGATCAAACTCAAGTCCTCACATTTGTGAGGCAAACCCCTGACTGACAAACGTGTCTCCTCTGCCTGCAGTTATTGGGTTTATAAGCAACAGGGGGATGAGAGCGACTTCAGAGTCTACAGTAATTACAGCACAACACCCAAGTACCTGGTGCCTGTGTCCTGCATCGACTTCTAGAATACAGAACCTTGTTCTCTCTGGCAGAGAATTCATGAATATGGTTGTTGAGAAAAAGCAAGGGGGTTCTTTGAAGTCAAGCATCTTGGACATGACCACATGCAGATGATGGGCAATAGCCCGGACTCAGTCTTGGACCCAGGTCCTCACCATATCCAAGTAGTTTCCCAAATCATGGTCATGCCGTAATTCAGCCAGCATGGCAGCAGATGAAACTCTAGGTCTCGGGTACTTTGCATGCGTCTGTCAATATTTCCACCTCAATGCTGTGGGCATTGTTTTCTTATCAAGACTGTGGACCCAAAGAGTGATGGTCATCTGCCCTGATGAATAGAGCAAGAGCAGAAGGTTGAGGCCATTACCTGGGTGAACTGGGTTGAAGAACAAGTAGGCAAGTGGATAAGACAGGAAGTGTCTTGATCATTTGCCTACACCACCCAAATCTGCTCTCTAATTGCTTGTTCCAATTCTATTTTTGCATTTAATAGGTTTGGAGATGTTCTTCTTTGAGTAAGGGGAGGAGAAGCACTTTAAGTTTGTCTGGGTACAGGTTTCAAAACCATCTGCATAGGCTATAAGTAGGAGTGTAAACAGGAACACAGATTTGGAGGCAAGGCTTAAAAATATACTTCCCATGTCGCCAAGATTTGAAGGAAAAGAAGCTGCAGCTTTTTTTTGTACACATATTTCAATACTAGTAAGGCCATTTCCTTCTTCCAAGCTGAGAAGTGTGCACAGTCCATCTGCTCACTGGCTTCCATAACCACGAGAGAACCGTCTTACCTAAGTGCCTGTTTTCTCCTTTGTAAAGTAGCCATGATAATTGCTACCAGTTAAATAATACAATTCATGCGATTGTTATAAGTTAAAAAAAAAGTTACAGAAAGCACTTAGAATTTTTCCTAGTCATTTGAAAAGCTGTTATTCTGATTAGTGGTTTTGTAACTTCTCTTCTACCTCCCCCAAAATTAATTCTTATTTAGACTTTGGGAAATTATACAGTGAATAATTTTTTCTTTTATATTCGTGACAGTGTTAGATACTTTTGTGATCATTTGATACTTTCTAGATATCTCTAGGAATTTGTGTATGTGTGTGTGTGTGCACGCATAGGAATGCATGTAGATGTATTAATATGTGTAGATATAGTTGTGCATGTTTAATTGTGTACATGTGTGCAACTGTATGTGAATGTATATATGTGTTGGTATGTGTATATGTAGGTATGCATATGTGTTGGTATGTTGCATGTGTATAGGTGTATGTGTATGTGTGTTAATGTGTAGGTATATGTGTGTCTTGGAGTGTATGTTTGCATATGTGTACATGCTTGTGTGTGTGTGTGTGTGTGTGTGTATGTTATAACAACATAGGGAATTCTTGGAAGAACAGAAACATGCGTGACCTTGTTCATCTAGTGATTATTTGGCTCC